>NC_084797.1:8509202-9124827 GCF_963169125.1 Humulus lupulus | reverse complement strand
CTTAGGATGGGATTCTCTACTTAAGGTAAGTATTTATGCATATTTAAGTTTGATTATGTTTAGATTTGTGAAACTTAAAGCTTGAGTTAAGTTTTTTAAAGTTTGAGTTTGAAGTTGCTGATTTTTGCAATCTAAGGGTGGATTGTTGGATATGTTTGTGTTTTGAGCTTGAATCTAGTGTTTATGGGTTGTTAGATGGTCCATTTGAAGTCTTAAATTGATTTTGGGGTTTGGGTATTGGTTTGGTATGATTTGGGAAGGTTTTAGCTCGGAGAAAACGCAAGAGAAAACCCAGAAATCTGGGTTCGCGTATGAGCACCGCGGCCCTGTTCTTGGGCGCCGCGGTGTGAGGTTCCATCAGGAGGAGGCCAAGTCTCTGGGCGCCGCGGCCCTTGAAGGGAGTGCCGCGGTCCTAGGCCAATTTTGACACCCAAAATTCTGGTTTTTAGGGCTTTTGCCCGGGGACTCGGGGGTTGGTTCCGATGTATCGTTTTAGGGAAATAGAGGTTCCGAGAGTGCGGGATTGGTCCTGGGAAGTGGTTTTGGGTTGGTTAGTATTAAAAGTGTTGTATGTGTGTTGTGACTAGGATTTCGAGGAGGCTCGTGCTAGAGGACCGTGCTTGTGGCCTTGGTGCATCGGAAAGCTCGGGAAGCAGGTAAGAAAACCGTAACACCCGAGAATAGGGCATGGCCCCACTGTGTGATTGCAGGGCATGGCCCCGGATTGTATTGTGTGCAAATGTTTAACCTTAAATGAATCATGATGTGTGCGAATGATTATTTCGAATGTACTATATGTGTGATTATGATGAAATGAACGGCAAGGGCCGAGTGCGGCGTAGGCCGGGTACGGCCGTGGGGCCGAAAGTAAAACACAGCACATGGGATGCTTATATTCAGGGTGGGACCCAAAGTAACACACAACACATGGGATGCTTATATTCAGGGTGGGACCCAAGGGATACATGAGTTATCCTCGCGGTGAGAACCGAAACCCCAGGCTTTGGTAAGGCCTCGGGGGCGGCATGGCCGTACTTGTTTATTATGATGGTTTTCCTATTTATCAGTGAATTATGCCAGCTATATGAATTGCATATGTTATGTATTATTTGGGTTTTCTTGCTGGGCTTCGGCTCACGGGTGCTCCGTGTGGCAGGTAGAAGCAAGGACTGAGTCAACCAACCATGAGTACGGAGAGCGTGAAGCGACGCGTACATGTTTGGCCTGCCCGACTGCTTTGGTTAGGGGTTTATTCGAAAATGGCTGTAATAATCTATGATTTTTATGATTTATCAACTGTAAACTTATTTCAAGATGTAAATAGTTTTCAAACCTTATTTTGGGATCCCAAATGTTTAATACTGGAAGTTTTAAATGAAACGATGCATTTTCAAAGATTACAGCCTTAAATTTTAATTAGTCACACTTTTGTTTCAAAACCTCGGTTAGCGAGTTCATTGCACACTGTTTTGTCTTAAAAATCACTTAGTAACGGCTCTAAGGTAGTAGGGCGTTACAACTTGGTATCAGAGCGAGCCAAGGTTTATTGGTTCTGGAGATCGACCGAACATGTACGCTCGCTGTCAGTGACAAGCTCGACTCAGGGTTGGTTGGTATGATTGATTGACATGTCTAAATATATGTTTGAATGCCCTGTTTGGCTGCTTATTTTTATGGAGCATGAGGAATGAAATGACATATGCATGAGATACTGATAGGGCCTGGCCCTTGACTATTGCATGTTGAGATTGATGCATGCTGAATAATACTATTATGCATATGGATGAATATTGGCATAATGGTTCGCATATTGAGTGTATGTGGTTAATTTTCTGAATTAATTCATTAGTTATATCTGTTTATTTGCTTGTGTGAAGCATGTTGAGATCTGGGTATACTTGGTGATGATAAATCTGGTAGCTAAATGTATATCATTGTGGATTTGGCCTATATATGCTTGTGTGTGCATTATACCTATGGATATTTGGATCTAGTTGTGGTTTGGTTCAGGGTATGAACCATAGAGTTCAGAAGTTTGGTCAGTTTTGACAGATGAACTCGAGTTGTTGGTTCCTAGAAGGGTTTGGGGACCTGATATTGTGTTGGAAAGGGGATTCTAGATATAAGTTGGAGTTGAGATCTCCAGTTATCCCTGAAAGCAGCAGCAGTGAGTCACTAGTGTGTAAGTAGGCTGTGGAGTTTGTTAGTTGAGATGGGATAGAAGAACAACGGATTTCTCTGGGGGAAATAGCTGATTTGGATGTTCTAACAGTAAGGTTACCAGTGTGGGTTTACTGTGAGGTATGGATAGATAAGGGTATTAATGAGAGGCTTAAAGGGTGTTATCCTCGGGTTTTGAGGAGAGTTCGGATTGACAAGGAATTTATCAATAGACGGGCAAAGTTAATTCCACCCTTGGTTAAGAGGATGAGAGATCCTGTTAGAGGGTTGCGTTAAATGTTGAGGCAGAGAGATGCCTGGAATTGGTACTCGGGATGAGGTACGGGCCCGATGGGTTGGAAAGAACCTAGATGATGATTGTTAGAAGGGATTATTAAGACATGATTTGAACTATGGAGACTGGTGGACTTACAAGTTTGGTTTGGACTGGTAGGGTAACAACAGTGTAAATCAATGGTTTTGGTGAATTGGGTAATTCATTTCGGAAAGTTATACTGGCGGATGTATCCGGAATTGATGGCGACCCATTTAAGGATTTGAGATCGGGAATAGTCTAAGGTATTTGGGCTGCTCTGAGGTATGAGTTTATCGTCTGCATGTGGGTGGCGGAGAGGGCCATGTTGTTCGAGGAACTGATGGTCGATGTTTAGAGCATGAGTGCTAGAGCCGCAAGGGGCGGTGCTCCCTTTGATGGAGTTAGTAAAGGTAGATTCGTGATAATCAAGTTGATAGAACCCCGGATAGTTCTGTGGCTTCTGGTTTTGCCAGAAAGGGGGAAAGGCCTGATTGATGAGATGGTACTTTTGTTGATAGGACGCAGCGAGGTCGAATTCTCGATTTTTGAGGTAAAAGGACCCCAGACAGTGCTTGGGCACCTAGATTGAGATTGGAAAGAAGCCTGATCGAATAGGCAGTTATCGAGATGGCGACAGGAACCAGGAGGTTATTTGGTATGCGTGAGGGAGAGGATGCCACCTGAGAGGAGGTCAGGCGAGGGCATGACGCCTACATGGAATGACTCGGTATGATGGAATGGAATTCCCGTGGTGAGGGAAAGGAGAACTTGAATGCCTCGCTACATTCGTAGTTCGAGGCCGATTCCTCGAGGGTGAGTATTTAACAGAATGGTTTATGCTTTGGACATGTAGCGAACTGGAAGGACTCGGTGTTGTGAATGCTCCGAGAGGGTGATGGATATAGAGAGGTTGCCTCAATGGTGCCATTTGAGAGGCTGAGGACAGTAATACTTATTGAGAAGAAATAAGAAACTCTGGCAGATGGATTGTAGAGGATATCATCTGGGGTATGTAAATGAGACTGAGTGGGAACTGAGCTGACCAGTGGAAAACTATGTGGGTATAAAAGGAAGACTCGGGAGTGTTTCAAGGTTATACTACAGATAGGGTTGGTATAAAGAATGCAGTAAAAGATGGTCTTGGCTGACAGAAAGTCTGTTGAAGCAATTGAAGGAATTTGACCCTGGAGTAGCCAGAGTGTGATACTGCGGGGATTGTTAGCATCGTGGAGTTAGAACGAAAAGTACAATGTTGGATACAAGAAAGGACGACGTCTCCAAGAGTTGATCTATGACCTGGTTATTACCGGTTGGAAACCAAGGACAACAACATTTCGTGAATTGTCTAGTCTACACCAGGTTGGGTGTGAGGAGTTGGTAACAAAGATTCTAGAATGGTTCAAGCTACAGCAGCACAGGTAAGTTCTTTAAGCTGAGAATGCGGGAGCGGTATGGACAAGTCCCCTTCAAGCTCACGAGCAGTGCATGTGGATTAATCCCAGACGGAAATGGTAAGTAACTGATTATTATGCTGAAGATGTTGTACCCAGAAGGCGAAGTCACAGGTAAGGTTCTACGGAGTGTTAGTTTGGATGTCGTCAGGAGTACTCAGACTAGAGCTACAAGGAGAAAGGACAGGTAAGAGAAGAATTGATCTGAAGTCGCAAAGAAGCTAATGAGTATCTGAAGAATTGAAGGCATAACAAGACTGGTAGCGCGTCATCTATTGCACAAGCATCTCCGGGAGACAACTACATCAGAGAGAAGGAGAACAGTAAAACTCGAAGTTAGACGGACTGAGTGGTGTCAAATCAGGAAGAAATTCAGAAGACAAGGTAAGATTGTTTAGTATCTGGAATTCGTGTATGTTTTGGTTAAGTAAAGAGTGATTGCATAAAGGACCTGATTTATGGTAAGGACATGGAAGTGGGGGGAGTGTACCACGATTTGGGCACGCCCAGGCATAAATTGACGCGAGGATGGATCGAACCTTGCGGGAGGTGAAAGAATGAGCGTGGTTGATACACTTAGAACGTTAAGTCGACTGTTGTGCAGGGCATAAGGTACTTAAGTATTGGGTATTAGTAAGAAAGATAGCGTTGAGACACAGAGGTGGTGAAAAGTAGCAGACAATTGATCAGTGTTTGAAATCCTTGATTGAGCGAGGGAAATTTATTGGGAGGCGTGTATCAGTCAAGGAATAACGCTATAGGCTGTAACGGAGGACAAGGCAACGACTGAGATCGGCATGATGTTAGTAGGTAATGGTTAGCTGGTGGGTGTCACTGAACTATGGAATTCAAAGTGTTGGTTTGAGTTGAAACAGGGAAGGACCCTGTCACGATGGTACAAATAGGATACCAGGATTGAGTGAGGGATCCAGTTAGGATTTGGTTTTGAATGAGGGTTCTGAATGGACATCATTCCACTTCCTAGGGTACACGGTACCGGGAGGGTTGAGCGGGTGTCAGGATCTAGTGTTTTCCTTTGGACCCTGAGGGGTTAAGTGATGTGGTGGTGTATCGTGGAGATGGACCACAATAGACCTTAAGAAAGGTATCCAGACATGAAAAGTTTTAACTCGGTTGTTTGAGTTAACGTGTTGGATCAAGTGAACTGGTTTCAGGGTAAAACGTCGATGATACGGAATTGAGACCCTATAGTATTTTAAATTGTTGGAATGGATTTGGAGGACAAAAAGAACAGAGTGGGAACTTGGAATTATCAGTTGATTGCAAGTGGAATGGCAGTCTGAAAGTTTATCAAGGGTCTTAAAGAATTAAGCGCTGAGTAGGCGAATACTTGAGGTATTAAGGGAAGTGTAATCCCTGGTAAGTTAGTCGCGGTGGCGGTTGCTGGTGTCTTGCTAATGTAACACGACATAGGGCTTGGTAAGAGGTGAAAGATAATGAATACTACAGTTTGGCTTTAGTTCAGAGAGAAAGCCAAGAAGGTCGTTGAAACTTCTTAAGGCAGGAGTGTTTGCCTATTTGAAAGAATAAAGAGCTGGTAAATTTCTAAGGTATGAGGAAATAAAGTTTCGGGAAGAAAGAGTTGCATCTCTGCGTGATAACAGACGATGATCTGTAAGGTGTTCAGAGAAAGAAGGGAGAGTTCGAACTCTTGATTCAACATAAAATTTCGAGGTTGTACTAAGTGTTAGGCCAGCGGGGCCTACAAGCTGATCCCACCTAGTAGAGGTGATGATGTTTGAGTATCTATGGAATCAGGAATAAGACAATGAATTGGTCATTGTAATCTAGGCAGACCCTGGGCTTCGGCAGGGTTGCGGTGTTAAAGAGGGGCTATCGAGAGTATAGACGAGATCTTGCAAGCCAAGATTGTTACTCCTGAAAGAGCGTTGAGGGGAACTAAAGTAAGGTGATGGACCTTGGATATTTTGGTCAGATTGCGGGTTGCTGACTGATGTGTTTGGGTAAATTTCGAGGACGAAATTTTTTATGAGGAAGGGATAGTTGTAACGACCCAAATTAGCTATTAAGGCTTAAGGGCCTTGATTAGTGTGCCAGGAGGGCAGGTTGGGATTTATGTGTGATTTTATGAGTTAAATGCATGGTTGTGATTTAAAGCATGTTATTTGGCTATTTGTTTAACTGAGATGCATGACTATGTTTACTAGTATGCATGTAGGCCCGGATCGTGTTAGAAGGGCGTAATTGTAATTTTGGCCATGTTGGGCATAACTGTGTTGGTATGTGATAATTGTATTCTGTGAATTGTACCACGTGGGTGTGGTTTTATTATTGTGATGCACGTGCCGAGACGGTCCTAGAGAGCTAGTTAACTTAAGAGTCACAGCGGGATTTCTATACCCGGCTTGGGAGGAGCCTAGGGGTACCTCGGGAATTTTATGGTTAAGTTGAGATTTAGCGGGTAATGGTTATTGGAGATTTAGTAACCTGGGTAACCATTAGTTACTGCTGAGAGTAACAAGTTTTAGAAAGAAAATGGTAGAAATGAAATAGAAATGAAAGGACTTAAGTGCCCTTGAGGTTTAGGTAGGAAAGGATAGGCAAGGAGGGGCAAAATGGTCATTTGGTTGGGAATTAGATAAATGGCAGCTGGGTTATATGGGGTACACGGTTTGGGGCTTAGTTATTTTGGTCATTGATTGGTTTTGTTAAAAATAAAGAGAAGAAAAGTTAGGGCAATGAGAAGAAGAAGAAGAGAAGAAGAAGAAGGAGCTGAAATTTGGAGACTTAGGAGATGAATCAAGGGAGCTTAGGATGGGATTCTCTACTTAAGGTAAGTATTTATGCATATTTAAGTTTGATTATGTTTAGATTTGTGAAACTTAAAGCTTGAGTTAAGTTTTTTAAAGTTTGAGTTTGAAGTTGCTGATTTTTGCAATCTAAGGGTGGATTGTTGGATATGTTTGTGTTTTGAGCTTGAATCTAGTGTTTATGGGTTGTTAGATGGTCCATTTGAAGTCTTAAATTGATTTTGGGGTTTGGGTATTGGTTTGGTATGATTTGGGAAGGTTTTAGCTCGGAGAAAATGCAAGAGAAAACCCAGAAATCTGGGTTAGCGTATGAGCGCCGCGGCCCTGTTCTTGGGCGCCGCGCCGCGAGGTTGCATCAGGAGGAGGCCAAGTCTCTGGGCGCCGCGGCCCTTGAAGGGAGTGCCGCGGCCCTAGGCCAATTTTGACACCCAAAATTCTGGTTTTTAGGGCTTTTGCCCGGGGACTCGGGGGTTGGTTCCGATGTATCGTTTTAGGGAAATAGAGGTTCCGAGAGTGCGGGATTGGTCCCGGGAAGTGGTTTTGGGTTGGTTAGTATTAAAAGTGTTGTATGTGTGTTGTGACTAGGATTTCGAGGAGGCTCGTGCTAGAGGACCGTGCTTGTGGCCTTGGTGCATCGGAAAGCTCGGGAAGCAGGTAAGAAAACCGTAACACCCGAGAATAGGGCATGGCCCCACTGTGTGATTGCAGGGCATGGCCCCAGATTGTATTGTGTGCAAATGTTTAACCTTAAATGAATCATGATGTGTGCGAATGATTATTTCGAATGTACTATATGTGTGATTATGATGAAATGAACGGCAAGGGCCGAGTGCGGCGTAGGCCGGGTACGGCCGTGGGGCCGAAAGTAAAACACAGCACATGGGATGCTTATATTCAGGGTGGGACCCAAAGTAACACACAGCACATGGGATGCTTATATTCAGGGTGGGACCCAAGGGATACATGAGTTATCCTCGCGGTGAGAACCGAAACCCCAGGCTTTGGTAAGGCCTCGGGGGCAGCATGGCCGTACTTGTTTATTATGATGGTTTTCCTATTTATCAGTGAATTATGCCAGCTATATGGATTGCATATGTTATGTATTATTTGGGTTTTCTTGCTGGGCTTCGGCTCACGGGTGCTCCGTGTGGCAGGTAGAAGCAAGGACTGAGTCAACCAACCATGAGTACGGAGAGCGTGAAGCGACGCGTACATGTTTGGCCTGCCCGACTGCTTTGGTTAGGGGTTTATTCGAAAATGGCTGTAATAATCTATGATTTTTATGATTTATCAACTGTAAACTTATTTCAAGATGTAAATAGTTTTCAAACCTTATTTTGGGATCCCAAATGTTTAATATTGGAAGTTTTAAATGAAACGACGCATTTTCAAAGATTACAGCTTTAAATTTTAATTAGTCACACTTTTGTTTCAAAACCTCGGTTAGCGAGTTCATTGCACACTGTTTTGTCTTAAAAATCACTTAGTAACGGCTCTAAGGTAGTAGGGCGTTACAGTTGTGATGGTTGCGAGTGGTTCAGCTTCGGCCCATTTTGTGAAATAATCGACTGCCACGACTGCGTACTTCACTCCTCCTTTTCCTGTTGGCAGTGATCCAATCAAGTCTATTCCCCATATTGTGAAAGGCCACGGGCTCTGCATCTGCTTTAGCTCGTTTGGAGCTGCTCGTGGGATCTTGGAGAACCTTTGACATTTATCGCATCTTCGTACGTACTCCATTGAATCCTCGTTCATTGTTGGCCAGAAGTAGCCTTGTCTCAGAACTTTTTTCGCCAAACTCTGCCCTCCAGCGTGATCTACGCAGAAGCCTTCATGCACCTCTTTCATGAGTTCCTTAGCTTTTTCTGATGTAATGCATCTGAGTAGTGGCATTGAATATCCTCTTCGGTACATAACACCGTCGAGCAGTATGTACCTAGCAGCCCGCCTTTGCAGAGTTCTGGCCTTGTTTCTATCTGCTGGCAATGTTCCACTTGTCAGATACTCCAGGTAAGGCGTCATCCACGTATCTTCTGCACGAACCTCCAAGTTGGCTTCGGTCGCTTCAATGCTTGGCTTACCCAATCTTTCTACCGGGACTATGTTCAAGGTGTCAGCATCCTTTGCACTTGCAAGTTTGGCTAAGGCGTTTGCATTCTAATTTTGGTCTCGCGGAATTTGCTGGAGGGTGTACTTTGTGAACTGGGCTAGCAAATCTTTCGCTTTATTAAGGTAGGCCATCATCTTTAATCCTCGTGCTTGATATTTTCCCAGGACTTGATTCACGACCAGCTGAGAGTCACTGTAAATATCAAGCGTTTTTACGCTCATATCTTTGGCCATTCTCAGTCCAACGAGGAGCACTTCGTATTCTGCTTCATTGTTTGATGATGCGAAGTCAAACCTGATTGCGCAGTGAAATCGATGCCCTTCGGGCGTTATCAATATCACTCCCGCTCTAGCGTGGGATTCATTGGATGAACCATCCGCGAATAGTTTCCACGAAGGAGTTTTGTCTTGAGGCATGGGCGCTTCAGGCTGTTTGCCTAGCTCACTGTTGGGGAGTTCGGTGAACTCCGCAATAAAATCGGCCAAGACTTGTCCTTTTATTGCTGCTCGCGATGAGTAAGTTACATCGAACTGTCCCAATTCGACTGCCCATTTTAACAGTCGTCCAGCTGCCTCAGGTTTTTGGAGGACTTGCCGAAGGGGCTGGTCAGTTAGAACTGTGATAAGATGGGCTTGGAAATATGGACGCAACTTTCTGGAGGCTAGAATTAAGCAATATGCTAATCTCTCGATTGGTGGATATTTCAATTCTGCACCGATAAGCCTTTTGCTGACATAGTAAACAGCTTTCTGTACGCCTTCTTCCTCCCGTATTAGTACCGCACTAGCAGCAACTTCGGTAATCGCCAGATAGATATACAAAGTTTCTCCTTCAATTGGTTTTGATAGGATGGGAGGTTGCAACATATGTGTTTTTAAGGCCTGGAATGCTCGTTCGCAGTCTTCCGTCCATTCAAATTTCTTATTCCCCCTGAGTAGATTAAAGAATGGAACGCACTTGTCAGTTGATTTTGATATGAATCTACTTAGGGCAGCGATCCTTCCGGTCAGGCTTTGTACGTCCTTGATTCTCTCTGGCGACTTCATATCGATCAGGGCTTTTATCTTGTCAGGGTTGGCCTCGATTCCTCTTGAATTTACTATAAACCCCAAAAACTTCCCTGATCCGACTCCAAAGGAACATTTGAGGGGGTTCAATTTCATTTGATACTTGTTTAACACATCAAAGCATCCTTGCAAATCCCTCACATGTCCTTCTGCCTTCCTGGACTTTACTAGCATGTCATCCACATATACCTCCATGCTTACCCCGATCAGCTCCTTGAACATGTGGTTGACCAGTCGTTGGTAAGTTGCACCTGCATTTTTCAGCCCGAAGGGCATTACTTTGTAACAATATAAGCCCGTATCGGTCCGAAAACTGGTATGATCCTCGTCAGGGGGATGCATGCTGATCTGGTTGTAACCTGAATACGCGTCCATAAATGAGAGGATCTCGTGTCCTGCAGTAGCATCGACCTACTGGTCGATCCTTGGGAGTGGGAAACAGTCTTTTGGGCAGACTTTATTGAGATCTGTAAAATCCACGCAGGTCCGCCATTTGCCGTTAGGCTTGGGGACTAGCACCGGATTGGAGACCCACGATGGATAAAATGCCACCCTGATGACCCTGTTTTCTTTAAGTCTTTCGACTTCTTCTTTCAAGGCTTTTGATCTGTCTTTATCGAGCAGCCTTCTTTTTTGCTGCACAGGTGGAAAGGCTTTGTTTATGTTCAGGATATGGCTGATCACTGCTGGATCTATCCCAACCATATCCTTATGCGACTAGGCGAAAACTTCCTGGTTTTCTTGCAAGAATTTCACCAGTGCCTACTTTGCGGTAGGCTCTAAATTCTTCCCAACCTTCACGACTCTGGTCGGGTCTTTTTCATCGAGTTGGACCTTCTCCAGGTCCTCGACGGGTCCAACATTTTCTTCAAAATCCCCAAAGCGAGGATCCAAATCTATATCCTCACTTTGGGCAACACCCTATTTGGTGACGTTACCACCTGATTGGGCTTGTCTGTCTTCTGTCATCTGCAATCGGTCTGGAGTAGCGCTCCTTGATGCTCCACTTTTTGCCTTTGTGATCGAGGCGTTATAGCACTCCCTGGCTTCCCTTTGGTTTCCTAAGACGCATCCTACCCCTGCGTCCGTTGGGAACTTCATGGCTAGGTGCCACATGGAGATGATGGCCCTTAGATCAACCAGTATGGGCCTTCCGACAACGGCGTTGTACACCGAAGGACAATCGACCACTACAAAAGTGGCGAGTAATGTCCTTGTTGCAGGCGCTGTACCCGTCGTTATCGGAAGTTTGATCATTCCGGCTGGGGCGAGTCCTTCTCCAGAGAAGCCATATATTGTCTGATTGTAGGGCTCCAAGTCCTTTACGGACAACTTCATGCATTCTAGTGTTGACTTATACAGGATGTTCACTGAACTTCCTGTATCGACTAGTACCCTTTTTACCATCATATTGGCCATCTGGATGTCCACGACCAGCGGATCGGAATGTGGGAACCGGAGGTGCTGGGCATCGCCATCAGAGAAGGTTATCCCATATTCCTCCGAGCGAGCCTTTTTTGGAGCACGGTCCTCCACAGTCATCATCCGTGACGTAGAGTCCGAGCATATCGTTCTCTAGCCTTTCCGCTATTTCCCGCGAGTTACCGGCCTCCACAGATGGTTAAGAGTGTTTCGGCTACGGGGGCAGGCTGTAATGGTGGCGAGCGTTGGCGTGTGGACGTCTGCTCTTTGCCACCTGGAGCTTCTCGTTGGGAAGTTCCCGAGGCCCGTACGTACCTTCTCAAGTGTCCTTGTCTAATAAGGAACTCGATTTCATCTTTTAACTGGTTGCATTCATTAGTGTCATGTCCGTAGTCGTTATGGTAATGACAGAACTTGGTGGTGTCTCTTTTCGAAATGTCTTTTCGAATGGGTCCAGGTTTCTTGTAAGGCACACTAGAGCTTGTGGCCTGGTAAACCTCTCCCCGAGACTCGATGAGGGCGGTATAATTAGTGAACCTAGGTTCATAACGATTACCCTTGGCTCGCTTATTATCGGAGGTTGAAGGCTCATTGTGCGGCCGTTTTCCACCGTTCTTGCCATTATCATTGCTGCGCTTGTCGCCTTTGCCGTTGCCATCAGGTTTGGAACCGTTGGCGGCTTTGGCGGGTTCGGCGGCCTTCTTACCCTTGTTCGAGGGTTTTCCATCATCAGCAATGGCCTCTTCGAGCTTAATATACCGATCAGCTCTGTCCAAGAACTCCTGGGTGGTTCTAACCCCGTCCTTTCGGAGACTCTTCCATAGAGGAGAACGACGTCTCACTCCTGCGGTTATAGCCATCATTTTTCCTTCGTCTCCGACTGTCTTTGCTCCAGCTGCTGCTCGCATAAAGCGCTGGATGTAATCCTTCAGGGATTCTCCATCTTGCTGGCGGATTTCTACCAGCTGGTTTGCTTCGGTTGGGTGCACACGACCCGCATAGAATTGTCTGTAGAACTCCCTTACGAACATTTCCCAGGAAACTATGCTTGCAGGGGGGAACTTAAAGAACCACTCCTGTGCTGCTTCAGAAAGTGTTGCAGGGAAGATCCTGCACCGAGCGTCTTCGGACACTTTCTGAATGTCCATCTGAATCTCAAATTTATTCACATGCGAGACTGGGTCCCCATATCCATCAAAGTTCGGGAGCGTAGGCATTTTGAACTTGCTGGGAGTTTCGGCGTTAGCTATCCTCTGGACGAAAGGAGTACCCTTCCTCCTGTCGTGGTCGATGTAGGAAGTCCTTCCTCCGATCAACTGCTGCACAGCCTGATTAAGTGCGTCTATCTGGGCTTGCACTGCGACAGGAATTGCGGTGGCCTCTGTGGCTGGGGGGATGTTCTCGCCGTGCTTCTCGCGACGATCATTGAGTACATCTCTCAAGTCTTCTTCTCTTCTTCGTTGCTCGCTACCTCCGAGTCGGTTGAAGACATTATTTTGCCTGGGCTGCCCCCCAACATCTTGTCCATTCGGTTGGTCACCTTGAGGTACTTGGCTCCTGCTTTTTCCTCTATTTTCGTTTCTCCCATCAGCATTGCCTTTGCCTGAGTCGGCCTCATTGTACCCATGACCATCTCTGAACCTTGAATGGCTGTGGTGAGACTGACTGTTCCCTCTGTTGCCGTCTCTGGCAGAAACGCCCCGAGCGTTAGAGGGTGGCCTGCGCTAGTCGCGGTGTCCCCGTGCATCGTTATATCGCGGGGGTCCACGGACCGCAGAGCCTAGCTCCGAGTCCCTCCTGTTACCAGGAGGGTAGTGACCTCTGTTTGCTTGGTTTGGCCCATCATTCTCATGGCGCCTAGGACTATGAGGCTGTCGCTCGGCCCTATTCTGCCTTTGCTGCGGGGGATTGCCCCGAGCAGCTTGAGATGGTGGATTTGCCTCGGGGTCCAGTGGGACATCGTCATGGGGCGTCTGGGGCTGTTCAGGCCTTTGTGGACTTGACGGCTGAACTGGTGGGCTAGGATTGGGACCCTTCTGAGGTGGCCCATTTTCAGGTTGGTTAGGCTGCGAGGCAGGTGCGGCCTGATTTCTTGCCAACAGCAAGGCTGCTTCGAGGGCTGCCATGGCCTCGGTCTGGCGGCGATCCACTTCTGCTTGTCTCTCGCTCAACTCTGCCCGCTGACGATCAAGCTCATGTTGCTGTCGCGCCATAACTTCTGCAGCAGTCTCTTGATTGGCTCTCAGACTAGCCAATTCTTCTTGCAACGCGCCGAGAGTGCTCTTCAGCGTCGCATCGTCCATTTCCTCCTCTTCAAAATCTAGTTGCGGCTCATCTTCCGCCATGCTTGCAGGTGGAGGAGGAGGTGGTGGTTTCGACGGTGCGGCGGCGGCAGTCTGGGCAGCTTTTCTTCCTGCTTTTGCCATCAGTTCTTTTTATAGCAATGAATCGTCACTCTCAATGAAAGCACTAGAATGTTGACCCACGATTTGGCCAACTGACACGGAGTCAAAATATGATTGAAATAGACGAATGTAAAGAGAATAACGTGATGACAAAAGTAAAAAAAACACAGTGATTTATAGTGGTTCGGCCCCAGGATCTGGTAATGACCTACGTCCACTTAGAATGATATTGATATATAATCAAAAGTATGATCAGAGAACTTGGGTTCAATGAGTTTCAACACTTCGGACCAACAATACAAGTTTGCTAAGAGAAATTCTATAATTCCTATGATTCGGAAGCTAAAAGTCCCTCCCCTTGAGCTACATCTTGCTATTTATAAGCTCATGGAGGGTTACCAAATATTGTTACAGATATTACTCCCTGAATAATCGGATATCCAGAAGATTGCATGAGATAAATTCGGGATTCACAAAGATCTTCCATAATTATTGCCTTGGCTGCGGAACCACCGACCAGACTGGTCGTGGGTAAGATAAGTTGGTTCTGCTTCTGCTGTGCATATTAGTCGATACTCTAGCAGACGCCTTCCAGGTATCAGCCACGTGTCAAGAGAATTTTCTGCCACGTCATAAAATGCTAATTTATTGGATAACAACTATATTTTTAAATATTTAAGCTTTATTTGCTACTAGTTTAATAATTGCTAGCTACCAAAATTTCGTAGTAAAACTATTTTGTTGGCTTTAAAAAATTTAATGAAGGTTTTTTCGCTACGAATTTAAAAGTAATTTGCTACAAAATTATGGTAGCAAAACAATTTTAATAGTCCCATAAAGTAATTATTTTGCTACTAGATTTGACATTTTTTGCTACTGTAAAATTAGTAGCAAATAAAAACTATTAGCGACAAAAAATTTTGGTAGCAAAACACTTTTAGCGACGGGGTTTCAGCTATGGAGTAGCTACCAAAAAAATTTGGTAACTAAAAATCTATTAACTACCAAATTTACATTACTTGCTACCAATTTTTTGGTAGCTAAAAATATTTTTTATTGTAGTGCCAATGTGATTATTTCAAACTTATTTGGCAAAAAGTCTTTTTTTCTTAATTTTTTATGGGTAGAAAAAAATTTAACAAAAAAAAAAAAATTAATTTTTTTATTTTTTTTAGAAAAAGTCCCATAATATTTTTAAAAACTTTAGTCCCATAATGTACTGATATCATTTGGCACCAAAATGATTGGTTGGTTCAATATAACACTCTCTTCTCTTCATTTCTCCCTCTCTCTACCTCTCTCTCTATCTCAAGAACAAGAACAAGAACAAGAACAAACAATAGCTGATTCTTCCTTGTTTGAGGGAATTTTAGTGAGATATCTTAGCTCATTCTTTCTCCTAAATCCATTAGCAGAAATTCTTTCAACTCTTGAAAGAAGCACTATTACTATTTGCATTCGTGACTATGCCTTAAGCTTACACGATGTTCGTAGTCTGAGTCCGGTGTTCTTGACCTCCAACCGTGTCCGACTAAAAAATATGAAACTTTTAAGTAAAACCATAATATAAATATAATTAATATATTTATATACCTTAAACAAATTATTTTTTATTGTTTAAGCTACTAGGCGAAGATTGCCTTATATAGGCCAAGAATGTAAACTAAATCCTCCAAAAAGGAATGTGGGACTAATTCTTTTTCATTCAAACAAAAAATTTCTAACATAAACGATGTCCGTAGTCTGAGTCCGGTTTTCTTGACCTCCAGTCATGTCAAGATTGAAGGAACCTATGGGAGTAGTTTCTCCAAATCCCAACTAATTCTGTTAATGGATTGTTTGGTTCTCAATTATCATAACAACCTCATTAACTTTCAGTCCTTGGTCTATAAAAGAACATCTTGACTCCACCTGTGAAAGAAGAGAAAAAACGAAGAGAGAAGAACACAGTGAAGAGCAATAAACAGATGAAACGAGAGAAAATTCAGATGAAACAACAGAAAAGCCAGATTAGAAGAAACACTGCTACAAAAAAAGTCTTTCTCTGCGGTTTTTTTACTTAATGCACTGCGGTTTTCGAGAGTATTGAAAAGCGCAATGTATTCGACCGCAGAGAAAAGTGGTATGAAAACTGCGGAGAAAAGCCACACTTTTCTCTGCGGTTGTGTTGAAAAAACCGCGGAGAAATGTACCTTTTTCTCTGCGGTTTATTCAACACAACCGCAGAGGAAAATGTACCTTTCTCTGCGGTTTTGTTAATACAACCGCAGAGAAAGCCATTTTAATAAAAAAAAATTATTTTTCAATTTCGATTATATATAATTATTTTCAATTCCGATTATATATATATTTTCAATATTATAACCTAATTTGATAACTAATTTTTAATATTATATATATATATACATTTCATAAAAAATATAAAAAATTATGTCAAATACAATACATTTTAAGAAGTAAACATAATTAATATTAACATTATCAAAATACATATAAACTAGATACATAATATAAAAATTAAAAAAACTGAAATAATTAAAAAAAACAAAAAAGTCATGTTTTAGTGATCAATACCTGATTTGAACAATAAAAATGTCTTTTAATCCTTCACAAACGTTGGAAAAAAGCTTAAAAATCACCCTATAAACATACATTCAAAACACATTATACTCAATCAATATATCTTCATTTTTGCCCTAAAACTTCAAAACAAATCAATATATATGTATATTTACATGAGTTGTAGCCTAAATATGGAAGAAAATGAAAAAAAAAGGTGAAAAGAGCACTAACCGTGGCTGGGGAAGAAGGGTTGCGCCGTTCCTCTCGGGTCTGCAAAAGTGGAAGAAATTAGAAGAATGAGTAAGGTTGTGAATCGAGGGTTTTATGTAGGGTAAGGGCTTTCTCTGCGGTTTCATAAAGAAAACCGCAGAGAAAAGTGTACCACTTTTACTTTTCTCCGCGGTTCCATAAACAAAACCGCAGAGAAAGGTACCCTTTTCTCTGCGGTTTTCTTTATGAAACCATGGAGAAAATTCTATTTTTTTCCCACTTCGTGTTTCAGACTCATTTGAACATTTTCTCTGCGTTTTTAATTTAATGCTAGAAAAAAAGCGCAGATAAAACCTATATTTGTAGTAGTGAAAGAGCTCAAGTGTGGAAATCAAGATTGAGTATTGAGGAAGGTTGTGAGAGCTGGGTTTGGGGAACTGTATTGAGAAGCACAACTATTGGGAAAGTGCTTGCTCAGGGATTGAGAGGAAAACACCTGTGTGATTGAGTGTTTAGAGAGTTTGATCCAAGATTGTTCCAAGAAGCTCCATTGAAGTCTTGTACTCATTTCGTTGATTGAATAAAGAAGAGATAGTGGTTAAAACTGGATTAGGTTAAAGATCACATTGATCTTGTTCTGAACCAGTATATATACTTGTGTTGATTTATGCTTTCATATTTTTCGTTTTCTAACTGTTTGATAATTAGTCTTACTGATTTGTGTTCTTAGATTCATCTCTGATTTACTGAGATTCATCTGAGGTTCTTGAACTGGGAAATTTATCCTCATTTCCAACAAAACCGAATGGAACTCCTTCGTGAGAGATTGCGGCATCAAAGTCGGAGACGTTCCTCTCTTGAAAGTTCTCACCAAAGATCCTCCGATCAACATCAGAGTCACTGTAATCATCCGATGTGACGGCGAGAACAACCGACTGTGATTCCTCCCATACCACCACCACCTCAACCACAACACAACCACAACCACAACCTCAACCATCTCTGTGTGTAGAAAAAATGACCAGTGCTGATACAGATCCTAGTAGGCGTAGTCACGGTCTTCAACTACAGCTGCCGAGAGAGGTAGCCCAAGCAGTCTTGGAACCAGGAGGAGGAGTTTCCGGTGATGATAATTTTGAGGTTCGAGTGAGCGATCAGTCGATGGAGAATATAGAGATAGAGATGAAACTGAAGGTCTCTCCTGATGGCAAAGTAGTTTTGTTCGGAGACGATTGGTTCAAGTTGGTGGATGATCGTGGGCTTAAAGCGGAAGATGTCATCGTCTTTTGTGTTGATCTTGCTCGACGGACCATCACCACCGCCGCTTATCGCGCCACGGAACAAGAGTAAGTAAATCATTTTCATTGTTTTTCTTTTCTCTGTGTGATCTGCTCTGCTTAATTATATATATAGCATTTTTTTTATAATAATGAAAATGTTGTGAGAATCTTATTTTATTTCTTTATAGAATATTTTGGGCTTGTTCGGTAATAATTAAAAAAATGATTTTATATTTTTTTAAATAAAAAATTGGAAATATAATGCAAAAATACGTTCGGTAAGTTTTATTTGGTTTCTTATTTTTTTAAACTTTTAATAAAATTTTGAAAATAACTTTTTTATACTTTCATATTTTTTTTAAACAGTTTTCTTCTCTAACCTTCGCATCGCAGACCCTACTTTCTCCTCAGAGACTCCATTGTTGCAGATATCTATTCTACTATCATTCATGGCTACTTCAGGTATCATTTTATCCCCATTTTATCATCTCCATCATATGAACGACCCATTTTTTTCTCAACTAAGGAACAAATACAATCAATTAAAGCAAAAGCATAAGGATTTTAAGTCTTTACTGAAAGAGACTAGTATGGGATACAAAGCAATGACTGGAGAAGTTAGTGCGACAGATGAAGTTTGGGATAAACTTATTCAGGTAAAAATGATTTAAAATGGATTTTATGCTTGATTTATTTTGATAGGTATTAGTACATTTTATCAATATAATTTCATTTCATGTAGGTTAACAAGTCTGCTAAAAGATTTAGAAAGAAAGGTTGTAAGTTTTATGAGAAATTATGCACTATCTTTGGTGATACTACTGCAACTGATTCCAATGCTCATCCTTCAACTCGAAGTCCTTCTAATGATGATGATGCAACGTTGATAAGTCCTTCTACTATGAATGAAGAAAGTGGTTTTGATGAGGATGGTAACAAAAGAAGAGGTAAATCAACAGCCACTTCGAACTCTCGATCAGTAAAAAGAGCAAAGTTCTCATCAGCTTTGGCAGATGCACTGGCAACATATAATGAAACTGCAAAGCGAAAGACAGAATTGATAGAGAGATCAATGACAACATCTGCATCACATTACTTATTGGATGAGAGTGTTGAAGCTCTTAATCAAATTGATGGAATTAGTGGAGAAGTATACGCAAAAGCTATTGAGAAGTTTGAGAACGAGGTGTCCAGAGCATTGTTTCTAAAGATGCCAGAGCATAGAAGAATAGATTGGTTGCTGAATTTGAAGTGAAAAAGTTTAGACTTTGTTTAGCTATGAACAAGATGACTTTATTTAGCTATTAACTTTAGTTTTGTTTAGCTTTTGACTGGATGACTTTGTTAAGCTATTGATTGGATGACTTTATTAGCTATTGACTGGATGACTTTGTTTAGCTATTGACTGGATGACTTGTTAGATATTGACTGGATGACTTTGTTTAGCTATTGACTGGATGACTTGTTTTGCCTATTTTGTTTTATGGTTTGACTTTGACTTTGAGTGTTTATATATTTTTATATATTGAATGTAAAATTTAAAAGTTTTTTCTACTATGAGGATAACATGTCTTTAAACGTTGCTCGGTTCAACAAGGATAAATTACTGGACGATTCAGATGATGAGTTTGGAGAGATTTTGCTATAGTTTGCTTGCGAGGAATATAATCAATTATATCTATCTAAGCAACCTTGTAGAAATTCAGCTCTTTCAGGCCATGAATACGTTATGGAAGTGTTGCACGGGCATTGGAGTAGGTGTTATGATTTGTTCAGAATGAACAAAGATGTCTTCAAACTATTTTGTGGTGTTCTAAAAGAAAAAATTTTATTGAAGAACTCATGATATCTGTCTGTTGAAGAACAAGTGGCTATGTTCTTATTTGTGATTGGCCATAATGAACGACATCGTGTGGTTGCTGAACGATTTCAGCACTCCATCTCAACCACATCTCATTATTTTAGGAAGGTTTTGAAGGCAATATGTCGTCTATCCAAAGAACTAATTACTCCACCTTCATTTGATGTAACTCCTCCACAAATTCGATTTGATCCAAGATACTATCCATTTTTTAAGGTACAAAAATTTGAATTATTATTTTTTCCTTTCTTTCAATATTCAATAAAAAAAATCTAATAATTTATTTTGTATTTTAGAATTGTGTTGGAGCTATAGATAGGACTCATATTTCTGCGCATGTTCCAATTGATGAAAAAATTCCATATAGAGGTCGAAAAGTGGATACAACTCAGAACGTTATGTGTGTATGTTCATTTGACATGAAGTTCACATACGTTGTCCCTGGATGGGAATGATCAACTAATGATGCACGGATTCTTCTAGAATGTGCCACAAACCCAGATTATGGATTTCCAATGCCGCCCCAAGGTAAGTATTTATCAAACTTATTATGTTGATTGACATTATTTTATATAAATATCTATAAGTAAAAACTAACATGAATTATCGTTGGATTAGGAGAATATTATCTTGTTGATTCTGGCTATACAAACATGCCTGGTTTTCTTTCGCCATACCAAGGGGAAATGTATCATTTGGGCCAGTACACAGATCTTAATCCCAAAGGAAAAAAAGAGCTTTTCAATTATCGACACTCTTCCTTGAGAAATGTCATTGAGCGGTGTTTCGGCGTGTTGAAGGCCCGTTTTCCAATCCTAAAGCAAATGCCTTCATATGATCTAAGAATACAAAAGTATATTGTCATTGCTTACTGTGGGATTCATAATTTTATAAGGATAAATGCAGAAGCAGAGGTGAAGGAAATTCTCAAGTATAGACCACTACTTTACAAAGCACAGATGGAACTTTGACTGATAGTGTAGAGTTTAGTATTTCTAGAACTCATATACGTGAAATGGCTCATGTTCGTGATGAAATTGCTGACCATATATGGAGAGCTAGTCGATGATAGTGAGATTGAGTAAATACATTAGTTGATTGTTATGACTTGTTTAATACTTTACTTTAAGTTTGGACAATTATCAGTTCATATGTTTTATTTTACTATGTAAACTTTCTTGATTTTGTGTTATCTCGTGGATAGATATTAAGTTTTGAAATTTGAGATTATTTGAATATTATTAATATGATCTTTTTTTACTATAATTTTATTATTTTTTATTTTAAAATAATAAATAGTGATCACAAAAAATATTTTTATTTTTTAGTTTAGAAAATGAAAATAAAAAAATAAATTTAAAAAAAAAATATTTACCAAACATGTTTTTTATTTTTTTAAACAAAAAATATAAATAAAAGTTACCAAACACATTTTTATTTTTATTTTAAAAAAACAGAAAACAAAAATAGTTATCAAACACATTTTTATTTTATAAAAATAAAAAAACATAAAACAAAAATATATTTTTATTTTTGAGTTTAAAAAATTTAAAAGCAAAATTTTTACCAAACGCATCTTATTGTTAGTTTGTTTGTTGAGTTTTGAATAGAGTGTTATTTAATATATATATATATATAAATATAGTAGGTAACCAATATTATTATTACTTCAACCTTTTATTTGGATTTGGATATGTATTAAAATTATTGTATTTCACCATCTTAACTTTTTTTGTACTCATACTACTCATGACTCACCTGCTAAGTCTTAATTCCTTGGATGGATTTTTTCGGAAATTAATAATGAAGCTAGCTTATTGGATGGATGGATCTCTATCTTTTCAAAATTTATTTCTATATATATATATATATTCATGTGTGATTTCTTCATATAATAATGAATATATTGGAAAATAATTAATGTTAAAAGTGAAATAAAAAAAAAGTATAAAATATTTAAGATTTTACAACTTGCAAATCATGTGATCAAATAATACATTTATACTAAAAAAAAGACATTTGACAAAATAAATGTGTAAATAGCTACTATAAGATCGATCAAATAAAAATAACAAAACAAATGAACAGTTTTCTTTCATCTTTATATTTTTTTTAGACTTTGTATTTTATCTCATTATCTGTTTAGGCCTTATGTTTTAACAAATTACTTTTTAGACCCTGTATTTTAAAATATAGTTCAAATAAATCCCTAAACCTCATTTTGATAAAAGTTTTTTGAATTAAAATCACAAATAATTTACCAAACAACTCAGAACAAAAATATAGTCATTTTGCCTCAGAATTGTGTTGTTATACTCAATTTTTTGTTAATCAAAATCAGGTTTAGGGGCTATTTGAATCATTTTACAAAGTACATGGTCCAAAAAATAATTTGTCAAAACATAGATCCAAACAGGTAATGAGGCAAAAAGCAGGGTCTAAAAATGTATAAACCATAAAAAGAAAAAACGAGTATCTTAATTCTAGCGGTTGATGAGAGGCAATTGATTAGGCCACCATGGATGTAGAAGAGAAACAACACGTATATTGGCCGGCGATATTATGTTAGGTGGAATATTGCAAAGAGCTTGAATGTGATTGTAATTCTGGCCAAGTATTTGACACTAATAAATCACTGCTTCATTTTCACTAGTAGAGAGCGAGAAAAAGAACACATCTCCATCATCCGAATGGAGAGCACGTAAAGTAAGTTATGAGAAGGAGATAGAACAATCAAACCTCATCACCATTTTATCATGATGGTGTACCAAACTCCAACTACATACATCGTCATTGTCAATCAATTCCCATGCCTTGAAAACACACGATTGTCTCTTCTTACACCAAAACAACTGTGTCAGCCGCACCTTCCCCCGAACCACTCCAAAATGTACCACAACATCCAAACAACCCCAGCTCGAACCTAACTCTTGAGGCAAACCAACCATACGATATTGTTTCGAAGAAAAATCAAAGGCAATAATGCCACTAGTTATGCATGAACCATACGGCCAGTATATAATCCCATTGCTTCCAACTACAGTTTTTCGACGATAGCATCTATGAAATGTGCCCTCTACGACTGGGAATGAAGATTTTAAAGTCGAATGACTCCATTGTCTAGTCTCAGAGGAAAAAATTGTTAAATGGAGTAACGAAGGATGTGGTGGATCTCTGCTGATTTTGACTACCTTATATTTGGTTCTATCATCATAACCTGTAACTACTAATGTATATATATAACTTTCGTGATGGGCTGTTGGAGACTTGGGAAGTGCAACAAACTGTCTTAAAAGAGGATTGCAAACGTACATACGATTGCGTATGCAAGTACGTTTACTAAGAATTACTTCCACCAACAACAAATCCTCAAATGAGGACCACAAATAGGTAAAACGTTTGTAAATCCGAGGTAAAGGTAAAAATGACAATGCAGCTGTTTCACCATAGTCAAAAATCTTTGATCTCTCAGAAAAATATTCCATTGAAAAGTGATTATGGATGTAGTGAGTTGTAAATAGTAGTGTGAAGGGAAGAGATGGGGATGATGATGAGTTATAAAGTAGTCTTTTTTGGCGGTGATAGTGATTGAATCTGTGGCTGAAATAAATTTTGGATCTAGAAATAGCTGAGAACCATTGCCTACATACACAAGCACACTCCACTAAACATTTAAAATCAGGAAGTCGGACTAATATTTCTAATAATATATCATCACCTATCGTAGACATCGCCGATGATCTTTGTTTAATGATTTTATGCTTTTTTCTTTTTCTTGTACACACCTGAAAACACAAAAATAATCATTTTAATTCTTCATTAATATATGTACACACATTTTTCAATATTATTAAAAAATAATAATAACGTTTGATGAGTTACCTGATCATCCAAACTGAGAAATTGATCCATTGATCGGTCTTGAATCTTGAAGATTGACTTAGAGCAAACCTAAATTCTAATAAATTGTTTTTATGATCTTAATTATGATCCCCTCGTATTTATATGTATAATCTTTCTATCTCCTGATATTTATTTATTTATTTGAATTTTGAATTTATGATATTTATTTAGTTGTTACACATATGTGATATAATTAAATACGCCCTGATATTTATATATTATTATTATTATGTCAATTTCTTCAATTCTAAAAAAAAAAAAACTATATTCGATTTACCGATTTAATTAAAAACGGAATAGTATCCTTAATTTTTTTAGTAAATTTTTCTAAAGACTTAAATTTTAATATTCTATTATATAAAAATCTAATAAAGTGACAGTTAAATTATGACTTATTCTCTTTCTAATTTTGACTTTCCATTACATTAGTTAATAATAAAAATTCTATCCATAAATATAATTGTAAATTGTTCAGAATTTTCTGAAAATTTGTAGAATGCTCTAAATAACTACAATATACGCGGTCATAAAAAAATCGCGTCGAAAACTGTTCACAGGTTAAGAATACAAAAAGCCCCACCGGTAGAGCTCTTTTTGAAGGCCCTACCAAGGAAATTTCCAAAAACATATTTTTACTAACTGAATTAAGGGCACGACACAAATAGTGATTATAATTAATTCCTTATATTATAATTAATAATTATAAAAGAAAATGTTTGTATGAAGGGCTCCTAGAAAATGTTAATTATATATTTAAAGGAACATGGTACACAAAAAGAATACCCTAGCCTACATGAAAGTCAGGATTCTTGGAAAATAAACAAATGTATCAGAGTTTAGTGGACCATGTTCGTTTAAATCACTTTTGAAAATGGTTGTTTTTTGAAATTTTAGATTGTATAACAAACCAGTATTATTATACTTATAAGTGTTATGAGACAAAAGAGAAATGGTATAGTTCATTTCTCTAAAGCCAACAGACAAAAAGATATTCTCGATTTTCTCTATATGCATATACATACAAATTGATTTATAAACTACATATAAATGTTATATGATTTGATGCTTCATGTTGTATGTATATAAATTTGATCTCAGCCTCTTCTTTGTACTTTCAAAAATTTGCTATAGTTGCATGCTAAGCAGGTCTATAATATATTTATATGCTTTATATATAGTTCAGGGACAAATTCATTATAACTAATTCTTTATATTGACATGTTATTCTCCATTCACATGTAATCTTTAATACAAAGCAATTGGACAAAAGAAAAAAGACAATAATCTATAATACAAAGTAGTGATATGGTAAAACTCCTTCAAGCGTCCACTTGTACAAGTATATTAAAATATTAATTGTTTTGTTGCTTAGTTTGTGAGTATGATCAATTTTGGTGGTCATTTTTACAAATATAGTACTCAAGTTGCCGTAACAGATCTTTTCTTCACAGGGCTTCACTATGCACTTAACACCATCGCCAGCTGCCCACCTTCATCCTCACTCTTTAGCTTTTACACTCATCTCCATTGCCTTGTTAGGGTATGTCTGTTTGAATGCTTGGAAAAAGAAAAGGTGCTTGGAGTTAATTTCTTAAAGACGTGTTATAGGACTTTCTTGAAAATCCTATTCATAAAAGCTGCTAGGGCATTGGTTAATCCAAAGGACATAACCAGAAATTCATAATGTCCGTACCTCGTTCGAAAAGCGGTCTTTGGTATGTCCTCCTCTCTGATCCTTAGCTGTGTTGGGGTTTTATGCCCTAATTAAAACCCAAATTCTTTGTAATCTTATTTTATTATCAATAAAAGAATAGAAATCATTTTTTGACTTGGTTAATCACTTTGCTCACATGTTTTATTTTCATGATTATTTGTTTAATATAAACTTCTATTAAATCCCGAGCATATAGCTAATCTTATTTACAGTGACGTAATCACAGTGGAATATAAATATGATTATATGTTCAAAATAAGTTAGTCCTAAGATTAGTCAGTGCACAGGATTTACACCGACTTGCCAATCTACGATATGATCTACTTACACATTACAGTGTTGTGTTCTTTCCAGAACATTAGCAAAGTAGATAAGATCGGATGTATTTGTTACATCGGACATGACCGATATTGACAGTTGATAAGATAAGTAAACATACTGTTATTATCTATTCTAGTCATATCATATAGTTGACCATAGGTCAATTCAATCTCAATTATGAGTGGTTAGTATTCTAACTGATTGTATTATTTGAGTTCTTTGACTTGTTCGTTACCAGCTTACCCTACGGACTAGCCCATACTTACATCTTGGGAACTCGATAGTATAATTGAGTGGGAGTGTTAATCATAGATATGAACATCTATAGCTTCTAATGAAGAAGTGAAATGATGTCTTCCTTTTAGTTTGGTTCAAGGTGTTAAATGATAGAGATCTCATTTCAGTAATTAAATTAGTTTACTGAAATATCATTTACAAGGAACTAAGTGTTTTAAGGATAAAATACAATGAGGGGTAAAACGGTATTTTAGTCCTGTCTCATTGTAGACCGTCTATAGAGGATTGAGTGACAATTATGGTTGTAACAATGGATAATTAATAGCGTATCTATATTTGTTATAGAGCGTTCTATGAATTCAAGAGTACAATTCCAAGTCTATAGTGGAGTCACAAAGAATTAATAAGTTAGTAAATTTATTTGTTAGATTTATGATAACTTATTGGAGCTTGATTTCATAGGCCCATGGTCCCCATTGTACATTGGATAAAATCATCTAGATAGTCTCAATTAATTGATTTAATTATAAATTAGAATTATCAAAGTTGACCAGGTCAATTTTGGATAGTTTCACAGAGTTATGGAATTTTGAGAAGAAAAGAGAAATTATGACAGATTTATTAATTAAGATAAATTGGTATCTAAATTAATAAATCAATTTAAATCAAGGTTCAAATTATAAATAATTAATTTGATAAAATATTTAAATAATTATTTAATTAATTAAATCAATAGAAAATAATACAGGCCTTGATTTTAAGTCCAATAGGCTTATAATCAAATGAGAAATTTCACGGGCCTAAATCCCATGATAATTTCGACCTAGGGCTTCAAAATGGCTATTATTTTATTGATTTTTTAATTAAATTAAATGGCCTAATTGAGTCTATAAAATGAGTGCTTAGAGAGAAGTCAAAACATAAGTTTGATAAGTCACAAGTCAGATTTTCTGATAGTTTAAGATTCTCTCTAAACACAAGTCATTTTCTAAGCCTCTTTGTTATTTTCTCTTCTTCTCTCTACATCTATCTCATGTGTTGAGAATTTCCCACACTAGTCTAGGTGGTTCTAAGGATACATTGGAAGATTGTGAAGAAAATAGAAGATCGGTTCAGTTTCTTGATAATACTCTGCGACAAAGAGGATACAAAAGTTAGAGAAACTGAAGGAAGGACTATTTAATTCCGCTGCGTATACTGTAAGTATTCTATTATCTGTTTCTCTTTGAATTCAATTTTAGAAACATGTTTTAGGCTATCTCGTATTAATTTGTTTAATATTAGATATACATGAAAATAAATAAAGATCTTGTATAAGCTAATCCAACAAGCTGATGGTAACCTGATCGAAGATCAATCTTAGAAAACACCGTACTCCCCTGTAATTGATCAAATAAATCATCGATCGTAGGCAGTGGATACTTATTCTTAATAGTCAATGTAACGCCCCAAACCCCAGGGACCGTTACGGTGTGCCTTGTAAACAGTGCTAAACTCGCTAACCGAGTCATTTGGCCAAAATCGTGATCTAAGTGTGATTAGCGGTTTAGGGATTAAAAACTTTGGTTAAGATGTAACGTTTCACTAGAACGTTTAATACATACATTGGGATCCCGAAAATAAAGTTTCAGAGTTTATTACAGAAAGTATTTACAACAGGCCGTTCTAAGCGGCAAAACAAGGTTCAACCCTAGTTTCACTTTAAACTTCGGCCGTGGCGGACGAGCAGCTGCATATGTACACATCATCACCTAAGCTCTCCAACTGGGCGCGGGAGAGCTGATCGACCAGGGAGACGATCCGCGCGTGGTAAGTACGCGCCTGATCGACGGCCTCGGCTTCGAGCTCGCCGAGCTGAGAGCAGAGCCTCTCCTCGGCGTCCTCGGCGATGCGGAGCCTCTTCCAAGCTTTGAGAAGCTCCGTCTTCATCTCCTCCTCTCTCTCGTGGCTCTGCCTCAGCTCTTGCTCCAGCTCCTCGTTCCTCTTCTTAAGCGTCTGGTCTTCCAACGACTTTGGATTGGTCACCACCATTGTTATCTTCTTCTTCTTCTTCTCGAAATTTCAACTGAAATCTCTGGTTATTGTTGAGTTCTCTCTCTCAACACGCTTTTTATAGACTATGACTATGAATGATGCTAAAGCTATTGTTATATATGAAAATTTTTAGTGTTAATGGTGTTTGGTTTTAATGGATTTTTATTTTTTAATGTTAATTTTAGTAGAATGTTTTTATATTTAGTGATAGTTTGTAAATGCTTAAACTTAAATAAAATAAATAAATAATTAAAGAAATTAAAATAAGATGCTTTTAAAATATTTTATAATAATAATTATTTTAAAATAATAAATAATTAAAACAATTAAAATATAATATTTTTGAAATATTTTATAATAATAATTATTTTAAAATAATAAAATTTTACATTTTATAACTTAAATAAAATTGAATTAAACTTAAACTCACTCATTAGAATAATATTATATTAAATATATAATATAATTTAATGTGAATTAGCAACAAATTGTTTTTTTTAAACTAGCAAGAAATTTAAATTTAAAATACACGTATAATATTAAATATTACATTAAACATATAATATATAATATCTTGTTGTCACTCCCAAATTAAAAAACTAGAACAAATATAAACTTAAACAAAAATAAATAAGTTATTTAATTAAAATATGATATTTATTTTAAAATTTATATGACATTAATATAAATTTAATACAAATAATTAATAAATTATATAAATAAAACTAAACAAATGTGTATTTTGCACGTTGCTCGTATCTAGTATATTTATATATATATATATAACTTTTGATTAAGGAAATAAAAATTTGGGGCAATTTATTTTTATTTTCATGCGTAAAAAAATTATAATTCAATTTTTTTATATAATTTGAGAAATTATGAGTAATTTATAGTCAGAGTTTTAATGATGACTTGCATGCGTGCTTGATTGCTTTTATATGCTTGTAAAATAGACTATTCGCAATATATGATCTCGACACTCTAAATTATTTGGAATTTTTCAAAAATTGGTGGGATGCTTGTTGTAACTATCACGCTCCCTAAAAATTTAAATTAATTTGACAAATTATGTGTTTTAATTTTGATTGGATTAATATGATAAAAAAAATAATGATAAAAGTTATTAGGGTTAAATGAAATAAAAGGACGAAGTGGATTAAATTATTGTTGAATTTCTATAGTGGGAAATAGTATTACAAGAAGAATAAAATACATGAATATTCTCTTTATCTTATATCTATTCTATATAAAAAGTGTGTAGAAAATAAAAATTCTTGATTTTAACATTTTTTATATTTTTTTGGACAACTTTAACATAATATTCTTATATTTAAGAAAATATTCTTATTGTAAATATGACTTAAACAAATTAATATTAGAAACTAAAAATAGTTGATACATGCATTTATATTATGGCTTTTTCTATTTTTATTATTAATTTTTTTTTAAATATTATTATATTATATATATTATGTAATCATGTAAATATATATCTATGTCAACGTTGTGTTTAAATGTTATATATGTAGATATTATTATATAAATATTTATATATATTATAAAACTATAATTTATTTTATTATATATATATAAAATAGTAAACTAATTTTTTTTAAAATTATAGATAATATTTACAATTTTAAAACGGAATAAAAATGCATTTGATGGTATATATATATATAAAGTAATTTATTATCTTATATATGCTTAAGGTCATATAAACAAGGCAAAAGTAATTATAATAATTCACGAGTGTATAACGATGTATTGTATAAATAAGTAGAATAGTGTAATTAACCACTATTTAAAAAATAAAATAAAAATTTGTTTGGCAACATAGTTTTTTAGTCATTTTGAAAACACATCTGATACAGAAAATACTTTATATAGTGTCCCCAATAAATATTAAAAATATTACTATTTTTTCTACCACAGATTCAAAACATTATAGTGTGCTATTTAGTTTATGATTTTTATTTTAAGTATGTAAATTGAATATTACAATTTTAATAATGATTTTGATTCTAATGAGATAAGTTTTTTTATTTATTTTTTTATTTTTAAAATTATATATGTTTATTATTTTGAGCTAACAATTATAATTTAGATTTGTAATTTATATTTATTCATGGACAATTTTGTACTATTTTTTTTTACTTGTGAAATTAGTGAAATAACACAAACGAAGAGACAAATGCCCTTTTTTTGATTGACTACACATTTATTATAGCAAAAGACAGTAGTGTATCATATGGATTCATATTTTTCAATAATTATATAATATTAAGTTGATTAAATAACTTTAATTCCATCCATTTAAATCAACTTATATTGATTTTCTAGTATTTCTTTCTTTAACGAAACCTCATGAAGAAAACAACTAGATAAAAAATAATAACCCCCAGCAAGAGCATTAATATTAGATTAGTGATAACTACTACTTATTATGACAATGATATTTTTTTAATTTTAAGCTCGAATCCTCTTCTATTAATTATTTCGAGAACCTTGCAATAGTCTTTTAATTACCATTTGCGTTTGTTTGGCGATTTGTTAGTGCATTGTTTCTAATGGTGCCCAATAGCACAAGGAAATGACATACTATTATTGGTATAATCTAATATCAGATCTTACCTATTTTAATTTAATAAATATTACGAGATATGACTAATTAATTAGAGAATGACATGTCTTGTAGTATTTTGCATCTTAAAGATGCCAAATAACAACAAAATTATGTATCGAACTCATAAAAATGAAAATTGCACAAAAAACAAAATTGGTAATTTTAAAATAAAATTTGGCCTTGTGAGCCAATTTTTTGAACCGATCAGCACCTTGTGATCAATGAGATACTACTATGCTACGACATTCAGACTATTCCTAAAGCTGATGAAAACGAAACGACATGTCGTTTGGATAAACCTTTGGATCAACTTGATGATGAAAACGGTAAAGTATAGCAAGTAAAACGACAATAACATAAAACAGAGTCTAAAAAATGACAAATGGGATTCTACTATGAATCTTTATTAGGCACTTTAATGTAGTATATGATGAAAGCAATGATCTGTTTTACAATCTTAAGTTTCATATAAGTAATTAAGCTAGTTAATTACAAGCTATATAAGTCTTGGAACTGCAGTTTTTCTTTCTTTAATTAATAATTAACATGTCTTATATACATATATTAATTGGTTGATTAATATATATATGATATATATATATATATCATATATTAAGTTTATGATTGTTTTTGAATTTAAAAGTCAGAATAAAATATTATATATTATATATTTAAAGTAATATTTTTTTTTGATAAATCAAACCAATTATATTGCTTCAAACCTTCATTACACCTATTCAGCACCATAAATGGCCTGGACATATACTATATACATCATTTAGAGCTTATAATGTATCAAACCAACCTTTCTCTTCCTGTGTAAATTTTTTTGTTCTAATGCTAGTAATTATATGCCTTACATTATACTTAATCACCTGTACACAAGCTGTAATTGTTTGTATTTTTTGGTTCCATAAACAGTCATTCCTGTTTATCCAAATTTGATAAACCATACTAGCAATCGCTGCCCATATCACCTTCTTCTTGAAGCGATGAAATTTCGCCCTTGAGATACATCGTAACAGTTCTAACAAAGGCCTATTCCTCACTTTCCAATCCAACCACTTCTTGATCTCTACAAAACATCTAGCACTGAATTCACACTCAAAGAACAGATGTGTTACTGTCTCAGCATTTTCACCACAGAAAATACAAGTTGAATCTTGGCTGATATGGAAAGAAACCAACCTGTCTTTGGTCTGTAAACGATTCTGAATTGCTAGCCAAGTAATAAAGCTGTGTTTAGGAACATTATATCGATTCCATACCTCTCGGTACCAAGTCACCTTCTCTTGCTCCTCACAAAGCATCTTGTAACCCATGTTGACACTATACTTCCCTATCATCATAGCCTGGCAATTAGGAAGAAGTTTGAATTTTTCTTTGACTCTTACAATCTGTTTCCAGTACCAACTGCCATTAATAGGAGAAATATAGTCCCACCAATTCTCATCCTTCAGATAAACACTATGTATCCATCTCACCCATAAATTGTCTTGCTTTGAGGCTATAGCCCAAACATATTTAGCAATTGCAGCCATGTTCCAAAGCAGTGAGTTTCGAATCCCCAAACCCCCTTCAGATTTGGATCTACATAATTGCTCCCAAGCTACATACCTTGGAGTGTAGGATTCAGCACTACCTCGCCATAAAAAGGACCTGCAGATGGTATTAATCTTTTTGAGCACTCTCTTTGGTATTACCATAATTTGTGCCCAGTAAGAGTGAATGGAGATGAGCACAGAATTAATTAAGGTAACCCGACCAGCAAAAGAGATATGCCGAGATCCCCAAATTCGAATTTTTTGGATCATTTTTTCCACCAACACTTCACATTCTGATGCTGAAAGTCTTCTAGCACATATTGGAAGTCCCAAATATTTAAATGGCAGCTCGCTTCGAGAAAACCTCGAGGCTTCCAGGACTCTCTGAATCTCAGTATCAGCCATACCGCAACAGTAAAAGCCTGTTTTAGAATCAGTTGGTTGCAAGCCAGAAGTCATCGAAAATAGTTTCAACCCTTTGAAGCAAATAATAAATGGACTTAAAGTCCCCATGACAAAAGAATAAAACATCATCTGCAAAGCAGAGATGGTTCAGTTTCAAACCCAAACATCTATCATGGTATTTAAAGTCCTCCTTTTGTCCCACCTTAGAGAGAATTCTAGAAAGATATTCCATACAGAGCACAAAAATCAGAGGAGACATGGGATCTCCTTGACGCAAACCCCTTTTTGCTTCAAAGAAACCATGAATGGAACCATTACGAGATAGACTAAAGCGAGGAGTTTTGATACATACCATTACTAGGCGGATAAAGCTTGCTGAAAAATTCAGTGCCGAAAGCATTTCTTCAATGAAGCCCCATTCTAATGTGTCATATGCTTTCCGAAGGTCTAACTTGATCATACAATTTGGTCTTGTTCCTTTCCGTCCATAATGTCTCACCAAGTCTTGTACTACCATAATATTATAGGCAATGAACCTGCCTTGAATAAAGCCACTTTGGTTTTGTGCTACCAAATCAGGTAAACTCTGTCTAAGCCTAGAGCAAATCATTTTAGTTGCAACCTTATAAACCACATTGCAGCATGCAATAGGCCTAAAATCACTCACACCATTAGGACACTTATTCTTGGGAATAAGAGTAAGTATAGTTGAGTTGAGTTCCTGCTGTACAAACATCTTCTTTGACCAGCTCCCAATATTTAAAGTAATATTAAATATTATAATTGTATTTTAAATTTATGTTTTTTGTTAGTTTTTTTTTAAAATTAATTTGTTCCTAATTCACAGTAGATTATTTTATATGTTTAATATGAAATTATTCTAATAAATAAGTTTAAGTTTAATTAAATTTTATTTAAGTTATAAAACATATAATTATATTATTTTTAAACAATTATTATTGTAAAATATCTCAAAAATATCATATTTTAATTTGTTTAATTATTTATTATTTTTAAATAATTATCATTGTAAAATATATAAAAAATATCCTATTTTAATTTGTTTAATTATTTATTATTTTGAAACAATTATCATTGTAAAATATGTCAAAAATATCATATTTTAATTATTTATTTTATTTAAGTTTAAGCATTTACAAACTACCATTAAATATAAAAATATTTCATTAAAATTAACAAAATAAAAACAAAAATTTCTATTATCTATACACTTATTATATATAAAAAAATATATTATACTATCAAAACGGTTATGTTAGTTTTTAGTTTCCTTTGGTATTACTAATTTTAGTTGATCGAGTGGTTACTAACTCTTCTTTGCTGTGATCATAATAATAATGTTACACGATTGATCTTCATAGCAATTAATGAATCACAACAACTCAATTCATATTTTCTTTCAATGACAAAGCTTAAAGAGCTAATTAAAAACGACAGGCCTAAATACTCAAACGACAAAGAAGAAGTAAAACGACAATTATATAAAACAGCTCTCCAAAGCTCATCATCAAGAAGAAAGGAAGAAGCTTCAAGATTCAAAATAAGAACGGCGGCGCCGGTGGAGATGGAACGAGAATATCTTCTCCGGAGGAACGACAGACGGTGGTGGTGATGAGGCGTTGAGCAAGATTAACACAGAAAATGGTGACATCTTTCGACAAAAGCCCACGATCTTCCACAAACTTGGACCATCTCAATTCGAGCCAGGCTTCGCCGTCATCTCTCAACTTCAGCAACGTCTCTATCTGGATATGCGGATACGTCTGGTCCATCACTCGAACCACAAGATTATCAGTACGCGACTCTCTTAATGCTTCTGCTACCTCTCTCGGCAGCCGCACTTGAGGAAGACGATAATGCGTACTGGCTTCTTCCTCGATCAGCTTTTTTACGCACAGAAATGGCTGTTGCAGAGGCAGAGGCGGAGGAGCAATAATAGTGCGGTTGTTTGCGGCGTCCAAACGAATTGGGACGATTTTGATGAAGTTGGGAGTTGAGAAAAGAGCTTTAAAGAGCAGAACGTCGCCGACTCTGATGCCGCGATCTCTGACGAACGAGTTCCATTCGGCTCCTTCAGCCATGGCACCGCCGCTTCCCAAGAACACCAGGCTAGCTCTACGGACATCGTTGAAACCCAACGTCGTGTCGTTGAAGAAAATAAACTGTCCGAAGAATTGGCCGAGAAGAGCTTCAATGGAAGCTGCTAGTGGATTCGGGAGAAAGAAGGTGTTGAGGTCGGTCACTACATATCCAAACAATGAATTATCCACCATAGTTTCAAGAGTAGAAAAACACAGTTGGGTCTTTGAGAGAGAGAAATGACGATCAAGAGTACTGGTACTGGTAGTGGTGGTTAATTTATATATGTAGATCGGATTTTGGCGCCAATTTCTTCATGATATTACCGAACTCATTACAGTTAAGTTAGGTTTGTTATTGGTTAGTTATCTAACAGATTTAGTTGTCTCGGAATGTACCATTTTAGCTTATTATTATTATATAATATTTGATTTTAACTTAAATAATAATAAAACTGAAATAAATAATTTTTTTACTATTTAAGTATATACCACAAATATTTCGTCGCAGGATCCCGATGCTGTCCCGCCCAGTACGGAGGCGGGACGGGTCTCATTAAGGCATCACAGTCGTTCATCAGCCATAGGTTGCATCCTATGGATGGGGAGATTGATTGGGAGGAGAGGACTAATTGACAATTGATTGACTGCTAACAGTCTACTTTTTTGTAGGGGCAGACTAATCTTTATGAATGGATTTATTACTCACAACCGGTTATACTCAAAGGAGGGGTAGACTTTTTCATATTAAAAAAAGTGTTTATGTCTTTGTTCATCTACCCCAACTTTTCATTTCTTCCCTTTATTCTATCCCAAATACCTTATGACCAAAGCTGATATTGGATTTCTTTGCCATGTTGACGAACTAATTTTATTTTTAGGGTTTTTAATTGAATTTCTTAAAACTTTATAATGATTTAATGCAAAGTTTATATTTCTTTCTTCTTCTTTAAGATCCTTTCAATTTGTTTTTATTATATGTGATTGATTGACCATCTTTTACATAATCCATGTGAGTTTAAGTCAAAATCTGAAAGGTGAGATTTAAACATGCTACAATTGATTGAACATAGATTTTAATATTGAACGAGAGTATCAATATAATTTATGTAGTTTTTGAGCTTTTGATCTTAATGCTTCTTATATCTGAGTTTATCATAAAAATATAGAAAATTCATATCTAGGTCGAATTTTATATATCTTAATTTGAATATAAAATATTTTTGTAAACTTGCTCTCTTAATAAGAAGAGTGATAGTGAAATCTAGCATTAATGAAATAGTAGAGTTGATAGAAGAGGATATTAAAATCCCTAATTCGCTATTTATTGAAGTAATTCTCTTTTGTTTCTTTAATTTCAATGTTAAGCTCGTGTTCTTTTTGTTAGTTTAATTTTGCAATTTACATTTAGTTTATGTATTAGTAGGGCTCTCAAGTAACTAAATATGATATTAGAGGATGTTAGCACTATTAGTGGCGTTAGGCATAGTCAAATATTTCAAATATCACACCTAGTAATCTAATTAGTTAATGGTTACCAAATTCGTTCTCAAATTATGAGAGATTAGCTTGGAGGATGCAATTTGTGGATACAAATGATGTGGTTACCTCATTATTAGGGCTCCTAAGTAACAAAGTGGGATATTAGGGGATGTTAGTACAATTAGTGGAACTATGCATAGTCAAATGCTCTAAATATCATAACTAGTATCCTAATTAGTGGATCTTTACCAAGTTAGTTGTCAAAGTATGATTTATTAGCTCAGAGGTTGCAAATTGTGAGTATAAATGATGTATTTCTCTTCATTAGAAGGGATGTTGAGTGAGTAAATGAGACATTGGAGATATAAGTAACACTAGACACAGTCAAAATCTTTCAAATATCACACCTAGTAACCTAATTAGTGAATGGTTACCAAATTAACTATCTAATTGTGAGACATTTGCTTGGAAGTTGCAAATTGTAAGTAAAAATGACGTAGTTTCCATGTTAGTAAGGCTCTCAAGTAATTAAATGGGATATTAGTACTTTTAGTGATACCAGACATATTCAAATTGTTTCAAATGTCACACATAGTAACCTTATTAGTGAATGATTACTAAATTAGTTCTCAAATTATGGTAGATTAGCTTAAAGGTTGCAAATTGTAGTACAAATGATGCGGTTCCCTTCATTAGTAGGGTTGTTGGGCGAGCAAATGGGGGTATTAAGGATGTTAGTACCATAAGTAACACTAAACACGATCAAAATATTCCATATATCAAACCTAGTAACATAATTACTAAACAGTTACCAAATTAGTTCTCAATTTATGAGAGATTAGCATCCGAGCGAGTCCAGCGCCGCACTCCTGACTCGAACACGTGTCTCGGTGAATCGAAACGAGTCCAAATCTTGTGTAATCACCCTAACGAGTGCCTCGGTCACCCGTAATGATTTGCATGGAAGTCAGTGCACACAAAAGAGCGTCGAAAGGGTGATAATAACATTAATGCGTGACTCGGTGCATCCGAACAAGTCCAGCGCCAGAATTTTGACGCGAACCCGTGTCTTGTTGAATCGAAACGAATCTAGATATTGCATAATGACCCTAACGAGTGCTTCGGTCACCCGTAATGATTTGCATGGAAGTCGGTGTACCCGAAAGAGAATCGAGACAGTGTTAATCACAGTAATGTGTGACTCAGTGCATCCAAGCGAGTCCAGCGCGGGACTCCTGACCCGAGCCCTTGTCTTGATGAGTCCATATCTTATGTAATCACCCTAACGAGTGCCTCGGTCTCCCGTAATTATTTGCATGGAAGTTGGTGCACCCAAAAGAGCGCCGAAAGGGTGTTAATCACACTAATGTGTGACTCAGTGCATCCGAACGAGTCTAGCTCGGTAATCTTGACCCGAATGCGTGTCTCGGTGAATCGAAAATAGTCCAAATCTTGTGTAATCACCCTAACGAGTGCTTCAGTCACCCGTAACGATTTGCATGGAAGTTGGTGCACCCGAAAGAGAGCCAAAAAGGTGTTAATCACACTAATGCGTGACTCGGTGAATCCGAACGACTCCAGTGCCGGAATTCTGGCCTGAACACGTGTCTCGGTGAGTCGAAATGAGACAAAATATTGTGTAATCACCCTAACTAGTGCCTTGGTGACCCGTAATGATTTGCATAGAAGTTGGTGCACCCAAAAAAGCACCGAAATGGTGTTAGTCACACTAATACGTGACTCGGTGCTTCCGAACGAGTTTAGCACGGTACTCCTAACCCAAACATGTGTCTCGGTGAATTAAAACGAGTTCATATCTTGTGTAATCACCCTAACGAGTGCCTCGGTTACCCGTAATTATTTGCATGGAAGTCAGTGCATTCAAAAGAGCATCGAGACAGTGTTAATCACACTAATCCGTGACTCGGTGCATCCGAGCGAGTCCAGAGCGGAACTCCTGACCCGAACCCGTGTCTCAGTGAATTGAGACGAGTCCATATCTTGTGGAATCACCCTTATGAGTGACTTTTTCGCCTGTAATGATTTGCATGGAAGTCGGTGCACCCGAAAGAGCGGCGAAATGGTGTTAATCACACTAATGCGTGACTATGTGCATCCGTACGAGTCCAGCGTCGGACATCTGACCTGAACCCGTGTCTCGGTGAATCGAAACGAATCCAGATATTGTGTAATCACCCTAGTGAGTGCCTCGGTCATCTGTAATGATTTGCATGGAAGTCGGTGTTCCCGAAAGAGTGTTGAGACTGTGTTAACACTACAACAAAATAGATGTTTTATGACTTTAATTGGGAGACATTGGAAGTCTACAATGTCTCCCACTTAGTGAGACGTTGTTGCTAGGGTCATTGTAGGTATATATCCCACGTCTCCCGTTGGGAGACGTGCCTCACTTCCCACGTCTCCCAATGGGAGAGGTGGAAAGTCAAACGTTGACTTTCCACCTCTCCCATTGGGAGACGTGGGAAGTCACTCACCTCTCCCAATGGGAGACGTGGGAAGTCCCTAGGAGACATCCCACGTCTCCCATTGGGAGAGGTGAGTGACTTCCCACGTCTCCCAATGGGAGAGGTGGAAAGTCAACGTTTGACTTTCCACCTCTCCCATTGGGAGACGTGGGAAGTCTCCCACCTCTCCCATTGGGAGACATTGAAAGTCTCCCACCTCTCCTAATGGGAGACATTGAAAGTCTCCCACATTTAAAAAAAATAAATTAAATAAATTTATAATTAATATTATTAATTTAAATTGAATAATTAATATTAATTAATTTAATATTATTAAATTAATTTAATAATTAATTAAATTTAAATAATATTAATTTAAATTTAAAATATTTTAATCTAAATTTAAATTAATTTAATAATCAATTAAATTGGAAGAAAAAAATATATTTGTTAGATATATACAAGAAATACAATATTTGTTAGAAATATTCAAAATGAACAAATATTGCATTGTGTATGAAGAAAGAGTTAAAAAATTAAAAAAAAAAACCTATCAACGAGGTCGGTAACTTTGGATTATCGGCAACATATATGTCGCCCATTCTTGTCGCAACTCATCAATTTGTGCCTCTGTATATGATGTGCTTGTTAGCTGCAAGAAATATAAAGTAAAATATATTAATTAATTATTTGATTACATTTATAGTTTCAAAAATAATTTGTAAATTTTAATTAATAATACCGTTCTCAAGTAATGCCCAGGACTCGCATGCTCAATCAAATCCTTCAACATCCTCATTAAGTAGTATCCACATGCCACATTGTCCGGTTGGTGTGGACACTAATTATTTAAAAATATGAGTAATTTATTATTAAATTGAAACTTTTTAAAAAATGCATACATATTATTCTACTTAATTATTATAAATGTTCAAAAATTTCTGCTAAAGTTACTTACCTGAGGTTGCTTAATGCGTAGAGTATCAGGGATCTCGACATCAGGAAGATTCATAGAGAAAAAAAGATTGAAAGCGCTCACGATCACTGATACAATCTCCTCACGGTTATTTAGCTCTGAATTCACCGGATCACAACAATAAACATGATATGCATATGGTGCCAAAATAAGCAACATCCAATGTTCACTGTATAAGAAAAACAAAAAAATTATAGCTCAAATGTTAAACAAAGAAATTATTGATATGGGTCGGAAAAATGACAAGTTTTTAAACTTACCCATGGTTCCAAGGGACAAGCATAACTTGTTCTTTTGATTTTACGTCATTGCAACGTCTGAACAGATTCTGAACACGATCGTCGAATGAACTCCCTTGAGTGGCGACGATATTAGGATTGACAAATAAAAACTTATTTTGGCGACCTTGTTGTACCACATATCTGTAAATGAACCTAATACAAAAATATGAAAAATTGTTATATGAATGAATAAATCAAATTAGAAAATTAAATGAACAAACTTATTTGTCAGATATATACCTCATGTAGCTGACGAGTACTGCTTGTCCAATCTTCTCCTTTCGAGCAAACTGAAGTATGTCATCCTTAAATATATAACAGTGAGACATATCCTGATCAAAAACTTCAGACTCTATGCCTAGATTGACACACTCGCCATCATCCCAATGAGATACGATATTCTGTAATCGTTCCAATGGAGTTTGGGCCAATTGTGTTGGAGGAGTTTGTTGTCGTCTTCTTTCTCGAGGTTGTTGTGTTGATGGAGCTCTTGGTCGTTGTGATCTGGTCCTACTTGTAGAGGGAGTCTGTATACAATTATATCAACAATTAAAAAAATTACAAACAAATATAGAATTGTAAAGATAATTATGTAAAAACATGGCATCACCTCATGAGTTACATCTTCAGATATAATGACAAAATCCTTAGGCCACGCTATTGGCGTCCCAATGGCCTGAGCAACTATGTACATGTCCAAATCAGGATATGCAAAAGGGAGAGGACAGGTTGGCTTAAGAACACTCGTAATCATAACTTGGAAGTTGTTGCCTGCCTCTCTTTCAATGAGTGTACCTGATGCAACAATGTTTGAAACCGAACCAATTGCTAATTGGCATGCTCGGCCCTGCATAAGAAACATATTATATACAAATAATCATGTTGAAGCAGTAAAGAAATTTATTTGGTTTCAGAATATTCAAGAAAGTTTAATTACATCTTGCAAAAGCGGTTGTAGTGCAACAATGTGGTGTTCTGCTTGAGGCACTACTGGGTCCGGAGTATAGTAGGACGCCTGCGCTGGTGGCACTGGTGGGTCGGGCACATAGTATGATGATGGCGCTGGTGGGACTCCAACGTTAGATCCTGACCCGCTCTGTTGGGCCAATAATTTTCTCAAGAGCTCATCTTGTTGTTGAAGGCGCTCTTCTAGGCGTTGTGCTTGTTGACGATGCTCTTCTTCTTGTTTTCGAAATCTTTCTTCAAATTCCTTTCTAATGTCGTCATTCGAAGAAGAGGCTTTTGATTTATTTTTCGTTGAGGTAGGTGTTGGAGTATTCCAATATACTGAGCGGGACACACCGTGTCCTCCAGCCCTAACACGTCCTCGAGGCTCAGGAGTGCCCAACGCCCTCGTCAGCACATCATCAGGGCCATCAGGTGCCCATTTACCCTCAGCTTGGAGTTGCCGGTAATGATCCTGTGAAACAATATTCACATAAAGTTATATATATAAGCTAATAATTTGACATATCAACATTATTAAATATGAGCACTTACAATATTTTTTTGAATCTCAGAGGCCTCTCCAATTAGCTCTCCTTTTGCATTCCGACGACCCATGCTCCATAAATCTGCCCTATCAAGTTCAGTCAGACTTTTCCCACTTTGTTCCATTAACATCTCTTCAATACGCACATAGCCTCCTCTAGAGAGGTTGTGATTGTATTTATTCAGTGCTCGATAATTTTGCATCTCCTCTCTCTTTCTTTGCCACTCGGGAGTTAATCTTGAGTTCACAAACGCTAACCATTCATCCGGAGTTATGACATTCTCAAATCCAAATGGCAAAGCTGGCGGGAACTCATTTGGGTATTTTTTCAAAGCGTCGTAAACGTGTACCCTAGTAAGATTAGTCTTCCAATTTCGGAAGTACTTTCCCGCATCCTTCAACATCTGTTGCTTTTGTTTGGGGTCCAAATCATAAGTTTTCTGCAAGTTTGAAAGTAATAAGAAGCATATTATCAAAATAATATATATTTTAAAAACATTAAATGAAATATAATTAATAAAAATATACCTTCATTGTGTCCCATATTTTATTTTTATCCACCACACTAACATCTTTCCAACTGTTAATGTTGATGGACACAGTTGCTCGAACAACTGATCCAAGCTGTGATGAAACATTACTTCTAGATCCACCCACTAGTTGACCATACTCATTGTATTCAACAGGAGTAAGATGTCCTTCACTCCTTTTTTTGGTGTTTCTAGACATCCATGTACGTCCTCTCACAGATTTATTTTCTTGCTCCACTGACTGAGAATTAGGGCGTTGCTCTCCCTCATCAGAACTACCACCAAAAGGATCAGCCTCCATCTGTGAAACATAAATATCATTATCATAACAATTTTGGACACTCATAATCAAAAGATGAAACACATTGTGATAACAACTAAGAATTTCACATATCATAAACATATGAAACCTATTAAATGGTACCTCAAGACCCATTATCATCAACCCACAATCCTTCACCATTTTCATGGAAACAAATACAATCATCATCAACTTCGTCATTATCTTCTATTGCGGTGAATGTGACAAGTTCTTCTCCGAGAGGTATATCATGTAAATCACCATCTTTAATGTTCCATTCTCTTGTTTGCGTTGGAAGAACAATTGACCATTGGTTGTCTGAAGGATCATTCACATAAAATACTTGTTTCGCTTGTGAAGCTAATATAAATCGATCAGATTTGTGCCCAATTCGATTTAGATTAACTAATGTGAAACCAAAATCTTCATATATTATGCCGCTGTCACTTTTCACCCAATCACAAAAGAAAACAGGTACTCGAGTTGTGATATAATCTAACTCCCAAATTTCATTAACTACTCCATAAAAAGTCATATCACATTCAACTGGATTTTTATCTTTTGCACTAGAGACTTGCACAGTTTTAGCAACAAGGCTAACACCACTGTTTTGTGTGTTTCTGTTGTTATCGCGCTCCCTAGTGTTAAATATAGTACCATTAATCATGTATGATGGAAACTTGATGACATTAACTGAAGGTCCTCGAGAAATCCACTTAACAATGTCTGAAACCTTATTTGATGTGTTTTGTAATTCTGACACAACCTATCAAATCAACATACCAAAAACAACAAAAAATGTCACCTTGTAATTAAGTACTAATTAATGACAACTTTCAATAATCAACACAATTTACCTTTTGTTCTATCCAACTACTAAAAGTTCGATAATGTTCGTCTTGTAACCATTTTGAGTTCCTTGACTTGGATGGAAATTTGGTCTTTATCCAATTAAAATGTTCCCTTCAATTATAAATATGTTGTCAAACAATTGAATATACGAAATTACACAACTTAAACTTAATGTATTATATGAGTATAACTCACTCGATATAAGGTTGAATTTCACTTATATTCTGCAACACAAGACGATGCGCTTCATCTAGAAGATCTCGACTTACTGTGCATACAACGCTACCACGACGACTCTGAATCTCAACATTTTCAACATCATTTAACCCAATTTTCTGTACACCAGTCATGTATTCAGAACAAAATTCAACTGCCTCTTCTGCAATATAACATTCGACGATACATCCTTCCGGCCGACTTCTATTCCTAACATACCCCTTAAGAATCTTCATATATCGCTCAAATGGATACATCCATCTTAAATAAACTGGGCCACAATATCTTAGTTCTCTAACCAAGTGAACTGTCAAATGGATCATTATATCAAAAAATGCCGGCGGGAAATATTTCTCCAACTCACACAATACCTCAACAATTTCATCTCTTAACTTAGGTAACTTTAGCGGATCAATCACCTTACAACACAGTGACTTGAAAAACAAGCATAACCTTGTGATTACATCTCGAACTCTCCTAGGCAACACAGATCGAATGGCCACTGGTAGAAAATGTTGCATTAGAATATGACAATCGTGAGATTTCATGCCAGTCAGAATACAACTTTTCATGTCTACCAATGACCTTATATTTGAGGAATATCCGTCTGGAACTTTTATATTAAACAAACATCTGCAAATTTCCATTCTTTCCTCTTTAGTAAGAGTGTAAGCTGCAGGAGGTAAATATGTTCGTCTCTTATCTGGTTTTGGAGTCAATTCATCCCTTATACCCATTGCAACCAAGTCTTGTCTAGCCTTAATTCCATCCTTAGTTTTCCCAGGAATATTCAACAAAGTGCCAATCAAACTATCACATACATTTTTCTCTATGTGCATAACATCTAAATTATGACGTATAAGTAAGAAAGGCCAATATTCAAGTTCAAAGAAAACAGATTTCTTTTTATAACACCCTTTTGGCTCTTCCACAACCTTGGCCTTGCGACTACGTTTCATCTTTGTAGGTGTACGAACTTTGGGCTTCCCTAACTTGAACACAATTTTAGACATCTTCTCAAGTACTTGGATCCCATTCAATGGCTCAGGAGCCTCTTCAAACTCTTGTTTACCATTGAATGCCTTCTTCCAAGTCCGAAGTTTATGCGTATTAGGCAAGAACTTCCTATGTCCCATATAACATATTTTCCGAGAGTGTTTCAAGTATTCAGAACATGTTTTTTCTTGACAAACGGGGCAAGCTTTATATCCTTTCACACTAAACCCAGATAAATTTCCATAAGCAGGAAAGTCATTAATTGTCCACAATAAGACCGCTCTAAGATTAAATTCTTCCTGCCTATATGCATCATAAACCTTAACCCCTTCATCCCACAAAGTTTTCAAGTCATCTATAAGAGGAGCTAGATAGACGTCAATATCATTACCAGGTTGTTTAGGTCCTGATATCAACAAGGTCAAAATTGTAAACTTTCTCTTCATACACAACCATGGGGGTAGATTGTAAATAACAAGCATAACAGGCCAACAACTATACTTACTGCTAAGGGATGCGTGTGGATTAAACCCATCAGTCGAAAGACCTAGACGAATATTACGAGATTCATTTCCAAAAGAAGGCCACTTCAAATCAACTCTCTTCCAAGCAAGGGTGTCAGTTGGATGTCTTAATTTACCATCCTTTATTCTTTCATTAGCATGCCACGACAAACTTTTAGCATGTTCGGCATTTCTAAACAATCGGATGAAACGAGGAATTGGCGGAAGGTACCACAAAACTTTGGCAGGTACTCCTTCCTTGACATCGTCACCATTTCTTTTCATTTGCCATCGTGACTCACCACAAGTAGGACACGATTTTGCGTCTGCAAAACTATTTCGATACAATATGCAATCATTAGGACATGCATGAATTTTTTCGTACTGCATGCCTAATGAGCATAATGTCTTCTTTGCCTCATAAAATGAAATTGGAATTTCATTAACTTCAGGCAATAACTCCTTCAAGAAACCAAATAACTCAGTAATGCTTTTATCACTCCAGCCATGTTTAGCTTTTAGATTGTACAACCTAAGCAGCGCAGATAATTTTGTAAATCTTGTACAACCAGGGTAAATTGGTTTCTCAGCATCATTAAGGAGTGTCTCAAACTTATTTGGGTCTACTCCTGATCCATAATGTGCGTCGTCAATCATTTCATCTAATGGATCCCAGTTCTCCTCCAATATATTCCTCCTCACTCCTTTTGGTCTACTTGGCAGAGTTGGAGCAATCGGAGCTATCTCCCCATGGTAATACCAAATTGTGTAACTCTTGTCGATCCCATTGAAATATAAGTGTTCTTTAATCTTTTTAAGATCCATCTTTTTAACATTTCCACACTTAAGACATGGACAATAAGTAAAATTTGGGTCTTTCACATTTTCTGAACAAAACCTTAAGAACAAATCGACCCCGTTCCTAAATTCCGCAGATAACCTATTCGCTGACATCCATTGTTTATCCATATATTCTCCTATGTCTATGGAAAAGAAAAGAAACAACACTAAATAAGCACGTGATAAAGTTGTATGTCTATATAAAACTAATTTTTTATTATCCTAGATAAAATCGAGCAGCATTTCCCCTATAATAGTGACCTAACCATCTGCATGTGAATATCAAAACAAACAATTCAAACAACATACAATAAGTTTCTTCCTTATAGAATGCCTATATAAAACTAATTGTTTATTATCCTAGATAAAATCGGGCAGCATTTCCCCTATAATAGTGACCTAACCATCTGCATGTGAATAGCAAAACAAACAATTCAAACAACACACAATAAGTTTATTCCTTATAGCTCTGCAGCACACAGTAAAATTTATCAGAACCTACTTCACTAATACACACAAGTTCTCAACCTTCCGTTATCACCGCAGCACACAATTTTAATCTCAGAACCTACTTCACTATGGATGAATATTTAAGATATTCAAACTCCTCTAACATTTGTTTAATAATATTAAAAGTAGAAGTAAGAGAATATATATGTACCTCTTGCAATCTTTAATCCAAAAGCTAGCAAAGTTACTTCACTTAGTAATCAAATTCGCTATTAAATCCACAAACCAATAAAATTAAATTAATAAATAATAAATAAAACATCACTAAATATCTAGCAATATATAACGTATTATTGTAATTTTAGAAACTTAATTACCTCAAATGTGTGATTGATATTGGAATTTTGATGCAAAATACTCTCTAAAATCTCACCACAAAAATCATAACCTATGAAATTAAATTAATTAATATGTTAAACATTACTAAACAAATATCACTAAATATCTAATAATAGTAAATGATATTGGTAAACAAATAAAAAAAATATCAATGTGCCGCTAATTATAACCTCAACAAAAAATCAATATAAAATTTCATAACCTAAAAACTTAATAATAAACAAAAACATAAAAATTTTAATATATTTCTATTTTATAAATTATTTAAAAAATTTATTTTAACATAACTATATATATAACAAAATAGTTACAATTTAAAAAAAAATTCAAATATACAAAAATATATCTAAATTTCGAAATAAAAATTGATAAAAATTTAAAAAAATCATGAACATATATACTCTAATGAAATATATACAATGTGATAGGTTAAATTAAAAAAAAAAACTATAAAATCATAAATCCCTAAAAACTTCCATTGAAAAACCAAAAAAACATACAATGTATATAAAAAAATGCATAAAAATGTAAAACTAACACAAAATCATGTATATTACTCATCCTAATGCAAAACCTATGATTTATTTGCAAAATAATTAACTAAAAATCAAGAAAATAAAAAAAAACTTACCTTAAAACCCTAAAAACGCAGCCCCAAATCGCCCAATTCTTCTCTGGTTTGTGCTCTCGGGTTCGTGTGAGGAAGAAGAAGGCTGATTTGGTAGTGGTTTATAAGAGGAGACATCCAACGTCTCCCACTGGGAGACGTGGGACACGTGGCACGTCTCCCAGTGGGAGACGTTGGATGTACCCATAAATCACTACCAGCCTATTTCCAACGTCTTCCACTATTTTTAATGTCTTCCAATTGTAACCATTAATATGCACTTTTAATGTCTTACACCATTAGCCATTTAAAATCCCTTCTAATTTTTAATGTCTTACACCAATGGTGTAAGACATTGTAGGGAGTCATTGAAAGTAGAATTTGTTGTAGTGTAATCACACTATTGCGTTAGTTGGTGCATCCGAACGAGTCTAGCTTGGTACTCCTGACCCGAACGTGTGTCTCGGAGAATTGAAAATAATACACATCTTGTGTAATCACCCTAACGAGTGCCTCGGTCACCTGTAATGATTTTCATGGAAGTCTGTGCACCCGAAAGAGCATCGAAAGAGTGTTAATCACACTACTGCCTGACTCGGTGAATCCGAACGAGTCCAGCGCCGGACTTCTGACCCGAATGCGTGTCTCGGTGAATCGAAACAAGTCCAAATCTTGTGTAATCACGCTAACTAGTTCCTTGGTCACCAGTAATGATTTGCATGGAAGTCGATGCACCCAAAAAAGCACCGAAAGGGTGTTAATCACACTAATGCGTGACTCAGTGCATCTGAACGAGTCTAGCTCGGTACTCCTGACCCGAACGCGTGTCTCGGTGAATCAAAATGAGTCCATATCTTGTGTAATCACCCTAACGAGTGCCTCGGTCACCCGTAATGATTTGCATGGAAGTCAGTGCACCTGAAAGAGCATCGAAATGGTGTTAATCACACTAATGCGTGACTCTGTGCATCCGTACGAGTCCAGTGCCGGACTTCTGACCCGAACCTGTGTCTCGGTAAATCAAAATGAATCCAGATATTGTGTAATCACCCTAATGAGTGCCTCGGTTACCCGTAATGATTTGCATGGAAGTCGGTGTACCCGAAAGAGCGCCGAGTAGGTGTTAATCACACTAATGCATGACTCGATGCATCCGAACAAGTCTAGCTCGGTACTCCTAACCTGAACGCGTGTCTCGGTGAATCGAAAATAGTCTAGATCTTGTGTAATCACCCCAACGAGTGCCTCGGTCACCCGTAATGATTTTCATGGAAGTTGGTGCACCCAAAAGAGCGCCGAGACAGTGTTAATCACACTAATGCGCGACTCAATGCATTCGAGCAAATCCAGAACTGGACTTCTGACCCGAACCCGTGCCTCGGTGAATCGAAACGAGTCCAAATCTTGTGTAATCACCCTAACGAGTGTCCCGGTCACCCGTAATGATTTGCATGGAAGTCGGTGCGCTCGAAAGAGCGTCGAAAGGGTGTTAATCACACTAATGCGTGACTCGATGCATCCGAACGAGTCCAGCGTCGGATTTCTGACCCAAACTCGTGTCTCGGTGAATCGAAACAAGTCCAGATCTTGTGTGATCACCCTAACGAGTGCCTCTGTCGCTTGTAATGATTTGTCAAATTTAAGCATTCTGTATTTCATAAATATATTACATACAATATAAACTATTTTTTTTTTAAATAACCCAAATTCCTATATGATTTTCAACATTGTATTTTAAATAACTATAATTTAAAATTTTAAAATAACAAGCTTACAATCAAAATTTCATTATTAAGAAAATAATTTAACAGTGTATTTCCAAAATCTATAAAAAGCTAAATAAATAGTTGTTAGTCATCTTTCAAGTAAAAATAATTAATATAAATGTTGAAGGCCATGAGTTCTAGAAAAAAAAAATTAAAATATATATGGGAATTCTAGAGCAACAGGTGTGTAACTTTTATTAAATCTCTGTGCTAAATTTTGTAAATAATGTGCAGTAGGCTATTAAATTGTATGTATACTAACAATTTCAACATACTACTTTTATATGAAAAGATATTTATATCCCTATTCAATTAATTTTTTTAATATAAAAAAATCCAACCGGTAACCACAAAAAGCATGTCCCTTTTATTCTTATTTTTTATAGTATTTTTTTTCCTTTCCAGCGGTTGTCCTTGAGAGATTTTTGTATTTTATTTTTTGGACAAAGTTACTATGCTTTCGGTTGAGTAAGGGTTTATTAGGTTTTTAGGTATTTATTGTTGATTAGAGCATTCCTTGGAGCACCATTGAATCCTCTGCAATGTGTGATTCCATAGTCGATAACATAGAAATTGCATAAAAGCTAGCCCAAAGTGTAACGTCCCTAAGGTAGGGTACGTCTGCCACATACTCATAATTCTAGGGTTTACGAGTATGTAAGGCACTTGACCAAAAGAATTAAATAAAATGATACGAAGAAATACAGAAAAATTTAAACTTTTATATAAACTTATTAGAAGAAATTATTACACTTATGAATACTTTAAATTTAAGGCAGCCATATGAAAACTCTAAACCATTATTGCATTGCTACTGAGTCCGTGCTCCACAAGTTGCTCAACAGCTAAAGCCACACCTGGAAAAATGTTGGAAAATAACATAATGAGCTAACGCTCAGTAAGCAAATCTCATGCATACACATACACATGAATGTCGTGAGTTTGTAGTGCACATATACTAATATGCTGACTTATATACTTATGCATTTCATTTATTGCTCATGCACTTTCAAACTTTACTTTTATGCTCTTTCTTTTAGTTTCACATTTTTATGGGCCCAATATCACTTGTGCACACTGTTTGATTCAGCCAATGCCTGCAGGGCTTGTTACACATATCATATAGAATCCCATGGGTTCTCCTCCGGCTAGCCATCATCTCAGCTAGGCTCATCATAACACTCATTTCATCGTTGCCATAGCTGCCATACTTATTACACATATGGAGGAGAAAGACGGAAACATGGCAAACATATCTGAATGGTCAACTCTGACCTAGCCCACACTAGTGGGCAGCCACTATAAGTCTTATAGACTTCCGTCTTCTTTACTGAACTTACTTGATTGCTTCATCAAAACAGTGGCACCCTTTTTAAAAATCTTATTATCACTTTGCTTAAGCCTTGTGTCATTAAAATGTTTAACTTTACATAAGACTTTTCAAGGCATTTCATAACTTTTCTCATATCCATATGCATGGTCTTATATCACATAATAATGTATCACATAAATGTACATGCCATGCATACATGCTGATGCTGAAATGCCAATGTTCGTGTTCATGACTGATGTTGATGGTATTCAATCAAGGCATTGTATCACATCTCATATAACTCAAAACATCTTTAGTCATAATACATGAAGCTTTAGGTTGGTGGCGTTGTTATACCTTAACGTAGAGCTATGGCTCAGGTCTAAGGTTTCCAGCCTAAAAACTTAAACGCTTCATATATCATAACATATAACAAATCATGAACATAGAGTAATCCACATATCCATCAACATAAGAACACATACTTGCACATAATTCATATCATTCTTAACCAAGTAAGACATCTTTCACATATCACAGAATTCATCAATTACATATCACACAACACCCTTATGGTGTTCATATAACCATTCTTCACATACTTATCATATGCATCATCATCATACCATACTTAACTCATCAGATGTACACAATCAATGTAGTCATGCATCTTACACTTAAGCACAAAAGGTGAGATTTACTTACCTTAGGTCCTTAGCTTATTTTAAAATTCCTCACCAAGAGTCAATCAATCAAATCCATACAAATCCTATTCAAGGCACATCATCTATTAAATTCTATCAAAATCATAAATATACACTACTGACAGTGTATATTAATAATACCAGAAACTATATAAATGATAATAATAAATTATTATCAACGTAATGCAAATAACTCTTCATATAAAACCATGCTTTAAACCTTGCTCATAAGATAATATACCCTTATGATAATAATAATAATAATCCCAACAAAAATAATAATTATCGTCTATAATTAAACTTATTTCGATATTAATAACAAAATACTTCAATAGCAATACGTATATGGATGTATATATTCAAATAGTCATTTTATAAAAGAAATCATATTTGTAACATAAAGTTGTAATAATCAATATAATGATAATAATATAAATATAAATATTTATATTATTATTAATTAGTCATAATATCAATTCCAGTGATATAATAAATATACTTTCTCCAAACTTCACTGGTCTTACAAATATCAATAACTGTAGGAAACTAATATTTGATATTATTTTAATATTCAAATATTAATATACAATAATAATGGTTAGATAATAGGTTTACTATAAATCATACTTTTCATATATATATATATATATGAATCTGTATTCTTGATTTACTTAACAAAATAATAACAATAATAATTAAAATTACTTAATCATAATAATTTCCATATGAATATAAAATCAATTAAATATGTATTTTTATACTTGATTTAATATCTAATATTTTCTAGAAACTTAGACAGCACAACGGCTATAAAGTGGACAATTCCAAAATCAAAACCTGTATCAAAAATATATATAATCCCAGACAGCCAGTAAATTACAGAAAATATTCCATATATCAATAATATATAATTATATACCATAAATACACATAATAACAATTACTTTAATCAATCACAATTAAATCACAATATATAGGTTAAAGAAATTATACCAAAATGATCGGGTTCCACAATAAGTCAAACGATGATTTTCTGAGACTCAAAACGTACTTCGGAACCTCGAACACTAAGTTTCGACCGTCGGTCTACGGTGGATCGCGGTGGCTCGTGGTGGGCCCACCACCCAACTATGATAGATGTAGGAACAAGTTATTGGGTTTTGAAGCCCACAACACGAGGAGCACGATGGTGGTGACAGATCGGCAAACGGATGCCCGAGGTGGCCGAATCGCAACTTTGAAGTCGCGGGGTGGCCGAACTTAAATCGAGTGGTTGAGGCGTTTAATCGGCGAGTGAGCTCTAGATTCCCGCGTGGGTCGATAGTTCGGAGGCCTCTGAATCCAACGGTCCGGCGCGTGGCTAAAAATGGTGGCCGGAAAGTACTCTTGCGTCGTCGGCAACAGTAATACGCAGAGGAGAGAGAGAGAGAGAGAGAGAGAGAGAGAGAGAGAGAGAGAGAGAGAGAGAGAGAGAGAGAGAGAGAGAGGTTTTCTGAGGAGAGAGAGAGAGGGGCTCGGGTAAAATGAAAGGCTGAAGCCTTTTATTTTATTTTATTTTATTTATTTATTTATTTTTAAAAATTACACTTGGACCCAAAATACTAAAATTCTTTTCAAATAAGCCCTTTAGCCAAACTTTCTTAATTTTTATAAAAATCCCCAATTAAAATTATATGACATTTGGGTCCAATACTTGACTACTCAAGTTTCTCTTTCTTTAATCTCATTAAAAACATAAAATCATATTTTAAACACTATTTTTCCATTACTATTTCTTAAATTTGTAAAGTTGTACATTTTATGTATTAAAACTTTGATTTATAATAAATAAATGTATTATGAAAATGTTGGATATTACACAAAGAGTTTCCGCTTCATTACGAACATAACACTAACATGGAACTGAACACTAACATGCACCATTCTATTATTACTTGCATGTTGCATGCTGTTTATGATGGTATAAAATTAAAAAATAAATTTTAAACATTTTTTGTATATGACCAGAGGGTTTTGTATTTGACTGTTTAAATCTGCATCTATTGAATCAAAGATTACTTTAGGTACTAGATTAAAAATATAACCAGAAATAAAAGCTGCGTTTGTCTAACAATTAAGTTTTTTGAGAAGTTAAATTAATTATGCTCAATGTTAGTTAATTGTGATTGTAACCTTTTATTTGCTCAAATACTTGTTTTCTAAGAAGTTAATTATAATTATGCAAATTATATACTTAATTTTTTAATTTGGTTATTTGGGAATAAATATGTTATGATCATAATATCAATTGGTGGTCTGTTTACTTGGTTTGAAGTTGAGTAGGTTATTTGTGTCGTGGAGGCATATATGTATCCAGAACACTGACGATGAGGAAGAAGCATGGTGGAGTGATCAAAAAGGTCGAAGAAGTAGACAGTAATGAGAAGATGGCCCCATGATAAAAAAGTCTCCTAGTTAATTTCTAACCAGTTTTCTACATTACATGGACATGATCCATATGGTTACCTTAGCCAATATTTAAATAATTTAACATTTTCATTGACAAATAAATGACTAAGATAATCTACATCACAAGGTCCACAACTCGAGATATAGCATACCACAAAGGAATAAAAAAAAAATACTTATAAACATCTTCAAAGAACGAAACCAAAGAATATTTTATGTAACATCTTCAAAGCGCGGAACCAAATAATATTTTATGTAACTATCATACATATTTAGTTTGATAAAATGCTAAAAAAAGTCACCAAATTTATAAGAATTGTTCTATACATGAACATGTTGCATAGGGTTATCTCTTATTCAAAGTTTAAACAAACCAGTGTTCACATTTTCATCAAACACAATAAAAAAAACACTTACAAATAATTACATACCTCAAAACCAAAGACAAAAATCAGGAATAAAATAATGTGTATCCTAGTTCAACTATTGTGTAAATTAACTAGAATCATTGTGTTTTTACGTGCATTTCCTGTGCCAAACATGTTTACGTGACAGTTATATTGTATATCATAAATTACACAAAACACCTTGTGCCCACAATAAAATATCAATTAACAAATGCAATTACAACTATATCCCAATGACCCACAAATTTTTTAAACCAAGCAGGTACACAAAACTGGCTACCACAAGTATTACTCATATTTTTTAACATTGGGTGGGCCAGTGACCTATGCAACTTTTTCAAAAATTGTCAGTCAATGGTACCATTTATTAGAAGCAAAACATTTTATATATATATATATATATATTAATTTAATAAGAAACACAAGCGGGAGTTGTTCTGTAGCCGTACTTGACGGGCTGGAATCGATGGCCTTCGTCGCATTGCATGACTATAATGATAAGGGAATTTACTCATTTAGTACCCTATGCTTTTGCAAAGTATCATTTTGGTACCCTCTGTTTTCAATAATGCTCATATGGTACCCTGTATTTTAAAATTATACATATTTGATACCTTAGACTCATATTTGATGATAAAGTTTTGTCAATATGATCAAACTGTCATCATTTATACGTAATTAAGTAATTAAATTTAAATTTGGAATTTACATAATTGACAGCAGTTTGATTAAATTGGTATAATTTTATTAATTAAATTTGAGTTTAGGGTACCAAATATGTACAATTTTAAAATACAGGGTACCATATGAGCATTATTGAAAACAAATGGTACCAAAATGATACTTTGCAAAAATACAGGGTACCAAATGGTTACCTACCCTAATAATAATAATAGTGGATTATTCTATGGTACATGCTTCAAAAAAGACTACCGATACGCCTCTTTTGTATTTCCGACCGGTGAATAATTTTTGACGCAATTTTTTATAATCGTGTATATTGTAGTTATTTAGAGCTCCCTGCAAAATTTTAGAAAATTTCGAATAATTTACAGTGCCGAAAACTATGTTCAAACATGTTATTTTCCATGTGAATAAAAAAATTAATCACGCTTGCAACAACCTATTTTTAAACTAGTTTTTCGGCATTGTAAATTATTTGGAATTTTCTAAAAATTTGCAGAATAATCTAAATAACTACAATATACACAGTCATAAAAAAATCGCGCCTAAAACTGTTAACATATTGAGAACATAAAAGAGTCCCACTGGTAGCATTCTTTTTTAAGTCCCTACCATAAAAAAATCTAATAATAATAAAACTTAAATAAAATTTATATGCTTAAATAATAATAATAAAAAAATTATTTACTATTTATTTAAGTTAAAATCAGGTATTATGTATTAATAAACTTTAACACTTGATTTTATTTATTTTAATAAATTTTAAGTATTATTGATTTATTAAAAGAGTTAAAAATGATTTCAATTATAAACAAAAATATATGAGCCTTGTTATTTTAAAAAAATATATATATGGATAACTTTATTGGTCTCTAAATTTTCAAGTTTATATATCGTATGATGTTTTGAACAAATTAGCACCTTGTGAATCAATGAAATATTACTATAATTTAATATGACATTCCTTTATATATATATATATATATATATGTGACTGACAAAGTTAATGAAACTAAACGACATGTGGTTTGGACAAACCTTTGGATCAAACTAATCAGATAGATCATATACACATTAATATATGAAAAAGGAGTTATTTGAGAGAAAATTATATTTCTATTTTAAGTATGTCACACTATTTTATATTTATTCAACTATTTCGAATCTGCTAAATATTAAAATCAAATAATAATAACAGGAACTTGCAACTATAATTTTATATATAGCTTGGTTGCCTAGATTATAGCTTTTGTGCTCTCAACTTCTTAAAATCATTTTTTGGCTTAGAGTTTTTATTAAAGGAAAAACTCAAATTTTGGAGGAAATCCAATCATAGTTTAATAAAGAAAAATGATAATGGGCACCAGTGACTTACCGCTATTGGTGCAATCTAATAGCCGGACTCACATAATTTGAATTTATAATAAATATGGAGTATTACTAAATTAATCTTGGAGAGCCATTTCATGTGGTGTTGAACAACTTATAAGGTGCCAAAAAACAACACTCTTTAAAAAAGCTTTTTAAAAAGCTAAAAGTCAAAATTTGTCTTCGAGAAGCTTTGTCAACCAGGCCATAATAAGAGTCGAGTGAGCTGTTTAGGGTCCAGAGGGAGCAATTGCCTCCAATGAATTTTGAGAAAAAAAATCATGACCATGTCTATTGTAGCTATTTAGAGTATCCTGCAAATTTTCAGAAAATTCCGAATAATTTACAGTATCGAAAACTAGGTTCAAACATGTTGCTTTCCACGCGCATAAAAAAAATTAGTCATGCATGCAACAACATGTTTGAACCTAGTTTTCGGTATTGTAAACTATTCAGAATTTTATGAAAATTTGCAGGATGCCCTAAATAGCTACAATATACACAATCATAAAAAAAATCGCTCTGAAAACTGTTCACGGGTCGAGAACACTGAGAGCCCCACCGGTAGGGCTTAAAGTGAAGCCCCTATAAGAGAATTCCCCTATATATATACATAACATTATATGAAGAAAGAAAAGACTAAAAACAATGAAAGAAATAAGAACGTTTCCAAAATCAAAGATATAGTTGCAAGCAGTGCTGCAAGAGTTGAAGATGATGAAAGAAAAATCAAAGATATTCTCAAATAATTAATCTTCAATTCACCTTTGTAAAAATCCAGTATACCACGAAAATAGCAAATAAATTGATATTCGTTTGTTTTGGATAAGAGAAAAAATAGAGGAAGAGGTGATATCATTGGACAAGATTGGTACTGAGGATAATCAAGCTGATATATGGACTAAGGTGCTATATATGAACAACTTTAAGCATGCTTAAACTTGCTCAACCTTGGTAACTAATGTTGGAACTCTAGGATCATTATCTCTACAAGTGAGATTCTATTATTACAACTAGGTTGTGATTTGAAGAAACTAGGTGAAATTTGTGGAAGTAATTCCTTCAACTCCCAACTGATTCTATTAGTGAGCTGTTAGGATCCCAATTGTTACAACAACCCCATTGACCTAAGTGTTAAATCAGTCATTGGTCTATAAAACGACTACTTCACCCCACTTATTATAAAAACACACTAGATCAAAAAGAGAGAGTTAGTGTGGAGATCAAGATTGAGTATAGAGAGAAAGTGTGTGAGAGCTTGGTTTTGGGAACTATATTGTTCTGGGATTAATTGAGAGGAAAATACCTATGAGATATTTAGAGTGGTCGGCCCAAGATTGTTCCAAGAAGCTCGATAGAAGCTTTGTACTCATTTCGTTGATCGGATAAAGAAGAGATAATAGTTCCTAAAACTGGATTAGGTTTAAGATCACATTGATCTTGTTCTGAGCCAGTATATACTTGTGTCGATTTATGTTTTTAGCTTCATATTAGGTTCACTCAGATTCACATGAGGTTCTTTAACTAGGAAATTTATCTTTATTTCCTATAGTAGATTTTAACTAACATCTACCATATAGTTTATATTCAAAGAGAGCTCTTTGCAAAACTTATCAAATTCAAAGGCATTTGGTAGACAGTAGTGGACTAAGAAAGCAGCAAGGCCATATACATTTTTGTTTTCCATTTCCATTTTATTTTAATTTTTTAAGGAGTTTTTTTCTTTTTCATTTAAGAGCATACAACGTATATATCAAATAATAAAACCAGAACAGAGACATTTTAACTATAACTTTGTAATAATTAATAAGACTATATAATAATGTTCATCATACAAGATTGATCTTCATATAAAATGCTCATAGCAATGCATCACAACTCAATTCTTATTTCGTATGTAAAAACTAGTCTCTACTTATTAATTAAAAGATTAAATAATTATTCGTAAATGAGAATAACTTGACCAAACGTAAAGAACTAAAAACGACAGCCCTAAATACTCAAACGACAAAGAAGAAGTACATAACATTATATGATAAAAGAAAGAAAAAACTGAAAAACAATGAAAGAAAGAACGTTTCCAAGATCAAAAAAGAAAAAAAAAACGACAGTCATGACCGTGATGGAAATGGAATGAAAGGATGTCGTTCATCATCTTGACGATAGACGGTGGTGGTGATGATTCGTCGAGCAAGATCAACACAAAACACGACGACATCTTCCGCTTTGAGGACGCGACCATCCACTAACTTGGACCAGTTATCGCCGAACAGCATTTCACCGTCGGCTCTCAGCTTCAGCTTCGTCTCCATCTCATAATTAAAGGAATTAAAATAAGATATTATTTTAGATATTTTATAATAATAATTATTTAAAATAATAAAATTATATATTTTATAACTTAAATAAAATTTAAACTTAATATTATATTAAATATATAATACATAATTTTTTAGTTGTAACTAAATTAAAAAACTATAACAAACATAAATTTAAACAAAAATAAATTAAAATAAGATATTTTAAAGATATATTATGATAAATTAAATAATTAAAACATGTTTATTTAGAAATAATAAAGGTATACGTATTATTTTTTTTGTTAAATAAAATTGTGTGATACTTTATTTTTTATCAAGTGATTAGAATTCTTTTTATTTATCAAATTCACCAAATGACATTGTGATACTACACTATGACTTTTTCTATTTTTATTTTATTTCCATTATTAATTTCATTTTAAATATTATTGTATTTTATATATATGTCACGTAGTCATGTAAATATATATTTATACGTTGTGTTTAGATGTCATATAAGTAGAATTCATTGATATCAATATTTATATCAAAATTGCAGACAATGTTTACAACTTTAAACTAAGCAAACATGCATCTCTTATTTGTATTTTCCCACATGAACAATTTTAATTTTCATCCTCGTCTATGGGAAGGCAAAGAATTCGTACGGGTATTTATTTGTTAAAAAATTAAAATTTTAAAATAAAAATAGTTAATAATATAAAAATAAAAATATGAAACTATATTTATAATATAAAATACTAAATATTATCACATATAAAATTTACAAATCTTTAAAAAATTACTAATAAACTACAACAAAAACATATATAATACATAAAAATAATTAAATGCGTGTTACTGTTGGAACAGTGAGTGTCATCCTCATCTGTACACCATTTAATATTTTGGGACGAAAAATTATTCTCAACTCCGTTCCCCATTTGGATATAAAGAATGGCGAGTCCCCATAAAAAAAATTTGGATCCCTAGTTTCAAATATACATTCTTCTTTATGATTTTCCTTTCTTACCATTATTTTCATTACTTTTACTTTTTCTCATCATTATTTATACTATTATATATGTTAAATACAACGTTAAATATGATTTATCTTCAAAAAAATGTTCATAAGTATGCATCACAACTATCAATTCCTATTTTGCATGTAAAAACTAGTCTATTACAAATTAACAGATTAAATAATAAATTTGTAAATATATGTAATTATAATCTCTCTTGCAAGTATACATATATTATATAAGGGTCATTTATAACTTATTTTTTTTAAAGTGATTTTACGCTCGATCCTATATTTAATATTTTTTAACAAAATAACTTATCATAATTTAGACAGCTAATAAAATATTTAGACTCGAAAAATTCAAATAGATAATCAAAAATTTTAGACAACTAATCAAAAAATTTATATATATATATATTCTTTAGAAATAAAAAAAAGTTTTTTTTATAAATAAAATATAATATGAGCATACGCGGCCTCTAATTTAAAACTATATATATAAATATTATAATTTTATATTAATTTTTTAAAGTCTGAAGCAGATTTTCTGTTAAATATATATTAAAAAATATCAAAATTTTTAAAAACAACTTATTAAAATTTGAAGTCAAGATATTTTTTTTTTAACCGACTTCATTTGAATTTAATATAATGATCTCAAACACTACATATTATATATAAGTAGAAGAACTCTGTAGGGTTTGGTTTCTCTACTACTGTTCTTGTGCATATTATTCCTTCTCAGTTTCGATTTTTGGACTTGTTTCTCTGTGTGACCAAAACAAGAGCAAGAAGAAGAAGATGAACGAACCTGGTGAAGCAGGAGAGAGGAGGAACGTGGTAGATCCCCTGCTATGGCACGCCTGTGCCGGACGACTGGTTCACGTTCCTCCGGTCAATGCGAATGTGTTTTACTTCCCTCAGGGCCACGTCGAGCTTGCCGGAGCCAACGCCGATTACTTAGCCGCATATAGAGTTCCGCCGAACATTCACTGCCGAGTCACGGCCGTGGAGTTCAACGTGGAATTAGATAGCGATGAGGTTTTCACCAGGATTAGTCTCGTCCCGTTGCCGATTGAAGCCTATATCGAGGCCATCAACCGCGACTGGGTCGACGACGTTCTGGGCGGGATTGTGAACTTAGAGAGACCGCAGTTTTTTTCTATGGTGCTTACACAATCCGACGCTCACAATGGCGGTGGTTTCTCAGTTCCGAAGAAACTGGCGGAGACTATTTTTCCGGCATTAGATTACAATGATGATCCGCCGGTTCAGACTCTTCGAGCCAGGGATGTTCAGGGCAGGATTTGGAGGTTTCGGCATGTGTATAGGGGGAGGCCTCTTCGGCATTTGTTGACTACAGGTTGGAGTAAATTCGTTAACGCCAAGAAACTGGTAGCCGGAGACTCGATCGTGTTCTCGAAGGCTGAGAATGGCGAGGTCTCTGTCGGAATCAGGCGAGTGAAGAGGGAAAGTAGGGTAGGAAGAAAGAGGGCTGAGAGTGCTATTGAAGCTGTAAATAATGGTACCACAGAGTTCTGCGTTGAGGCCACGGCGGTGTATGCGGCGGTGATGAGGAAGAGTCAGTTGGGCCCTGGGGCAAGATTTAAGATGGCTTTCGAGAGTGAGGATTCCTCTCGGGTGAGCTGGTTCATGGGATCCATTAACTCTGATGTAGATGATCAACCAAGCCGCTGGCTTGGTCCTCCGTGGCGCCTTCTACAGGTATTATTATTCAATTTGTTTTTGTTAATTATATAACTCTACACGCATGCATTGATTGTACAAAATAATCCTATAGACTCGTTTGTTAAAATTAAAATTATGTAACTGTAGGTGACATGGGATGGAGGAGATATCAAATTTGTGAGGTGCATCAACCCATGGTTGGTCCGAGTGGTGAGCACACATACCATCCAAAACAATGACCGTGACCGTGACCGTGGCCGTGGCCGTGACCGTGACCGTGACCGTGACCGTGACCGTGACGGCACACATGCAGCCAAGCAATTGGAGAAGTCCACCAATACTGAAAACAACAACAACCAGATACTTCACTTATTTGGTGTACGCATAGACACTGGACAAAAGAGCTGTCTCTAATGCATTTCATTAAGACACAGAAAGAAACAAAATGACAATAGGGTTAGGTTACTATTAGTTACTTTTATTTATGCAATTTTTTTTAAATGTTTTCCTTTAATTCTTGTGGTTAAGTCTTGAACCGTACGTCCTCCTTTAATTATGAAGAAATATTTTATTTTTAAATTCCATTTAATAATTTATTATTTCTAGATATAATATAACACAGATAATTTATTTACTTGAATACTTTTATAAATTTATTAAGTGAAAGTAGTTCGCATTAATTAACACTATTAGACTAATTTATAAAAATTATTAAACACTTTGAGATAACACAACAAAAATTCGCATTGGTGGAGTGAAATAACTAGTCATTTTCTTTAAGAGAATTAAGGAAAACCAGATATGAATCGGACAACTTTCAGAAATTACTATAGGAATATTATCAATATATATATATTTACAAAAACAAAGTATGAAAGAAAGAACGTCCCAAAATCCAAGCTCCGAGCTCAAGATTCAAACAAAAAAAAAAGAAAGAAAGAAAGAAAGAATTGAAGCTCCAAGATTCAACAAACCAAGAAAACGACATAATTAGCAGAATGATGATTCATGACCATGAAATTTACATAATAATAGAACTTTATTAAATATCAAAATATTGTATCAAATACATATTAATAGAAAATATGGCATGGGTACCCATTGTTTAAAACATAAAACATAATTTTAAACTAAGGAAAATCGTTTACAAAACTAAATGCGGAAAAACATGATTTAAAATAAATAACTTCATCGACACTGTAACGCCCTGGTTACCCCAGGACAGTTACTGTGAACGTTGAACCGTGAATTTAACTCGCTACCCGAGTTCTTTGGTTAAAAATGTTCTTCTAGGTGTTATTAATAGGTTAAGGTGTAAAACCAATTATTAAACACTTTCCGGCGAACCCAGACCTCCGTTTGGTGAGTGGGTGGTACCGTTGGAACCAGTGTGAAGGGAGGAACGTCGCCCACTAAGTCATTTCAGTCAACTCACCGTTTTTCTCCGGCGAAATTTTGGGTATCTCCGCCCCTTCAGAGGCATTTTCCGGCGACATCGGAGGTCAGTTGAGCAAAGGGGTTGTACTTCCGTGATGTACTACTCGAGAGGATCGTTTTGATATATGCTATGCATATATTCGTCGACGTTCCCGGTACCGCTATCAACTGCTAGTGTGCACTGCTTGGGTGAGGTTTCGGAACTTGAATATTTAAATATGGTCATATTATATGTCGTTGGACACGATTTTGAATAAGGAATCCAATAATGATAACCATTTGCTCATTTGATACTCGTAGGAAAATCGTGATATATAGATCCAATTTAATTCGCTCTAGGATAATCGTTAAGCTTGGGAGTGTCCCTTGGGGCTCGGACTGAACATTCTTAAGAGGTAGGGACTCAACTTGACTATTGGACTTGTTGTACCCTTATTGAATTGCATTAACATATTCCAATTTTGATATTTATAAAGTGTTTGAAAAATGGAAAACTTAATCTACATATTTTCTGTTCTGTTCTGAGGGCACGGAGTGCCAAATATATTATTTTGCTCACTTAATTATGCAGGTTATGATTTTTGGGTTTTATACAAATGCAGCTGTTATGCTGCCCAATTTTCTAAAATAAAAAGGGAACATGTTTATTTCTTTTCATGCTTACCTGCATTTGGTTATATCGATGAGAGCCATAGTGATCATGATTTGTGCATGTTGTTGTTTCACGACCTAGTCTCTGTGTCATCATAGGTAGATCATGTGTCCACTCACCTGTAGGTGTAAAGACCTAGCATCTGTATACAGGAAGTGTTCTGAGCTTCCCCATTGTGGTGGTTATCAGGTCCGGCTACCCGGTTTAGGATGTCGGATTTTCTATGGTGGGTAACGGGAACTAGGGGTCTAGTGGACTGGGTGATGTGCACTGGTAGCTATGCTCTTATGATTACTTATGGTTTCTCTCTATTTTGGTTTATACATGATGATGTATGTTTTGTTTTAAAAAGCTAACCATGCAGGGGTTTTTATTGAACTTTTGAGTCCTATGTTCTTAGTTGCTTTCCTACTGGGCTTTATAAGCTCACCCCCTATATCTCTCCCATTCCAGGATCCTAGTGACGCAAAACGTGGATAAGGTGAATTATTGCTGAAGCTAATGTGTTTAGCTCCCTAGTCCTATCTTTTGAGCATTTTGTATTTAATTTGGAACCTATCGGTCTGTATATCTAAGTTAGCTATGTAATAGTTAGACATGAGGAATGGTGGATGCTAAGTATTATTATGGTGTTTTATGACTTATTAAATTTAACTATTTGGTGACTACATAACTGTGGGGATATTATTGTTCTATGTATTAAGATAAATGATCCTACTTTTATCCGTGATATTTTCATATATAATTATAGGAGTTATTCCGTTGTCCTGACTTATAATTATAGTAATATTTAAAATAAATTAAAGGATCATTTATAAAGACTATTTTCCACCAAGGGTCAGTATGCGTGTCCTAAAAAAGTATTCCGTAAATAGTATTTTGTAGTAGTGCCCATTGACCTAAGTGTTAAATCAATCATTGGTCTATAAAACGACTACTTCACTCCACTTATTATAAAAACACACTAGATCAAAAAGAGAGTTAGTGTGGAGATCAAGATTGAGTATTGAGAGAAAGTGTGTGAGAGCTTGGTTTTGGGAACTATATTGTTCTGGGTTTGAGAGGAAAATACCTGTGAGATATTTAGAGTGGTCGGTCCAAGATTGTTCCAAGAAGCTCGATAAAAGCTTTGTACTCATTTCGTTGATCGAATAAAGAAGAGATAGTGGTTCCTAAAACTGAATTAAGTTTAAGATCACATTGATCTTGTTCTAAGCCAGTATATACTTGTGCCGATTTATGTTTTTAGTTTTCAAACTATTTGATAATTAATCATATTGATTTGTGTTTTTAGCTTTATATTAATTAGGTTCACAAGATTCATCTGAGGTTCTTTAACTAGGAAATTTATCTTTATTTCCTAGAGTAGATTTTAACTAACATCTACCATATAGTTTATATTAAAAAAAGAGCTCTTTGCAAAACTTATCAAATTCAAAGACACTTGGTAGACAGCAGTGGACTAAGAAAGCAGCAAGGCCATATACATTTTTGTTTTCCATTTTCATTTTATTTTAATTTTTTGAGTTTTTTTCTTTTTCATTTAAGAGCATACAACATATATCAAATAATAAAACCAGAACAGAAACATTTTAACCATAACTTTGTAATAATTAATAAGACTATATAATAATGTTCATCATACAAGATTGATCTTCATATAAAATGCTCATAGCAATGCATCACAACTCAATTCTTATTTCGTATGTAAAAACTAGTCTCTACTTATTATTAATTAAAAGATTAAATAATTATTCGTAATTGAGAATAACTTGACCAAACTACTAAAAACGACAGCCCTAAATACTCAAACGACAAAGAAGAAGTACATAACATTATATGATCAAAGAAAGAAAAAACTGAAAAACAATGAAAGAAAGAACGTTTCCAAGATCAAAAAAGGAAAAAAAAACAAGTTGCAAGATTCAATATATCCAAGCCTAAAAAACGACAGTCATGACCGTGATGGAAATGGAATGAAAGGATGTCGTTCATCATCTTGTCGATACACGGTGGTGGTGATGATTCGTCGAGCAAGATCAACACAAAACACGACGACATCTTCGGCTTTGAGGACGCGACCATCCACCAACTTGGACCAGTTATCGCCGAACAGCACTTCACCGTCGGCTCTCAGCTTCAGCTTCGTCTCCATCTCGATGTGCCGATACGTCTGGTCCCACACTCGAACCACAAAATTGTCACGATTCAAATCTCCCGGCTCTGTTATTGCTTCTGCTACCTCGGTCGGCAACTGTATCTGATGACGAAGACGACTGCTCATATCTGCCTCGGTCAGTTTCTTCACACACAGAAATGGCTGCTGCTGCTCTTGATCAGAACGATCACCATGATGATGATGATGATGATCTTGTGGGTGTTTTTGGGGCAGGGGTGGAATCACAGTGCGGTTGTCCTCGCCGGCGCCGTCTAATCGGAGTACGGTGATATCGATGGTGTCATCATATAATTTCAAGAGAAGAACGTCTCCGACTCTGATGCCGCGATCTCTGACGAACGAGCTCCATTGGGCTCCTTCGATCTTGACACGGCCGAAGTTGCAGAACACCAGACTAACGGCACGGCCTTCACCCACACCCATCAATCTGTCACTGATGAAAATACTCCGTCTTTGAAGAATAATCGTACGAGTTTCGAGGGTCGCTGCTAGTGGATTCGGGAGAATCAGAGTGTTGATGTCCCTCACTACACTTCCGAACAATGATTTCCCCATTCTCTCGAAAGATAGGAAAAGAAAATGGAGTCTCTAATGATTGAGAGATATTAAGAGTGGTATTTAAATATTCTTATATTTATATTTAAAGTTAGATAGATTTAAACTTAAATAAATAACTAAATCAATTAAAATAAGATATTTTTTTTAGATATTTTATAATAATAATTATTTAAAAATATTAAAATTATATATTTTATAACTTAAATAAAATTTAATTAAATTTAAACTTAATATTATATTAAATATATAATATATAATTTGTTAGTTGTAACTACTAAATTCAAAAACTATAACAAACATAAATTTAAACAAAAATAAATTAAAATAAAATATTTTTAAGATATTTTATGATAATTTAAATAATTAAAACATATTTATTTAGAAATAATAAATGTATACATATCATTTTTTTTATCTTATAAATTTGTGTGATACTTTGTTTTTTATCAAGTGATTAGAGTTCTTTTTATTTATCAAATTCACATATTGTGATATACATTAGAAACTAAAAATAATTAATGCATGCATACTATTGTCTACACTATAGTTTTTTCTATTCTTATTTTATTTCTATTATTAATTTCATTTTAAATATTATTGTATTTTATATACATGTCACGTAATCATGTAAATATATATTTATATGTTGTGTTTATATGTCATATAAGTAGACTTTATTGATATAAATATTTATATCAAAATTACAGACAATATTTACAACTTTAAACTAAGCAAACTTGCATCTCTTATTTGTGTTTTCTCACATGCACAATTTTAATTTTCATCCTTGTCTATGGGAAGGCAAAGAAAGGCAAAGAATTCGCACAGCTATTTATTTGTTAAAAAATTAAAATTTTAAAATAAAAATAGTTAATAATATAAAAATAAAAATATTAGACTATATTTATAATATAAAATACTAAATATTATCATATATAAAATTTACAAATCTTTAAGAATTTACTAATAAACTTCAACAAAAACATATATAATACATAAAAATAATTAAAAGCTTAGTGTTATCATCTTCATTCGTACACCATTTAATATTTTGGGACGAAAAATTATTCTCAACTCCATTCCCATAAAAAAAAATGGCGAGTTCCCATAAAAATTCCTATTATAAATTAACAGATTAAATAATGAATTTGTAAGTATATGTAATTGTAATCTCTCATGCAAGTATACATATATTATCTAAGGGTCATTAATAACTTATTTATTAAAGTGATTTTATACTTATCCTATTTTAAATATTTTTTTGCAAAATTATTTCTCATAACTTAAATAGCAAGTCGAAAATTTCTACAAACAATTAATCAAAAATTTTAGACAAATTATCAAAAAAATTTATATATATATATTCTTTAGAAATAAAAAAAGTATTTTTTTTTAAATAAAATATAATATGAGCATACGTGGCCTATAATTTTAAACTACATATTTAAATATTATAATTTTATATTAATTTTTTAAAGTCTGAAGCAGATTTTCAGTTAAATATATATTAAAAAAATATCAAAATTTTTAAAAACAACTTATTAAAATTTGAAGTCAAGATATTTTTTTTTAACCGACTTCATTTGAATTTAATATAATGATCTCAAACACTACATATTATCTATAAGTAGAAGAACTCTCTAGGGATTGGTTTCTCTACTACTGTTCTTGTGCATATTATTCCTTCTCAGTTTCGATTTTTGGACTTGTTTCTCTGTGTAACCAAAACAAGAACAAGAACAAGAAGATGAACGAACCTGGTGAAGCAGGAGAGAGGAGGAACGTGGTAGATCCCCTGCTATGGCACGCCTGTGCCGGACGACTGGTTCACGTTCCTCCGGTCAATGCGAATGTGTTTTACTTCCCTCAGGGCCACGTCGAGCTTGCCGGAGCCAACGCCGATTACTTAGCCGCATATAGAGTTCCGCCGAACATTCACTGCCGAGTCACGGCCGTGGAGTTCAACGTGGAATTAGATAGCGATGAGGTTTTCACCAGGATTAGTCTCGTCCCGTTGCCGATTGAAGCCTATATCGAGGCCATCAACCGCGACTGGGTCGACGACGTTCTGGGCGGGATTGTGAACTTAGAGAGACCGCAGTTTTTTTCTAAGGTGCTTACACAATCCGACGCTCACAATGGCGGTGGTTTCTCAGTTCCGAAGAAACTGGCGGAGACTATTTTTCCGGAATTGGATTACAATGATGATCCGCCGGTTCAGACTCTTCGAGCCAGGGATGTTCAGGGCAGGATTTGGAGGTTTCGGCATGTGTATAGGGGGAGGCCCCTTCGGCATTTGTTGACTACAGGTTGGAGTAAATTCGTTAACGGCAAGAAATTGGTAGCCGGAGACTCGATCGTGTTCTCGAAGGCTGAGAATGGCGAGGTCTCTGTCGGAATCAGGCGAGTGAAGAGGGACAATAGGGTAGGAAGAAAGAGGGCTGAAAGTGCTATTGAAGCTGTAAATCTTGCGGTGCAAGTGAAGCCATTCCAAGTGAGTTACTACCCAAATAATGGTACCCCAGAGTTCTGCGTTGACGCCACGGCGGTGTATGCGGCGGTGATGAGGAAGAGTCAGTTGGGCCCTGGGGCAAGATTTAAGATGGCTTTCGAGAGTGAGGATTCCTCTCGGGTGAGCTGGTTCATGGGATCCATTAACTCTGATGTAGATGATCAACCAAGCCGCTGGCTTGGTCCTCTGTGGCGCCTTCTACAGGTATTATTATTCAATTTGTTTTTGTTGATTATATATATATATATAACTCTACACGCATGCATTGATTGTACAAAATAATCCTATAGACTCGTTTGTTAAAATTATGTAACTGTACGTAGGTGACATGGGATGGAGGAGATATCAAATTTGTGAGGGGCATCAACCCATGGTTGGTCCGAGTGGTGAGCACACATACCATCCAAAACAATGACCGTGACCGTGGCCGTGGCCGTGACCGTGACCGTGACCGTGACCGTGACCGTGACGGCACACATGCAGCCAAGCAATTGGAGAAGTCCACCAATACTGAAAACAACAACAACCAGATACTTCACTTATTTGGTGTACGCATAGACACTGGACAAAAGAGCTGTCTCTAATGCATTTCATTAAGACACAGAAACAAAATGACAATAGGGTTAGGTTACTATTAGTTACTTTTATTTATGCATTTTTTTTTTAAATGTTACTTTTTTTTCCTTTAATTCTTGTGGTTATGTCTTGAACCGTACGTCCTCCTTTAATTATGAAGAAATATTTTATTTTTAAATTCCATTTAATAATTTATTATTTCTAGATATAATATAACACAGATAATTTATTTACTTGAATACTTTTATAAATTTATCAAGTGAAAGTAGTTCGCATTAATTAACACTATTAGACTAATTTATAAAAATTATTAAACACTTTGAGATAACACAACAAAAATTCGCATTGGTGGAGTGAAATAACTAGTCATTTTCTTTAAGAGAATTAAGGAAAACCAGATATGAATCGGACAACTTTCAGAAATTACTATAGGAATATTATCAATATATATATATTTACAAAAACAAAGTATGAAAGAAAGAACGTCCCAAAATCCAAGCTCCGAGCTCAAGATTCAAACAAAAAAAAAAGAAAGAAAGAAAGAAAGAATTGAAGCTCCAAGATTCAACAAACCAAGAAAACGACATAATTAGCAGAATGATGATTCATGACCATGAAATTTACATAATAATAGAACTTTATTAAATATCAAAATATTGTATCAAATACATATTAATAGAAAATATGGCATGGGTACCCATTGTTTAAAACATAAAACATAATTTTAAACTAAGGAAAATCGTTTACAAAACTAAATGCGGAAAAACATGATTTAAAATAAATAACTTCATCGACACTGTAACGCCCTGGTTACCCCAGGACAGATACTGTGAACGTTGAACCGTGAATTTAACTCGCTACCCGAGTTCTTTGGTTAAAAACGTGCTTCTAGGTGTTATTAACAGGTTAAGGTGTAAAACCAATTAAAAGGGAATGATATATTTTATTTAAAACTTAAAATTTGTTCATGGGCCCATAAAAGCGTCTACAAGTTATTTACAATCCAAAATGTTAATTACAGTTTGAAATTTACAACCCGCCAACCTAAGCGGCAAAAATAGGGTAACCCCCTAGTTCCTCAGAGAACTCCTTGGCCGTGGCAGCCAACACAACAACAAAAATCACCATTACCGGCGGAGGAGCCCGCCGGTAATACATGGTATATCCGCCGGTATTTGTTATTACCGGCGGAAATCCGCCGGTAAAGTCCCGCCATTAATAAACGGTCGGTATTATCACCATTACCGACCGTTTGACACTACCCGCCGGTATTGCACTATTACCGGCGGATTAATAGAGGCGGGCGTCCGCCGGTGTTGTGCAACGCTGACACCGTTTGACCGGATTATTACCGGCGGGTTCCGCCGGTATTAGTCCGCCGGTATCTCAATACTAATACTAAAATAAAACAATTAATTTTATTTTATTTCTTAATAAATATACATATAATACTTATTTAAAAATAATAATATTTAACATATATTATAATTAATAACACAATTAATATTCATCTAACAAAACTAACATTTTAATTAATCATAAAATTAACATAAGAAAATACAAATTGTCTCATTTTAATTACATATAAAGTAATTATAACATAAACATAATAAAATTTCAATTGTCTTAATATAATTAAAAAACGTAATCTAATTATTATTGTTTTGATCTGGCCAACTTGGTGTAAAATACTCATTAAGATCAATATCTTGATCACTAGTATTAGGGCGCGGCAATGGTGGTGAAGCAAACTGTGGTGCTTGTGTAGAGTGATGCTGCGAAGATGGTCTAAATTGTCGAGCATGTGGTCGCGGCGAGGGAGACTGATGCAAAAAACTCTCAAACTGACCATACCTCTGCTGCTGCGACGGACTCACAAATTGACCATACATCTGCTGTGGATGCTGCTGCTGCGATGAATCCCCGAAGTCACGACGCCTAGGATGTGACGTCTGAGATCCGGTAGCGACGTCGGGGTAATATAAAGGAGGGGACTGGGAGGAACGTCCGTACGTGTTTGGATAATTCTGTTGAGGTGGATACACATGTTGTTGTTGTTGTTGTGGCATCGACCAAGGAGGTGGACTTTGAGAAGATATACCACCTTCAGGTTGTGATGGTAAATATCGTTGGAGAAGGCTTTCAAACCGCGACTCAGTTTCTGTACTGGTATGCTGAGGATTACCAGATGGACCTTGTTGAGATTTCAACATCCGGATCTCTTCACGCATTGACTTCATCATTTCCGCCATAGTAGCCATGTCTTCCTGAGGTGTATGAACAGGTTGGGCCTGTGACTGACTTGTGGAGCTGGAAGCTGATTTTTTCCCTTTGCCTTTGCTGTAACCTACTCCTCTTTGAAAGTCAGACCTCTCCCCAAGTACTTTACTCATAATCTCGTACTGATCGATCGACGAGGATTCAGCAGCAGATCCAGTTTCAGATCCCTCCGTCGGTCCTTGAGACTGACTTTGAAGTCGTGCCCTCTCAAGCTCTTCCGTCATTTTTTCCTGTTCATAAAAAGTGTTAGAAACACATCAGTAACATAGTTTAATGAAAATAATAACACAAAAGTTTAAACTTACAAAAGTTTCTCGAGCTGTGTCGTTGACAAAAACTTTTGTCGATTTTCTCAAATGGCTATCTTTCCAAGTATCAATAACATGTTCATCAGGGTTCGCCTATACAAATTTAGAGATAGGAAGTTAGAATGTAAAATTTTGTTAAATTAAATTAATATTTTTACTTACAAATTGGTGACGCTTAGCTGCCATCGATTTTGTGCCTTGCGTCGATGTATACTTCATTTCTTTTCTGTTTTTCTTGTTTTGGTTGGATCGCGCGATAAATTTTGGGCTCAAAAACAACTGAACAATATCTTTCCAACTCTCCTTGGAGCAATGGTCAGGTGGGGCAACTAAAACACTCTGCAAATCTTCCGGATTAGAGTAATATTTTTTGAAGTGAGTATGTCTGATGTTCTTTCTCTCAGAATATCTTTTGCGCATCTCTGTGTAGATAGTTTTCATAACTCTCCCGGGTTCTGGATGACCATCAACATTATAAAAATACTACATTAAAAATAACATGTTAGTTTAGTTTGTAAATGATTTCTACATTAAAAATTATACCACAAGAGTTGTTCTAAATTTGTACCTTCATCCTATGTACGACTTGTTCCTTAAATTGTTGAGGTATATCAGCGAAATCCAAGTAATGTCCTGGCAACAACAAAGTGACTTGGAGGCCTATCTCGCGGACAAAAGCTTGGTCCTCCAAGCCAACCACTTTGTCCGTCCTAGGATCAAGCTGAAGATCTAGAGGTTTCCCGGCATTTCGCCTTCGAATTTCAAGTGGCTTCGAATTAGCCAGGCCACGACCTTTTTTTCTCGGCACTTCAGCTATCCACATTTTCAAGAATAACCAAAATTTGAAATATTAATATTATATTTAAACATTCGTAGAGCTTGACTTTCAAGCTATGAGCAAAATTTGAAAATTATTATTAACCTGACTCGCAGGAAGAGGGTACTCTACTAGGATCTGGCGGGTCTAGACCTCCACCATCTCCGCCATGAGAAGTGGCTATATCTGCTGACATTGTACTTAGGAACAAAAATGATTAGTTAGTATTAAATTGTTAGTTAGTATCAAATATCACCAATGGAAATGAACATCATGATTACAAGTCTCATATATTATATTTTAAACAATTATATTTTCAATTTCTATATTCAAATAATTTAATAATAGTTAATATTATTAATTATGTAACATTAATTATTAAATTAAATAATTAATAATATTAACTATTTAATTAATCATTATTAATTTTTAAGATTTGTATTAAATTAAATTAAATTATTCAATTAGATTATGTTATTTACTAAAAAATAAATTATTATAAGATATGTAGTAATTTTTAAGTAATCATTATTAATTGTAAAAACTTTTATTAAATAAAATTTTCAATTTCTATATTCAAATAATTTAATAATAGTTAATATTATTAATTATGTAACATTAATTATTAAATTAAATAATTAATAATATTAACTATTTAATTAACCATTATTAATTTTTAAGATTTGTATTAAATTAAATTAAATTAAATTATTCAATTAGATTATGTTATTTAATAAAAAATAAATTATTATAAGATATGTAGTAATTTTTAAGTAATCATTATTAATTGTAAAAACTTTTATTAAATAAAATTTTCAATTTCTATAATCAATTAATTTAATAATAGTTAATATTAGATAATAATATTTAATAAATAAATTAAAATAATTTCTTATAATAATTTATTATTTATTTAATTAATCATTATTAATTTTAAAGACTTATTTAATTAAATAATATTGAATCAAAATTTTATTATTTAATTAATTAAAAAATTAATTTTTATAAGATATGTAGTAATTTTTAATTAATCATTATTAATTGTAAAAAAAATTATTACTATAAAATTTTCAATTTCTATATTAAAATAATTTAATAATATTTAATATTATTAATTAGATAACATTAAAAATTAAATTAAAAAATTAATAATATTAACTATTTAATTGACATCAATAATTTATTATTTAAAGAAAATTTTATATACCACCTTTTTCAAAATTGTGTGTTGTTAATTTCAAGAATTTTAGTTTTATTTTTTGTTCATATCAATTTTGAGTTATTTCCTACAAAATTTTAAATTATTTGTACATTATTAAAAAAGAGTTTTATTATACAAATTAGGCTATCTCAAGTTAGGCTATCTAAATCAGAGAAAAAAAGGGCCCTTAAGCAGTTCCCACGTAACAGAACATATACCCACGTAACAGAAAAAAAAGGCTCATTTATAAATTTTAGCAATAATGTTGGTACCTCTGACAATCCGTTTAACCCCTTTAGCAATTCCTTGGCAATTCTGAAACCTGCTATAACCACAGTGTTTATGAATTTTCAGCTCTTAACACTAATTTGAAAATCAAACTAAAGCCCCACAAATATTCATATTTTCTTCCCGAAACAAAATCAAAAACAAATATCTCATCAAGAAAGTACCACAAGCATCAAAATTAAAGCTGTAAAATGATTCAATCACATATATTTATATATACATGACTGAGAACCCCAAAGACTGATAAAAAATGGAAAAGAAAAAAAAAATTAAAGCTATTAGTCAATACTTATACTTCTAACAGGCATTTTCAGCTTATGGGTCATAGGAACCATTTGAAACAAAGTAGCAAACTAATAAGTAATAACAATCCTGATTTCTAATATATATATATATATATATTACTCACAAATAACAATTAACAAATATATATACATATAATATATTAACTTGACTTATCGGTTATTAACCCATATAATATATATTACTAAAACCAAAAAGCTAAAAACACTAACCTAGACCGTGAGTGTGAGGGAGAGCTCCTGGCTCCTACTGCTACCGGCGACTGTGCGTGGCTGCGTGCGACGTGAGCCCAACCGTGAGGGGAAGAGACAAAAGAGGGTCAGGGTCGGTGGCAGCGGCTTTGTACTGCGCCGACGAGGAAGAGTCGAAGAGAATGGCAGGCCAGGGCCTCCAGGCGGAGGCGGAGGGCTGGGCAGGAGTGACGCCGGAGTGACTGAGGGTATGGAGTGAGGAGGGTAGGGCGAACGGAGTGGACGGAGGGTTGGAGAACGTCGCGCGGTGGAGTGGCGGTGCGGTGATGCGGCGACTGCGAGTCTGAGAGATGAGGAGTGAAAAAAACTAAGAGTTTTTTAACACACATCTATAATAGTATTACCGGCGGGTCTCCGCCGGTAATACATACATCACCGGCGGGGTCCGCCGGTAATACAGCATCGGCGGGGGTCCGCCGGTATTACTCCGCCGGTAATACAGCATCGGCGGAGGTCCGCCGGTATTACTCCGCCGGTAATACAGCATCGGCGGAGGTCCGCCGGTATTTCACCGCCGGTCTTAAACTATTACCGGCGGGTTCCGCCGGTATTACCATAACCCGCTACCCCGGCCCGCCGCTATATCCCTTATCCCGCCGGTAAAATGGTCGCCGGTATTAAATTTGAAAAGTCAGTTACGGGTATTTTGTATTAGCGGCGGACCCAGTACTCCGCCGCTAATATACTGCACATTACCGGCGGAGTTAGTCCGCCGGTAATAATTCCGCCTCTAAAATCTATATTTCTTGTAGTGCAAGCGGCTGCATATGTACACATCGCCACATAAGCTCTCCACTCAAAGTTGGGTGAGCTTTTCTTTCCCTTTACCTGCACCATATAGCACTCATGAGCCAAAGCCCAGCAAGAAAACACAATACAACTTGTATAAAATATTAAACAATGATTATAATAATCATCCATGACTTATAGTCCTAATCTGATAAGTGACAGATGTAAAAGTCACTAACTTGGGATCCGCACCCTATCAAATGAGTGATCGAGTCACTAGGTTTAACAAGATATGTGATTGATGAGCGAGTCTCCAATGTAAACCAAGGGATGACCATAGAGTCACAACTGTGGGTTCTGTTCCCTCTAGCTATGTGACGATAGGGTCACCTGGGCCTTCTGGCCCTAGCTCTAAATAACTAGTCATAGAACTAGGCAAGCGCTTTTATTATTTCATCGAACTTAGGGTTGGTCCGGCATTAATGTTCATGATGAGTCATTCAATGCAGATATCGATTAGATCCAATCTTTCATCGGCACTGCGTTCATGACGCTTATGCCGCTCTTGACTCTTAGGTCAGTAATACACAACCAGTGCTCAGTACTGTTCATAAACTTGACTAATAAGTCACAGCTTCACAAACGGATCTGGCACCATTGTCGATTCTGACTAGTAAGTCAGTGTCATTCATAAGTAAGCAAGACCTGCTAAGCATTTGGTATGCAATCCATGTCCACATTTAAACACTCAACATGCCTCAATAATAATCACGCGTGTCATATATGGGGTGCAGTTTTCTTACCTCCGGTTCAAGCGAGAAATAGTAAAAGAACGACCCTTGAGAGCGATCGACCTTTGATTCCTTATCGATTACCTAGCCATAACCAATTACAACCCCCATTAATGAAAATCAACAATGAAAGGATCTTGACCTAAACCTCACTCTTGGGACCTTGAATGGTACTCAAACGGTGAGTAGATTCGATCTCGGGTCTTAAGGATTGAAACCCCGAGCCAAAAACCCTTAAAAACACTCAAAACAGGATTTTGAAGGAACAGAGTAGCGCCCCAGCGCTACTCACTAGCGCCCCAGCGCTCATCTTAGAACCAAAATGCCCTAACACCAACCATGGGTAGCGCTGTAGCGCCCCCTTGTGGGCGCTACAGCGCTACTCCCAGTCAGCTTTGCCCCTGAACTTCTTCCCTTCGACTCCTCCATTACCAACTTAATTACAAAGCTTCCAAACATAAAATTAAGTGCCAAATGAACCCAAAAACCATCCTCACATGTCATAGGCATCACAACCACAAGAACCCTAGCCAAAAACTCCCAACAAAACCAATCAACCAACCTAGAAATCTCAACTGAAATCTATAACAAAAACAGAACAAACCAGGAATTAAATGGCTAGAAACTTACCTCAAGTTCAGTTTATGATGCTCTTCAATGGTGGAACATACTCCCAAGCTCTCAAGACTTATTTCCCAAGCTTAATTCCTTAAATTAAGCTCAAAATCCAATAAGAAAATGAGAGAAAATAGGTACGGGAGAAGGTATAATTGATGCTCTGTTTTCCCCTTCTTTCTACAGCCTTCAATGGCTTAAATCTATCCTAGGGGTGAAAAGACCAAAATACCCCTAGGTCAAATATAGTTTCCTAAAGGCTCCCAAGGGCAAAATTGACATTTTCCACCTATCTCGTTAATCATAATTAACACTCTCCAATTCCCGTTATTCTCAAAATTCTCAAACACCAATAATTCATATCCCGCTACCCTTTAATTCCTGGCAATGCTCTAATCATAAAAAAATCACCCTAAGACTCACCCCGAGCCCCGAACTTAATCCTGTTATGGCTAAACCGCTAATTTGTACTCAAGATCGTCTCATGATGAATGACTCGAACAAATCCACATTATAATGTGGCCTTATCAATTCATCACAAACATGCACCCAAAATACACAATTACACCCTCAACGAGCCAAATTACCAAAATGCCCCTATAATGAAATGTGGACCCACATGCATGCATTTAACATCATATTATAATATAATTCACATAAACATGCATATAATAATTGAATGGAATAATTAAACAATTATGGCCCTCCCAGCCTACTAATCCATTCATTAAACTTCATTAGGGATTCTGGGCATTACAGACACACAGTCCACACATTCCATCCATCCTTTGTTTTGGAGAAGAAGGTATATATATCGTGATAATCCATCAACTCTACTCACCAGCTACATATATATATATATATTTATAAATGCATTGTATATTTGTAAGGACAATATTTAAGCACTATACGATGCCCAGAAGGAACCATATATATTTACAGAGATCTCAAAATAAAAAATATATACCCAAATATCATATTACATATCTCCATTTTGAACCCAGAAATTTATAAAAAAAGTTGAGGAAAAAGCTTACCTGTTCGACCTCTTCAATAAAGATACAGTCGACCCTCGCCTGTGTCGTTCAATCCCTCGCCATTAGAGCTCTGTCGGTATCCCTTCATTGTCAACCTTAGCCCCTGCTTGTCCCTTTTTCATCGAGCCTTAGTCCATAGCTGAGAGAGGATGAGAGATTGAGGGCCACTGGCGGTGCCAAACCAGAAAGGGAGAGAGAGAGTGACGGCAATGGGAACGGCCAAACCAGAAAGGAAGAGAGAGAGAGTGATGGCAAAGGGAGAGAGAGACTGAGATTGAGTCATGAGAGAGGAGGACTTAATTTCGTTTGTTCAGATAAGTGAATAAAAAAATGACGGGTAGACCAAAATTTTACCCAAACCTAATTAAATCCCCAATTTTCGAAGAAATGAAGTTTTATGTGTCCCTTTTACTAACAATTTTAAGAACTTGCTTTGGGAGTCCTTAATACTCTTTTAAGACTCCCAAAGCAAGTCCTTAAAATTGTTAAGTAAATGAGCATATAATAAACACTTATTTTCTAGTCTAGATTTTTTTAGGACTCACATTTTTTTAGGACTCGCTAAAGAGTATTAAGGACTCTCAAAGCAAGTTCTTAAAATTGTTAAGTAAAAGAGCATATTTTTAGGCCAGATTTTTTTAGGACTCGCAAATTTTTTTAGGACACTCATTGTGAGTCCTAAATTGTATTTTTTTAGGACTCTCAATGAGTGTCCTAAAAACTCCATAAACATTTTTAAGGACTTGCATTTAGGTGCGTGTCCTAAAAAAGTGTCCCGTAAATGGTATTTTGTAGTAGTAATTAAAACTACTAGACATAGCCACTATCTTTGAGAAAAACATACATAAGGAATATTCATAACTTTATTATAAACTCCGAAGTAAATATTGAAATACATAATGAGCGATATGGGATCCCATTGTTTTAAAATAAAACATAACTTTATTAAATGAAGTTATTTACAAAGCTAAATGCGGAAAATACGTAAAAACATAATTTAAAGAGATTAAAAAAAATAACGTCGTCCTCGAATCGTCACGCAGTCAATTGAATCCCTTCATCCTTAATACACAAGCCAAGCTGCCATAAATCCTTCCGCCTTCCATAATTATTTTCCTGTATCATGCTAAAAATAAAGGAGTGAGCCTAATGCCCAACAAGGAAAATCTACTAATCAATCATATAACATAAACATAAGACTATAATAAAAACGTATACTATAAAACATAAATCATATAAAACTACAATGGCCATCATACTTCTTGGGGCTTGTTAACTAAGAAAGTCATATGCCCATAGATTTGTGGGGCTGGCTAGCCAAGCAAGTCATATGCCCATAAATTTTTAGAGCTTGCTAGCTAGACAAGTCATGTGCCCAAGGACTATAAACATACTATACATAACATAAATGTAACTTAACATAGCATAAGATAACATAACATAAGCATAACATATTATATATGTTGGATTAGCTTATACATGGTCTTTATTTATTTTCATGTATATCTTATATTAAAAAAATTAATACGAGATAGCCTAAAACATGTTTCTAAAATTGAATTCAAAGAGAAACAAAGAATAGAATACTTACAGTATACGCAGCAGAATTAAAGAGTCCTTCCTTCAGTTTCTTGTATCCTCTCTGTCGCAGAGTATTACCAAGAAACTGAACCGATCTTCTATTTTCTTCACAATCTTCCAATGTATCCTTAGAACCACCTAGACTAGTGTGGGGAATTCTCAACAAATGAGATAGATATAGAGAGAAGAAGAGAAAATAACAAAGAGGCTTAGAAAATGACTTGTGTTTAGAGAGAATCTAAAACTATCAGAAAGCTCCTCCAATTATCACCACTGCTCTGGCGGCCACTAAAAGCACCTCGCGCCCTCATATCAGCACTAGGAGGAACGAAGGAGTCTGGGGCCTTCCTCTTCTGCTCGCTGGGGCCACTACCCCGGCTGAATCCAACAAAAGGAGGCACTGCCCTCCTGACATCGCGCCTAACATCGCTTTCCTTCCAGATCTGATCCTCGACCCTCTCAAACTGTAAGGGCCCTGTCCACTACCTGGGCATAAGTAGTAGTCTCTGGATCCAAAGTAATATTCACATCGCGGGCGATCATAACGTTCAAACCCCGCACAAACCTCTCTCTCCTTGCCGCATCAGTCGGCACTAAATCTGACGCAAACTTCGCCAATCGATCAAATTTTAGAGCATATTCTGTCACGGTCAACCGATTTTGAGTCAGGTTGATAAACTCGTCAACCTTTGCAGCTCGGACCGCCACACTATAATACTTTTCATTGAATAAGTTTTTGAACTCCTCCCAAGTCATAACTGTTACATTCTTTCTCTGAACCACAACATCCCACCAGATGCGGGCATCCTCTCTGAACATATAACTGGCACAGGAAACCCTCTCATTTCCCTCAACCCTCATGAAATCCAGGATAGATGAAACCATATTCATCCACTGCTCTGCCCGCAGTGGGTCTGGCCCACCCTCAAAGGTGGGAGGATGCTGCTTCTTGAATCTTTCATACAGAGGTTACCACCTGTTCTCAACCACAGGTTGAACTGGCACTGGCGCTACACTCTGCTGAATTGGCAACCCAGTGACCTGTGAAGGGGCCTGCTACCTCAACTGACGAAGTTCTTCTTCTGTTCTCTACAACCTTGCTTCCATTTCAGCAAACATTTCTTGCCAATTCTGTGGGGCAGGTGGAGGGTCCTGACCCTGATTGTCATCCTCGGCCCGATTGCCGCGGAGTCTAGATGATTGCCGAGGCATCACAACTATATGCCTGCAATCAATGACACCGCTCATCAGGCATGATAACAAAATCCATTTCCACCTCCCATTCACAACAGCCAACCATAATCAACAATCCAGATAACATACAGATAACATATAACACACAACGGGCCATGCCTTGACATCATGCATATGTTAACTCATTCATCATGCTCTATATGAAACAGGCAAGCAAACAGGGCAATCAAGTACATATTCAAGCATATTAATCAATCATACCAACCAACCCTGAGTCGAGCTTGTCACTGACAGCGAGCGTACATGTTTGGTCAATCTCCATAACCAATAAACCTTGGCTCGCTCTGATACCAAGTTGTAACGCCCTACTACCTTAGAGCCGTTACTAAGTGATTTTAAAACGTGCGTTTAACTCGCTAATCGAGGTTTAAAGATAAATGTGTGTCCAAAACATAAACAGATACATAAACTTTGAAAATAATTCCATTTATTGAAAATCGTAAATGTTTAACATTTGGGATCCCAGAGTACAATTTAGAAATATTTACAACTCAAAACATAATCACAGTCGAGTAAACGAAAAAATCTAGTTTATACATTCATCTCCCGAAAATTCCCCTGACCGTGGCAGTCAGGCTGACCAAACATGTACACGTCGCGTCACGCTCGCTACACTCATGATTGGTTGACTTTCTCCTTGCCCTTACCCGCACCACAGAGCACCCGTGAGCCGAGCCCACAAGAAAACTCACAAACAAACAACATATGCATATTAAACACTTATCAGTTAAACAGGCCATCAACTGGCTAACACATACGGCCATGCCATCCTAGGCGCTCTACCAAGCCCTGGATTCGCGGTCCATACACTACTACAAAATACCCTTTACGGGACACTTTTTTAGGACACGCACCTAAATGCAAGTCCTTAAAAATATTTATAGAGTTTTTAGGACACTCATTGAGAGTCCTGAAAAAACACAATTTAGGACTCGCAATGAGTGTCCTAAAAGAATATGTGAGTCCTAAAAAAGTCTGGGCTAAAAAAATAAGTGTTTTATTTAATAATTTTGAGGACTTGCTTTGGGAGTCCTTAATACTCTTTTAGGACTCGCAATGAGTGTCCTAAAAGAATATGCGAGTCCTAAAAACATATGAGCTAAAAAATAAGTGTGCTACTTAATAATTTTAAGGACTTGCTTTGGGAGTCCTTAATACTCTTTTATGACTCGCAGCAAGTCCTAAAAGAGTATTAAGGACTCCCAAAACAAGTCCTTAAATTATTATGTAAAACACTTAAAAAAAGCTATCATAATTTTTGAAATTATCGGGTTAAAGAACTCATCAGCACAACATTTGGGGATTTATTCAAAATCACAACATTTAGGGCTGGCAGAGAGGTGAACGGCGGCTGTAGGTGAACGGCAGTGACAGTAGTGAACGGCGTCGACGGCAGCTGGGTTTTCGGCTCCAGCAGTCTCGCCGGCGGCGTGCTTCTTGGCGTGGGGTGCTGGTTGCTCATGGTTCCAGCAGCAGGTGGTTCCGTCTCTGGCGTGCTTCAGTTTCCAGGTATTGTTTCTTTGCTTATATATATATATATGTATATATATATAGACCACACATCACAAATAAAATGTTGTATGTGGTGCCTGTACATAAACATCATCATACGTTAATTAGGAATGATAAGTAGATTGATTACTGATTTCTTCTACATTTCTAAGCTTACATTGTTCATCCTCCATGATGGAAATGTATATGAAGCCCCCGATAAGAAATAGTGTGTCCAAAAGTAGTTACCAACATAGCTAAAGATGAATATCCAAAGAGTAGCCTGCCAGAACAAGTTCAGACAGAGTATCATAACACTGTAAAAAATTAACAGAAATTTTGCTCTAGCAAGTTTACAAAATTTATGAAGAGTCTTTCTCAAATTCCTGTATCACTACAATTTAAAAGATAATACATTTCTACACAAAATTCCAAAAGGGTCTTTGCTTGATAAGAGCCAGCCTTCAACGAAGGGCTGAAGCTTTTCTCCTCTGACCTAACTACACTAAATAATACCTAAAGAGTACTATTGTTTTTCTTAGATAAAATTCCCACTCTGTTTTGTTTTATTTTAGATGATATAGGTTTCAATGTAGCAGCTGAAAAACTTTGATAATTTAGTGAACAGTCTATGCTTCAATTTTCTCCTTGCAGATTTTGGTAAGCCTCACTTATAGAATATGTGCTACAAATATGATAAAAGGTTTGAAAGATTACAAAATATAAAAACAAACGATTATTAACAGAAGTGTGAAAAATTGATATGATATTTTGGTGGTGCAGGGTGTAGTGTCAGTGAGATTTCAGATACACGAAATGAGCTTATGCATTGTGTGTAGTCATCTGGCTTCTGGGGGCAGACAAGGAGATGAGAAATATAGAAACTCTAACGTGACAGAAGTTCTATCAAGAACAACTTTTCCCAGAGGTGCTTTGCTTGATTTGCCTCAGAAGATTCTGGACCACGAGTACGTATACTTAAACCAGTCCAAACATATAATTAATTAAATACACAATTTAATATTCCCTTTCTTGTCAATCTTACTCTCGTCAATGTTTCTTTCATTAGAGATCGAGAAAATAAAGACAGCAAAAATTAATTTATTGAAAGCTTTAAAGTAAAGTAATATTATTATTATTATTATTGTTGTTGTTGTTGTTGTTGGGTCTGCTTAATTCCATATTTGAATTTGTCGTAAGTACAGCTATAGCAGAGGCTTGAATGCCACCATAAAAATAAAATTGTTTTTTTTAGTGTATTTTTATGATCAATTGGGGAGTTTAAAATTCAAAAGGAGCAATGAGTATATAAAGTCCAATGGATTGTTGATTAAGAGCCTGAAAAGATCGATTGCATTTACTGGTAGCTAGACAGTCTCTATATATATGTTTTTTGATAAATTAAAATATTGGCAAGTAGTTGATATCCTCATAAATATCATAATAATAATAATAATAATAATAATAATAATAATTAAATAGTATTATGTGTCACTTAAAAATTTTTGTTTTCTTACTATAAACATACATAAAGATGGAGAGATTTAGTTATCTTATGTTGGATTGATATATTCAATATAATCACATGACAAAATTTATCCAATCATATCAAATCTAATCCAAGTTTCCAAACATGATCTAAAGTAATGAGGGAGATCCTAAATAAGATGTATCAGTAAAAACTTGGTAATGATCAGTAAAGAAAAAGTACCATTTATCAAGTTCAAAATTGTAGCAGCACTTGTGTTTAGTGTTGGCTGTAACAGAGGACCAATCACCATAGCTGGGTTAATTGTAACCATGTCAATCCTCTTCTCATTAACAAACTTCCATGCAGCATCCTCAGCCAAAGTCTTCGAAAGCACATACCATAACTAGAACCAAAAGAGAGGAAAGTGATCAAAACCGATAAAGCATACATACCAGAAGACAAAATTCATACTCTTTCAAAAGCCTCTCAGCAGTCTAAACAAGAAGACAGCAAGGCCTGTTTGGTTAGGGAGAAATGCATAAAATGGAAAAGAATCTACTTTTATTATGTTTCTTCATTTGGTTAGAAACTAATGGATTGGAATAGCATTCTCATGAAATGGTTCTTTACACCATTTTAGTGAAAGGTCACTCCAAAGCATAATTAGAATCTTTTACTCGTGTCTAAATAAAAAAAGCTCTTAAAGTGTTTATTAGACAAATAATAGCTGTTGATGCAAGTGTGACTTGTAAAAGAATATACAAGTATGTATGCATATATTTGTTGTGTTGATTTTAACCTTTTTAAAAGAGCATGTCAACATCTGACATTTTTCTTGTTTTATAATGTTGATTAAAATGAATAGGTTAATATTTTGATTGGTCTTAAAGCATTGGATTGGTAGCTAATTGCAAGAGGTATGGTGCATTTGATTTAGTTTTAAAAAAATTCAATATTTTACAATTTTGAATGATAACTGTACTACTTTAGTGGAGTTTGAATATCTTAGATATTCATCCGTATTGAAGTAGGTTATGGGAATTGTGTGTGCTGCGGTGATAACGGAAGATTGAGAACTTGCATGTCTTAGTGAAGTAGGTTCTGAGAATTTTGTTTGCTGTGGTGATATATGGATGAAAACCTGTGTGCTGTTTGATTTGTTTGACATATTGGTGCTCATTGTGACAGATGGCTAGGCTAGTAAATTAGGGGATATGCTGCCCGATTTTCTATAGATTTTTTTGTACTTAGTTTTGTGTGGAAATATAAAAAAGATGACTGCCACAATGATAAATATGTGATCTGGATATTTAACATTTGAACCCTCATATGAACTTGGTTATCAAAATAATTTTTGATCCCCTCTTATGAATGCTCAGCGTGCCCTCTTTAATCATAGAAATGAATAAAGTATATGTTGCACTTGTTTAGTTTCACAACGGGTATAGATCTAAAAGCTCACTATGTTCTTAAAAAGACAAAGATAAGCAAATACGTTGTCCCATCAAAAATTAAAATCACACAACTACATTAGGCTAACATAAGTAACATTTTGTGTTTACTTTATTTATTAAGTTGGATTTGTGTAATTAAAACAATATTCAACCATGTCAATAAATAATTTGGTTAAAACATTTTTATGACTATTTTATACAATAAAATAAATTAGTTGCTTCAGACAATTAAAAGATCCTCTCCTATAGAATTAGAACAACGTTAATCAAAGATTAGATTTAATAATTGGTTAACTTTTGTGAGTCACTATTGAGTAATTGATTATATACTAATCCCTATAGTATACTAATACAACATATTGAATAAAATGATGATAATTTCTATGTCTTGTTGTTTCATGAGAAATGAGAATCCAAACTTTTTAGATAACGTGACAAATTGTGTGATGTTCAACCAAATATTAATATATCATATAAAGTTTAGTACTCATCTTGTCCGTGAGCTTTGCTATTTTAATTGTCACATCAGTTTTGGTATCAATATATATATATATATATATATTAATCAAACTTCCTCAAATATGTCTCAAGACATTTTTTATGCTTAGATCGATAAATATCTTTATTTTGGCTCACTTGTTAATATGAATATATATATATATATAAATTTTCATGTTATAACAAATATTATAGGAATGATTTGTGTGTGGTTTAGACATTTTGTGAGGTATTTTGATTGATCATGAGCAAATATTAGTGAGCAGAATAAGTTGATTGAACACATGACTTGGTTTTTGGTGTCGTGGTGCACCTTTGCTTGTGAGATTTGGAATGATAGGAATCAAATAGAGCATAATTGTAGTTTACTTGGATATGATCAAGTCTACTTTTTATGTCCTAATTTAATATAAATGTGTAGTTTAATATATTGTTAGGATGCACATTGCCCGACATAATTGTTTACCTTCTTAGCATGTGAAACCACCATGGACATAACACTAATTTCATGCTCTATTAGACTTTGTGTTGATAGACTTTATGTTGATTATTGTATACCTGTATTAATTTAGTGCTCTGTTAGACTCCAAACAAAAAGGAAATTAATATATAATTAAGCATATTATATCTTGTAATACATTATATAAAATTTTGCGCAAATAACTTTGAATTGTGATTTTCTATTTTGCGTAGACTTTCAAATGTGAATTAGATTTATAAATTTGGATTAGGCTTATTCAAAACTTGTTGTGTTACTTTAACAACTTTGTAATTAGATCTTCTAAAACAGTTGTGCTTTTTCTTTGCAGAAAAGTTGTAAATTTAATTGAAAATTTCAGTTTAGGTTTGGTCCTTCTATTTCTCTCACATTCTCAATGCGGTATGCTTGTGTTACATATTAATGATCTATTATATTTATGTTCTTGGTGCTCTTATTTATAACTATATTATCTTTTCTTTTCTTGCTAAGTACTATGGACTTAGAATCTGATGCATAGTACCTACACAGTGCATGTCTTTATATGTGTGTATATATGTATATTAATTTCTCGTTGTTTATTGTATATTTGCTAATGTGCTATGAATGATTAGTAATTTGGCTTATTAATGTCTATGTGATTTGATAAACTAACTAGCTTGAGCACTTTTAAATTGAGACTGACAGATATGTATTCCTTAGTTTAAAGAACTAAGACTAACTACTTAAGCCATGAGAAAGTGTCGATATTCTTAGTTGTACAAGGGTTGTACAAGGGTCTTGTTTTTAGAACTTGAGAATTTCTTATTTTGATGTTCTTTACATTTTAGTCAAATTTGCTTTACTTGATAAGAAACATTGAGGGGAACTATGGTATATGAGTGGTTGAAATGACCATGGCTATATATGCTTTGAATTTATTACCACTAATATAATTATAATTAAATTTTTGTTTTTTTTATCAGTTCACCTCCGACAAGCCATATACTACTCAAGAAATTGACGAAGTTAGAGAAGAATGGGCAATGTTATTTTTACAATTAGTTAGAGCAAAATGAATGATGTTATAGCTAGCTAATTACAATACATGTTTAGAAATTTTAAATTTATTTCGTAAATTTTTTTTGCCATTTTTTTAGAATTTTCTTTTCAAATTTCTTTTGATACATATTCGACACTCAAATGGATATATATTTTTAAATCAAAATTAAAATTGTAGCTGTATTTTTTTTAAAAAAAAATTACTTTTAAGGTCATTCAAAGCGAGTTCTAAAAAATTACCCGCGAGTCCTAAAAAATTACTTAAAGGCACTCAACTCGATTTTTTAGGACTAGTGTTGCGAGTCCTAAAAAGTTACTTAAAGACACTCAACCAGATTTTTTAGGACTCGCATTGCGAGTCCTAAAAACATTCTTTTAGGACTCGCAATGCTAGTCCTAAAAAACCCTTTTTGTAGTAGTGATACCGTGAGGATATTCCAGGTATCCTTTAGGATCTGCCCTAGCAACTCACACTCCGTGTGCTAAACGCTGCTTTCGGCCCTGATCTCTTGCCGCACTCATCCTTACACTCCACGTACCGATCGCCGTTCCCGGCCCGTTGCCGTTCTCGGCCTTCGCCGTTATCGTTCTTCACCGTTCATGGCTCATGCCGCTCAATCAACACATTCACAAATGACAAAGCTAACCAACAAGCTAAGCATACATAAACTCGATCAAAGGGTCAAACCCCACAACACAGACATATAGGGCCGAGCCCCACAACTCATGCTCTTCGGAAAACAGTGGTTTTCTTACCTGTGTCCCGAGCTTCTTATGCACCAAAGTCACGAGCACGGTCCTCTAACCCGAGCCTCTCCGAAAACCTAGTCACAACACATTTAAAACATTCTTTAATACTAACCAATCCAAAACCATTTCCCTGAACCAATCCCGTACTCTCGGGACCTCCAATTTCCCAAAAAAAATAGCGGAAACATCCCTCAAGCCCCCTGGGCAAAAGCCCTAAAATGGAAAATTTCCCCTGCCCAAAATTGGCCTAGCACCATGACCCCCACCAATGAGGGCTGCGGCACCCAGAATGGTCCTCGCCCCCTGCTGCAGCCTAGCGGCGCGGCGCAGAAGAACAGGGCCGCAGCGCCCCTTCGCGAACCCAGAATTATGGGTTTCTCCAAGTGTTTTCCCCGAGCCAAAAGACTCCCAAACCAACCCCAATGCTTACCTAAGCCTCAAATTCAATTTAAAACCCCAAATAAACCACCTAACAACTTATAAACACCAACAACAAGCCTAAACACATAATCAAACCCATGATTCACACTTTGGTTCCAAATTTCAGAAGCTTAAACCAGTAAACCAGAAACTTAAACCAAAGCTTATAAAACTTAAACCATGCTTCAAAATTCTTAAACCACACCAGAAACAAACCTCAAAATTGCATAGAATTCTTACCTCAAGTGAAGAATTCGACCTTAAGCTTCCTTTGATTCCAGCTTCAAGCTAAATCCTCTGGTTTCTCAAACTGAATTCTCATACAAACCAGCCACAAACCATCTTTCAATTTTCAACCTAAACTCTACAAGAACTTGCAAAAACACAGAAATTTCACAGATGAAACTTACCTCTGAATAATCTTGATTTGTGTTTAGCTTCAATTGCCTCAAATCACCTTGATTCTTCTCCTAAGTCTCAAAATTCCAGCTCCCTTCCTTTCTTCTTTCTTGCTTTTTAGTTTTCCCTTCTCTTTCAGCCAAAACTTAACTTGCCTAAGTATAAAACGTGAATGATTTTTCCCTCAGCCAAACTTATCTAAATCCCAACCAAATGACCCCTTTTCCCTTCCTTCTAATTCTCCTTCTATCTAAACCTCTAGGGTAACTTAGACATTTCCATTCCTTGCAATTATAACATTTCCTCACCTAAAATAACTATCCTTAATGGTTACCAATGGTCACTCAAGCTACTAAAATACCATTAACCATCAACCAAAGATTCCCAAACTCAATTTATAAACTTCCCAAAATACCCCTAGGCTCCTCCCAAGCCGGGTATTTAATCCCGTTGTGACTTTTAAACTAATTAGCTCCCTAGGACCGCTCGGCACGTGCATCACAATTATACCACCACTCACATGTGGTATTAGTCATATTACACAATTATTATTGTTATCCCCATTTCCTGCATGGGCTCGGGGCCTTCGTCCAGGCCCATTGTCAGGGGCCATGTAACCATGCAGGCCCGCCCCAAGGCCTCTTGGTACGGAAAATGTCTGAGGGAGGGGGATGGACCGGGGTGCATGTCTGGGCCCATTTGAGGGGTCCGGCATGGCCCTCTGGGTTCCGTCCTCTGGGACGGTCGTCCGGGTGATGTATAGATCATTCGGATCCCCCACGACCTACGCGTCTAGGTCCCGGATCTTGGTACGGTCCGGGCCTGTGGTAAATGAAGAGGGACAAAGGTAAACGGACCCGGATCACCTCATCCCCGGTTGGAGGGGTTAAGCGTCCTGGACCCTGAAGCCGCCCCACTCCGTGTGGGCGTTGTCCTTACTTTTTACCTGCAGAAAAGGCCACCTCGGGATTGCACGCCGTTGTTTCAGGTCTGCGCTGCCAAGTACTCTGACTGGTCTTGTCTCCTGAATCTGCCTCGTAACTCGAAATGTCCAGACCAAAGGCACTGTTTTGTCGGGCGAGATATAGCTCTTGAGTCAACTTATTGGGCCTTAGCTGGTCTGGAATTCATGTATTTTGTATATTTTGTATTGGGCTTCCACTAGAAAGGCCAAGAATATCCATATCTCTGATGGGCCCGGGTCGTACCCGGCCCAGGCCCAGTGTTCCCATAAGCCTATAAATATAAGCTACAGAACACTGTAAAAGGGATCTCTCATCATCTAAGATACAGTAACTCTGTCGAAATACATAGAGAAACTCCATTGTAAAAGGTTGTTCAAGCTCTAATATTACAGACTCGTGGACTAAGGCTAGTTAACGCCCCAGCCACGTAAAAACCATGTGTTAATCTTCAGCTTTCATTACAATTATCCTTAAATAACATATATAAATATAGTTACCGAAAATCTCGGTTAACAATTACATTTACGCCCTCAGCGGGCCAAAATTACCAATTTACCCCTAATAATCAAATGGGGCCCACATGCATATTTATTCCACCTAAACATGCATTCTAATCACATATTCATTTAAATTCATATATTATCATGTTTAAACATTTATTGCCCTCCAGGCATGCTAATCAAGGCCCTAAACCTTATTAGCAAATTGGGGATGTTACAGCCACCAAGGGCAAAATCGTTATTTCCCGCCTATTTCGTTAATAATTAACACCCTCCAATTCTTGTTATTCTCAAAATTCTCAAGTACCAATAAATCATATCCCATTATCCTTTAATTCCCGGTAATGTTCTATATATATCAATCAACAGTTCACTGTCTTTTGTTGGGATCAAAGATTTACATATAGTCGTCTATTATCAAACAAAATGACATTAATGGTTGTCGTATTTCTCTTTTTTTGGGTTCTTAAGATTAAGGTTACAATTTATCGATATATATTTGAGTTGTTAGACTTGCTACGTTTAACGGTAATGGTAAACGTCACTCTCCCTTATGTTGGTGTATGTATTTTTCTAATATACAACTTGCTTAAAACAATATAAGTTTTATTTCATGCTCTAATAAGTCAACCAACCAGCAACAGAGGGAGAAATTTAAGATAGGGGGGCAATTTATGATAAACAATTCATTATTAGGGGAATTTATAGTAAAAATTTCATTAGTGGGTCAGTTAAGGCTTAAATGATAAATTTAGATTAGTATTATATATATGTAATTACATAAATTTAAATATTAAGTGGGGCAGTTGCTGCTGTAATGGTATGAGTGCCTCCGTGGGACCAACCATGGGTTACTCATGGCTTGTTAAAGTGTCTCACATTGAATAGATGTGAGAATATATACCAACATATAAGACTATGAGTTACTCCACTTGTCACTAATTAGTTTTGAGATAGAATTCCATGTGTGCTACTAAAACTCTCACTCCATTTTATGAACCTAGATTTATTTACTTTTAAAGTGTACATAATCTTTTTTTTTTTAAAATGTAATAGAGTCATCTAAATAAGGTAAATGAATTGAAAAATAATAAACGAGTCATAATAATTTCTCATCACATATTTTAAAATTTCATATTAAAGTAGTTAAATTACTCTATCAATTATAATTTTGAAAAATATTTATGTGCTTAAATTTAATCTTTCTTTATTAATTATTTATTTTGTCATTTATTTGCTTATCTAAACATATATGTAATAGTGAAATAATACATAAATAGACATATTTTCTTATTTTGTCGTTTAGTTTTTTTTAATGAGAAATTAGTTATTTTAATTGCTCCAGTCATTAATTTAAAAATAGGTATCGTAATTAGAAAAGTGGGTATATTTCTATTTTTACCCAAAATTTTAAAATTATTAATTAATACCCACTTTTCTAATTACATTATTTATTTTATCCTTTCTAGACTTTAAAATGTAAACTACAACTCTTTAAATATAAATGTTTGAAGCAGTAAGTCTAATTAACCCTTTTATTTATTTAATTAATTATCTTTTGTGGAATTAATTAAGTCAACACATATAATATTTATATTCCCTCTTTAAATTCTATATATATACATATATATATATATAAATATAAAGGAGAATTCTCTTATAGGGGCTTAATTTTAAGCCCTACCGGTAGGGCTCTCAGTGTTTACAACCTGTGAATAGTTTTCGGCGCGATTTTTTTTTTATGACCGTGTATATTGTAGCTATTTAGAGCATCCTACCAAAAACTAGGTTCAAACATGTTGTTGCACGCGTGACTAATTTTTTTTTATGCGCGTGGAAAACAACATATTTGAACCTAGTTTTCGGTACTGTAAACTAGTCAAAATTTTCTGAAAATTTGCAGGATGCTCTAAATAGCTACAATATACACGGTCATAAAAAAAGTCGCACTGAAAACTGTTCACGGGTCGAGAAACAATGAGAGCCCTACTGGTAGGGCTTAAAGTGAAGCCCTACCGGTAAGGCTCTCAGTGTTTACAACCCGTGAACAGTTTTCGGCGCAATTTTTTTTTATGACCGTGTATATTCCAAATAGTTTACAGTACCGAAAACTAGGTTCAAACATGTTGTTGCACGCGTGACTAATTTTTTTATGCGCGTGGAAAATAACATGTTTGAACCTAGATTTTTGTGTTGTAAACTATTTGAAATTTTCTGAAAATTTGCAAGATGCTCTAAATAGCTACAATATACACGGTCAAAAAAAAAATCGCGCCGAAAACTGTTCACGGGTCGAGAAATACTGAAAGCCCTATAAATAGGGCTTAAAGTGAAGTCCTATAAAAAAATTGTCATACATATATATAGGTATTGCTCTTGTTTCTTAGCAGAATAATACTGTTGGAAAGGTTGTAAATGCAGAGAGTGTGAGAATAGGCCCTCTAAGAGCAGTACAATGCTTTATTCTTCAAATTTTGAAGAAGCCAACAAGAAATCATCACTCTAATTGATGATGTACATTGCTTCTCGACTTTACATAGCTACAGTACATCGCCATATTTATATATACTATAGCTCCATATATATATTTTAATTAATATTTTATTCACTCTCGTTGGTTAAATATAATAATAAAAATATGTAACTCCAATGTATATTCTTGTGTGTGTTATAGGAAGAGCGCAAGGAAACTAGTGTTTGCACGCAAGAAGAACGTTGTGCAAGCAAATATTAATTGTAAATGTGTGTAGGTAAAGTATTTTTTATTTTATTTTTTAAATTATTTTTTAATTAATTAAGTGCATGTGTAATTTTAATTAGGTAAGGTATAGTTTAAACTACTAGGCCAAAACTCCCTTAAATACTAAAACCTCTAAAAACAATGTGGGATTTATTACAAAGGTTTTTCATTCAAACAAAAAAAATTCTAACATAAATGATGTCCGTAGTCTGAGTGCGGTGTTCTTGACCTCTGGCTATGTCAAGATTAAATGGAACTCCTTCATGAGAGATCGTGGCAACAAAGTAAATCGACAAACCTAAATTCTAATAAATTGTTTTTATAATCTTGCCCTCATATTTATATGCACATATTGCACTATTACAAAAAAATGTCTTTCTCTGCGGTTTTTTTACTTAATATACTGCGGTTTTCGAGAGTATTAAAAAGCGCAGTGTATTCGACCGCAGAGAAAAGTGGCATGAAAACCGCAGAGAAAAACCACACTTTTCTCTGCAGTTGTGTTGAAAAAACCGTGGAGAAAGGTACCCTTTTGTCCGTGGTTTATTCAACACAACCGCAGAGAAAGTGATACCTTTCTCTTCGGTTTTGTCCATACAACACAAGCACACTCCGCTATACATTTAAAATCAGGAAGTCGGACTAATATTTCTAATAATATATCATCACCTATCGTAGACATCGCCGATGATCTTTGTTCAATGATTTTATGATTTTTTCTTTTTTTTGTACACACTTGAAACACACACACAAACAATCGTTTTAATTCTTCATTAATCTATGTAAACACGTTTTTCAATTTTATTAAAAAAAATAATAACGTTTGATGAGTTACCTGATCATCGAAACTGGGAAATTGATCCATTCATCGTTCTTGAATCTTGAAGATTGACTTAGGGGCAAACCTAAATTCTAATAAATTGTTTTTATGATCTTAATTATGATCCCCTCCCTCGTATTTATATGTATGATCTTTCTATCTCCTGATATTTATTTATTTATTTGAATTTTGAATTTATGATATTTATTTAGTTGTTACATATGTGATATAATTAAATACGCCCTGATATTTATATATTATTATTATGTCAATTTCTTCAATTCTTAAAAAAAACAGAAAACTTTATTCGATTTACCGATTTAAATAAAATCTAAAGGCTTAAATTTTAATATTCTATTATATAAAAATCTAATAAAGTGACAGTTAAATTATGACTTATTCTCTTTCTAATTTTCACTTTCCATTACATTAATTAATAATAAAATCTAGCCATAAATATAACCGTTCAGAATCTTTGCGTGACTTTCGCCGAACCTTCGAAATAAACTCGTCTCCGGCGGCGCACAAAGGAGCAGCGACAGCTCGGCACTGCACTGCTGAATCTCCGGCAGCGTCTGGTCCAAGCATTCCGGCGGCTTCCTCCATTTTCAGCGGCACCAAGGTTTCTCCCTCAGCTTTCATGTTTTGATAAAATAATAGTTTCCATATTTGAATCTTAGATTCTATATGTGATTTTGAGTGAAGAGGGTTTTGATAGTTTTGAAGCCTCTAATTTCATATTCTAATCACATATAATTTGAGCGGGTAAATTTTTTAATTTAGGTTGTTTATGTTAGATTAATTGTTTTTACGAATTCTTTAATTTTTTGATTAAAATTCCGAAAATTAGTTTGAGCGATTTTGTATTTGATTTGACTTTTGTGGATGCAATTTTGAATATTCAATTTTGAGTTTTGAATTGCACACAAAGTATTTGAGAAAATGCATTTAATATAATTTAGGTTTTCTTTGTCTGGTACTAGTTTGAAAATTTTGACCTCTATATCTTTTGTTTTTATATTGAGTATTTAGAGAAAGAAAAATTAGGGTCTGTTTGGCTTTGTTTTCTGTTTTCAAAGTTGTGTTCTCAGAGTTGAGAACAGAAAACAGTTTTTGTAGTTTTTAAAAAACAAGAGGTGTTTAGTTAATGTTTTCTAAAAACAATTTTTTAGTTTTTTTTTTTAATTCTTAAATAAAAAATTAACAAATATATTTACAAAGATAAAAATCTTTTAAAAGTTTGTAATAAATAATGAGATAAAATAATTTCAAGAAAAATGATGAAAAATAAGGAGTGAGAAAGTAAGGAGAGAAAATTTGAAGAAATAGAAATTAAGAAGAGAGAAATTGATCGATGCAAGAAAAAATGAGAGAGAATGTAATGAGAAAGAAAGTGAAGAGAGAAGTGAGTAGAGAGAGAGGAAATGGCGAGAGAGAAAAAATGATGAGAGAGAAAATAAAGAAATATTAAGTGATGAGAGAGAAAGTGAGGATATAGTAAATGATGCAAGAGAAAATAAGGAGATAGAAAATAATGAAAAAGAAAATAGCAAGAGAGAAAGTGAAGAGAGAAAATGTAAGGAGAGAAAAAGTGATAGAGAAAAAAATAAGGAAAGGGAAAGTTATGAGAGAGAAAGTGAAGAAAGAGAAACTAATGAGAGAGAAAATGATATGACAATAAATTATGTTAGATAATAATAATTAAAAAAGTTATGTGAGAAAAAAAATTTGAGAACAACAAAAAACAACTTTTTGTTGTTCTCAAAATTTTCTGTTTTTTGTAACTTTGTTTTTAAAAATTGTTTTATGAAAACAACGCCAAATACCCCAACTTGTTTTCAAAAAACAGTTTTTAGCTTTTAAAAACAAAAAACAATTTTTTAGTTAAGGAACCAAACACCCTCTTAGTTTCTTCAAACTCTGGAGTTAGATGAGTTAATTTGTTTTTGCTAAGTGTATAATAGGAAATTTGGATTTAATATTTTAATTGTACGATATTGGTTTTGACTAGTTTTTTTTTTTGTTATTTATTGTTGCTAATCAAAGTTTTAGAATTATTCTTTCTTCTTAGAAAGTGCTAATGTTGGAATTATTCTTTCTTTTTTTAGATTTTAATTTTTTTTAGTTGATTAAGTACAACACATGGTTTAATCTATGTCTATATGAGTTGCATATGAATGTTGGTACTTAGAATTTCTCATTATTCCAATTTTCTCATGTTGAGCCTTACAAAATGACAAAGAGAGAAACAAAATGTTAACTTTGAGGAATTGAGAATACAATTGTAGGTTAACATGTACAATCTAAAGGTATAAGAAGCATGCTTGAATGAATAAAAACATGTTTTTAATTAAATCCAAAACACACTTTATGTATATATAAAAAGTGTTATTTAATGAATTCTCAATTTTTAATCTTCTGTTAATATTTTAAGCATTACTTTTATTTATTAGGTAGTGGAATTAGCAAGGAGCATTGAAAAAACTTGCTATTAATTGGAAGAGGTATACTCTTTTATTCTTTTTAGTATTATACAAGTGTTAGTGAAATATGTTTTGGGATTATAGTTGTATGCTGCGGTGAGAACGAAAGGTTGAGAATTCTCACTTCTTAGTGAGGTAGGTTCTGTGATATATATTTGTGTGCTGGGGGAGATATAAAGAAGAAAAATTGTATTTTGTTTGAATTATTTGAAATAATATTGACAGATGGTTATGTTACAAATATAGGGGGAGTGTTGTCTATTTTAAATTTTGTAATGATAATATGTGTTTTTTTATATTATTTTTGTTTGTTTAACTCCTTTGAATTTAATTCATATTCTAATTTGGTTATGTTGAACTAACTGAGGAAATTCTGTTAATTTTTTTAGATTATGTAATTAATTATAATTCTAAAAATAGTTGTTGCTTGTTTGTTTTTCTTGTCTATTTTTTTTAGACATAATAATGACAATCGATAAATATTGAATGTTAGCGGATAGATTATCACTGAAATATAAGGATGGAGTTGAGCATTTCTTGGAGTTATGCTCAAGAAGAAATGCTCAAGATCCTAATAACATTTGTTGTTTGTGCATTAAGTATGTTAATGTTCAAAGGATGAAGTAAAATCTCACTTATTTAAGTATGGAATAGATAAAAGTTATAAGATGTGGTTATTGCATGGAGAAAAAATCATATTTAGTAGAGAACCTCTATCTAAAAAGAATAATTGTGATTTTGTGGATGATGATAGGGAGATGACATTGCAAAAATGATTGGTGATGCACAATTTGAATCAAATTTCGATTGATTGAAATTTAAGACATTTTTAGATGATGTTGAGAAACTCATTTACCCTAGTTGTAATAAATTCACTAAATTGTTAACACTTCTTAGGTTGAATAATATAAAATCTAAACATGGTGATAAGAACTTTACAGATATACTTTCTTTTCTAGGAGAATTATTACCCGAAAATAATGAAATGTCATTGTTGTTTTATGAGATAGAAAATATTGCGTTTGTACGATTGCGTACTGTATCGAAAAATATTGGTTGATGCAAGTTCATGTCCGACTTGTGGTGAGTTAAGATGACAGAAGAAAAAGAATTCCGATGAGATTACCACAGGAGTTCTTGCAAAATTTTTAGCAATTTATTTCTATTATTAGAAAATGTTAGAACTTATCAAATATAAAATCAATCTAACAAATTATAGGTTGAATTAATTTAGGTTTTGATGTGCATATTTTGCTAGATATCCATTTTATGAAAACTTTTTTTTGGACGATTTTGTACTATTTTTTTCTTTCTAAATGTGTGAAAAATAATATATTAATAAGGGCTAATTTAGAAAAAGGTGAGACAAAAAAGGTGTATATTGATGCTCCCTTTTATGAGATTAGTGGAACAAAAAAAATAGAAGAGACAAATGCCCTTTATTTTATTGACTAAACATTTAGAGCAAAAGACAGTATGTCATATGTGGATTCTTATTTTTCAATTATTATATTAAAATAAGTTGATTAAGTAACTTTTATTTCAGCCATTTAAATCAACTTATATTGATTTTTATTTTTATTTTTATTCTATATATAGGATTATCAAATCTATCCTTACATATAATAAAATAAGTTAAATAGATTATTTCTTTTTCTGGGAATAAGATTCTAAGTCAATATTGCTAATAATGTCAATTGTCAAATAACGAAGAAATCTCTAGATCGTGTTGAAATATTGAAAATAAACTATCTGAAAATTATGTGACTATTTCAAACTTATTTGGCAAAAAGTCTTTTTTTTTTATAATTTTTTTAATGAGATTTTATACAAAAGCTTACTTAAATCATTAAAAACATATTTTTGCTAACTAAATTAAGGGCATGGCACAAATAGTGATTACAATTAATTCATGATATTTTAGTTAATAATTATAAAAGAAAATGTTTATATAGAGGGCTCCTAGAAAATGTTAATTACATATTTAAAGGAACATGGTACTCTAAAAGAATACCCTAGCCTACATAAAAGTCAAGATTCTTGGAAAAGAAACAAATGTATCATAGTTTAGTGGCAATTTGCTCATTGTTTTCATTCAAAGCATTGTTGTTCTCTGCATTCTTCACATTTCCCTTCCTTGGTGATTTCTCACTTTTTTTTCTTCTAAATCCTTGTTTCTGTACATCATCACCCACTCTCCCGTCATCTTCCCACGTTACCCTGTCATCTCTCTCGCGCATTGCCTTAGCTTCTCCTCACCGTTCTCTTCTCACTTATGCTTCTTCTCCAACATTTTAACTTTTTTCTGTTCCCCACTACATCGACGGACTGGGCAGCAGCTTTAGACGACTTAGGCAGACACTCCATGGGAGTTTGACTACCTCGGCTGCAGGAAGGCCTTGATGTCCGACTTCAACTTGTTCCTTCCATTACTATTGTTCATGGGAGTTCGACTACCTCGGCTACAAGAAGGCCTCGGATGTCTCATACGACTTAATTGAAAGTTAGGTAGTTGTCAATTTTCATAATCTTTACTACTCAAATTGGATCTCTCTTTTGTGTTTACTGTCGTCGTTAGTTACATTTTGATTGCATCATTTTTTTTCTTCTGTTTTTGACGAGAATTGAGTTCCAAATGAAAAGGATTAAACCATTACCATTTTCATTATTTTATTCCACAGATAACATGCCTACAAAATCTCACCTATTGAGCTTTGGACAAAATTGGACCTGCATATAAATTCTAACCAAACACTTGTTTCATGGTTCTTATTTCACCATGATATATGATCTTCAATCGTTTATCTCACTTTTCGACCATATAGTTTCTATGCATATGAGGTGTTTGTAAAAAAGTGTCTATGTTTATTCTTGCTTCTGCCCTTTATAATGCATTGTCATGCAAAATGAATTCAGTTCCTTCGTATGTATACATATAAATATATATATTTTAAAAATTTCATAGTTTAACGAAACAAACAGAAGCAATGTGCAAAAATTCATAGTTTAAAAAAATCAATTAGGTCACTTTGAAATATTGCTTCTCAAGCTATCTAGCTTCTCAGGTGTTATTCTTATTGTTTGTCTGCATTTCTCTAGCTGGATTAGTCTTTCTCGATTTCTCATTATTATTGTACATGTTTTCTATTAGCTTGTAAATAGACTTATGGTGTTGCTGTGAAAAATAAAGGGAAAATAAACTCCTCTTTTTGAAGTTGTTGCATATTTTTGGAACGAATCCCATGTGTCTTGTAATTTATTTTCCTTTTGAAAAGATAATAATGAAGCCTTTAGTTGTTGTTTCAGTACGTCTTCTCTCTATGTGAACTATTTATGTTCTATGTATATGCATAGCTGTGTGTGCATAGACTTTTGAAAATGGTTGTTTTTTGAAGTTTTAGATAGTATAGCAAACCAGTATTATTATATTTATAAGTGTTACGAGACGAAAGAGAAATGGTATAGTTCATTTCTCTAAAGCCAACAGACAAAAATATATTCTCGATTTTCTCTATATGCATATACATACAAGTTGATTTATAAACTACATAGAAATGTTATATGATTTGATGCTTCATGTTGTATGTATATAAATTTGATCTCAGCCTCTTCTTTGTACTTTCAAAAATTTGCTATAGTTGCATGCTAAGCAGGTCTATAATATATTTATATGCTTTATATATAGTTCAGGGACAAATTCTTTATTACTAATTCTTTATATTGACATGTTATTCTCCATTCACATGTAATCTTTAATACGAAGCAATTGGACAAAAGAAAAAAGACAATAATCTATAATACAAAGCAGTGATATGGTAAAACTCCTTCAAGCGTCCACTTGTACAAGTATATTAAAATATCAATTGTTTTGTTGCTTAGTTTGTGAGTATGGCCAATTTTGGTGTTCATTCTTACAAATATAGTGCTCAAGTTTCCGTAACAAATCTTTTCTTCACAGGGCTTCACTATGCACTTAACACCATCGCCAGCTGCCCACCTTCACCCTCGCTCTTCAGCTTTTACACTCCTCTCCTTTGCCTTGTTAGGGTAAGTCCGTTTGAATGCTTGGAAAAAGAAAAGGTACTTGGAGTTAATTTCTTGAAGACGTGTTATAGGACTTTCCTATGAGTTAGTTATTTTTCAAATCATTTAAGTTGTTCCACAATAAAATAAATCTTTGTGACAAGTTCTCTTTTTCCTGACTCAAAAACCGCTCTCTACTCAAATATAGTAAGATGGAAGTTGACGTGGACAGAGATTCACTAAAAATTCTTGAAATTTTCAATACACATTTGGAGGGGGAAGGAGTTTTTAAGTTTTAACCGACTCATTCGCTCCTCTGTTCTTCTGTTCTTGAAATCAGTCCAGCCCCGCCTAGGCCAGGTATGCGCAGAAGAAAAAGTAAATAATCCTATTTTTCTCGACATAAATTTCTTTTTCGGTTATGCTCAGTTTTCACTCATTTTTAAAGTTCTCTGTCAGTTTTAGTCACTACTTTGGGTTGGGAGAGTAAGAAAAGAAAAAAGAGTCTAATTCTATGTTTTGAACTTGTAGGAAAACAGAAAATAAATGAAATCAAAATGGACCCTTAAGGTGCTTGATGAAATGTCACACTTACAACATTTTGTTTAATGAATTATTTCTGTGATAATTGGGTTTTGCTTGTGAATTTTGTTAACAGTTGCATAATGTTTTCTCTTCAAAGTCTTGATTCTAATTTTTGTATGTGTGTGTATCCAGATGCCCCTACATGAGCAGAGTAACACATTACAGACTTAGTAATAAACTGACATGCTTCTCTCCCTATGTCTTTCTCCCCTGTTGATATGGGAATGGCAGTAGCTGCTCTTCCCAAAGCAGTAGGAGGGAGTTTGGGCCTCCACCATAGTTCTCCACAAAAGAGCAGCAGCCCTAGGACACCCAAGCCTGTGTATAGGGTTTTGCTGCCTCTGCGCAGCCCCAACAAGTCACGTACTGTGGTTCCACCTATGAAACCCAAGTCCTCCGGTTGTTCTCATATATCAACTAAAAAGAAGAAGAGGAAGAGTGTTTCCCATACCACTCCGGACTGCACTATTTCTGATGTCCTGAACTTAATGGATGCCCTTTGCCTCCCCGTCTCTCCTGACATGTACACTTCTTTTATAAGAGAATGCACCAGCTCTGCTCACTCCCATCGAGCTGATGATTTGCACACCCATATCAGTCGAAGCGGCCTCCGGCAACCACCCTTATCTTTACTGAATCACCTCCTCCTTATGCATGTCTCCTGTGGCCATTTAGACATGGCTCGCCATCTGTTTGATGGAATGCCCTCAAAAGATTTTAAGTCCTGGGCCACCATCATAGTTGCTTATCTTAACAGAGATGATTATCAGGAAGCCATGAATTTGTTCCTGAGAATGCTGCACCATGTCAGCATGCTAGCATTCCCTGCTTGGATCATGGTCTGCCTGCTCAAGTCGTGTATATGCACGAGTAATATGGATTTAGGGAAACAAGTTCATGGCTGCTCCTTAAAGTTGGGTCATGCTAATAATTTGGTTTTGGCTAGTTCCTTGATAAACTTTTATGGGACATTTAGGTGTCTGGAAAGCGCCGACATAGTGTTTAACCAATTGGCCCATCATAATTCACTGACATGGATGGCTAGACTGATCAACAACTCCAGGGAAGAGCTCTTCTCTGAAGTATTTAGAGACTTTAGGGAAATTGGAAAGTCCGGAATTAAGAAGAATGCCTTGATGTTTTCTAGTGTTTTGAAGGCATGTGCGAGAATGCATGATCGTGGGCAATGCGGTCGACAAGTTCATGCAAACGCCATCAAACTTGGATTAGATACAGACGTGTATGTGCAGTGTGGGTTGGTTGACATGTATGGAAGAAGTGGGCTTGTTAGAGATGCAAAAAGGGTGTTTGAAATGTGCAGTGAACAAAAGTAGTAACGCATGTTGGAATGCCATGATTGGTGGTTATATACGAAATGGGTCATATGTTATGAAGGCAACTGGACTGCAGCTGCAACCATCTCTGATAGTTGAACTGAGGATTGCTTGTGGTAGTAATAGTAATACTCATTCCCTTGAAGAACTTTACCCCACATTGAATGCTTAAAGCAACTCTGGTTTTTGAACATTGAATGCCAAAACAGAGAATGAAGTTAAAAATTGGGATAAGAAGGGCATTGCAGCTATTACCCTTGTTATTGTTAATAGATTTTAGGATCATAAACTCGAATGGCAGAATCTTAGCTAGCAAATTTAGTATCATTCTGTATATATCAATCAACAGTTCATTGTCTTTTGTTGGGATCAAAGATTTACATATAGTCGTCTATTGTCAAACAAAATGACATTAGTGGTTGTCGTATTTCTCTTTTTTTGGGTTCTTAAGATTAAGGTTACAATTCATTGATATATATATATATATATATTAGAGTTGTTAGACTTGCTACGTTTAACGGTAATGGTAAACTTCACTCTCCCTCTTGTTGGTGTATGTATTTTTCTAATATACAACTTGCTTAAAACAATATAAGTTTTATTTCATGCTCTAATAAGTCAACCAACCAGCAACGGAGGGAGAAATTTAAGATAGTGGGGGAAATTTATGATAAACAATTCATTATTAGGGGAATTTATAGTAAAAATTTCATTAGTGGGTCATTTAAGGCTTAAATGATAAATTTAGATTAGTATTCTATATATATATATTTTTATATATATATATATATAATTACATAAATTTAAATATTCAGTGGGACAGCTGTCGCTGCGATGGTATGAGTGCCTCCGTGCGACCAACCATGGGTTGCTCATGGCTTATTAAAGTGTCTTACATTGAATAGATGTGAGGATATATACCAACATATAAGATTATGAGTTACTTCACTTGTCGCTAATTAGTTTTGAGATAGAATTTCATGTGTGCTACTAAAACTCTCACTCCATACTTTTATGAACCTAGATTTATTTACTTTTAAAGTGTAAATAATTTTTTTAAAAATGTAATAGAGTCATTTAAATAAGGTAAATGAATTGAAAAATAATAAGCGAGTCATAATAATTTCTCATCACATATTTTATAATTTCATATTAAAGTAATTAAATTACTCTATCAATTATAATTTTGAAAAATATTTATGTGTTTAAATTTAATCTATATTAATTATTTATTTTGTCATTTATTTGCTTATCTAAATATATATGTAATAGTGAAATAATACATAAATATACATATTTTCTTATTTTGTCGTTTAGTTTTTTTTAATGAGAAATTAGTTATTTTAATTGCTCTAGCCATTAATTTAAAAATAGGTATTGTGATTAGAAAAGTGAGTATCCTTCTATTTTTACCCAAAATTTTAAAATTGTTAATTAATACCCACTTTTCTAATTACATTACCTATTTTACCCTTTCTAGACTTTGAAATGTAAACCACAACTTTTTAAATATAAATGTTTGAAACAGTAAGTCTAATTAACCCTTTTATTTATTTATTTAATTATCTTTTGTGGAATTAATTAAGTCTCTATATATATAGAGACTTAATTAATTCCACAAAAGATAATTAAATGTTGTAAATGCAGAGAGTGAGAATAGGCCGTTCGATGAGGTATATTATAAAAAATTGTAAAAAATAGTTAAAACTAAGAAAAATTGGTATTTATTGGATAATGTATTTTATAAATATTTTAAAATAAAGTTACAGTACAAAGCTATATCTAATGTACACTATTTATCTTTCAACCCAATATTATAATATTAAAATATATAAGGATATTATTGATAGTTATAAAAATATTTGAAATGAATAAAAAATATTTAAAAATATAATATTTAAATGATATAGAGAAAAAAAAATAGAGAATCTGATATTTGGTAAAATGTAAAACTTAGAAGTAAAATAGAAAAATGTGTGTTTTGGGGAGGTATTTTAAAAGATGAAGTAGAACACCGAATGAGAGTGCTCTAAAAGCAGTCTCAATGGAGGTTGTACAATACTTTATTCTTCAAATTTTGAAGAAGCCAACAAGAAATCATCACTAATGGAAGATGTATATTGCCTCTCGACTTTACATAGCTATATTATATATACTATAACTCCTTCGTATATATATTTTAATTAATACTTTATTAACTCTCATTTTATCATATTCTCTCTAGTTAAACATAATAATAAAAATATTAACTCCAACGTCAAGTAATATATATATTTATATAAATGTAGTTGGGTTATTTAAAAAAAAATAACTTGCTTTGTTTAATTTTTAAATACTAATTGGGCAGGTGAAGTGTATATTTTTTAGAATATATATGTAATTAATTATATAGTAGAGCGTGCTCTAACAGCATTAAAGTGAAGGATGCTTGCTCGAAATATCTGGCAAATTAGTTAAATTTATTTTTAGCACAATGAAGCTAGTGTTTGCACGTGCAAGAAGAACGGGTGTGCAAGCAAATATTAATTGTAAGTGTGTGAAGGTAAAGTATTTTTTATTTTATTTTTTAATTAATTAAGTTCATGTGTACTTTAAATTAGGTAAGGTATTGTTTAAACTACTGGGCCAAAGCTCCCTTAAATAGGGCCAATAATGTAAACTGAAACCTCTAATAAAACAATGTGGGACTAATTACATAGGTTTTTCATTCAAACAAAAAAAATTCTAACATAAACGATGTCCGTAGTTTGAGTCCGGTGTTCTTGACCTCCGGCCGTCTCAAGATTGAATGAAACTCCTTCGTGAGAGATCGTGGCATCAAAGTAGATCGACAAACCTAAATTCTAATAAATTGTTTTTATAAACTTGCCCAATTATTTATATGCAGATGTTTATTTATTTGAATTTTGAATCTATCATATTTATATCCTGGTATTTATTTAAATTATGACTTATTCTCTTTTTAATTTTGACTTTCTATTACATTAATTAAGTAATAATAAAAAATCTAACCATAAATATAGGAAGTGTTTGGTACAGGGGAAAGTAAATGTGGGAATGAGAATCTAAATCCCTTTGTTTCAAATTTTAAGAATGTAAAGTTAATAATTTGTGTGAGGCCCACATATATTTTAAGGGTAAAGTGAATCCTTTTGTACATTAGAGTTTAATATTACTTTCATCATAAGTCTCTTTACACTTTCTAAGGCAACCCAACTACTCAAAACAAGCATCCCTGACTGTTCAGAATCTTGCGGAACCAAGGTCTCTCCCTCCTTTTTCATGCTTTGATAAAATACCAGTTTCCACTTTTGAATATTTGAATCTTAGATTATTCTATATGTGATTTTGAGTGAAGAGGGTTTAAAATATCTAATGCGCATATTAAAAGCAAATTTAAATCAATGAGTGAAATGATTAATATTAAAATAGTTTATTACTTAATTAATTAATAGGAATAGGGAGAAAAAGGTGTCAATAATATTCATAACTGCAAATGTGGTCAGGCTGGTCCACATTTTTCGTGCTGTCGAATAATTCGGGCCAGGCCGAGCCTATATTTAAGAGGAAATTACACCAAATATGAGATTTTTTTATAAACTTTGAAAAATATGGCAGTTTTTTTTTAAAAGTTTTTTTACGGCATATTTTTTTTGTTTACATTTTTATGGGATTTTTTTCCCATATATTTGTAGAACTTTATTTGTATACCATATTTTATCTTTTAACCGTATTCCCTATTGGACAACATTCTCTTCCTCTTCCTCTGATCCACTGCTACTACTTTCACTTGTTCTTCCTGACCCGTTTCTTGATTCGAATAACCCGACGAAGCCCCGGTTGTGGTGCTCGATGAACCCGCCATAATATTATATATATATATTTTAACCGATTAAAAATAAAAATACAAAAGCAGTCTTTCTTTGGGAAAATAAAAAATAAATAGTAGTGATAATTTTAGAAGGGTTTTAACAGTTTATGAGAAAACGTAGAACCAGTAAAGGAAGACAATTGAGAAAGATTGAACAAGGTGGGTCCTACGGCAGAGGCTGGAGCTTATCATATACCCAGAAAGAAGAACTTCACTGAGTACTGGAGACATCTTCAGCTACTGGTTTTGGTTGTTAGTAACATCTAGCTTAGATTAGATTAGATCTATCTGTGAAAAAAATATATGTATATATATGTATATATTGAACTGAGTAAAAAGAAAGGAATTTTAATGGAGGTTTTGTGAAGAGGATGGGGGATGAATTAAACTACTGAAGAATGAGGAGAAGAAAAAATGGCTGAAAGACTCAAAGCTTAGTAGGAAGATATGGTAGCTGGTTACAGGGAGGTTTGAAAAAAAAATCAAATCTAAAAAAAAAACCAATTGCTATGGTACCTGGTTACTTAGTAAAGTGTAAAAACAAAATCAAATCTAAACAAAAGAATCTAAATTAATCGTTAATGTAACTGGTTACTCATAGGTTTAAAAAAAATCAGATATGAATAAAATGAATCAGGCGTTATGGTACATGGTTACTTAAACAGATTTGGAAAAAAAAAACTGATATGAATATAAATAAATTAAATTGATCTTGAAGGTAACTGGTTACAACTAGGTCTGAAAAAAAATAGAGACAATTGCAATGGTAAATGATTACTTAGCCAGTCTTGGAAAAAAAATAAGATTCAAATAAAAAATCTAAACTAATCATAATCGTAACTGATTACAGCAAGGTTTGAAAAAAAAATCAAATCTAAAAAAAAGAACCAATTGCTATGGTACCTGGTTGCTTAGTCAGGTGTGAAAACAAAATCAAATCTAAACAAAAGAATCTAAATTAATCGCTATTGTAACTGGTTACACCTAGGTCTAAAAAAAATATGATATGAATAAAATGAATCAGGCATCATGGTACCTGGTTACTTAAACAGATTTGGAAAAAAAAAACTCAGAAAAATCAAAAGTTTTGTTTGCTTGTTTTTTTATTTCTTGTACTTGTATTCTGAATAAATTTTGTAAACCTATCGATACATTTTTTGAGCAAACGTTCTAGTTCTATTTCTTTAAATAATTAATAAACACATAAATATTTATGTTAGAACCTTATTTGATGAACATTTGGCTGCTAAACCTATATCCAATTGATCTAAACATCACAGGGAAGAACCTTTTGACAACTTTTGCCCTTTTCAACCAAAAGAAACAAATCAGCTAACCTAAGCTTTCATATGTTAAAAGTACCCTAAAATATTCAACTACCTAGCTTCTTATACTACTCTAGTATACATTAAATAATAGCAGTCAACTTTTCTTAAGTACATTTCTTAAATCAAATCAAATATGAAGTCAAGTACCTGGTTACTTAAACAGATTTATAAAAAAAAACCCAGAAAAATCACATATGAAGTCACGTACCTGGTTACTTAAACAGATTTAAAAAAAACCTAGAAAAATAAAAAATGAAGTTCAAAATCAGATGTAAAAAAGAAGAAAAAGAATTAAACTAGATTTGAAAAAAGAAAAAGAAGAATAAGAAAGACCAAATAAGAAGAAGAAGAAGAAGAAGAAGAAAGAAAGAAGAAGAAGAAAAAGAAGAAAGAAAGAAAGAAAGAAAGAAAGAAAGAAGAAGAAGAAGAAGAAGAAGAAGAAGAAGAAGAAGAAGAAGAAAAACCAGTTCGTCGTCGGAGGCAGCGGCGGAGGTAGGATCGCCGGAAGAAATTTGAGGAGAGATCGTGAGAAAGAAAATAAGAAATGAGGAAGAAATGGGGGAGGAGAAAGAAAGAAATGAGAAGAAGAGAGAGAGATCGTGAGGAGAGAAGAGAAAATAAGATAATTAAGTTTATGGTAATTTATTTACCATATTTTAAACTTTTTTTCCAAAACTTACCATATTTTGTACAATTATTTTTTTCCCCATAAATTTAGAAACTATATATACTTTTCCCATATTTATGTAAACTTCTCTATATTTAAATTCGTGCCGGAGCGGCTTATATTTAAAAGAGTAAGTCCACTACGGCCCATAGGCCCAGACTCATGCATTGCTAACATAAACATAAACTTAAACAAAAATAAATAAGTTATTTAATTAAAATATGATATTTATTTCAAAATATATATGATATTAATATAAATTTAATAAAAATAATTAATAAATTATATAAATAAAACTAAACAAGCGTGCATATTGCACGTTGCTGGTATCTAGTATATTTATATATATAAAAAAAAACTTTTGATTAAGGAAATAAAAATTTGGGACAATTTATTTTTATTTTCACGCGTAAAAAAAAAATAATTCAATTATTTTTATATGATTTAAGAAATTATGAATAATTTATAGTCAGAGTTCTAATGATGAGTTGCATGCGTGTTTGATTGCTTTTATATGCTTGTAAAATAGACTATTCGCAACATGATCTCGACACTCTAAATTATTTGGAATTTTTAAAAAATTAGTGGGATGCTTGTTGTAACTATCACACTCCCTAAAAATTTAAATTAATTTGACAAATTATGTGTTTTAATTTTGATTGGATTAATATGATAAAAAAAATAATGGTAAAAGTTATTAGGGTTAAATGAAATAAAAGGACGAAGTGGATTGAATTATTGTTGAATTTCTATAGTAGGAGATAGTATTACGAGAAGAATAAAATATATGAATATTCTTTTTACTCTTATATTTATTCTATATAAAAAGTGTGTAGGTAATGGAAATTCTTGATTTTAACATTTAAAAAAAAAATTTGGTTAACTTTAACTAAGTATTCTTATATTTAAAAAAAGATTCTTATTGTAAACTTGACTTAAATAAAATTAAATAAATTAATATTAGAAACTAAAAATAGTTGATACATGCATTTATACTATGATTTTTTATATTTTTATTTTTAATTTCTTTTTAAATATTATTTTATTTTATATATATATTATGTGTTGACGCCGTTTTTCGTCAAATAGTGAAAGAAGAGCACATAAACAATAACTGATAATGGCCAATTGAAATAAGACAATACAAACACACGATTTTTACGTGGTTCAGCAATTAAATCTGCCTAGTCCACGAGTCTCTGTTATTGAACTCAAGGTTATCTCTGAAAATTCTTCAACATGAATTCTCCAGAATTTTCTCTCAAGGTTTAGAATTTCGGTCATTTACAATAGTGGATCACATCTCTATTTATAGAGAAGATCGAAGAATACTATCCCACATATTTTGGGTAGTTACTCTTTTTGTGAAATAAAATTAATGGCTTTAAATGCCTATAATCAGATATAAAAGGAAATGTCCCCTGAAGACCAGGGGACGTATAACTGACCAAATAATATCCCACGATTATAGGGGATTTACAATAAATAATGAGGATTACATTTCATATAGACAACGCTTATGGATATTCAAGGTGGTTATCAGGTATCTCCAAGGCTTTAGCTTCCCAGGTTTCCCGTCATCTATCGAGCTAGAAATATCCCCCGAGGTCACATGGCTTTTGAGATCGTATGTGCGTCGAGCTCGAGATCTCTGATCCGAGGTCATCCCTGAAGATGAATGCGTCTCCGGAGCTACCTTTCGAGATCATGAACACTACGAGGTCACCATATTCGAGGTCGTCTATGTCTTGCAGGCTCGATATTTAATCCTGGAGCATACTTCCAACCTTATGAGTCCACTTGTTTGCGAATCCAACTTTCGAGGTCACATTTAACATAGCTCGAAATCTGGGTGTAACATCTTGCCCCCTCAAAAGTATTTGTTCGAATCCTAAGAGAAGGAAACTTTTGAACTACTTTCTATGAGAACTGAACCGTCACACTTTTGAAAATGGACACGCGTCAGCTGGGTATTGCTCATTTTTGGTACTTGAGTACCTTGGAAACATGCCCACGATCATCCGTCTGCCACCTTTTCGGCGCCATCTTGTCATTGATTCCCATCCGTCCGATCTAGCAAGGATTTCATTCAACTCCCCGGATTAATCCCCCTTTTTCCGTCTATATATACTAGACCCCACTCTTCATCTTCATTTTTACCTTCGTTCTCCAAAAGCAAAAAAAAAAAGAAAAAAAAAGAAGAAAAACAAAGCCAGAGACCTCTTTATAAAGTTTCTATTCTGCGCATGTTTTCTCGGCCAAAGAAACAAAGAAACCCTGGTCTATTCGAGTCCGTGAGTTCTTATTTGCAACCTCTTCTTCAATCGACAATCTCTCTGCAATCGTCATTATTGTGTAAGTATGCAATCTTTGTTTTCCTTTTTGTCTGTTTTTGTTCATACTGTTCTTGCTACGTATGTGTATATATTAGTTTACATCCTTAGCATAATATGATAGGAGGTTTCGATCCGATAGGCTCTCATGCTTTTTAGACTTTCATACTAGATTTACATCACTGGTTCATACCCAGTTTTCATGTTTGAGTGAGGTTCCTATTTTCTGGGTTTTGAAATTTGTTAGGCGACGTTTCTTGTACACTAAGTTTTCGGGTAAAAAACATGGGCCTTGACAAATGCAAGAAACCCAAGGCTGTCTTTCCTGGTTAACCGCCACTCTCTTTTCCCTTGATTTTCGGGATTTTCAAAAAATTATCCACGCTCCTTTCTTTTTCGTGGAACGCACGCCCTGACTCTTCAATAAGGGTCTTAATATTTAGCTTGTTTTGCTCCTAAACCCCCGAGCTCGTAACTCTTGCAAGCATGGCCCTCACCATTTTTTCTTTCTTGTTAGATGTCACAGAATCTGGAAAGACAGTGGGGGTTGTCGCTGGCAATCCCTTACGAGCCAAAATCTCCGAGCCCAGAATCGCTGTTCGCCCGGAATCAACGTCGGATAAGAGAATACGAGCTTGCACGCGAGCAAGAGGACATTCGAGCTCACTACCGCCGCCAGATAGACGAGGTCATAGAGGGGAAGAGGAGAGTTCTTCGGGAGGCCCTCGATCCGGAATCCTATTCAGGACCTAGGCCGATTCCTCTCGATCTGCATTAAAGGTTACTGTCGCATACCATCCAGGGGAGCTCAAATTTTCACTAATGGGGGAACCTTCTTCCTCGCAGCCGAGGAGAGAAATGTTTGAGGCCAAGCACTACTGGAGCTCGGTTACCACAACTAACCAGATAACTGAAATCCTGGCTTTCCACGGCCTCAGCCTGTCAGGCTCCTTGAAGTGTCGAGCTCTGGCCAAGCATGAATGAAGCTGCTTTGCCCCTGGGGGCCGCGACGCCAATGTGAAATACGCGGCCTGGAGCCAGGAACATATGAGGGCAGGAGCTCTGTTGCCATTGAAGTCTTTTTTCAAGACTTCACGGATTTCGTTGGGTTGGCCCCGTTCCAACTCAACACCAATTCTTACAGGGTGCTGTCTGCCCTGAGGTCCTTATACCACGAGATGGGGTGGGAAGGAGCTTCGCCTCAAGAGATTTTGTATCTCTTTTGTTTGAAAAGTAACCCCTCCCAAGCTCGGGGAGGGGATGGCTTTTATTATCTCTCGAGCTATCCCAAGGAAAAGAAGGTCTTTGAAGATCTTCCCAATCATCCGCCTGATTTCAAAAAGGTCTTCTTCTGGACGGACGACATGTCCCCGTCTCGACACTATTCGTTCAGGCGGATTCGTAAGTATTCCCGTTATCTTTATTTCTATGCTCGTGCATTTAGCTCTTAGATCCGTACTTAGTAGAAATATGTTGTCTTTCAGCCAATTTTCAGCGTCCCACTCCTGACGATACAATGAAGGAGCATAGAGAGACTCTGCTCCAACTCCCACATGGCAAGAGGTCTCTCTTATACCTTTTACACGAGGATAGGCTCCGAAAGTGTGGACTTTCGGAGGAGGACCAGTCCACCTTTGACTGGTCCAATAAAAAATATGAACACTGGGAGCAGGTGCCCCTGCCTATAGGCGCCCTTCCTCCGAGGAGAGAAACGAGGCCACCACTTCCAGTTTGCCTGAGGGGTCCGCAGTCGGGGAATGAGGCTAATGATTTGCATGGAAGTCGGTGTACCCGAAAGAGCGCCGAGTAGGTGTTAATCACACTAATGCATGACTCGATGCATCCGAACGAGTCTAGCTCGGTACTCCTAACTCGAATGCGTGTCTTGGTGAATCGAAAATAGTCTAGATCTTGTGTAATCACCCCAACGAGTGCCTCGGTCACCCGTAATGATTTGCATGGAAGTTGGTGCACCCAAAAGAGCGTCGAGACAGTGTTAATCACACTAATGCGCGACTCAATGCATTCGAGCAAATCCAGAACTGGACTTCTGACCCGAACCCGTGCCTCGGTGAATAGAAACGAGTCCAAATCTTGTGTAATCACCCTAACGAGTGCCCCGGTCACCCGTAATGATTTGCATGGAAGTCGGTGCACCCGAAAGAGCGTTGAAAGGGTGTTAATCACACTAATGCGTGACTCGGTGCATCCGAACGAGTCCAGCGTCGGATTTCTGACCCAAACTCGTGTCTCGGTGAATCGAAACAACTCCAGATCTTGTGTGATCACCCTAACGAGTGCCTCTGTCGCTTGTAATGATTTGTCAAATTTAAGCATTCTGTATTTCATAAATATATTACATACAATATAAACTATTTTTTTTTTTTTAAATAACCCAAATCCCTATATGATTTTCAACATTGTATTTTAAATAACTATAATTTAAAATTTTAAAATAACAAGCTTACAATCAAAATTTCATTATTAAGAAAATAATTTAACAGTGTATTTCCAAAATCTATAAAAAGCTAAATAAATAGTTGTTAGTCATCTTTCAAGTAAAAATAATTAATATAAATGTTGAAGGCCATGAGTTCTAGAAAAAAAAAATATATATATATATGGGAATCCTAGAGCAACAGGCGTGTAACTTTTATTAAATCTCTGTGCTAAATTTTGTAAATAATGTGCAGTAGGCTATTAAATTGTATGTATACTAACAATTTCAACATACTACTTTTATATGGAAAGACATTTATATCCCTATTCAATTAATTTTTTTAATATAAAAAAATCCAACCGGTAACCACAAAAAGCATGTCCCTTTTATTCTTATTTTTTATAGTATTTTTTTTCCTTTCCAGCAGTTGTCCTTGAGAGATTTTTGTATTTTATTTTTTGGACAAAGTTACTATGCTTTCGGTTGAGTAAGGGTTTATTAGGTTTTTGGTTTTTAGGTATTTATTGTTGATTAGAGCATTCCTTGGAGCACCATTGAATCCTCTGCAATGTGTGATTCCATAGTCGATAACAGAGAAATTGCATAAAAGCTAGCCCAAAGAGTTTCCGCTTCATTACGAACGCAACACTAACATGGAACTGAACACTAACATGCACCATTCTATTATTACTTGCATGTTGCATGCTGTTTATGATGGTATAAAATTAAAAAATAAATTTTAAACATTTTTTGTATATGGCCAGAGGGTTTTGTATTTGACTGTTTAAATCTGCATCTATTGAATCAAAGGTTACTTTAGGTACTAGATTAAAAATATAACCAGAAATAAAAGCTGCGTTTGTCTAACAATTAAGTTTTTTGAGAAGTTAATTAATTATGCTCAATGTTAGTTAATTGTGATTGTAACCTTTTATTTGCTCAAATACTTGTTTTCTAAGAAGTTAATTATAATTATGCAAATTATATACTTAATTTTTTAATTTGGTTATTTGGGAATAAATATGTTATGATGATAATATCAATTGGTGGTCTGTTTACTTGGTTTGAAGTTGAGTAGGTTATTTGTGTCGTGGAGACATATATGTATCCAGAACACTGATGATGAGGAAGAAGCATGGTGGAGTGATAAAAAAGGTCGAAGAAGTAGACAGTAATGAGAAGATGGCCCCATGATAAAAAAGTCTCCTAGTTAATTTCTAACAAGTTTTCTACATTACATGGACATGATCCATATGGTTACCTTAGCCAATATTTAAATAATTTAACATTTTCATTGACAAATAAATGACTAAGATAATCTACATCACAAGGTCCACAACTCGAGATATAGCATACCACAAAGGAATAAAAAAAAATACTTATAAACATCTTCAAAGAACGAAACCAAAGAATATTTTATGTAACATCTTCAAAGTGCGGAACCAAATAATATTTTATGTAACTATCATACATATTTAGTTTGATAAAATGCTAAAAAAAGTCACCAAATTTATAAGAATTGTTCTATACATGAACATGTTGCATAGGGTTATCTCTTATTCAAAGTTTAAACAAACCAGTGTTCACATTTTCATCAAACACAATAAAAAAAACACTTACAAATAATTACATACCTCAAAACCAAAGACAAAAATCAGGAATAAAATAATGTGTATCCTAGTTCACTATTGTGTAAATTAACTAGAATCATTGTGTTTTTACGTGCATTTCCTGTGCCAAACATGTTTACGTGACAGTTATATTGTATATCATAAATTACACAAAACACCTTATGCCCACAATAAAATATCATTTAACAAATGCAATTACAACTATATCCCAATGACCCACAAATTTTTTAAACCAAACAGGTACAAAAACTGGCTACCACAAGTATTACTCATATTTTTTAACATTGGGTGGGCTAGTGACCTATGCAACTTTTTCAAAATTTGTCAGTCAATGGTACCACTTATTAGAAGCAAAACATTTTATATATATTAATTTAATAAGAAACACAAGCGGGAGCTGTTCTGTAGCCGTACTTGACGGGCTGGAATCGGTGGCCTTCGTCGCATTGCATGACTATAATGATAAGGGAATTTACTCATTTAGTACCCTATGCTTTTGCAAAGTATCATTTTGGTACCCTCTGTTTTCAATAATGCTCATATGGTACCCTGTATTTTAAAATTATACATATTTGATACCTTAGACTCATATTTGATGATAAAGTTTTGTCAATATGATCAAACTGTCATAATTTATACGTAATTAAGTAATTAAATTTAAATTTGGAATTTACATAATTGACAGCAGTTTGATTAAATTGGTAAAATTTTATTAATTAAATTTGAGTTTAGGGTACCAAATATGTACAATTTTAAAATACAGGGTACCATATGAGCATTATTGAAAACAAATGGTACCAAAATGATATTTTGCAAAAATACAGGGTACCAAATGGTTACCTACCCTAATAATAATAATGGATTATTCTATGGCACATGCTTCAAAAAAGACTACCGATACGCCTCTTTTGTATTTCCGACCGGTGAATAATTTTTGACGCAATTTTTTATAATCGTGTATATTGTAGTTATTTAGAGCTCCATGCAAAATTTTAGAAAATTTCGAATAATTTACAGTGCCGAAAACTATGTTCAAACATGTTATTTTCCATGTGAATAAAAAAATTAATCACGCTTGCAACAACCTATTTTTAAACTAGTTTTTCGGCATTGTAAATTATTTGGAATTTTCTAAAAATTTGCAGAATAATCTAAATAACTACAATATACACAGTCATAAAAAAAATCGCGCCTAAAACTGTTCACATATTGAGAACATAAAAGAGTCCCACTGGTAGTATTCTTTTTTAAGTCCCTACCATAAAAAAATCTAATAATAATAAAACTTAAATAAAATTTATATGCTTAAATAATAATAATAAAAAAATTATTTACTATTTATTTAAGTTAAAATCAGGTATTATGTATTAATAAACTTTAACACTTGATTTTATTTATTTTAATAAATTTTAAGTATTATTGATTTATTAAAAGAGTTAAAAATGATTTCAATTATAAACAAAAATATATGAGCCTTGTTATTTAAAAAAAATATATATATGGATAACTTTATTGGTCTCTAAATTTTCAAGTTTATATATCGTATGATGTTTTGAACAAATTAGCACCTTGTGAATCAATGAAATATTACTATAATTTAATATGACATTCCTTTATATATATATATATATATATATATATGACTGACAAAGTTAATGAAACTAAACGACATGTGGTTTGGACAAACCTTTGGATCAAACTAATCAGATAGATCATATACACATTAATATATGAAAAAGGAGTTATTTGAGAGAAAATTATATTTCTATTTTAAGTATGTCACACTATTTTATATTTATTAAACTATTTCGAATCTGCTAAATATTAAAATCAAATAATAATAACAGGAACTTGCAACTATAATTTTATATATAGCTTGGTTGCCTAGATTATAGCTTTTGTGCTCTCAACTTCTTAAAATCATTTTTTGGCTTAGAGTTTTTATTAAAGGAAAAACTCAAATTTTGGAGGAAATCCAATCATAGTTTAAAAAAGAAAAATGATAATGGGCACCAGTGACTTACCGCTATTGGTGCAATCTAATAGCCGGACTCACACAATTTGAATTTATAATAAATATGGAGTATTACTAAATTAATCTTGGAGAGCCATTTCGTGTGGTGTTGAACAACTTATAAGGTGCCAAAAAACAACACTCTTTAAAAAAACTTTTTAAAAAGCTAAAAGTCAAAATTTGTCTTTGAGAAGCTTTGCCAACCAGGCCATAATAAGAGTCGAGTGAGCTGTTTAGGGTCCAGAGGGAGCAATTGCCTCTAATGAATTTTGAGAAAAAAAATCATGACCATATCTATTGTAGCTATTTAGAGTATCTTGCAAATTTTCAGAAAATTCCGAATAATTTACAGTATCGAAAACTAGGTTCAAACATGTTGCTTTCCACGCGCATAAAAAAAATTAGTCATGCGTGCAACAACATGTTTGAACCTAGTTTTCGGTATTGTAAACTATTCAGAATTTTATGAAAATTTGCAGGATGCCCTAAATAACTACAATATACACAGTCATAAAAAAAATCGCTCCGAAAACTGTTCACGGGTCGAGAACACTGAGAGCCCCACCGGTAGGGCTTAAAGTGAAGCCCCTATAAGAGAATTCCCCTATATATATATATACATAACATTATATGAAGAAAGAAAAGACTGAAAACAATGAAAGAAATAAGAACGTTTCCAAAATCAAAGATATAGTTGCAAGCAGTGCTGCAAGAGTTGAAGATGATGAAAGAAAAATCAAAGATATTCTCAAATAATTAATCTTCAATTCACCTTTGTAAAAATCCAGTATACCACGAAAATAGCAAATAAATTGATATTCGTTTGTTTTGGATAAGAGAAAAAATAGAGGAAGAGGTGATATCATTGGACAAGATTGGTACTGAGGATAATCAAGCTGATATATGGACTAAGGTGCTATATATGAACAACTTTAAGCATGCTTAAACTTGCTCAACCTTGGTAACTAATGTTGGAACTCTAGGATCATTATCTCTACAAGTGAGATTCTATTATTACAACTAGGTTGTGATTTGAAGAAACTAGGTAAAATTTGTAGAAGTAATTCCTTCAACTCCCAACTAATTCTATTAGTGAGCTGTTAGGATCCCAATTGTTACAACAACCCCATTGACCTAAGTGTTAAATCAGTCATTGGTCTATAAAACGACTACTTCACCCCACTTATTATAAAAACACACTAGATCAAAAAGAGAGAGTTAGTGTGGAGATCAAGATTGAGTATAGAGAGAGTGTGTGAGAGCTTGGTTTTGGGAACTATATTGTTCTGGGATTGAGAGGAAAATACCTATGAGATATTTAGAGTGGTCGGTCCAAGATTGTTCCAAGAAGCTCGATAGAAGATTTGTACTCATTTCGTTGATCGGATAAAGAAGAGATAATAGTTCCTAAAACTGGATTAGGTTTAAGATCACATTGATCTTGTTCTGAGCCAGTATATACTTGTGTCGATTTATGTTTTTAGCTTCATATTAGGTTCACTCAGATTCACATGAGGTTCTTTAACTAGGAAATTTATCTTTATTTCCTATAGTAGATTTTAACTAACATCTACCATATAGTTTATATTCAAAGAGAGCTCTTTGCAAAACTTATCAAATTCAAAGGCATTTGGTAGACAGTAGTGGACTAAGAAAGCAGCAAGGCCATATACATTTTTGTTTTCCATTTCCATTTTATTTTAATTTTTTAAGGAGTTTTTTTCTTTTTCATTTAAGAGCATACAACATATATATCAAATAATAAAACCAGAACAGAGACATTTTAACTATAACTTTGTAATAATTAATAAGACTATATAATAATGTTCATCATACAAGATTGATCTTCATATAAAATGCTCATAGCAATGCATCACAACTCAATTCTTATTTCGTATGTAAAAACTAGTCTCTACTTATTAATTAAAAGATTAAATAATTATTCGTAAATGAGAATAACTTGACCAAACGTAAAGAACTAAAAACGACAACCCTAAATACTCAAACGACAAAGAAGAAGTACATAACATTATATGATAAAAGAAAGAAAAAACTGAAAAACAATGAAAGAAAGAACGTTTCCAAGATCAAAAAAGAAAAAAAAAAAACGACAGTCATGACCGTGATGGAAATGGAATGAAAGGATGTCGTTCATCATCTTGACGATAGACGGTGGTGGTGATGATTCGTCGAGCAAGATCAACACAAAACACGACGACATCTTCCGCTTTGAGGACGCGACCATCCACTAACTTGGACCAGTTATCGCCGAACAGCACTTCACCGTCGGCTCTCAGCTTCAGCTTCGTCTCCATCTCATAATTAAAATAAGATATTATTTTAGATATTTTATAATAATAATTATTTAAAAATAATAAAATTATATATTTTATAACTTAAATAAAATTTAATTAAATTTAAACTTAATATTATATTAAATATATAATACATAATTTTTTAGTTGTAACTAAATTAAAAAACTATAAAAAACATAAATTTAAACAAAAATAAATTAAAATAAGATATTTTATGATAAATTAAATAATTAAAACATGTTTATTTAGAAATAATAAAGGTATACATATTATTTTTTTTTATTAAATAAAATTGTGTGATACTTTATTTTTTATCAAGTGATTAGAATTCTTTTTATTTATCAAATTCACCAAATGACATTGTGATACTACACTATGACTTTTTCTATTTTTATTTTATTTCCATTATTAATTTCATTTTAAATATTACTGTATTTTATATACATGTCACGTAGTCATGTAAATATATATTTATACATTGTGTTTAGATGTCATATAAGTAGAATTTATTGATATCAATATTTATATCAAAATTACAGACAATGTTTACAACTTTAAACTAAGCAAACATGCATCTCTTATTTGTGTTTTCCCACATGAACAATTTTAATTTTCATCCTCGTCTATGGGAAGGCAAAGAATTCGTACGGGTATTTATTTGTTAAAAAATTAAAATTTTAAAATAAAAATAGTTAATAATATAAAAATATAAATATTAAACTATATTTATAATATAAAATACTAAATATTATCACATATAAAATTTACAAATCTTTAAAAAATTACTAATAAACTACAACAAAAACATATATAATACATAAAATTAATTAAATGCGTGTTACTGTTGGAACAGTGAGTGTCATCCTCATCTGTACACCATTTAATATTTTGGGACGAAAAATTATTCTCAACTCCGTTCCCCATTTGAAAATAAAGAATGGCGAGTCCCCATAAAAATTTTTTTGCATCCCTAGTCTCAAATATACATTCTTCTTTATGATTTTGCTTTCTTACCATTATTTTCATTACTTTTACTTTTTCTCATCATTATTTATACTATTATATATGTTAAATACAACGTTAAATATGATTTATCTTCAAAAAAATGTTCATAGGTATGCATCACCACTATCAATTCCTATTTTGCATGTAAAAACTAGTCTATTACAAATTAACAGATTAAATAATAAATTTGTAAATATATGTAATTATAATCTGTCTTGCAAGTATACATATATTATATAAGGGTCATTTATAACTTATTTTTTTAAAAGTGATTTTGCACGATTCTATATTTAATATTTTTTTACAAAATAATTTCTCATAATTTAGACAGCTAACTCGAAAAATTCAAATAGTCGGTCAAAAATTTTAAACAACTAATCAAAAAATTTATATATATATATATTCTTTAGAAATAAAAAAAGTTTATTTTATAAATAAAATATAATATGAGCATACGCGGCCTCTAATTTAAAACTATATATATAAATATTATAATTTTATATTAATTTTTTAAAGTCTGAAGCAGATTTTATGTTAAATATATATTAAAAAATATCAAAATTTTTAAAAACAACTTATTAAAATTTGAAGTCAAGATGTTTTTTTTTTAACCGACTTCATTTGAATTTAATATAATGATCTCAAACACTACATATTATATATAAGTAGAAGAACTCTGTAGGGTTTGGTTTCTCTACTACTGTTCTTGTGCATATTATTCCTTCTCAGTTTCGATTTTTGGACTTGTTTCTCTGTGTAACCAAAACAAGAGCAAGAAGAAGAAGATGAACGAACCTGGTGAAGCAGGAGAGAGGAGGAACGTGGTAGATCCCCTGCTATGGCACGCCTGCGCCGGACGTCTGGTTCACGTTCCTCCGGTCAATGCGAATGTGTTTTACTTCCCTCAGGGCCACGTCGAGCACGCCGGAGCCAACGCCGATTACACAGCCGCATATAGAGTTCCGCCGAACATTCACTGCCGAGTCACGGCCGTGGAGTTCAACGTGGAATTAGATAGCGATGAGGTTTTCACCAGGATTAGTCTCGTCCCGTTGCCGATTGAAGCCTATATCGAGGCCATCAACCGCGACTGCGTCGACGACGTTCTGGGCGGGATTGTGAACTTAGAGAGACCGCAGTTTTTTTCTAAGGTGCTTACACAATCCGACGCTCACAATGGCGGTGGTTTCTCAGTTCCGAAGAAACTGGCGGAGACTATTTTTCCGGCATTAGATTACAATGATGATCCGCCGGTTCAGACTCTTCGAGCCAGGGATGTTCAGGGCAGGATTTGGAGGTTTCGGCATGTGTATAGGGGGAGGCCTCTTCGGCATTTGTTGACTACAGGCTGGAGTAAATTCGTTAACGCCAAGAAACTGGTAGCCGGAGACTCGATCGTGTTCTCGAAGGCTGACAATGGCGAGGTCTCTGTCGGAATCAGGCGAGTGAAGAGGGAAAGTAGGGTAGGAAGAAAGAGGGCTGAGAGTGCTATTGAAGCTGTAAATAATGGTACCACAGAGTTCTGCGTTGAGGCCACGGCGGTGTATGCGGCGGTGATGAGGAAGAGTCAGTTGGGCCCTGGGGCAAGATTTAAGATGGCTTTCGAGAGTGAGGATTCCTCTCGGGTGAGCTGGTTCATGGGATCCATTAACTCTGATGTAGATGATCAACCAAGCCGCTGGCTTGATTCTCTGTGGCGCCTTCTACAGGTATTATTATTCAATTTGTTTTTGTTAATTATATAACTCTACACGCATGCATTGATTGTACAAAATAATCCTATAGACTCGTTTGTTAAAATTATGTAACTGTACGTAGGTGACATGGGATGGAGGAGATATCAAATTTGTGAGGTGCATCAACCCATGGTTGGTCCGAGTGGTGAGCACACATACCATCCAAAACAAGGACCGTGACCGTGACGGTGGCCGTGGCCGTGGCCGTGGCCGTGACCGTGACGGCACACATGCAGCCAAGCAATTGGAGAAGTCCACCAATACTGAAAACAACAACAACCAGATACTTCACTTATTTGGTGTACGCATAGACACTGGACAAAAAAGCTGTCTCTAATGCATTTCAGTAAGACACAGAAAGAAACAAAATGACAATAGGGTTAGGTTACTATTAGTTACTTTTATTTATGCATTTTTTTTAAATGTTTTCCTTTAATTCTTGTGGTTAAGTCTTGAACCGTACGTCCTCCTTTAATTATGAAGAAATATTTTATTTTTAAATTCCATTTAATAATTTATTATTTCTAGATATAATATAACACAGATAATTTATTTACTTGAATACTTTTATAAATTTATTAAGTGAAAGTAGTTCGCATTAATTAACACTATTAGACTAATTTATAAAAATTATTAAACACTTTGAGATAACACAACAAAAATTCGCATTGGTGGAGTGAAATAACTAGTCATTTTCTTTAAGAGAATTAAGGAAAACCAGATATGAATCGGACAACTTTCAGAAATTACTATAGGAATATTATCAATATATATATATTTACAAAAACAAAGTATGAAAGAAAGAACGTCCCAAAATCCAAGCTCCGAGCTCAAGATTCAAACAAAAAAAAAAAAAGAAAGAAAGAAAGAATTGAAGCTCCAAGATTCAACAAACCAAGAAAACGACATAATTAGCAGAATGATGATTCATGACCATGAAATTTACATAATAATAGAACTTTATTAAATATCAAAATATTGTATCAAATACATATTAATAGAAAATATGGCATGGGTACCCATTGTTTAAAACATAAAACATAATTTTAAACTAAGGAAAATCGTTTACAAAACTAAATGCGGAAAAACATGATTTAAAATAAATAACTTCATCGACACTGTAACGCCCTGGTTACCCCAGGACAGTTACTGTGAACGTTGAACCGTGAATTTAACTCTCTACCCGAGTTCTTTGGTTAAAAATGTGCTTCTAGGTGTTATTAATAGGTTAAGGTGTAAAACCAATTATTAAACACTTTCCGGCGAACCCAGACCTCCGTTTGGTGAGTGGGTGGTACCGTTGGAACCAGTGTGAAGGGAGGAACGTCGCCCACTAAGTCATTTCAGTCAACTCACTGTTTTTCTCTGGCGAAATTTTGGGTATCTCCGCCCCTTCGGAGGCATTTTCCGGCGACATCGGAGGTCAGTTGAGCAAAGGGGCTGTACTTCCGTGATGTACTACTCGAGAGGATCGTTTTGATATATGTTATGCATATATTCGTCGACGTTCCCGGTACCGCTATCAACTGCTAGTGTGCACTGCTTGGGTGAGGTTTCGGAACTTGAATTTTTAAATATGGTCATATTATATGTCGTTGGACACGATTTTGAATAAGGAATCCAATAATGATAACCATTTGCTCATTTGATACTCGTAGGAAAATCGTGATATATAGATCCAATTTAATTCGCTCTAGGATAATCGTTAAGCTTGGGAGTGTCCCTTGGGGCTCGGACTGAACATTCTTAAGAGGTAGGGACTCAACTTGACTATTGGACTTGTTGTACTCTTATTGAATTGCATTAACATATTCCAATTTTGATATTTATAAAGTGTTTGAAAAATGGAAAACTTAATCTGCATATTTTCTGTTATGTTCTGAGGGCACGGAGTGCCAAATATATTATTTTGCTCACTTAATTATGCAGGTTATGATTTTTGGGTTTTATACAAATGCAGCTGTTATGCTGCCCAATTTTCTAAAATAAAAAGGGAACATGTTTATTTCTTTTCATGTTTACCTGCATTTGGTTATATCGATGAGAGCCATAGTGATCATGATTTGTGCATGTTGTTGTTTCACGACCTATTCTCTGTGTCATCATAGGTAGATCATGTGTCCACTCACCTGTAGGTGTAAAGACCTAGCATCTGTATACAAGAAGTGTTCTGAGCCTCCCCATTGTGGTGGTTATCAGGTCCGGCTACCCGGTTTAGGATGTCGGATTTTCTATGGTGGGTAACGGGAACTAGGGGTCTAGTGGACTGGGTGATGTGCACTGGTAGCTACGCTCTTATGATTACTTATGGTTTCTCTCTATTTTGGTTTATACATGATGATGTATGTTTTGTTTTAAAAAGCTAACCATGTAGGGGTTTTTATTGAACTTTTGAGTCCTATGTTCTTAGTTGCTTTCCTACTGGGCTTTATAAGCTCACCCCCTATATCTCTCCCATTCCAGGATCCTAGTGACGCAAAACGTGGATAAGGTGAATTATCGCTGAAGCTAATGTGTTTAGCTCCCTAGTCCTATCTTTTGAGCATTTTGTATTTAATTTGGAACCTATCGGTCTGTATATCTAAGTTAGCTATGTAATAGTTAGACATGAGGAATGGTGGATGCTAAGTATTATTATGGTGTTTTATGACTTATTAAATTTAACTATTTGGTGACTACATAACTGTGGGGATATTATTGTTCTATGTATTAAGATAAATGATCCTACTTTTATCCGTGATATTTTCATATATAATTATAGGAGTTATTCCGTTGTCCTGACTTATAATTATAGTAATATTTAAAATAAATTAAAGGATCATTTATAAAGACTATTTTCCACCAAGGGTCAAAGTTTGACCTTTGACCACCCAAGTTATGGATATTACAACTCTGCCACAGCCTAGGGCTCGGGTTGTGACACAATGAGTGTCCTAAAAACTCCATAAATATTTTTAAAGACTTGCATTTATGTGCGTGTCCTAAAAAAGTATTCCGTAAATAGTATTTTGTAGTAGTGCCCATTGACCTAAGTGTTAAATCAATCATTGGTCTATAAAACGACTACTTCACTCCACTTATTATAAAAACACACTAGATCAAAAAGAGAGTTAGTGTGGAGATCAAGATTGAGTATTGAGAGAAAGTGTGTGAGAGCTTGGTTTTGGGAACTATATTGTTCTGGGTTTGAGAGGAAAATACCTGTGAGATATTTAGAGTGGTCGGTCTAAGATTGTTCCAAGAAGCTCGATAAAAGCTTTGTACTCATTTCGTTGATCGAATAAAGAAGAGATAGTGGTTCCTAAAACTGGATTAAGTTTAAGATCACATTGATCTTGTTCTAAGCCAGTATATACTTGTGCCGATTTATGTTTTTAGTTTTCAAACTATTTGATAATTAATCATATTGATTTGTGTTTTTAGCTTTATATTAATTAGGTTCACAAGATTCATCCGAGGTTCTTTAACTAGGAAATTTATCTTTATTTCCTAGAGTAGATTTTAACTAACATCTACCATATAGTTTATATTAAAAAAAGAGCTCTTTGCAAAACTTATCAAATTCAAAGACACTTGGTAGACAGCAGTGGACTAAGAAAGCAGCAAGGCCATATACATTTTTGTTTTCCATTTTCATTTTATTTTAATTTTTTGAGTTTTTTTCTTTTTCATTTAAGAGCATACAAGATATATCAAATAATAAAACCAGAACAGAAACATTTTAACCATAACTTTGTAATAATTAATAAGACTATATAATAATGTTCATCATACAAGATTGATCTTCATATAAAATGCTCATAGCAATGCATCACAACTCAATTCTTATTTCGTATGTAAAAACTAGTCTCTACTTATTATTAATTAAAAGATTAAATAATTATTCGTAATTGAGAATAACTTGACCAAACTACTAAAAACGACAGCCCTAAATACTCAAACGACAAAGAAGAAGTACATAACATTATATGATCAAAGAAAGAAAAAACTGAAAAACAATGAAAGAAAGAACGTTTCTAAGATCAAAAAAGGAAAAAAAAACAAGTTGCAAGATTCAATATATCCAAGCCTAAAAAACGACAGTCATGACCGTGATGGAAATAGAATGAAAGGATGTCGTTCATCATCTTGTCGATACACGGTGGTGGTGATGATTCGTCGAGCAAGATCAACACAAAACACGACGACATCTTCGGCTTTGAGGACGCGACCATCCACCAACTTGGACCAGTTATCGCCGAACAGCACTTCACCGTCGGCTCTCAGCTTCAGCTTCGTCTCCATCTCGATGTGCCGATACGTCTGGTCCCACACTCGAACCACAAAATTGTCACGATTCAAATCTCCCGGCTCTGTTATTGCTTCTGCTACCTCGGTCGGCAACTGTATCTGATGACGAAGACGACTGCTCATATCTGCCTCGGTCAGTTTCTTCACACACAGAAATGGCTGCTGCTGCTCTTGATCAGAACGATCACCATGATGATGATGATGATCTTGTGGGTGTTTTTGGGGCAGGGGTGGAATCACAGTGCGGTTGTCCTCGCCGGCGCCGTCTCATCGGAGTACGGTGATATCGATGGTGTCATCATATAATTTCAAGAGAAGAACGTCTCCGACTCTGATGCCGCGATCTCTGACGAACGAGCTCCATTGGGCTCCTTCGATCTTGACACGGCCGAAGTTGCAGAACACCAGACTAACGGCACGGCCTTCACCCACACCCATCAATCTGTCACTGATGAAAATACTCCGTCTTTGAAGAATAATCGTACGAGTTTCGAGGGTCGCTGCTAGTGGATTCGGGAGAATCAGAGTGTTGATGTCCCTCACTACACTTCCGAACAATGATTTCCCCATTCTCTCGAAAGATAGGAAAAGAAAATGGAGTCTCTAATGATTGAGAGATATTAAGAGTGGTATTTAAATATTCTTATATTTATATTTAAAGTTAGATAGATTTAAACTTAAATAAATAACTAAATCAATTAAAATAAGATATTTTTTTTTAGATATTTTATAATAATAATTATTTAAAAATATTAAAATTATATATTTTATAACTTAAATAAAATTTAATTAAATTTAAACTTAATATTATATTAAATATATAATATATAATTTGTTAGTTGTAACTACTAAATTCAAAAACTATAACAAACATAAATTTAAACAAAAATAAATTAAAATAAAATATTTTTAAGATATTTTATGATAATTTAAATAATTAAAACATATTTATTTAGAAATAATAAATGTATACATATCATTTTTTTTATCTTATAAATTTGTGTGATACTTTGTTTTTTATCAAGTGATTAGAGTTCTTTTTATTTATCAAATTCACACATTGTGATATACATTAGAAACTAAAAATAATTAATGCATGCATACTATTGTCTACACTATAGCTTTTTCTATTCTTATTTTATTTCTATTATTAATTTCATTTTAAATATTATTGTATTTTATATACATGTCACGTAATCATGTAAATATATATTTATATGTTGTGTTTATATGTCATATAAGTAGACTTTATTGATATAAATATTTATATCAAAATTACAGACAATATTTACAACTTTAAACTAAGCAAACTTACATCTCTTATTTGTGTTTTCCCACATGAACAATTTTAATTTTCATCCTTGTCTATGGGAAGGCAAAGAATTCGCACTGGTATTTATTTGTTAAAAAATTAAAATTTTAAAATAAAAATAGTTAATAATATAAAAATAAAAATATTAAACTATATTTATAATATAAAATACTAAATATTATCATATATAAAATTTACAAATCTTTAAAAATTTACTAATAAACTACAACAAAAACATATATAATACATAAAAATAATTAAAAGCTTAGTGTCATCTTCATTCGTAGACGAAAAATTATTCTCAACTCCATTCCCACAAAAAAAAATGGCGAGTTCCCATAAAAATTCCTATTATAAATTAACAGATTAAATAATGAATTTGTAAATATATGTAATTGTAATCTCTCATGCAAGTATACATATATTATATAAGGGTCATTAATAACTTATTTATTAAAGTGATTTTATACTTGATCCTATTTTTAATATTTTTTTGTAAAAATATTTCTCATAATTTAGACAGTTAGTCAAAAATTTAAACAGAAAATTAATCAAAAATTTTAGACAAATTATAAAAAAATTTATATATATATTCTTTAGAAATAAAAAAAAGTATTTTTTTTTTATAAATAAAATATAATATGAGCATTTTATATTAATTTTTTAAAGTCTGAAGCAGATTTTCAGTTAAATATATATTAAAAAAATATCAAAATTTTTAAAAACAACTTATTAAAATTTGAAGTCAAGATATTTTTTTTTAACCGACTTCATTTGAATTTAATATAATGATCTCAAACTCTACATATTATCTATAAGTAGAAGAACTCTCTAGGGTTTGGTTTCTCTACTACTGTTCTTGCGCATATTATTCCTTCTCAGTTTCGATTTTTGGACTTGTTTCTCTGTGTAACCAAAACAAGAGCAAGAAGAAGAAGATGAACGAGCCTGGTGAAGCAGGAGAGAGGAGGAACGTGGTAGATCCCCTGCTATGGCACGCCTGCGCCGGACGACTGGTTCACGTTCCTCCGGTCAATGCGAATGTGTTTTACTTCCCTCAGGGCCACGTCGAGCACGCCGGAGCCAACGCCGATTACTTAGCCGCATATAGAGTTCCGCCGAACATTCACTGCCGAGTCACGGCCGTGGAGTTCAACGTGGAATTAGATAGCGATGAGGTTTTCACCAGGATTAGTCTCGTCCCGTTGCCGATTGAAGCCTATATCGAGGCCATCAACCGCGACTGGGTCGACGACGTTCTGGGCGGGATTGTGAACTTAGAGAGACCGCAGTTTTTTTCTAAGGTGCTTACACAATCCGACGCTCACAATGGCGGTGGTTTCTCAGTTCCGAAGAAACTGGCGGAGACTATTTTTCCGGCATTGGATTACAATGATGATCCGCCGGTTCAGACTCTTCGAGCCAGGGATGTTCAGGGCAGGATTTGGAGGTTTCGGCATGTGTATAGGGGGAGGCCTCTTCGGCATTTGTTGACTACAGGTTGGAGTAAATTCGTTAACGCCAAGAAACTGGTAGCCGGAGACTCGATCGTGTTCTCGAAGGCTGACAATGGCGAGGTCTCTGTCGGAATCAGGCGAGTGAAGAGGGAAAGTAGGGTAGGAAGAAAGAGGGCTGAAAGTGCTATTGAAGCTGTAAATCTTGCGGTGCAAGTGAAGCCATTCCAAGTGAGTTACTACCCAAATAATGGTACCACAGAGTTCTGCGTTGAGGCCACGGCGGTGTATGCGGCGGTGATGAGGAAGAGTCAGTTGGGCCCTGGGGCAAGATTTAAGATGGCTTTCGAGAGTGAGGATTCCTCTCGGGTGAGCTGGTTCATGGGATCCATTAACTCTAATGTAGATGATCAACCAAGCCGCTGGCTTGATTCTCTGTGGCGCCTTCTACAGGTATTATTATTCAATTTGTTTTTGTTGATTATATATATATATATATAACTCTACACGCATGCATTGATTGTACAAAATAATCCTATAGACTCGTTTGTTAAAATTATGTAACTGTACGTAGGTGACATGGGATGGAGGAGATATCAAATTTGTGAGGGGCATCAACCCATGGTTGGTCCGAGTGGTGAGCACACATACCATCCAAAACAATGACCGTGACCGTGACCGTGACCGTGACCGTGACCGTGGCCGTGGCCGTGACCGTGACCGTGACCGTGACGGCACACATGCAGCCAAGCAATTGGAGAAGTCCACCAATACTGAAAACAACAACAACCAGATACTTCACTTATTTGGTGTACGCATAGACACTGGACAAAAGAGCTGTCTCTAATGCATTTCATTACTATTAGTTACTTTTATATTTTGCCTTTTTTTTTCCTTTAATTCTTGTGGTTAGGTCTTGAACCGTACGTCCTCCTTTAATTATGAAGAAATATTTTATTTTTAAATTCCATTTAATAATTTATTATTTCTAGATATAATATAACACAGATAATTTATTTACTTGAATACTTTTATAAATTTATCAAGTGAAAGTAGTTCGCATTAATTAACACTATTAGACTAATTTATAAAAATTATTAAACACTTTGAGATAACACAACAAAAATTCGTATTGGTGGAGTGAAATAACGAGTCATTTTCTTTAAGAGAATTAAGGAAAACCAGATATGAATCGGACAACTTTCAGAAATTACTATAGGAATATTATCAATATATATATATTTACAAAAACAAAGTATGAAAGAAAGAACGTCCCAAAATCCAAGCTCCGAGCTCAAGATTCAAACAAAAAAAAAAGAAAGAAAGAAAGAAAGAATTGAAGCTCCAAGATTCAACAAACCAAGAAAACGACATAATTAGCAGAATGATGATTCATGACCATGAAATTTACATAATAATAGAACTTTATTAAATATCAAAATATTGTATCAAATACATATTAATAGAAAATATGGCATGGGTACCCATTGTTTAAAACATAAAACATAATTTTAAACTAAGGAAAATCGTTTACAAAACTAAATGCGGAAAAACATGATTTAAAATAAATAACTTCATCGACACTGTAACGCCCTGGTTACCCCAGGACAGATACTGTGAACGTTGAACCGTGAATTTAACTCGCTACCCGAGTTCTTTGGTTAAAAACGTGCTTCTAGGTGTTATTAACAGGTTAAGGTGTAAAACCAATTAAAATGGAAGGATATATTTTATTTAAAACTTAAAATTTGTTCATGGGCCCATAAAAGCGTCTACAAGTTATTTACAATCCAAAATGTTAATTACAGTTTGAAATTTACAACCCGCCAACCTAAGCGGCAAAAATAGGGTAACCCCCTAGTTCCTCAGAGAACTCCTTGGCCGTGGCAGCCAAGCGGCTGCATATGTACACATCGCCACATAAGCTCTCCACTCAAAGTTGGGTGAGCTTTTCTTTCCCTTTACCTGCACCATATATCACTCATGAGCCAAAGCCCAGGAAGAAAACACAATACAACTTGTATAAAATATTAAACAATGATCATAATAATCATCCATGACTTATAGTCCTAATCTGATAAGTGACAGATGTAAAAGTCACTAACTTGGGATCCGCACCCTATCAAATGAGTGATCGAGTCACTAGGTTTAACAAGATATGTGATTGATGAGCGAGTCTCCAATGTAAACCAAGGGATGACCATAGAGTCACAACTGTGGGTTCTGTTCCCTCTAGCTATGTGACGATAGGGTCACCTGGGCCTTCTGGCCCTAGCTCTAAATAACTAGTCATAGAACTAGGCAAGCGCTTTTAGTATTTCATCGAACTTAGGGTTGGTCCGGCATTAATGTTCATGATGAGTCATTCAATGCAGATATCGATTAGATCCAATCTTTCATCGGCACTGCGTTCATGACGCTTATGCCGCTCTTGACTCTTAGGTCAGTAATACACAACCAGTGCTCAGTACTGTTCATAAACTTGACTAATAAGTCACAGCTTCACAAACGGATCTGGCACCATTGCCGATTCTGACTAGTAAGTCAGTGTCATTCATAAGTAAGCAAGACCTGCTAAGCATTTGGTATGCAATCCATGTCCACATTTAAACACTCAACATGCCTCAATAATAATCACGCGTGTCATATATGGGGTGCAGTATTCTTACCCCCGGTTCAAGCGAGAAATAGTAAAAGAACGACCCTTGAGAGCGATCGACCTTTGATTCCTTATCGATTACCTAGCCATAACCAATTACAACCCCCATTAATGAAAATCAACAATGAAAGGATCTTGACCTAAACCTCACTCTTGGGACCTTGAATGGTACTCAAACGGTGAGTAGATTCGATCTCGGGTCTTAAGGATTGAAACCCCGAGCCAAAAACCCTTAAAAACACTCAAAACAGGATTTTGAAGGAACAGAGTAGCGCCCCAGCGCTACTCACTAGCGCCCCAGCGCTCATCTCAGAACCAAAATGCCCTAACACCAACCATGGGTAGCGCTGTAGCGCCCCCTTGTGGGCGCTACAGCGCTACTCCCAGTCAGCTTTGCCCCTGAACTTCTTCCCTTCGACTCCTCCATTACCAACTTAATTACAAAGCTTCCAAACATAAAATTAAGTGCCAAATGAACCCAAAAACCATCCTCACATGTCATAGGCATCACAACCACAAGAACCCTAGCCAAAAACTCCCAACAAAACCAATCAACCAACCTATAAATCTCAACTGAAATCTATAACAAAAACAGAACAAACCAGGACTTAAATGGCTAGAAACTTACCTCAAGTTCAGTTTATGATGCTCTTCAATGGTGGAACATACTCCCAAGCTCTCAAGACTTATTTCCCAAACTTAATTCCTTAAATTAAGCTCAAAATCCAATAAGAAAATGAGAGAAAATAGGTACGGGAGAAGGTATAATTGATGCTCTGTTTTCCCCTTCTTTCTACAGCCTTCAATGGCTTAAATCTATCCTAGGGGTGAAAAGACCAAAATACCCCTAGGTCAAATATAGTTTCCTAAAGGCTCCCAAGGGCAAAATTGACATTTTCCACCTATCTCGTTAATCATAATTAACACTCTCCAATTCCCGTTATTCTCAAAATTCTCAAACACCAATAATTCATATCCCGCTACCCTTTAATTCCCGCCAATGCTCTAATCATAAAAAAATCACCCTAAGACTCACCCCGAGCCCCGAACTTAATCCTGTTATGGCTAAACCGCTAATTTGTACTCAAGATCGTCTCATGATGAATGACTCGAACAAATCCACATTATAATGTGGCCTTATCAATTCATCACAAACATGCACCCAAAATACACAATTACGCCCTCAACGAGCCAAATTACCAAAATGCCCCTATAATGAAATGTGGACCCACATGCATGCATTTAACATCATATTATAATATAATTCACATAAACATGCATATAATAATTTAATGGCATAATTAAACAATTATGGCCCTCCCAGCCTACTAATCCATTCATTAAACTTCATTAGGGATTCTGGGCATTACAGACACACAGTCCACACATTCCATCCATCCTTTGTTTTGGAGAAGAAGGTATATATATCGTGATAATCCATCAACTCTACTCACCAGCTACATATATATATATTTATTAATGCATTGTATATTTGTAAGGACAATATTTAAGCACTATACGATGCCCAGAAGGAACCATATATATTTACAGAGATCTCAAAATAAAAAATATATACCCAAATATCATATTAAATATCTCCATTTTGAACCCAGAAATTTATAAAAAAAGTTGAGGAAAAAGCTTACCTGTTCGACCTCTTCAATAAAGATACAGTTGACCCTCGCCTGTGTCGTTCAATCCCTCGCCATTAGAGCTCTGTCGGTATCCCTTCATTGTCAACCTTAGCCCCTGCTTGTCCCTTTTTCATCGAGCCTTAGTCCATAGCTGAGAGAGGATGAGAGATTGAGGGCCACTGGCGGTGCCAAACCAGAAAGGGAGAGAGAGAGTGACGGCAATGGGAACGGCCAAACCAGAAAGGAAGAGAGAGAGAGTGATGGCAAAGGGAGAGAGAGACTGAGATTGAGTCATGAGAGAGGAGGACTTAATTTCGTTTGTTCAGATAAGTGAATAAAAAAATGACGGGTAGACCAAAATTTTACCCAAACCTAATTAAATCCCCAATTTTCGAAGAAATGAAGTTTTATGTGTCCCTTTTACTAACAATTTTAAGAACTTGCTTTGGGAGTCCTTAATACTCTTTTAAGACTCCCAAAGCAAGTCCTTAAAATTGTTAAGTAAATGAGCATATAATAAACACTTATTTTCTAGTCTAGATTTTTTTAGGACTCACATTTTTTTAGGACTCGCTAAAGAGTATTAAGGACTCTCAAAGCAAGTTCTTAAAATTGTTAAGTAAAAGAGCATATTTTTAGGCCAGATTTTTTTAGGACTCGCAAATTTTTTTAGGACACTCATTGTGAGTCCTAAATTGTATTTTTTTAGAACTCTCAATGAGTGTCCTAAAAACTCCATAAACATTTTTAAGGACTTGCATTTAGGTGCGTGTCCTAAAAAAGTGTCCCGTAAATGGTATTTTGTAGTAGTGATTAAAACTGCTAGACATAGCCACTATCTTTGAGAAAAACATACATAAGGAATATTCATAACTTTATTACAAACTCCGAAGTAAATATTGAAATACATAATGAGCGATATGGGATCCCATTGTTTTAAAATAAAACATAACTTTATTAAATGAAGTTATTTACAAAGCTAAATGCGGAAAATACGTAAAAACATAATTTAAAGAGATTAAAAAAAATAACGTCGTCCTCGAATCGTCACGCAGTCCATTGAATCCCTTCATCCTTAATACACAAGCCAAGCTGCCATAAATCCTTCCGCCTTCCATAATTATTTTCCTGTATCATGCTAAAAATAAAGGAGTGAGTCTAATGCCCAGCAAGGAAAATCTACTAATCAATCATATAACATAAACATAAGACTATAATAAAAATGTATACTATAAAACATAAATCATATAAAACTACAATGGCCATCATACTTCTTGGGGCTTGTTAACTAAGAAAGTCATATGCCCATAGATTTGTGGGGCTGGCTAGCCAAGCAAGTCATATGCCCATAAATTTTTAGAGCTTGCTAGCTAGACAAGTCATGTGCCCAAGGACTATAAACATACTATACATAACATAAATGTAACTTAACATAGCATAAGATAACATAACATAAGCATAACATATTATATATGTTGGATTAGCTTATACATGGTCTTTATTTATTTTCATGTATATCTTATATTAAAAAAATTAATACGAGATAGCCTAAAACATGTTTCTAAAATTGAATTCAAAGAGAAACAAAGAATAGAATACTTACAGTATACGCAGCAGAATTAAAGAGTCCTTCCTTCAGTTTCTTGTATCCTCTCTGTCGCAGAGTATTACCAAGAAACTGAACCGATCTTCTATTTTCTTCACAATCTTCCAATGTATCCTTAGAACCACCTAGACTAGTGTGGGCAAATCTCAACACATGAGATAGATATAGAGAGAAGAAGAGAAAATAACAAAGAGGCTTAGAAAATGACTTGTGTTTAGAGAGAATCTAAAACTATCAGAAAGCTCCTCCAATTGTCACCACCGCTCTGGCGGCCACTAAAAGCACCTCGCGCCCTCATATCAGCACTAGGAGGAACGAAGGAGTCTGGGGCCTTCCTCTTCTGCTCGCTGGGGCCACTACCCCGGCTGAATCCAACAAAAGGAGGCACTGCCCTCCTGACATCGCGCCTAACATCGCTTTCCTTCCAGATCTGATCCTCGACCCTCTCAACTGTAAGGGCCCTGTCCACTACCTGGGCATAAGTAGTAGTCTCTGGATCCAAAGTAATATTCACATTGCGGGCGATCATAACGTTCAAACCCCGCACAAACCTCTCTCTCCTTGCCGCATCAGTCGGCACTAAATCTGACGCAAACTTCGCCAATCGATCAAATTTTAGAGCATATTCTGTCACGGTCAACTGGTTTTGAGTCAGGTTGATAAACTCGTCAACCTTTGCAGCTCGGACCGCCACACTATAATACTTTTCATTGACTAAGTTTTTGAACTCCTCCCAAGTCATAACTGTTACATTCTTTCTCTGAACCACAACATCCCACCAGATGCGGGCATCCTCTCTGAACATATAACTGGCACAGGCAACCCTCTCATTTCCCTCAACCCTCATGAAATCCAGGATAGATGAAACCATATTCATCCACTGCTCTGCCCGCAGTGGGTCTGGCCCACCCTCAAAGGTGGGAGGATGCTGCTTCTTGAATCTTTCATACAGAGGTTACCACCTGTTCTCAACCACAGGTTGAACTGGCACTGGCGCTACACTCTGCTGAATTGGCAACCCAGTGACCTGTGAAGGGGCCTGCTACCTCAACTGACGAAGTTCTTCTTCTGTTCTCTACAACCTTGCTTCCATTTCAGCAAACATTTCTTGCCAATTCTGTGGGGCAGGTGGAGGGTCCTGAGCCTGATTGTCATCCTCGGCCCGATTGCCGCGGAGTCTAGATGATTGCCGAGGCATCACAACTATATGCCTGCAATCAATGACACCGCTCATCAGGCATGATAACAAAATCCATTTCCACCTCCCATTCACAACAACCAACCATAATCAAAAATCCAGATAACATACAGATAGCATATAACACACAACGGGCCATGCCCTGACATCATGCATATGTTAACTCATTCATCATGCTCTATATGAAACAGGCAAGCAAACAGGGCAATCAAGTACATATTCAAGCATATTAATCAATCATACCAACCAACCCTGAGTCGAGCTTGTCACTGACAGCGAGCGTACATGTTTGGTCAATCTCCATAACCAATAAACCTTGGCTCGCTCTGATACTAAGTTGTAACGCCCTACTACCTTAGAGCCGTTACTAAGTGATTTTAAAACGTGCGTTTAACTCGCTAATCGAGGTTTAAAGATAAATGTGTGTCCAAAACATAAACAGATACATAAACTTTGAAAATAATTCCATTTATTGAAAATCGTAAATGTTTAACATTTGGGATCCCAGAGTACAATTTAGAAATATTTACAACTCAAAACATAATCACAGTCGACTAAACGACAAAATCTAGTTTATACATTCATCTCCCAAAAATTCCCCTGACCGTGGCAGTCAGGCTGACCAAACATGTACACGTCGCGTCACGCTCACTACACTCATGATTGGTTGACTTTCTCCTTGCCCTTACCCGCACCACAGAGCACCCGTGAGCCGAGCCCACAAGAAAACTCACAAACAGACAACATATGCATATTAAACACTTATCAGTTAAACAGGCCATCAACTGGCTAACACATACGGCCATGCCATCCTAGGCGCTCTACCAAGCCCTGGATTCGCGGTCCATAAACTACTACAAAATACCCTTTACGGGACACTTTTTTAGGACATGCACCTAAATACAAGTCCTTAAAAATATTTATAGAGTTTTTAGGACACTCATTGAGAGTCCTGAAAAAACACAATTTAGGACTCGCAATGAGTGTCCTAAAAGAATATGTGAGTCCTAAAAAAGTTTGGGCTAAAAAAATAAGTGTTTTATTTAATAATTTTGAGGACTTGCTTTGGGAGTCCTTAATACTCTTTTAGGACTTGCAATGAGTGTCCTAAAAGAATATGCGAGTCCTAAAAACATATGAGCTAAAAAATAAGTGTGCTACTTAATAATTTTAAGGACTTGCTTTGGGAGTCCTTAATACTCTTTTATGACTCGCAGCGAGTCCTAAAAGAGTATTAAGGACTCCCAAAACAAGTCCTTAAATTATTATGTAAAACACTTAAAAAAAGCTATCATAATTTTTGAAATTATCGGGTTAAAGAACTCATCAGCACAACATTTGGGGATTTATTCAAAATCACAACATTTAGGGCTGGCAGAGAGGTGAACGACGGCTGTAGGTGAACGGCAGTGACAGTAGTGAACGGCGTCGACGGCAGCTGGGTTTTTCGGCTCCAGCAGTCTCGCCGGCGGCGTGCTTCTTGGCGTGGGTTGCTGGTTGCTCATGGTTCCAGCAGCAGGTGGTTCCGTCTCTGGCGTGCTTCAGTTTCCAGGTATTGTTTCTTTGCTTATATATATATATGTATATATATATAGACCACACATCACAAATAAAAAGTTGTATGTGGTGCCTGTACATAAACATCATCATACGTTAATTAGGAATGATAAGTAGATTGATTACTGATTTCTTCTACATTTCTAAGCTTACATTGTTCATCCTCCATGATGGAAATGTATATGAAGCCCCCAATAAGAAATAGTGTGTCCAAAAGTAGTTACCAACATAGCTAAAGATGAATATCCAAAGAGTAGCCTGCCAGAACAAGTTCAGACAGAGTATCATAACACTGTAAAAAATTAACAGAAATTTTGCTCTAGCAAGTTTACAAAATTTATGAAGAGTCTTTCTCAAATTCCTGTATCACTACAATTTAAAAGATAATACATTTCTACACAAAATTCCAAAAGGGTCTTTGCTTGATAAGAGCCAGCCTTCAACGAAGGGCTGAAGCTTTTCTCCTCTGACCCAACTACACTAAATAATACCTAAAGAGTACTATTGTTTTTCTTAGATAAAATTCCCACTCTGTTTTGTTTTATTTTAGATGATATAGGTTTCAATGTAGCAGCTGAAAAACTTTGATAATTTAGTGAACAGTCTATGCTTCAATTTTCTCCTTGAAGATTTTGGTAAGCCTCACTTATAGAATATGTGCTACAAATATGATAAAAGGTTTGAAAGATTACAAAATATAAAAACAAACGATTATTAACAGAAGTGTGAAAAATTGATATGATATTTTGGTGGTGCAGGGTGTAGTGTCAGTGAGATTTCAGATACACGAAATGAGCTTATGCATTGTGTGTAGTCATCTGGCTTCTGGGGGCAGACAAGGAGATGAGAAATATAGAAACTCTAGCGTGACAGAAGTTCTATCAAGAACAACTTTTCCCAGAGGTGCTTTGCTTGATTTGCCTCAGAAGATTCTGGACCACGAGTACGTATACTTAAACCAGTCCAAACATATAATTAATTAAATACACAATTTAATATTCCCTTTCTTGTCAATCTTACTCTCGTCAATGTTTCTTTCACTAGAGATCGAGAAAATAAAAACAACAAAAATTAATTTATTGAAAGCTTTAAAGTAAAGTAATATTATTATTATTATTATTATTGTTGTTGTTGTTGTTGTTGTTGTTGGGTCTGCTTAATTCCATATTTGAATTTGTCGTAAGTACAGCTATAGCAGAGGCTTGAATGCCACCATAAAAATAAAATTGTTTTTTTTAGTGTATTTTTATGATCAATTGGGGAGTTTAAAATTCAAAAGGAGCAATGAGTATATAAAGTCCAATGGATTGTTGATTAAGAGCCTGAAAAGATCGATTGCATTTACTGGTAGCTAGACAGTCTCTATATATATGTTTTTTGATAAATTAAAATATTGGCAAGTAGTTGATATCCTCATAAATATCATAATGAAAATAATAATAATAATAATAATAATAATAATAATAATAATAATAATAATAATAATTAAATAGTATTATGTGTCACTTAAAATTTTTTGTTTTCTTACTATAAACATACATAAAGATGGAGATATTTAGTTATCTTATGTTGGATTGATATATTCAATATCATCACATGACAAAATTTATCCAATCATATCAAATCTAATCCAAGTTTCCAAACATGATCTAAAGTAATGAGGGAGATCCTAAATAAGATGTATCAGTAAAAACTTGGTAATGATCAGTAAAGAAAAAGTACCATTTATCAAGTTCAAAATTGCAGCAGCACTTGTGTTTAGTGTTGGCTGTAACAGAGGACCAATCACCATAGCTGGGTTAATTGTAACCATGTCAATCCTCTTCTCATTAACAAACTTCCATGCAGCATCCTCAGCCAAAGTCTTCGAAAGCACATACCATAACTAGAACCAAAAGAGAGGAAAGTGATCAAAACCGATAAAGCATACATACCAGAAGACAAAATTCATACTCTTTCAAAAGCCTTTCAGCAGTCTAAACAAGAAGGCAGCAAGGCCCGTTTGGTTAGGGAGAAATGCATAAAATGGAAAAGAATCTACTTTTATTATGTTTCTTCATTTGGTTAGAAACTAATGGATTGAAATAGCATTCTCATGAAATGGTTCTTTACACCATTTTGGTGAAAGGTCACTCCAAAGCATAATTAGAATCTTTTACTCGTGTCTAAATAAAAAAAGCTCTTAAAGTGTTTATTAGACAAATAATAGCTGTTGATGCAAGTGTGACTTGTAAAAGAATATACAAGTATGTATGCATATATTTGTTGTGTTGATTTTAACCTTTTTAAAAGAGCATGTCAACATCTGACATTTTTCTTGTTTTATAATGTTGATTAAAATGAATAGGTTAATATTTTGATTGGTCTTAAAGCATTGGATTGGTAGCTAATTGCAAGAGGTATGGTGCATTTGATTTAGTTTTAAAAAAATTCAATATTTTACAATTTTGAATGATAACTGTACTACTTTAGTGGAGTTTGAATATCTTAGATATTCATCCGTAGTGAAGTAGGTTATGGGAATTGTGTGTGCTGCGGTTATAACGGAAGATTGAGAACTTGCATGTCTTAGTGAAGTAGGTTCTGAGAATTTTGTTTGCTGCGGTAATATATGGATGAAAACCTGTGTGCTGTTTGATTTGTTTGACATATTGGTGCTCATTGTGACAGATGGCTAGGCTAGTAAATTAGGGGATATGCTGCCCGATTTTCTATAGATTTTTTTGTACTTAGTTTTGTGTGGAAATATAAAAAAGATGACTGCCACAATGATAAATATGTAATCTGGATATTTAACATTTGAACCCTCATATGAACTTGGTTATCAAAATAATTTTTGATCCCCTCTTATGAATGCTCAGCGTGCCCTCTTTAATCATAGAAATGAATAAAGTATATGTTGCACTTGTTTAGTTTCACAACGGGTACAGATCTAAAAGCTCACTATGTTCTTAAAAAGACAAAGATAAGCAAATAAGTTGTCCCATCAAAAATTAAAATCACACAACTACATTAGGCTAACATAAGTGACATTTTGTGTTTACTTTATTTATTAAGTTGGATTTGTGTAATTAAAACAATATTCAACCATGTCAATAAATAATTTGGTTAAAACATTTTTATGACTATTTTATACAATAAAATAAATTAGTTGCTTCAGACAATTAAAAGATCCTCTCCTATAGAATTAGAACAACGTTAATCAAAGATTAGATTTAATAATTGGTTAACTTTTGTGAGTCACTATTGAGTAATTGATTATATACTAATCCCTATAGTATACTAATACAACATATTGAATAAAATGATGATAATATCTATGTCTTGTTGTTTCATGAGAAATGAGAATCCAAACTTTTTAGATAACGTGACAAATTGTGTGATGTTCAACCAAATATTAATATATCATATAAAGTTTAGTACTCATCTTGTCCGTGAGCTTTGCTATTTTAATTGTCACATCAGTTTTGGTATCAATATATATATATATATATATTAATCAAACTTCCTCAAATATGTCTCAAGACATTTTTTATGCTTAGATCGATAAATATCTTTATTTTGGCTCACTTGTTAATATGAATATATATATAAATTTTCATGTTATAACAAATATTATAGGAATGATTTGTGTGTGGTTTAGACATTTTGTGAGGTATTTTGATTGATCATGAGCAAATATTAGTGAGCAAAATAAGTTGATTGAACACATGACTTGGTTTTTGGTGTCGTGGTGCACCTTTGCTTGTGAGATTTGGAATGATAGGAATCAAATAGAGCATAATTGTAGTTTACTTGGATATGATCAAGTCTACTTTTTATGTCCTAATTTAATATAAATGTGTAGTTTAATATATTGTTAGGATGCACATTGCCCGACATAATTGTTTACCTTCTTAGCATGTGAAACCACCATGGACATAACACTAATTTCATGCTCTATTAGACTTTGTGTTGATAGACTTTATGTTGATTATTGTATACCTGTATTAATTTAGTGCTCTGTTAGACTCCAAACAAAAAGGAAATTAATATATAATTAAGCATATTATATCTTGTAATACATTATATAAAATTTTGCGCAAATAACTTTGAATTGTGATTTGCTATTTTGCGTAGACTTTCAAATGTGAATTAGATTTATAAATTTGGATTAGGCTTATTCAAAACTTGTTGTGTTACTTTAACAACTTTGTAATTAGATCTTCTAAAACAGTTGTGTTTTTTCTTTGCAGAAAAGTTGTAAATTTAATTGAAAATTTCAGTTTAGGTTTGGTCCTTTTATTTCTCTCACATTCTCAATGCGGTATGCTTGTGTTACATATTAATGATCTATTATATTTATGTTCTTGGTTGATAACTCTACAAATTAGAGTTATTTTACCATATTTTATATGCTAATTGTTGCTTAGTTCTTGAGTTTTTAATTAACTTATTAAGTTTTTAAGTAATTTTAAATTTATTAGTCTTATTTTGATTTTATATAATTTTGTGTGTTTTTATAGTTATTTTGTTGTAAAATATTGTAATTTAATTATTTAAAATTAGTATTGTTAGTTTGAATGCTAAAAATATGATTTTATTGAAATTAAATGTTATGTAAATTAAATTTTAATTAATGTTTTCATGGGAGTTATATGATATATTTTATTAATGAAAATATTTAATTTTAATTTAGTTTATAATTTATTGTGTAGGAAAATTATTGCCCTTGAAAAGCAAGAAAATCAAAGGAAAGATGGTAATTTTGAAAGAAAGTAACAAGAAAAATGGTGTTTCTCCAAAAGCCCAACCACGTGAGGCCCACTCTAGGCCCAACCCGTGGCCCCCCCTCCAACACCCAGCCACCACATTGCTGCCATTTCCCTTATTGAGCCCAACAAAAATGCATTTTGTCCCTTTGTCCCCTATGACAAAAATGCCAACTTTTTACCCTTTTTCCTACACATTTTCACCACAACATCATCATTACACCTTATAATTTACCTCTACATACCATATTTATTTTATTTAATTAATCTAATCAATTTAATTAATTTAAATTGATTATTTTAATAAACTCACTTTGGCTATAAATATGGACTTTCAAGACCATTTTTGGGGTGCTTAATGTTTTGGTTACCATCTTTTTCTCTCATTTTCTCTCTACCATTCTCTCTTCCATTTGGGTTTTTCAAGAGCATTTTGCAAGTATGTATGTCATTTATTTTGTAATTTCTACTCTAGTTATGTGCTTCTAATCTTTTTCATAAGATTATTAAGATCATGATGAAGCAACTTGTAACTAGGTAATATTTATGTTGTATGTTGATTTCCCTTGTAATGCAACAAAGTTTATGGATTTTTCTTCTACATATATTTCTTTCATCTTAAATATCTTGTATTTTAGATTGTTAGAACATATTTACACTTTGTTCTTCATTAGTGCATAAACATAATATTCTTTGTGTAAGATGTGTCATTAAATTGTACACATCCATGCTTAGAACAAAAATATTATGTTTTGCCTTATAAATAATGTTCATTGATTTATTTGTTATTTCATTAGATTGATTTACACTAAATGCTTTGAAATTATAATTTTGAAAAGTGAAGAAAAATCCTATCTTTTTATAAGAAAATTGTGCTTAAAATTATAAATATTTTTGGAAAATGATAGTTTAAATTATTTTAACTATCACTAAAACTTGGGAATCAATATACTAATAAATATTATTAAACTTACATTTTGTGGATTCTAATATCTTAATAATCTTTTCTTTTAATACTTATTGTCAACTCACTATTGCTTTATTTCTATTCTCTTAAATAGCTTTATTTGTCAATATTTTATTTTATGTTCATACTATTAAAACTCATCAATCTTTGGAGCTAGGTTAGAATTTATTACTTTTGATTTAAAATAGTTTCATTTTCGATTTTAGACAACTCCTTTGGGTTCGACATCCTTGCTTACGATCACTATTCTATATGGACGATTCGTGCGCTTGCGATATATAAATTTTTAAACATACCCGTTTAGGGTCCATCATTGGTGCTCTTATTTATAACTATATTATCTTTTCTTTTCTTGCTAAGTACTATGGACTTAGAATCTGATGCATAGTACCTACACAGTACATGTCTTTATATGTGTGTATATATGTATATTAATTTCTCGTTGTTTATTGTATATTTGCTAATGTGCTATGAATGATTAGTAATTTGGTTTATTAATGTCTATGTGATTTGATAAACTAACTAGCTTGAGCACTTTTAAATTGAGACTGACAGATATGTATTCCTTAGTTTAAAGAACTAAGACTAACTACTTAAGCCATGAGAAAGTGTCGATATTCTTAGTTGTACAAGGGTTGTACAAGGGTCTTGTTTTTAGAACTTGAGAATTTCTTATTTTGATGTTCTTTACATTTTAGTCAAATTTGCTTTACTTGATAAGAAACATTGAGGGGAACTATGGTATATGAGTGGTTGAAATGACCATGGCTATATATGCTTTGAATTTATTACCACTAATATAATTATAATTAAATTTTTGTTTTTTTTATTAGTTCACCTCCGACAAGCCATATACTACTCAAGAAATTGACGAAGTTAGAGAAGAATGGGCAATGTTATTTTTACAATTAGTTAGAGAAAAATGAATGATGTTATAGCTAGCTAATTACAATACATGTTTAGAAATTTTAAATTTATTTCGTAAATTTATTTTGCCATTTTTTTAGAATTTTCTTTTCAAATTTCTTTTGATACATATTCGACACTCAAATGGATATATATTTTTAAATCAAAATTAAAATTGTAGCTGTATTTTTTTAAAAAAAAAAATTACTTTTAAGGTCATTCAAAGCGAGTCCTAAAAAATTACCCGTGAGTCCTAAAAAATTACTTAAAGGCACTCAACTCGATTTTTTAGGACTAGTGTTGCGAGTCCTAAAAACATTTTTTTAGGACTCGCAGCGAGTCCTAAAAAGTTACTTAAAGACACTAAACCAGATTTTTTAGGACTCGCATTGCGAGTCCTAAAAACATTCTTTTAGGACTCGCAATGCTAGTCCTAAAAAACCCTTTTTGTAGTAGTGATACCGTGAGGATATTCCAGGTATCCTTTAGGATCTGCCCTAGCAACTCACACTCCGTGTGCTAAACGCTGCTTTCGGCCCTGATCTCTTGCCGCACTCATCCTTACACTCCACGTACCGATCGCCGTTCCCGGCCCGTTGCCGTTCTCGGCCTTCGCCGTTATCGTTCTTCACCGTTCATGGCTCATGCCGCTCAATCAACACATTCACAAATGACAAAGCTAACCAACAAGCTAAGCATACATAAACTCAATCAAAGGGTCAAACCCCACAACACAGACATATAGGGCCGAGCCCCACAACTCATGCTCTTTGGAAAACAGTGGTTTTCTTACCTGTGTCCCGAGCTTCTTATGCACCAAAGTCACGAGCACGGTCCTCTAACCCGAGCCTCTCCGAAAACCTAGTCACAACACATTTAAAACATTCTTTAATACTAACCAATCCAAAACCATTTCCCTGGACCAATCCCGTACTCTCGGGACCTCCAATTTCCCAAAAAAAAATAACGGAAACATCCCTCAAGCCCCCTGGGCAAAAGCCCTAAAATGGAAAATTTCCCCTGCCCAAAATTGGCCTAGCACCACGACCCCCACCAATGAGGGCTGCGGCACCCAGAATGGTCCTCGCCCCCTGCTGCAGCCTAGCGGCGCGGCGCAGAAGAACAGGGCCGCAGCGCCCCTTCGCGAACCCAGAATTATGGGTTTCTCCACGTGTTTTCCCCGAGCCAAAAGACTCCCAAACCAACCCCAATGCTTACCTAAGCCTCAAATTCAATTTAAAACCCCAAATAAACCACCTAACAACTTATAAACACCAACAACAAGCCTAAACACATAATCAAACCCATGATTCACACTTTGGTTCCAAATTTCAGAAGTTTAAACCAGTAAACCAGAAACTTAAACCAAAGCTTATAAAACTTAAACCATGCTTCAAAATTCTTAAACCACACCAGAAACAAACCTCAAAATTGCATAGAATTCTTACCTCAAGTGAAGAATTCGACCTTAAGCTTCCTTTGATTCCAGCTTCAAGCTAAATCCTGTGGTTTCTCAAACTGAATTCTCATACAAACCAGCCACAAACCATCTTTCAATTTTCAACCTAAACTCTACAAGAACTTGCAAAAACACAGAAATTTCACAGATGAAACTTACCTCTGAATAATCTTGATTTGTGTTTAGCTTCAATTGCCTCAAATCACCTTGATTCTTCTCCTAAGTCTCAAAATTCCAGCTCCCTTCCTTTCTTCTTTCTTGCTTTTTATTTTTCCCTTCTCTTTCAGCCAAAACTTAACTTGCCTAAGTATAAAACGTGAATGATTTTTCCCTCAGCCAAACTTATCTAAATCCCAACCAAATGACCCCTTTTCCCTTCCTTCTAATTCTCCTTCTATCTAAACCTCTAGGGTAACTTAGACATTTCCATTCCTTGCAATTATAACATTTCCTCACCTAAAATAACTATCCTTAATGGTTACCAATGGTCACTCAAGCTACTAAAATACCATTAACCATCAACCAAAGATTCCCAAACTCAATTTATAAACTTCCCAAAATACCCCTAGGCTCCTCCCAAGCCGGGTATTTAATCCCGTTGTGACTTTTAAACTAATTAGCTCCCTAGGACCGCTCGGCACGTGCATCACAATTATACCACCACTCACATGTGGTATTAGTCATATTACACAATTATTATTGTTATCCCCATTTCCTGCATGGGCTCGGGGCCTTCGTCCAGGCCCATTGTCAGGGGCCATGTAACCATGCAGGCCCGCCCCAAGGCCTCTTGGTACGGAAAATGTCTGAGGGAGGGGGATGGACTGAGGGTGCATGTCTGGGCCCATTTGAGGGGTCCGGCATGGCCCTCTGGGTTCCGTCCTCTGGGACGGTCGTCCGGGTGATGTACAGATCATTCGGATCCCCCACGACCTACGCGTCTAGGTCCCAGATCCTGGTACGGTCCGGGCCTGTGGTAAATGAAGAGAGACAAAGGTAAACGGACCCGGATCACCTCATCCCCGGTTGGAGGGGTCAAGCGTCCTGGACCCTGAAGCCGCCCCACTCCGCGTGGGCGTTGTCCTTACTTTTTACCTGCAGAAAAGGCCACCTCGGGATTGCACGCCGTTGTTTCAGGTCTGCGCTGCCAAGTACTCTGATTGGTCTTGTCTCCTGAATCTGCCTCGTAACCCGAAATGTCCAGACCAAAGGCACCGTTTTGTCGGGCGAGATATAGCTCTTGAGTCAACTTATTGGGCCTTAGCTGGTCTGGAATTCATGTATTTTGTATATTTTGTATTGGGCTTCCACTAGAAAGGCCAAGAATATCCATATCTATGATGGGCCCGGGTCGTACCCGGCCCAGGCCCAATGTTCCCATAAGCCTATAAATATAAGCTACAGAACACTGTAAAAGGGATCTCTCATCATCTAAGATACAGTAACTTTGTCGAAATACATAGAGAAACTCCATTGTAAAAGGTTGTTCAAGCTCTAATATTACAGGCTCGTGGACTAAGGCTAGTTAACGCCCCAGCCACGTAAAAACCATGTGTTAATCTTTAGCTTTCATTACAATTATCCTTAAATAACATATATAAATATAGTTACCGAAAATCTCGGTTAACAATTACATTTACGCCCTCAGCGGGCCAAAATTACCAATTTACCCCTAACAATCAAATGGGGCCCACATGCATATTTATTCCACCTAAACATGCATTCTAATCACATATTCATTTAAATTCATATATTATCATGTTTAAACATTTATTGCCCTCCAGGCATACTAATCAAGGCCCTAAACCTTATTAGCAAATTGGGGATGTTACAGCCACCAAGGGCAAAATCGTTATTTCCCGCCTATTTCGTTAATAATTAACACCCTCCAATTCTTGTTATTCTCAAAATTCTCAAGTACCAATAAATCATATCCCATTATCCTTTAATTCCTGGTAATGTTCTATATATATCAATCAACAGTTCACTGTCTTTTGTTGGGATCAAAGATTTACATATAGTCGTCTATTATCAAACAAAATGACATTAATGGTTGTCGTATTTCTCTTTTTTTGGGTTCTTAAGATTAAGGTTACAATTTATCGATATATATTTGAGTTGTTAGACTTGCTACGTTTAACGGTAATGGTAAACTTCACTCTCCCTTATGTTGGTGTATGTATTTTTCTAATATACAACTTGCTTAAAACAATATAAGTTTTATTTCATGCTCTAATAAGTCAACCAACCAGCAACGGAGGGAGAAATTTAAGATAGTGGGGGCAATTTATGATAAACAATTCATTATTAGGGGAATTTATAGTAAAAATTTCATTAGTGAGTCAGTTAAAGCTTAAATGATAAATTTAGATTAGTATTATATATATGTAATTACATAAATTTAAATATTTAGTGGGGAAGTTGCTGCTGTAATGGTATGAGTGCCTCCGTGGGACCAACCATGGGTTACTCATGGCTTGTTAAAGTGTCTCACATTGAATAGATGTGAGAATATATACCAACATATAAGACTATGAGTTACTCCACTTGTCACTAATTAGTTTTGAGATAGAATTCCATGTGTGCTACTAAAACTCTCACTCCATATTTTTATGAACCTAGATTTATTTACTTTTAAAGTGTACATAATCTTTTTTTTTTTAAATGTAATAGAGTCATCTAAATAAGGTAAATGAATTGAAAAATAATAAACGAGTCATAATAATTTCCCATCACATATTTTAAAATTTCATATTAAAGTAGTTAAATTACTCTATCAATTATAATTTTGAAAAATATTTATGTGCTTAAATTTAATCTTTCTTTATTAATTATTTATTTGCTTATCTAAACATATATGTAATAGTGAAATAATACATAAATAGACATATTTTCTTATTTTGTCGTTTAGTTTTTTTTAATGAGAAATTAGTTATTTTAATTGCTCCAGTCATTAATTTAAAAATAGGTATCGTAATTAGAAAAGTGGGTATCTTTCTATTTTTACCCAAAATTTTAAAATTATTAATTAATACCCACTTTTCTAATTACATTATTTATTTTATCCTTTCTAGACTTTAAAATGTAAACTACAACTCTTTAAATATAAATGTTTGAAGCAGTAAGTCTAATTAACCCTTTTATTTATTTAATTAATTATCTTTTGTGGAATTAATTAAGTCAACATATATAATATTTATATTCCCTCTTTAAATTCTATATATATACATATATATATATATAAATATAAAGGGGAATTCTCTTATAGGGGCTTAATTTTAAGCCCTACCGGTAGGACTCTCAGTGTTTACAACCCGTGAATAGTTTTCAGCGGGATTTTTTTTTATGACCGTGTATATTGTAGCTATTTAGAGCATCCTACCAAAAACTAGGTTCAAACATGTTGTTGCACGCGTGACTAATTTTTTTTTATACGCGTGGAAAACAACATATTTGAACCTAGTTTTCGGTACTGTAAACTAGTCGAAATTTTCTGAAAATTTGCAGGATGCTCTAAATAGCTACAATATACACGGTCATAAAAAAAGTCGCGCTGAAAACTGTTCACGGGTCGAGAAACAATGAGAGCCCTACCGGTAGGGCTTAAAGTGAAGCCCTACCGGTAAGGCTCTCAGTGTTTACAACCCGTGAACAGTTTTCGGCGCAATTTTTTTTTATGACCGTGTATATTCCAAATAGTATACAGTACCGAAAACTAGGTTCAAACATTTTGTTGCACGCGTGACTAATTTTTTTATGCGCGTGGAAAATAACATGTTTGAACCTAGTTTTTTGTGTTGTAAACTATTCGAAATTTTCTGAAACTTTGCAGGATGCTCTAAATAGCTACAATATACACGGTCAAAAAAAAAATCGCGCCGAAAACTGTTCACGGGTCGAGAAACACTGAAAGCCCTATAAATAGGGCTTAAAGTGAAGTCCTATAAAAAAATTGTCATACATATATATAGGTATTGCTCTTGTTTCTTAGCAGAATAATACTGTTGGAAAGGTTGTAAATGCAGAGAGTGTGAGAATAGGCCCTCTAAGAGCAGTACAATGCTTTATTCTTCAAATTTTGAAGAAGCCAACAAGAAATCATCACTCTAATTGATGATGTACATTGCTTCTCGACTTTACATAGCTACAGTACATCGCCATATTTATATATACTATAGCTCCATATATATATTTTAATTAATATTTTATTCACTCTCGTTGGTTAAATATAATAATAAAAATATGTAACTCCAATGTATATTCTTGTGTGTGTTATAGGAAGAGCGCAAGGAAACTAGTGTTTGCACGCAAGAAGAACGGTTGTGCAAGCAAATATTAATTGTAAATGTGTGTAGGTAAAGTATTTTTTATTTTATTTTTTAAATTATTTTTTAATTAATTAAGTGCATGTGTAATTTTAATTAGGTAAGGTATAGTTTAAACTACTAGGCCAAAACTCCCTTAAACACTAAAACCTCTAAAAACAATGTGGGATTTATTACAAAGTTTTTTCATTCAAACAAAAAAAATTCTAACATAAATGATGTCCGTAGTCTGAGTGCGGTGTTCTTGACCTCCGGCTATGTCAAGATTAAATGGAACTCCTTCATGAGAGATCGTGGCAACAAAGTAGATCGACAAACCTAAATTCTAATAAATTATTTTTATAATCTTGCCCTCATATTTATATGCACATATTGCACTACTACAAAAAAGGTCTTTCTCTGCGGTTTTTTTACTTAATACACTGCGGTTTTCGAGAGTATTGAAAAGCATAGTGTATTCGACCGCAGAGAAAAGTGGCATGAAAACCACGGAGAAAACCACACTTTTCTCTGCGGTTGTGTTGAAAAAATTGCGGAGAAATGTACCTTTTTCTCCGTGGTTTATTCAACACAACCGCAGAGAAAGTGATACCTTTCTCTTCGGTTTTGTCCATACAACACAAGCACACTCCGCTATACATTTAAAATCAGGAAGTCGGACTAATATTTCTAATAATATATCATCACCTATCGTAGACATCGCCGATGATCTTTGTTCAATGATTTTATGATTTTTTCTTTTTTTTGTACACACTTGAAATACACACACAAACAATCCTTTTAATTCTTCATTAATCTATGTAAACACGTTTTTCAATTTTATTAAAAAAAATAATAACGTTTGATGAGTTACCTGATCATCGAAACTGGGAAATTGATCCATTCATCGTTCTTGAATCTTGAAGATTGACTTAGGGGCAAACCTAAATTCTAATAAATTGTTTTTATGATCTTAATTATGATCCCCTCCCTCGTATTTATATGTATAATCTTTCTATCTCCTGATATTTATTTATTTATTTGTATTTTGAATTTATGATATTTATTTAGTTGTTACATATGTGATATAATTAAATACGCCCTGATATTTATATATTATTATTATGTCAATTTCTTCAATTCTTAAAAAAAAAGAAAACTTTATTCGATTTACCGATTTAAATAAAATCTAAAGGCTTAAATTTTAATATTCTATTATATAAAAATCTAATAAAGTGACAGTTAAATTATGACTTATTCTCTTTCTAATTTTCACTTTCCATTACATTAATTAATAATAAAATCTAGCCATAAATATAACCGTTCAGAATCTTTGCGTGACTTTCGCCGAACCTTCGAAATAAACCCGTCTCCGGCGGCGCACAAAGGAGCAGCGACAGCTCGGCACTGCACTGCTGAATCTCCGGCAGCGTCTGGTCCAAGCATTCCGGCGGCTTCCTCCATTTTCAGCGGCACCAAGGTTTCTCCCTCAGCTTTCATGTTTTGATAAAATAATAGTTTCCATATTTGAATCTTAGATTCTATATGTGATTTTGAGTGAAGAGGGTTTTGATAGTTTTGAAGCCTCTAATTTCATATTCTAATCACATATAATTTGAGCGAGTAAATTTTTTAATTTAGGTTGTTTATGTTAGATTAATTGTTTTTACGAATTCTTTAATTTTTTGATTAAAATTCCGAAAATTAGTTTGAGCGATTTTGTATTTGATTTGACTTTTGTGGATGCAATTTTGAATATTCAATTTTGAGTTTTGAATTGCACACAAAGTATTTGAGAAAATGCATTTAATATAATTTAGGTTTTCTTTGTCTGGTACTAGTTTGAAAATTTTGACCTCTATATCTTTTGTTTTTATATTGAGTATTTAGAGAAAGAAAAATTAGGGTCTGTTTGGCTTTGTTTTCTGTTTTCAAAGTTGTGTTCTCAGAGTTGAGAACAGAAAACAGTTTTTGTAGTTTTTAAAAAACAAGAGGTGTTTGGTTAATGTTTTCTAAAAACAATTTTTTAGTTTTTTTTTTTAATTCTTAAAAAAAAATTAACAAATATATTTACAAAGATAAAAATCTTTTAAAAGTTTGTAATAAATAATGAGATAAAATAATTTCAAGAAAAATGATGAAAAATAAGGAGTGAGAAAGTAAGGAGAGAAAATTTGAAGAAATAGAAATTAAGAAGAGAGAAATTGATCGATGCAAGAAAAAATGAGAGAGAATGTAATGAGAAAGAAAGTGAAGAGAGAAGTGAGTAGAGAGAGAGGAAATGGCGAGAGAGAAAAAATGATGAGAGAGAAAATAAAGAAATATTAAGTGATGAGAGAGAAAGTGAGGATATAGTAAATGATGCAAGAGAAAATAAGGAGATAGAAAATAATGAAAAAGAAAATAGCAAGAGAGAAAGTGAAGAGAGAAAATGTAAGGAGAGAAAAAGTGATAGAGAAAAAAATAAGGAAAGGGAAAGTTATGAGAGAGAAAGTGAAGAAAGAGAAACTAATGAGAGAGAAAATGATATGACAATAAATTATGTTAGATAATAATAATTAAAAAAGTTATGTGAGAAAAAAAATTTGAGAACAACAAAAAACAACTTTTTGTTGTTCTCAAAATTTTCTGTTTTTTGTAACTTTGTTTTTAAAAATTGTTTTATGAAAACAACGCCAAATACCCCAACTTGTTTTCAAAAAACAGTTTTTAGCTTTTAAAAACAAAAAATAATTTTTTAGTTAAGGAACCAAACACCCTCTTAGTTTCTTCAAACTCTGGAGTTAGATGAGTTAATTTGTTTTTGCTAAGTGTATAATAGGAAATTTGGATTTAATATTTTAATTGTACGATATTGGTTTTGACTAGTTTTTTTTTTTGTTATTTATTGTTGCTAATCAAAGTTTTAGAATTATTCTTTCTTCTTAGAAAGTGCTAATGTTGGAATTATTCTTTCTTTTTTTAGATTTTAATTTTTTTTAGTTGATTAAGTACAACACATGGTTTAATCTATGTCTATATGAGTTGCATATGAATGTTGGTACTTAGAATTTCTCATTATTCCAATTTTCTCATGTTGAGCCTTACAAAATGACAAAGAGAGAAACAAAATGTTAACTTTGAGGAATTGAGAATACAATTGTAGGTTAACATGTACAATCTAAAGGTATAAGAAGCATGCTTGAATGAATAAAAACATGTTTTTAATTAAATCCAAAACACACTTTATGTATATATAAAAAGTGTTATTTAATGAATTCTCAATTTTTAATCTTCTGTTAATATTTTAAGCATTACTTTTATTTATTAGGTAGTGGAATTAGCAAGGAGCATTGAAAAAACTTGCTATTAATTGGAAGAGGTATACTCTTTTATTCTTTTTAGTATTATACAAGTGTTAGTGAAATATGTTTTGGGATTATAGTTGTATGCTGCGGTGAGAACGAAAGGTTGAGAATTCTCACTTCTTAGTGAGGTAGGTTCTGTGATATATATTTGTGTGCTGGGGGAGATATAAAGAAGAAAAATTGTATTTTGTTTGAATTATTTGAAATAATATTGACAGATGGTTATGTTACAAATATAGGGGGAGTGTTGTCTATTTTAAATTTTGTAATGATAATATGTGTTTTTTTATATTATTTTTGTTTGTTTAACTCCTTTGAATTTAATTCATATTCTAATTTGGTTATGTTGAACTAACTGAGGAAATTCTGTTAATTTTTTTAGATTATGTAATTAATTATAATTCTAAAAATAGTTGTTGCTTGTTTGTTTTTCTTGTCTATTTTTTTTAGACATAATAATGACAATCGATAAATATTGAATGTTAGCGGATAGATTATCACTGAAATATAAGGATGGAGTTGAGCATTTCTTGGAGTTATGCTCAAGAAGAAATGCTCAAGATCCTAATAACATTTGTTGTTTGTGCATTAAGTATGTTAATGTTCAAAGGATGAAGTAAAATCTCACTTATTTAAGTATGGAATAGATAAAAGTTATAAGATGTGGTTATTGCATGGAGAAAAAATCATATTTAGTAGAGAACCTCTATCTAAAAAGAATAATTGTGATTTTGTGGATGATGATAGGGAGATGACATTGCAGAAATGATTGGTGATGCACAATTTGAATCAAATTTCGATTGATTGAAATTTAAGACATTTTTAGATGATGTTGAGAAACTCATTTACCCTAGTTGTAATAAATTCACTAAATTGTTAACACTTCTTAGGTTGAATAATATAAAATCTAAACATGGTGATAAGAACTTTACAGATATACTTTCTTTTCTAGGAGAATTATTACCCGAAAATAATGAAATGTCATTGTTGTTTTATGAGATAGAAAATATTGCGTTTGTACGATTGCGTACTGTATCGAAAAACATTGGTTGATGCAAGTTCATGTCCGACTTGTGGTGAGTTAAGATGACAGAAGAAAAAGAATTCCGATGAGATTACCACAGGAGTTCTTGCAAAATTTTTAGCAATTTATTTCTATTATTAGAAAATGTTAGAACTTATCAAATATAAAATCAATCTAACAAATTATAGGTTGAATTAATTTAGGTTTTGATGTGCATATTTTGCTAGATATCCATTTTATGAAAACTTTTTTTTGGACGATTTTGTACTATTTTTTTCTTTCTAAATGTGTGAAAAATAATATATTAATAAGGGCTAATTTAGAAAAAGGTGAGACAAAAAAGGTGTATATTGATGCTCCCTTTTATGAGATTAGTGGAACAAAAAAAATAGAAGAGACAAATGCCCTTTATTTTATTGACTAAACATTTAGAGCAAAAGACAGTATGTCATATGTGGATTCTTATTTTTCAATTATTATATTAAAATAAGTTGATTAAGTAACTTTTATTTCAGCCATTTAAATCAACTTATATTGATTTTTATTTTTATTTTTATTCTATATATAGGATTATCAAATCTATCCTTACATATAATAAAATAAGTTAAATAGATTATTTCTTTTTCTGGGAATAAGATTCTAAGTCAATATTGCTAATAATGTCAATTGTCAAATAACGAAGAAATCTCTAGATCGTGTTGAAATATTGAAAATAAACTATCTGAAAATTATGTGACTATTTCAAACTTATTTGGCAAAAAGTCTTTTTTTTTTATAATTTTTTTAATGAGATTTTATACAAAAGCTTACTTAAATCATTAAAAACATATTTTTGCTAACTAAATTAAGGGCATGGCACAAATAGTGATTACAATTAATTCATGATATTTTAGTTAATAATTATAAAAGAAAATGTTTATATAGAGGGCTCCTAGAAAATGTTAATTACATATTTAAAGGAACATGGTACTCTAAAAGAATACCCTAGCCTACATAAAAGTCAAGATTCTTGGAAAAGAAACAAATGTATCATAGTTTAGTGGCAATTTGCTCATTGTTTTCATTCAAAGCATTGTTGTTCTCTGCATTCTTCACATTTCCCTTCCTTGGTGATTTCTCACTTTTTTTTCTTCTAAATCCTTGTTTCTGTACATCATCACCCACTCTCCCGTCATCTTCCCACGTTACCCTGTCATCTCTCTCGCGCATTGCCTTAGCTTCTCCTCACCGTTCTCTTCTCACTTATGCTTCTTCTCCAACATTTTAACTTTTTTCTGTTCCCCACTACATCGACGGACTGGGCAGCAGCTTTAGACGACTTAGGCAGACACTCCATGGGAGTTTGACTACCTCGGCTGCAGGAAGGCCTTGATGTCCGACTTCAACTTGTTCCTTCCATTACTATTGTTCATGGGAGTTCGACTACCTCGGCTACAAGAAGGCCTCGGATGTCTCATACGACTTAATTGAAAGTTAGGTAGTTGTCAATTTTCATAATCTTTACTACTCAAATTGGATCTCTCTTTTGTGTTTACTGTCGTCGTTAGTTACATTTTGATTGCATCATTTTTTTTCTTCTGTTTTTGACGAGAATTGAGTTCCAAATGAAAAGGATTAAACCATTACCATTTTCATTATTTTATTCCACAGATAACATGCCTACAAAATCTCACCTATTGAGCTTTGGACAAAATTGGACCTGCATATAAATTCTAACCAAACACTTGTTTCATGGTTCTTATTTCACCATGATATATGATCTTCAATCGTTTATCTCACTTTTCGACCATATAGTTTCTATGCATATGAGGTGTTTGTAAAAAAGTGTCTATGTTTATTCTTGCTTCTGCCCTTTATAATGCATTGTCATGCAAAATGAATTCAGTTCCTTCGTATGTATACATATAAATATATATATTTTAAAAATTTCATAGTTTAACGAAACAAACAGAAGCAATGTGCAAAAATTCATAGTTTAAAAAAATCAATTAGGTCACTTTGAAATATTGCTTCTCAAGCTATCTAGCTTCTCAGGTGTTATTCTTATTGTTTGTCTGCATTTCTCTAGCTGGATTAGTCTTTCTCGATTTCTCATTATTATTGTACATGTTTTCTATTAGCTTGTAAATAGACTTATGGTGTTGCTGTGAAAAATAAAGGGAAAATAAACTCCTCTTTTTGAAGTTGTTGCATATTTTTGGAACGAATCCCATGTGTCTTGTAATTTATTTTCCTTTTGAAAAGATAATAATGAAGCCTTTAGTTGTTGTTTCAGTACGTCTTCTCTCTATGTGAACTATTTATGTTCTATGTATATGCATAGCTGTGTGTGCATAGACTTTTGAAAATGGTTGTTTTTTGAAGTTTTAGATAGTATAGCAAACCAGTATTATTATATTTATAAGTGTTACGAGACGAAAGAGAAATGGTATAGTTCATTTCTCTAAAGCCAACAGACAAAAATATATTCTCGATTTTCTCTATATGCATATACATACAAGTTGATTTATAAACTACATAGAAATGTTATATGATTTGATGCTTCATGTTGTATGTATATAAATTTGATCTCAGCCTCTTCTTTGTACTTTCAAAAATTTGCTATAGTTGCATGCTAAGCAGGTCTATAATATATTTATATGCTTTATATATAGTTCAGGGACAAATTCTTTATTACTAATTCTTTATATTGACATGTTATTCTCCATTCACATGTAATCTTTAATACGAAGCAATTGGACAAAAGAAAAAAGACAATAATCTATAATACAAAGCAGTGATATGGTAAAACTCCTTCAAGCGTCCACTTGTACAAGTATATTAAAATATCAATTGTTTTGTTGCTTAGTTTGTGAGTATGGCCAATTTTGGTGTTCATTCTTACAAATATAGTGCTCAAGTTTCCGTAACAAATCTTTTCTTCACAGGGCTTCACTATGCACTTAACACCATCGCCAGCTGCCCACCTTCACCCTCGCTCTTCAGCTTTTACACTCCTCTCCTTTGCCTTGTTAGGGTAAGTCCGTTTGAATGCTTGGAAAAAGAAAAGGTACTTGGAGTTAATTTCTTGAAGACGTGTTATAGGACTTTCCTATGAGTTAGTTATTTTTCAAATCATTTAAGTTGTTCCACAATAAAATAAATCTTTGTGACAAGTTCTCTTTTTCCTGACTCAAAAACCGCTCTCTACTCAAATATAGTAAGATGGAAGTTGACGTGGACAGAGATTCACTAAAAATTCTTGAAATTTTCAATACACATTTGGAGGGGGAAGGAGTTTTTAAGTTTTAACCGACTCATTCGCTCCTCTGTTCTTCTGTTCTTGAAATCAGTCCAGCCCCGCCTAGGCCAGGTATGCGCAGAAGAAAAAGTAAATAATCCTATTTTTCTCGACATAAATTTCTTTTTCGGTTATGCTCAGTTTTCACTCATTTTTAAAGTTCTCTGTCAGTTTTAGTCACTACTTTGGGTTGGGAGAGTAAGAAAAGAAAAAAGAGTCTAATTCTATGTTTTGAACTTGTAGGAAAACAGAAAATAAATGAAATCAAAATGGACCCTTAAGGTGCTTGATGAAATGTCACACTTACAACATTTTGTTTAATGAATTATTTCTGTGATAATTGGGTTTTGCTTGTGAATTTTGTTAACAGTTGCATAATGTTTTCTCTTCAAAGTCTTGATTCTAATTTTTGTATGTGTGTGTATCCAGATGCCCCTACATGAGCAGAGTAACACATTACAGACTTAGTAATAAACTGACATGCTTCTCTCCCTATGTCTTTCTCCCCTGTTGATATGGGAATGGCAGTAGCTGCTCTTCCCAAAGCAGTAGGAGGGAGTTTGGGCCTCCACCATAGTTCTCCACAAAAGAGCAGCAGCCCTAGGACACCCAAGCCTGTGTATAGGGTTTTGCTGCCTCTGCGCAGCCCCAACAAGTCACGTACTGTGGTTCCACCTATGAAACCCAAGTCCTCCGGTTGTTCTCATATATCAACTAAAAAGAAGAAGAGGAAGAGTGTTTCCCATACCACTCCGGAATGCACTATTTCTGATGTCCTGAACTTAATGGATGCCCTTTGCCTCCCCGTCTCTCCTGACATGTACACTTCTTTTATAAGAGAATGCACCAGCTCTGCTCACTCCCATCGAGCTGATGATTTGCACACCCATATCAGTCGAAGCGGCCTCCGGCAACCACCCTTATCTTTACTGAATCACCTCCTCCTTATGCATGTCTCCTGTGGCCATTTAGACATGGCTCGCCATCTGTTTGATGGAATGCCCTCAAAAGATTTTAAGTCCTGGGCCACCATCATAGTTGCTTATCTTAACAGAGATGATTATCAGGAAGCCATGAATTTGTTCCTGAGAATGCTGCACCATGTCAGCATGCTAGCATTCCCTGCTTGGATCATGGTCTGCCTGCTCAAGTCGTGTATATGCACGAGTAATATGGATTTAGGGAAACAAGTTCATGGCTGCTCCTTAAAGTTGGGTCATGCTAATAATTTGGTTTTGGCTAGTTCCTTGATAAACTTTTATGGGACATTTAGGTGTCTGGAAAGCGCCGACATAGTGTTTAACCAATTGGCCCATCATAATTCACTGACATGGATGGCTAGACTGATCAACAACTCCAGGGAAGAGCTCTTCTCTGAAGTATTTAGAGACTTTAGGGAAATTGGAAAGTCCGGAATTAAGAAGAATGCCTTGATGTTTTCTAGTGTTTTGAAGGCATGTGCGAGAATGCATGATCGTGGGCAATGCGGTCGACAAGTTCATGCAAACGCCATCAAACTTGGATTAGATACAGACGTGTATGTGCAGTGTGGGTTGGTTGACATGTATGGAAGAAGTGGGCTTGTTAGAGATGCAAAAAGGGTGTTTGAAATGTGCAGTGAACAAAAGTAGTAACGCATGTTGGAATGCCATGATTGGTGGTTATATACGAAATGGGTCATATGTTATGAAGGCAACTGGACTGCAGCTGCAACCATCTCTGATAGTTGAACTGAGGATTGCTTGTGGTAGTAATAGTAATACTCATTCCCTTGAAGAACTTTACCCCACATTGAATGCTTAAAGCAACTCTGGTTTTTGAACATTGAATGCCAAAACAGAGAATGAAGTTAAAAATTGGGATAAGAAGGGCATTGCAGCTATTACCCTTGTTATTGTTAATAGATTTTAGGATCATAAACTCGAATGGCAGAATCTTAGCTAGCAAATTTAGTATCATTCTGTATATATCAATCAACAGTTCATTGTCTTTTGTTGGGATCAAAGATTTACATATAGTCGTCTATTGTCAAACAAAATGACATTAGTGGTTGTCGTATTTCTCTTTTTTTGGGTTCTTAAGATTAAGGTTACAATTCATTGATATATATATATATATATATATTAGAGTTGTTAGACTTGCTACGTTTAACGGTAATGGTAAACTTCACTCTCCCTCTTGTTGGTGTATGTATTTTTCTAATATACAACTTGCTTAAAACAATATAAGTTTTATTTTATGCTCTAATAAGTCAACCAACCAGCAACGGAGGGAGAAATTTAAGATAGTGGGGGAAATTTATGATAAACAATTCATTATTAGGGGAATTTATAGTAAAAATTTCATTAGTGGGTCATTTAAGGCTTAAATGATAAATTTAGATTAGTATTCTATATATATATATTTTTATATATATATATATATATAATTACATAAATTTAAATATTCAGTGGGACAGCTGTCGCTGCGATGGTATGAGTGCCTCCGTGCGACCAACCATGGGTTGCTCATGGCTTATTAAAGTGTCTTACATTGAATAGATGTGAGGATATATACCAACATATAAGATTATGAGTTACTTCACTTGTCGCTAATTAGTTTTGAGATAGAATTTCATGTGTGCTACTAAAACTCTCACTCCATACTTTTATGAACCTAGATTTATTTACTTTTAAAGTGTAAATAATTTTTTTAAAAATGTAATAGAGTCATTTAAATAAGGTAAATGAATTGAAAAATAATAAGCGAGTCATAATAATTTCTCATCACATATTTTATAATTTCATATTAAAGTAATTAAATTACTCTATCAATTATAATTTTGAAAAATATTTATGTGCTTAAATTTAATCTATATTAATTATTTATTTTGTCATTTATTTGCTTATCTAAATATATATGTAATAGTGAAATAATACATAAATATACATATTTTCTTATTTTGTCGTTTAGTTTTTTTTAATGAGAAATTAGTTATTTTAATTGCTCTAGCCATTAATTTAAAAATAGGTATTGTGATTAGAAAAGTGAGTATCCTTCTATTTTTACCCAAAATTTTAAAATTGTTAATTAATACCCACTTTTCTAATTACATTACCTATTTTACCCTTTCTAGACTTTGAAATGTAAACCACAACTTTTTAAATATAAATGTTTGAAACAGTAAGTCTAATTAACCCTTTTATTTATTTATTTAATTATCTTTTGTGGAATTAATTAAGTCTCTATATATATAGAGACTTAATTAATTCCACAAAAGATAATTAAATGTTGTAAATGCAGAGAGTGAGAATAGGCCGTTCGATGAGGTATATTATAAAAAATTGTAAAAAATAGTTAAAACTAAGAAAAATTGGTATTTATTGGATAATGTATTTTATAAATATTTTAAAATAAAGTTACAGTACAAAGCTATATCTAATGTACACTATTTATCTTTCAACCCAATATTATAATATTAAAATATATAAGGATATTATTGATAGTTATAAAAATATTTGAAATGAATAAAAAATATTTAAAAATATAATATTTAAATGATATAGAGAAAAAAAAATAGAGAATCTGATATTTGGTAAAATGTAAAACTTAGAAGTAAAATAGAAAAATGTGTGTTTTGGGGAGGTATTTTAAAAGATGAAGTAGAACACCGAATGAGAGTGCTCTAAAAGCAGTCTCAATGGAGGTTGTACAATACTTTATTCTTCAAATTTTGAAGAAGCCAACAAGAAATCATCACTAATGGAAGATGTATATTGCCTCTCGACTTTACATAGCTATATTATATATACTATAACTCCTTCGTATATATATTTTAATTAATACTTTATTAACTCTCATTTTATCATATTCTCTCTAGTTAAACATAATAATAAAAATATTAACTCCAACGTCAAGTAATATATATATTTATATAAATGTAGTTGGGTTATTTAAAAAAAAATAACTTGCTTTGTTTAATTTTTAAATACTAATTGGGCAGGTGAAGTGTATATTTTTTAGAATATATATGTAATTAATTATATAGTAGAGCGTGCTCTAACAGCATTAAAGTGAAGGATGCTTGCTCGAAATATCTGGCAAATTAGTTAAATTTATTTTTAGCACAATGAAGCTAGTGTTTGCACGTGCAAGAAGAACGGGTGTGCAAGCAAATATTAATTGTAAGTGTGTGAAGGTAAAGTATTTTTTATTTTATTTTTTAATTAATTAAGTTCATGTGTACTTTAAATTAGGTAAGGTATTGTTTAAACTACTGGGCCAAAGCTCCCTTAAATAGGGCCAATAATGTAAACTGAAACCTCTAATAAAACAATGTGGGACTAATTACATAGGTTTTTCATTCAAACAAAAAAAATTCTAACATAAACGATGTCCGTAGTTTGAGTCCGGTGTTCTTGACCTCCGGCCGTCTCAAGATTGAATGAAACTCCTTCGTGAGAGATCGTGGCATCAAAGTAGATCGACAAACCTAAATTCTAATAAATTGTTTTTATAAACTTGCCCAATTATTTATATGCAGATGTTTATTTATTTGAATTTTGAATCTATCATATTTATATCCTGGTATTTATTTAAATTATGACTTATTCTCTTTTTAATTTTGACTTTCTATTACATTAATTAAGTAATAATAAAAAATCTAACCATAAATATAGGAAGTGTTTGGTACAGGGGAAAGTAAATGTGGGAATGAGAATCTAAATCCCTTTGTTTCAAATTTTAAGAATGTAAAGTTAATAATTTGTGTGAGGCCCACATATATTTTAAGGGTAAAGTGAATCCTTTTGTACATTAGAGTTTAATATTACTTTCATCATAAGTCTCTTTACACTTTCTAAGGCAACCCAACTACTCAAAACAAGCATCCCTGACTGTTCAGAATCTTGCGGAACCAAGGTCTCTCCCTCCTTTTTCATGCTTTGATAAAATACCAGTTTCCACTTTTGAATATTTGAATCTTAGATTATTCTATATGTGATTTTGAGTGAAGAGGGTTTAAAATATCTAATGCGCATATTAAAAGCAAATTTAAATCAATGAGTGAAATGATTAATATTAAAATAGTTTATTACTTAATTAATTAATAGGAATAGGGAGAAAAAGGTGTCAATAATATTCATAACTGCAAATGTGGTCAGGCTGGTCCACATTTTTCGTGCTGTCGAATAATTCGGGCCAGGCCGAGCCTATATTTAAGAGGAAATTACACCAAATATGAGATTTTTTTATAAACTTTGAAAAATATGGCAGTTTTTTTTTAAAAGTTTTTTTACGGCATATTTTTTTTGTTTACATTTTTATGGGATTTTTTTCCCATATATTTGTAGAACTTTATTTGTATACCATATTTTATCTTTTAACCGTATTCCCTATTGGACAACATTCTCTTCCTCTTCCTCTGATCCACTGCTACTACTTTCACTTGTTCTTCCTGACCCGTTTCTTGATTCGAATAACCCGACGAAGCCCCGGTTGTGGTGCTCGATGAACCCGCCATAATATTATATATATATATATTTTAACCGATTAAAAATAAAAATACAAAAGCAGTCTTTCTTTGGGAAAATAAAAAATAAATAGTAGTGATAATTTTAGAAGGGTTTTAACAGTTTATGAGAAAACGTAGAACCAGTAAAGGAAGACAATTGAGAAAGATTGAACAAGGTGGGTCCTACGGCAGAGGCTGGAGCTTATCATATACCCAGAAAGAAGAACTTCACTGAGTACTGGAGACATCTTCAGCTACTGGTTTTGGTTGTTAGTAACATCTAGCTTAGATTAGATTAGATCTATCTGTGAAAAAAATATATGTATATATATGTATATATTGAACTGAGTAAAAAGAAAGGAATTTTAATGGAGGTTTTGTGAAGAGGATGGGGGATGAATTAAACTACTGAAGAATGAGGAGAAGAAAAAATGGCTGAAAGACTCAAAGCTTAGTAGGAAGATATGGTAGCTGGTTACAGGGAGGTTTGAAAAAAAAATCAAATCTAAAAAAAAAACCAATTGCTATGGTACCTGGTTACTTAGTAAAGTGTAAAAACAAAATCAAATCTAAACAAAAGAATCTAAATTAATCGTTAATGTAACTGGTTACTCATAGGTTTAAAAAAAATCAGATATGAATAAAATGAATCAGGCGTTATGGTACATGGTTACTTAAACAGATTTGGAAAAAAAAAACTGATATGAATATAAATAAATTAAATTGATCTTGAAGGTAACTGGTTACAACTAGGTCTGAAAAAAAATAGAGACAATTGCAATGGTAAATGATTACTTAGCCAGTCTTGGAAAAAAAATAAGATTCAAATAAAAAATCTAAACTAATCATAATCGTAACTGATTACAACAAGGTTTGAAAAAAAAATCAAATCTAAAAAAAAGAACCAATTGCTATGGTACCTGGTTGCTTAGTCAGGTGTGAAAACAAAATCAAATCTAAACAAAAGAATCTAAATTAATCGCTATTGTAACTGGTTACACCTAGGTCTAAAAAAAATATGATATGAATAAAATGAATCAGGCATCATGGTACCTGGTTACTTAAACAGATTTGGAAAAAAAAAACTCAGAAAAATCAAAAGTTTTGTTTGCTTGTTTTTTTATTTCTTGTACTTGTATTCTGAATAAATTTTGTAAACCTATCGATACATTTTTTGAGCAAACGTTCTAGTTCTATTTCTTTAAATAATTAATAAACACATAAATATTTATGTTAGAACCTTATTTGATGAACATTTGGCTGCTAAACCTATATCCAATTGATCTAAACATCACAGGGAAGAACCTTTTGACAACTTTTGCCCTTTTCAACCAAAAGAAACAAATCAGCTAACCTAAGCTTTCATATGTTAAAAGTACCCTAAAATATTCAACTACCTAGCTTCTTATACTACTCTAGTATACATTAAATAATAGCAGTCAACTTTTCTTAAGTACATTTCTTAAATCAAATCAAATATGAAGTCAAGTACCTGGTTACTTAAACAGATTTATAAAAAAAAACCCAGAAAAATCACATATGAAGTCACGTACCTGGTTACTTAAACAGATTTAAAAAAAACCTAGAAAAATAAAAAATGAAGTTCAAAATCAGATGTAAAAAAGAAGAAAAAGAATTAAACTAGATTTGAAAAAAGAAAAAGAAGAATAAGAAAGACCAAATAAGAAGAAGAAGAAGAAGAAGAAGAAAGAAAGAAGAAGAAGAAAAAGAAGAAAGAAAGAAAGAAAGAAAGAAAGAAAGAAGAAGAAGAAGAAGAAGAAGAAGAAGAAGAAGAAGAAGAAGAAGAAGAAGAAAAACCAGTTCGTCATCGGAGGCAGCGGCGGAGGTAGGATCGCCGGAAGAAATTTGAGGAGAGATCGTGAGAAAGAAAATAAGAAATGAGGAAGAAATGGGGGAGGAGAAAGAAAGAAATGAGAAGAAGAGAGAGAGATCGTGAGGAGAGAAGAGAAAATAAGATAATTAAGTTTATGGTAATTTATTTACCATATTTTAAACTTTTTTTCCAAAACTTACCATATTTTGTACAATTATTTTTTTCCCCATAAATTTAGAAACTATATATACTTTTCCCATATTTATGTAAACTTCTCTATATTTAAATTCGTGCCGGAGCGGCTTATATTTAAAAGAGTAAGTCCACTACGGCCCATAGGCCCAGACTCATGCATTGCTAACATAAACATAAACTTAAACAAAAATAAATAAGTTATTTAATTAAAATATGATATTTATTTCAAAATATATATGATATTAATATAAATTTAATAAAAATAATTAATAAATTATATAAATAAAACTAAACAAGCGTGCATATTGCACGTTGCTGGTATCTAGTATATTTATATATATAAAAAAAAACTTTTGATTAAGGAAATAAAAATTTGGGACAATTTATTTTTATTTTCACGCGTAAAAAAAAAATAATTCAATTATTTTTATATGATTTAAGAAATTATGAATAATTTATAGTCAGAGTTCTAATGATGAGTTGCATGCGTGTTTGATTGCTTTTATATGCTTGTAAAATAGACTATTCGCAACATGATCTCGACACTCTAAATTATTTGGAATTTTTAAAAAATTAGTGGGATGCTTGTTGTAACTATCACACTCCCTAAAAATTTAAATTAATTTGACAAATTATGTGTTTTAATTTTGATTGGATTAATATGATAAAAAAAATAATGGTAAAAGTTATTAGGGTTAAATGAAATAAAAGGACGAAGTGGATTGAATTATTGTTGAATTTCTATAGTAGGAGATAGTATTACGAGAAGAATAAAATATATGAATATTCTTTTTACTCTTATATTTATTCTATATAAAAAGTGTGTAGGTAATGGAAATTCTTGATTTTAACATTTAAAAAAAAAATTTGGTTAACTTTAACTAAGTATTCTTATATTTAAAAAAAGATTCTTATTGTAAACTTGACTTAAATAAAATTAAATAAATTAATATTAGAAACTAAAAATAGTTGATACATGCATTTATACTATGATTTTTTATATTTTTATTTTTAATTTCTTTTTAAATATTATTTTATTTTATATATATATTATGTGTTGACGCCGTTTTTCGTCAAATAGTGAAAGAAGAGCACATAAACAATAACTGATAATGGCCAATTGAAATAAGACAATACAAACACACGATTTTTACGTGGTTCAGCAATTAAATCTGCCTAGTCCACGAGTCTCTGTTATTGAACTCAAGGTTATCTCTGAAAATTCTTCAACATGAATTCTCCAGAATTTTCTCTCAAGGTTTAGAATTTCGGTCATTTACAATAGTGGATCACATCTCTATTTATAGAGAAGATCGAAGAATACTATCCCACATATTTTGGGTAGTTACTCTTTTTGTGAAATAAAATTAATGGCTTTAAATGCCTATAATCAGATATAAAAGGAAATGTCCCCTGAAGACCAGGGGACGTATAACTGACCAAATAATATCCCACGATTATAGGGGATTTACAATAAATAATGAGGATTACATTTCATATAGACAACGCTTATGGATATTCAAGGTGGTTATCAGGTATCTCCAAGGCTTTAGCTTCCCAGGTTTCCCGTCATCTATCGAGCTAGAAATATCCCCCGAGGTCACATGGCTTTTGAGATCGTATGTGCGTCGAGCTCGAGATCTCTGATCCGAGGTCATCCCTGAAGATGAATGCGTCTCCAGAGCTACCTTTCGAGATCATGAACACTACGAGGTCACCATATTCGAGGTCGTCTATGTCTTGCAGGCTCGATATTTAATCCTGGAGCATACTTCCAACCTTATGAGTCCACTTGTTTGCGAATCCAACTTTCGAGGTCACATTTAACATAGCTCGAAATCTGGGTGTAACATCTTGCCCCCTCAAAAGTATTTGTTCGAATCCTAAGAGAAGGAAACTTTTGAACTACTTTCTATGAGAACTGAACCGTCACACTTTTGAAAATGGACACGCGTCAGCTGGGTATTGCTCATTTTTGGTACTTGAGTACCTTGGAAACATGCCCACGATCATCCGTCTGCCACCTTTTCGGCGCCATCTTGTCATTGATTCCCATCCGTCCGATCTAGCAAGGATTTCATTCAACTCCCCGGATTAATCCCCCTTTTTCCGTCTATATATACTAGACCCCACTCTTCATCTTCATTTTTACCTTCGTTCTCCAAAAGCAAAAAAAAAAAGAAAAAAAAAGAAGAAAAACAAAGCCAGAGACCTCTTTATAAAGTTTCTATTCTGCGCATGTTTTCTCGGCCAAAGAAACAAAGAAACCCTGGTCTATTCGAGTCCGTGAGTTCTTATTTGCAACCTCTTCTTCAATCGACAATCTCTCTGCAATCGTCATTATTGTGTAAGTATGCAATCTTTGTTTTCCTTTTTGTCTGTTTTTGTTCATACTGTTCTTGCTACGTATGTGTATATATTAGTTTACATCCTTAGCATAATATGATAGGAGGTTTCGATCCGATAGGCTCTCATGCTTTTTAGACTTTCATACTAGATTTACATCACTGGTTCATACCCAGTTTTCATGTTTGAGTGAGGTTCCTATTTTCTGGGTTTTGAAATTTGTTAGGCGACGTTTCTTGTACACTAAGTTTTCGGGTAAAAAACATGGGCCTTGACAAATGCAAGAAACCCAAGGCTGTCTTTCCTGGTTAACCGCCACTCTCTTTTCCCTTGATTTTCGGGATTTTCAAAAAATTATCCACGCTCCTTTCTTTTTCGTGGAACGCACGCCCTGACTCTTCAATAAGGGTCTTAATATTTAGCTTGTTTTGCTCCTAAACCCCCGAGCTCGTAACTCTTGCAAGCATGGCCCTCACCATTTTTTCTTTCTTGTTAGATGTCACAGAATCTGGAAAGACAGTGGGGGTTGTCGCTGGCAATCCCTTACGAGCCAAAATCTCCGAGCCCAGAATCGCTGTTCGCCCGGAATCAACGTCGGATAAGAGAATACGAGCTTGCACGCGAGCAAGAGGACATTCGAGCTCACTACCGCCGCCAGATAGACGAGGTCATAGAGGGGAAGAGGAGAGTTCTTCGGGAGGCCCTCGATCCGGAATCCTATTCAGGACCTAGGCCGATTCCTCTCGATCTGCATTAAAGGTTACTGTCGCATACCATCCAGGGGAGCTCAAATTTTCACTAATGGGGGAACCTTCTTCCTCGCAGCCGAGGAGAGAAATGTTTGAGGCCAAGCACTACTGGAGCTCGGTTACCACAACTAACCAGATAACTGAAATCCTGGCTTTCCACGGCCTCAGCCTGTCAGGCTCCTTGAAGTGTCGAGCTCTGGCCAAGCATGAATGAAGCTGCTTTGCCCCTGGGGGCCGCGACGCCAATGTGAAATACGCGGCCTGGAGCCAGGAACATATGAGGGCAGGAGCTCTGTTGCCATTGAAGTCTTTTTTCAAGACTTCACGGATTTCGTTGGGTTGGCCCCGTTCCAACTCAACACCAATTCTTACAGGGTGCTGTCTGCCCTGAGGTCCTTATACCACGAGATGGGGTGGGAAGGAGCTTCGCCTCAAGAGATTTTGTATCTCTTTTGTTTGAAAAGTAACCCCTCCCAAGCTCGGGGAGGGGATGGCTTTTATTATCTCTCGAGCTATCCCAAGGAAAAGAAGGTCTTTGAAGATCTTCCCAATCATCCGCCTGATTTCAAAAAGGTCTTCTTCTGGACGGACGACATGTCCCCGTCTCGACACTATTCGTTCAGGCGGATTCGTAAGTATTCCCGTTATCTTTATTTCTATGCTCGTGCATTTAGCTCTTAGATCCGTACTTAGTAGAAATATGTTGTCTTTCAGCCAATTTTCAGCGTCCCACTCCTGACGATACAATGAAGGAGCATAGAGAGACTCTGCTCCAACTCCCACATGGCAAGAGGTCTCTCTTATACCTTTTACACGAGGATAGGCTCCGAAAGTGTGGACTTTCGGAGGAGGACCAGTCCACCTTTGACTGGTCCAATAAAAAATATGAACACTGGGAGCAGGTGCCCCTGCCTATAGGCGCCCTTCCTCCGAGGAGAGAAACGAGGCCACCACTTCCAGTTTGCCTGAGGGGTCCGCAGTCGGGGAATGAGGCTAATGATTTGCATGGAAGTCGGTGTACCCGAAAGAGCGCCGAGTAGGTGTTAATCACACTAATGCATGACTCGATGCATCCGAACGAGTCTAGCTCGGTACTCCTAACTCGAATGCGTGTCTCGGTGAATCGAAAATAGTCTAGATCTTGTGTAATCACCCCAACGAGTGCCTCGGTCACCCGTAATGATTTGCATGGAAGTTGGTGCACCCAAAAGAGCGTCGAGACAGTGTTAATCACACTAATGCGCGACTCAATGCATTCGAGCAAATCCAGAACTGGACTTCTGACCCGAACCCGTGCCTCGGTGAATAGAAACGAGTCCAAATCTTGTGTAATCACCCTAACGAGTGCCCCGGTCACCCGTAATGATTTGCATGGAAGTCGGTGCACCCGAAAGAGCGTTGAAAGGGTGTTAATCACACTAATGCGTGACTCGGTGCATCCGAACGAGTCCAGCGTCGGATTTCTGACCCAAACTCGTGTCTCGGTGAATCGAAACAACTCCAGATCTTGTGTGATCACCCTAACGAGTGCCTCTGTCGCTTGTAATGATTTGTCAAATTTAAGCATTCTGTATTTCATAAATATATTACATACAATATAAACTTTTTTTTTTTTTTAAATAACCCAAATCCCTATATGATTTTCAACATTGTATTTTAAATAACTATAATTTAAAATTTTAAAATAACAAGCTTACAATCAAAATTTCATTATTAAGAAAATAATTTAACAGTGTATTTCCAAAATCTATAAAAAGCTAAATAAATAGTTGTTAGTCATCTTTCAAGTAAAAATAATTAATATAAATGTTGAAGGCCATGAGTTCTAGAAAAAATATATATATATATATATATGGGAATCCTAGAGCAACAGGCGTGTAACTTTTATTAAATCTCTGTGCTAAATTTTGTAAATAATGTGCAGTAGGCTATTAAATTGTATGTATACTAACAATTTCAACATACTACTTTTATATGGAAAGACATTTATATCCCTATTCAATTAATTTTTTTAATATAAAAAAATCCAACCGGTAACCACAAAAAGCATGTCCCTTTTATTCTTATTTTTTATAGTATTTTTTTTCCTTTCCAGCAGTTGTCCTTGAGAGATTTTTGTATTTTATTTTTTGGACAAAGTTACTATGCTTTCGGTTGAGTAAGGGTTTATTAGGTTTTTGGTTTTTAGGTATTTATTGTTGATTAGAGCATTCCTTGGAGCACCATTGAATCCTCTGCAATGTGTGATTCCATAGTCGATAACAGAGAAATTGCATAAAAGCTAGCCCAAAGAGTTTCCGCTTCATTACGAACGCAACACTAACATGGAACTGAACACTAACATGCACCATTCTATTATTACTTGCATGTTGCATGCTGTTTATGATGGTATAAAATTAAAAAATAAATTTTAAACATTTTTTGTATATGGCCAGAGGGTTTTGTATTTGACTGTTTAAATCTGCATCTATTGAATCAAAGGTTACTTTAGGTACTAGATTAAAAATATAACCAGAAATAAAAGCTGCGTTTGTCTAACAATTAAGTTTTTTGAGAAGTTAATTAATTATGCTCAATGTTAGTTAATTGTGATTGTAACCTTTTATTTGCTCAAATACTTGTTTTCTAAGAAGTTAATTATAATTATGCAAATTATATACTTAATTTTTTAATTTGGTTATTTGGGAATAAATATGTTATGATGATAATATCAATTGGTGGTCTGTTTACTTGGTTTGAAGTTGAGTAGGTTATTTGTGTCGTGGAGACATATATGTATCCAGAACACTGATGATGAGGAAGAAGCATGGTGGAGTGATAAAAAAGGTCGAAGAAGTAGACAGTAATGAGAAGATGGCCCCATGATAAAAAAGTCTCCTAGTTAATTTCTAACAAGTTTTCTACATTACATGGACATGATCCATATGGTTACCTTAGCCAATATTTAAATAATTTAACATTTTCATTGACAAATAAATGACTAAGATAATCTACATCACAAGGTCCACAACTCGAGATATAGCATACCACAAAGGAATAAAAAAAAATACTTATAAACATCTTCAAAGAACGAAACCAAAGAATATTTTATGTAACATCTTCAAAGTGCGGAACCAAATAATATTTTATGTAACTATCATACATATTTAGTTTGATAAAATGCTAAAAAAAGTCACCAAATTTATAAGAATTGTTCTATACATGAACATGTTGCATAGGGTTATCTCTTATTCAAAGTTTAAACAAACCAGTGTTCACATTTTCATCAAACACAATAAAAAAAACACTTACAAATAATTACATACCTCAAAACCAAAGACAAAAATCAGGAATAAAATAATGTGTATCCTAGTTCACTATTGTGTAAATTAACTAGAATCATTGTGTTTTTACGTGCATTTCCTGTGCCAAACATGTTTACGTGACAGTTATATTGTATATCATAAATTACACAAAACACCTTATGCCCACAATAAAATATCATTTAACAAATGCAATTACAACTATATCCCAATGACCCACAAATTTTTTAAACCAAACAGGTACAAAAACTGGCTACCACAAGTATTACTCATATTTTTTAACATTGGGTGGGCTAGTGACCTATGCAACTTTTTCAAAATTTGTCAGTCAATGGTACCACTTATTAGAAGCAAAACATTTTATATATATTAATTTAATAAGAAACACAAGCGGGAGCTGTTCTGTAGCCGTACTTGACGGGCTGGAATCGGTGGCCTTCGTCGCATTGCATGACTATAATGATAAGGGAATTTACTCATTTAGTACCCTATGCTTTTGCAAAGTATCATTTTGGTACCCTCTGTTTTCAATAATGCTCATATGGTACCCTGTATTTTAAAATTATACATATTTGATACCTTAGACTCATATTTGATGATAAAGTTTTGTCAATATGATCAAACTGTCATAATTTATACGTAATTAAGTAATTAAATTTAAATTTGGAATTTACATAATTGACAGCAGTTTGATTAAATTGGTAAAATTTTATTAATTAAATTTGAGTTTAGGGTACCAAATATGTACAATTTTAAAATACAGGGTACCATATGAGCATTATTGAAAACAAATGGTACCAAAATGATATTTTGCAAAAATACAGGGTACCAAATGGTTACCTACCCTAATAATAATAATGGATTATTCTATGGCACATGCTTCAAAAAAGACTACCGATACGCCTCTTTTGTATTTCCGACCGGTGAATAATTTTTGACGCAATTTTTTATAATCGTGTATATTGTAGTTATTTAGAGCTCCATGCAAAATTTTAGAAAATTTCGAATAATTTACAGTGCCGAAAACTATGTTCAAACATGTTATTTTCCATGTGAATAAAAAAATTAATCACGCTTGCAACAACCTATTTTTAAACTAGTTTTTCGGCATTGTAAATTATTTGGAATTTTCTAAAAATTTGCAGAATAATCTAAATAACTACAATATACACAGTCATAAAAAAAATCGCGCCTAAAACTGTTCACATATTGAGAACATAAAAGAGTCCCACTGGTAGTATTCTTTTTTAAGTCCCTACCATAAAAAAATCTAATAATAATAAAACTTAAATAAAATTTATATGCTTAAATAATAATAATAAAAAAATTATTTACTATTTATTTAAGTTAAAATCAGGTATTATGTATTAATAAACTTTAACACTTGATTTTATTTATTTTAATAAATTTTAAGTATTATTGATTTATTAAAAGAGTTAAAAATGATTTCAATTATAAACAAAAATATATGAGCCTTGTTATTTAAAAAAAATATATATATGGATAACTTTATTGGTCTCTAAATTTTCAAGTTTATATATCGTATGATGTTTTGAACAAATTAGCACCTTGTGAATCAATGAAATATTACTATAATTTAATATGACATTCCTTTATATATATATATATATATATATATATATATATATGACTGACAAAGTTAATGAAACTAAACGACATGTGGTTTGGACAAACCTTTGGATCAAACTAATCAGATAGATCATATACACATTAATATATGAAAAAGGAGTTATTTGAGAGAAAATTATATTTCTATTTTAAGTATGTCACACTATTTTATATTTATTAAACTATTTCGAATCTGCTAAATATTAAAATCAAATAATAATAACAGGAACTTGCAACTATAATTTTATATATAGCTTGGTTGCCTAGATTATAGCTTTTGTGCTCTCAACTTCTTAAAATCATTTTTTGGCTTAGAGTTTTTATTAAAGGAAAAACTCAAATTTTGGAGGAAATCCAATCATAGTTTAAAAAAGAAAAATGATAATGGGCACCAGTGACTTACCGCTATTGGTGCAATCTAATAGCCGGACTCACACAATTTGAATTTATAATAAATATGGAGTATTACTAAATTAATCTTGGAGAGCCATTTCGTGTGGTGTTGAACAACTTATAAGGTGCCAAAAAACAACACTCTTTAAAAAAACTTTTTAAAAAGCTAAAAGTCAAAATTTGTCTTTGAGAAGCTTTGCCAACCAGGCCATAATAAGAGTCGAGTGAGCTGTTTAGGGTCCAGAGGGAGCAATTGCCTCTAATGAATTTTGAGAAAAAAAATCATGACCATATCTATTGTAGCTATTTAGAGTATCTTGCAAATTTTCAGAAAATTCCGAATAATTTACAGTATCGAAAACTAGGTTCAAACATGTTGCTTTCCACGCGCATAAAAAAAATTAGTCATGCGTGCAACAACATGTTTGAACCTAGTTTTCGGTATTGTAAACTATTCAGAATTTTATGAAAATTTGCAGGATGCCCTAAATAACTACAATATACACAGTCATAAAAAAAATCGCTCCGAAAACTGTTCACGGGTCGAGAACACTGAGAGCCCCACCGGTAGGGCTTAAAGTGAAGCCCCTATAAGAGAATTCCCCTATATATATATATACATAACATTATATGAAGAAAGAAAAGACTGAAAACAATGAAAGAAATAAGAACGTTTCCAAAATCAAAGATATAGTTGCAAGCAGTGCTGCAAGAGTTGAAGATGATGAAAGAAAAATCAAAGATATTCTCAAATAATTAATCTTCAATTCACCTTTGTAAAAATCCAGTATACCACGAAAATAGCAAATAAATTGATATTCGTTTGTTTTGGATAAGAGAAAAAATAGAGGAAGAGGTGATATCATTGGACAAGATTGGTACTGAGGATAATCAAGCTGATATATGGACTAAGGTGCTATATATGAACAACTTTAAGCATGCTTAAACTTGCTCAACCTTGGTAACTAATGTTGGAACTCTAGGATCATTATCTCTACAAGTGAGATTCTATTATTACAACTAGGTTGTGATTTGAAGAAACTAGGTAAAATTTGTAGAAGTAATTCCTTCAACTCCCAACTAATTCTATTAGTGAGCTGTTAGGATCCCAATTGTTACAACAACCCCATTGACCTAAGTGTTAAATCAGTCATTGGTCTATAAAACGACTACTTCACCCCACTTATTATAAAAACACACTAGATCAAAAAGAGAGAGTTAGTGTGGAGATCAAGATTGAGTATAGAGAGAGTGTGTGAGAGCTTGGTTTTGGGAACTATATTGTTCTGGGATTGAGAGGAAAATACCTATGAGATATTTAGAGTGGTCGGTCCAAGATTGTTCCAAGAAGCTCGATAGAAGATTTGTACTCATTTCGTTGATCGGATAAAGAAGAGATAATAGTTCCTAAAACTGGATTAGGTTTAAGATCACATTGATCTTGTTCTGAGCCAGTATATACTTGTGTCGATTTATGTTTTTAGCTTCATATTAGGTTCACTCAGATTCACATGAGGTTCTTTAACTAGGAAATTTATCTTTGTTTCCTATAGTAGATTTTAACTAACATCTACCATATAGTTTATATTCAAAGAGAGCTCTTTGCAAAACTTATCAAATTCAAAGGCATTTGGTAGACAGTAGTGGACTAAGAAAGCAGCAAGGCCATATACATTTTTGTTTTCCATTTCCATTTTATTTTAATTTTTTAAGGAGTTTTTTTCTTTTTCATTTAAGAGCATACAACATATATATCAAATAATAAAACCAGAACAGAGACATTTTAACTATAACTTTGTAATAATTAATAAGACTATATAATAATGTTCATCATACAAGATTGATCTTCATATAAAATGCTCATAGCAATGCATCACAACTCAATTCTTATTTCGTATGTAAAAACTAGTCTCTACTTATTAATTAAAAGATTAAATAATTATTCGTAAATGAGAATAACTTGACCAAACGTAAAGAACTAAAAACGACAACCCTAAATACTCAAACGACAAAGAAGAAGTACATAACATTATATGATAAAAGAAAGAAAAAACTGAAAAACAATGAAAGAAAGAACGTTTCCAAGATCAAAAAAGAAAAAAAAAAACGACAGTCATGACCGTGATGGAAATGGAATGAAAGGATGTCGTTCATCATCTTGACGATAGACGGTGGTGGTGATGATTCGTCGAGCAAGATCAACACAAAACACGACGACATCTTCCGCTTTGAGGACGCGACCATCCACTAACTTGGACCAGTTATCGCCGAACAACACTTCACCGTCGGCTCTCAGCTTCAGCTTCGTCTCCATCTCATAATTAAAATAAGATATTATTTTAGATATTTTATAATAATAATTATTTAAAAATAATAAAATTATATATTTTATAACTTAAATAAAATTTAATTAAATTTAAACTTAATATTATATTAAATATATAATACATAATTTTTTAGTTGTAACTAAATTAAAAAACTATAACAAACATAAATTTAAACAAAAATAAATTAAAATAAGATATTTTATGATAAATTAAATAATTAAAACATGTTTATTTAGAAATAATAAAGGTATACATATTATTTTTTTTTATTAAATAAAATTGTGTGATACTTTATTTTTTATCAAGTGATTAGAATTCTTTTTATTTATCAAATTCACCAAATGACATTGTGATACTACACTATGACTTTTTCTATTTTTATTTTATTTCCATTATTAATTTCATTTTAAATATTACTGTATTTTATATACATGTCACGTAGTCATGTAAATATATATTTATACATTGTGTTTAGATGTCATATAAGTAGAATTTATTGATATCAATATTTATATCAAAATTACAGACAATGTTTACAACTTTAAACTAAGCAAACATGCATCTCTTATTTGTGTTTTCCCACATGAACAATTTTAATTTTCATCCTCGTCTATGGGAAGGCAAAGAATTCGTACGGGTATTTATTTGTTAAAAAATTAAAATTTTAAAATAAAAATAGTTAATAATATAAAAATATAAATATTAAACTATATTTATAATATAAAATACTAAATATTATCACATATAAAATTTACAAATCTTTAAAAAATTACTAATAAACTACAACAAAAACATATATAATACATAAAATTAATTAAATGCGTGTTACTGTTGGAACAGTGAGTGTCATCCTCATCTGTACACCATTTAATATTTTGGGACGAAAAATTATTCTCAACTCCGTTCCCCATTTGAAAATAAAGAATGGCGAGTCCCCATAAAAATTTTTTTGCATCCCTAGTCTCAAATATACATTCTTCTTTATGATTTTGCTTTCTTACCATTATTTTCATTACTTTTACTTTTTCTCATCATTATTTATACTATTATATATGTTAAATACAACGTTAAATATGATTTATCTTCAAAAAAATGTTCATAGGTATGCATCACCACTATCAATTCCTATTTTGCATGTAAAAACTAGTCTATTACAAATTAACAGATTAAATAATAAATTTGTAAATATATGTAATTATAATCTGTCTTGCAAGTATACATATATTATATAAGGGTCATTTATAACTTATTTTTTTAAAAGTGATTTTGCACGATTCTATATTTAATATTTTTTTACAAAATAATTTCTCATAATTTAGACAGCTAACTCGAAAAATTCAAATAGTCGGTCAAAAATTTTAAACAACTAATCAAAAAATTTATATATATATATATTCTTTAGAAATAAAAAAAGTTTATTTTATAAATAAAATATAATATGAGCATACGCGGCCTCTAATTTAAAACTATATATATAAATATTATAATTTTATATTAATTTTTTAAAGTCTGAAGCAGATTTTATGTTAAATATATATTAAAAAATATCAAAATTTTTAAAAACAACTTATTAAAATTTGAAGTCAAGATGTTTTTTTTTTAACCGACTTCATTTGAATTTAATATAATGATCTCAAACACTACATATTATATATAAGTAGAAGAACTCTGTAGGGTTTGGTTTCTCTACTACTGTTCTTGTGCATATTATTCCTTCTCAGTTTCGATTTTTGGACTTGTTTCTCTGTGTAACCAAAACAAGAGCAAGAAGAAGAAGATGAACGAACCTGGTGAAGCAGGAGAGAGGAGGAACGTGGTAGATCCCCTGCTATGGCACGCCTGCGCCGGACGTCTGGTTCACGTTCCTCCGGTCAATGCGAATGTGTTTTACTTCCCTCAGGGCCACGTCGAGCACGCCGGAGCCAACGCCGATTACACAGCCGCATATAGAGTTCCGCCGAACATTCACTGCCGAGTCACGGCCGTGGAGTTCAACGTGGAATTAGATAGCGATGAGGTTTTCACCAGGATTAGTCTCGTCCCGTTGCCGATTGAAGCCTATATCGAGGCCATCAACCGCGACTGCGTCGACGACGTTCTGGGCGGGATTGTGAACTTAGAGAGACCGCAGTTTTTTTCTAAGGTGCTTACACAATCCGACGCTCACAATGGCGGTGGTTTCTCAGTTCCGAAGAAACTGGCGGAGACTATTTTTCCGGCATTAGATTACAATGATGATCCGCCGGTTCAGACTCTTCGAGCCAGGGATGTTCAGGGCAGGATTTGGAGGTTTCGGCATGTGTATAGGGGGAGGCCTCTTCGGCATTTGTTGACTACAGGCTGGAGTAAATTCGTTAACGCCAAGAAACTGGTAGCCGGAGACTCGATCGTGTTCTCGAAGGCTGACAATGGCGAGGTCTCTGTCGGAATCAGGCGAGTGAAGAGGGAAAGTAGGGTAGGAAGAAAGAGGGCTGAGAGTGCTATTGAAGCTGTAAATAATGGTACCACAGAGTTCTGCGTTGAGGCCACGGCGGTGTATGCGGCGGTGATGAGGAAGAGTCAGTTGGGCCCTGGGGCAAGATTTAAGATGGCTTTCGAGAGTGAGGATTCCTCTCGGGTGAGCTGGTTCATGGGATCCATTAACTCTGATGTAGATGATCAACCAAGCCGCTGGCTTGATTCTCTGTGGCGCCTTCTACAGGTATTATTATTCAATTTGTTTTTGTTAATTATATAACTCTACACGCATGCATTGATTGTACAAAATAATCCTATAGACTCGTTTGTTAAAATTATGTAACTGTACGTAGGTGACATGGGATGGAGGAGATATCAAATTTGTGAGGTGCATCAACCCATGGTTGGTCCGAGTGGTGAGCACACATACCATCCAAAACAAGGACCGTGACCGTGACGGTGGCCGTGGCCGTGGCCGTGGCCGTGACCGTGACGGCACACATGCAGCCAAGCAATTGGAGAAGTCCACCAATACTGAAAACAACAACAACCAGATACTTCACTTATTTGGTGTACGCATAGACACTGGACAAAAAAGCTGTCTCTAATGCATTTCAGTAAGACACAGAAAGAAACAAAATGACAATAGGGTTAGGTTACTATTAGTTACTTTTATTTATGCATTTTTTTTAAATGTTTTCCTTTAATTCTTGTGGTTAAGTCTTGAACCGTACGTCCTCCTTTAATTATGAAGAAATATTTTATTTTTAAATTCCATTTAATAATTTATTATTTCTAGATATAATATAACACAGATAATTTATTTACTTGAATACTTTTATAAATTTATTAAGTGAAAGTAGTTCGCATTAATTAACACTATTAGACTAATTTATAAAAATTATTAAACACTTTGAGATAACACAACAAAAATTCGCATTGGTGGAGTGAAATAACTAGTCATTTTCTTTAAGAGAATTAAGGAAAACCAGATATGAATCGGACAACTTTCAGAAATTACTATAGGAATATTATCAATATATATATATATTTACAAAAACAAAGTATGAAAGAAAGAACGTCCCAAAATCCAAGCTCCGAGCTCAAGATTCAAACAAAAAAAAAAAAAAAAAGAAAGAAAGAATTGAAGCTCCAAGATTCAACAAACCAAGAAAACGACATAATTAGCAGAATGATGATTCATGACCATGAAATTTACATAATAATAGAACTTTATTAAATATCAAAATATTGTATCAAATACATATTAAGAGAAAATATGGCATGGGTACCCATTGTTTAAAACATAAAACATAATTTTAAACTAAGGAAAATCGTTTACAAAACTAAATGCGGAAAAACATGATTTAAAATAAATAACTTCATCGACACTGTAACGCCCTGGTTACCCAGGACAGTTACTGTGAATGTTGAACCGTGAATTTAACTCGATGCCCGAGTTCTTTGGTTAAAAACGTGCTTCTAGGTGTTATTAACAGGTTAAGGTGTAAAACCAATTAAAAGGGAATGATATATTTTATTTAAAACTTAAAATTTGTTCATGGGCCCATAAAAGCGTCTACAAGTTATTTACAATCCAAAATGTTCATTACAGTTTGAAATTTACAACCCGCCAACCTAAGCGGCAAAAATAGGGTAACCCCCTAGTTCCTCAGAGAACTCCTTGGCCGTGGCAGTCAAGCGGCCGCATATGTACACATCGCCACCTAAACTCTCCACTCAAAGTTGGGTGAGCTTTTCTTTCCCTTTACCTGCACCATATAGCACTCATGAGCCAAAGCCCAGCAAGAAAACACAATACAACTTGTATAAAATATTAAACAATGATCATAATAATCATCCATGACTTATAGTCCTAATCTGATAAGTGACAGATGTAAAAGTCACTAACTTGGGATCCGCACCGTATCAAATGAGTGATCGAGTCACTAGGTTTAACAAGATATGTGATTGATGAGCGAGTCTCCAATGTAAACCAAGGGATGACCATAGAGTCACAACTGTGGGTTCTGTTCCCTCTAGCTATGTGACGATAGGGTCACCTGGTCCTTCTGGCCCTAGCTCTAAATAACTAGTCATAGAACTAGGCAAGCGCTTTTAGTATTTCATCGAACTTAGGGTTGGTCCGGCATTAATGTTCATGATGAGTCATTCAATGCAGATATCGATTAGATCCAATCTTTCATCGGCATTGCGTTCATGACGCTTATGCCACTCTTGACTCTTAGGTCAGTAATACACAACCAGTGCTCAGTACTGTTCATAAACTTGACTAATAAGTCACAGCTTCACAAACGGATCTGGCACCATTGCCGATTCTGACTAGTAAGTCAATGCCATTCATAAGTAAGCAAGACCTGCTAAGCATTTGGTATGCAATCCATGTCCACATTTAAACACTCAACATGCCTCAATAATAATCACGCGTGTCATATATGGGGTGCAGTTTTCTTACCTCTGGTTCAAGCGAGAAATAGTAAAAGAACGACCCTTGAGAGCGATCGACCTTTGATTCCTTATCGATTACCTAGCCATAACCAATTACAACCCCCATTAATGAAAATCAACAATGAAAGGATCTTGACCTAAACCTCACTCTTGGGACCTTGAATGGTACTCAAACGGTGAGTAGATTCGATCCCGGGTCTTAAGGATTGAAACCCCGAGCCAAAAACCCTTAAAAACACTCAAAACAGGATTTTGAAGGAACAGAGTAGCACCCCAGCGCTACTCACTAGCGCCCCAACGCTCATCTCAGAACCGAAATGCCCTAACACCAACCATGGGTAGCGCTGTAGCGCCCCCTTGTGGGCGCTACAGCGCTACTCCCAGTCAGCTTTGCCTCTGAACTTCTTCCCTTCGACTCCTCCTTTACCAACTTAATTACAAAGCTTCCAAACATAAAATTAAGTGCCAAATGAACCCAAAAACCATCCTCACATGTCATAGGCATCACAACCACAAGAACCCTAGCCAAAAACTCCCAACAAAACCAATCAACCAACCTAGAAATCTCAACTGAAATCTATAACAAAAACATAGCAAACCAGGAATTAAATGGCTAGAAACTTACCTCAAGTTCAGTTTATGATGCTCTTCAATGGTGGAACATACTCCCAAGCTCTCAAGACTTATTTCCCAAGCTTAATTCCTTAAATTAAGCTAAAAATCCAATAAGAAAATGAGAGAAAATAGGTACGGGAGAAGGTGTAATTGATGCTCTGTTTTCCCCTTCTTTCTACAGCCTTTAATGGCTTAAATCTATCCTAGGGGTGAAAAGACCAAAATACCCCTAGGTCAAATATAGTTTCCTAAAGGCTCCCAAGGGCAAAATTGACATTTTCCACCTATCTCGTTAATCATAATTAACACTCTCCAATTCTCGTTATTCTCAAAATTCTCAAACACCAATAATTCATATCCCGCTACCCTTTAATTCCCGGCAATGCTCTATTCATAAAAAAATCACCCTAAGACTCACCCCGAGCCCCGAACTTAATCCCGTTATGGCTAAACCGCTAATATGTACTCAAGATCGTCTCATGATGAATGACTCGAACAAATCCACATTATAATGTGGCCTTATCAATTCATCACAAACATGCTCCCAAAATACACAATTACGCCCTCAACGAGCCAAATTACCAAAATGCCCCTATAATGAAATGTGGACCCACATGCATGCATTTAACATCATATTATAATATAATTCACATAAACATGCATATAATAATTTAATGGCATAATTAAACAATTATGGCCCTCCCAGCCTACTAATCCATTCATTAAACTTCATTAGGGATTCTGGGCATTACAGACACACAGTCCACACATTCCATCCATCCTTTGTTTTGGAGAAGAAGGTATATATATCGTGATAATCCATCAACTCTACTCACCAGCTACATATATATATATATTTATAAATGCATTGTATATTTGTAAGGACAATATTTAAGCACTATACGATGCCCAGAAGGAACCATATATATTTACAGAGATCTCAAAATAAAAAATATATACCCAAATATCATATTACATATCTCCATTTTGAACCCAGAAATTTATAAAAAAAAGTTGAGGAAAAAACTTACCTGTTCGACCTCTTCAATAAAGATACATTCGACCCTCGCCTGTGCCGTTCAATCCCTCGCCATTAGAGCTCTGTCGGTATCCCTTCATTGTCAACCTTAGCCCCTGCTTGTCCCTTTTTCATCGAGCCTTAGTCCATAGCTGAGAGAGGATGAGAGATTGAGGGCCACTGGCGGTGCCAAACCAGAAAGGGAGAGAGAGAGTGATGGCAATGGGAACGGCCAAACCAGAAAGGAAGAGAGAGAGTGATGGCAAAGGGAGAGAGAGACTGAGATTGAGTCATGAGAGAGGAGGACTTAATTTCGTTTGTTCAGATAAGTGAATAAAAAAATGACGGGTAGACCAAAATTTTACCCAAACCTAATTAAATCCCCAATTTTCGAAGAAATGAAGTTTTATGTGTCCCTTTTACTAACAATTTTAAGAACTTGCTTTGGGAGTCCTTAATACTCTTTTAAGACTCCCAAAGCAAGTCCTTAAAATTGTTAAGTAAATGAGCATATAATAAACACTTATTTTCTAGTCTAGATTTTTTTAGGACTCGCTAAAGAGTATTAAGGACTCTCAAAGCAAGTTCTTAAAATTGTTAAGTAAAAGAGCATATTTTTAGGCCAGATTTTTTTAGGACTCGCAAATTTTTTTAGGACACTCATTGTGAGTCCTAAATTGTATTTTTTTAGGACTCTCAATGAGTGTCCTAAAAACTCCATAAACATTTTTAAGGACTTGCATTTAGGTGCGTGTCCTAAAAAAGTGTCCCGTAAATGGTATTTTGCAATAGTGATTAAAACTACTAGACATAGCCACTATCTTTGAGAAAAACATACATAAGGAATATTCATAACTTTATTACAAACTCCGAAGTAAATATTGAAATACATAATGAGCGATATGGGATCCCATTGTTTTAAAATAAAACATAACTTTAAATTAAATGAAGTTATTTACAAAGCTAAATGCGGAAAATACGTAAAAACATAATTTAAAGAGATTAAAAAAAATAACGTCGTCCTCGAATCGTCACGCAGTCCATTGAATCCCTTCATCCTTAATACACAAGCCAAGCTGCCATAAATCCTTCCGCCTTCCATAATTATTTTCCTGTATCATGCTAAAAATAAAGGAGTGAGCCTAATGCCCAGCAAGGAAAATCTACTAATCAATCATATAACATAAACATAAGACTATAATAAAAATGTATACTATAAAACATAAATCATATAAAACTACAATGGCCATCATACTTCTTGGGGCTTGTTAACTAAGAAAGTCATATGCCCATAGATTTGTGGGGCTTGCTAGCCAAGCAAGTCATATGCCCATAAATTTTTAGAGCTTGCTAGCTAGACAAGTCATGTGCCCAAGGACTGTAAACATACTATACATAACATAAATGTAACTTAACATAGCATAAGATAACATAACATAAGCATAACATATTATATATGTTGGATTAGCTTATACATGATCTTTATTTATTTTCATGTATATCTTATATTAAAATAATTAATACGAGATAGCCTAAAACATGTTTCTAAAATTGAATTCAAAGAGAAACAAAGAATAGAATACTTACAGTATACGCAGCAGAATTAAAGAGTCCTTCCTTCAGTTTCTTGTATCCTCTCTGTCGCAGAGTATTACCAAGAAACTGAACTGATCTTCTATTTTCTTCACAATCTTCCAATGTATCCTTAGAACCACCTAGACTAGTGTGGGCAATTCTCAACATATGAGATAGATATAGAGAGAAGAAGAGAAAATAACAAAGAGGCTTAGAAAATGACTTGTGTTTAGAGAGAATCTAAAACTATCAGAAAATCTGACTTGTGACTTATGTTTTGACTTCTCTCTAAACACTCCTTTTATAGACTCAATTAGGCCATTTAATTTAATTAAAAAATCAATAAAATAATAGCCATTTTAAAGCCCTAGGTCGAAATTATCATGAGCTATAGGCCTGTGAAATTTCTCATTTGATTATAAGCCCATTGAACTTAAAATCAAGGCCTGTATTATTTTCTATTGATTATAAGCCCATCGTCTGCACCGATGACACACTGGAAAGCTCCTCTAGTTGTCACCACCGCTCTGGCGGCCACTAAAAGCACCTCGCGCCCTCATATCAACACTAGGAGGAACGAAGGAGTCTGGGGCCTTCCTCTTCTGCTCGCTGGGGCCACTACCCCGGCTGAATCCAACAAAAGGAGGCACTGCCCTCCTGACATCGCGCCTAACATCGCTTTCCTTCTAGATCTGATCCTCGACCCTCTCAACTGTAAGGACCCTGTCCACTACCTGGGCATAAGTAGTAGTCTCTGGATCCAAAGTAATATTCGAATCGCGGGCGATCATAACGTTCAACCCCCGCACAAACCTCTCTCTCCTTGCCGCATCAGTCGGCACTAAATCTGACGCAAACTTCGCCAATCGATCAAATTTTAGAGCATATTCTGTCACGGTCAACCGGTTTTGAGTCAGGTTGATAAACTCGTCAACCTTTGCAGCTCGGACTGCCACACTATAATACTTTTCATTTAATAAATTTTTGAACTCCTCCCAAGTCATAACTGTTACATTCTTTCTCTGAACCACAACATCCCACCATATGCGGGCATCCTCTCTGAACATATAACTGGCACAGGCAGCCCTCTCATTTCCCTCAACCCTCATGAAATCCAGGATAGAGGAAACCATATTCATCCACTGCTCTGCCCGCAGTGGGTCTGGCCCACCCTCAAAGGTGGGAGAATGCTGCTTCCTGAATCTTTCATACAGAGGTTCCCACCTGTTCTCAACCACAGGTTGAACTGGCACTGGCGCTACACTCTGCTAAATTGGCAACCCAGTGACCTGTGAAGGGGCCTGCTGCCTCAACTGACGAAGTTCTTCTTCTGTTATCTACAACCTTGCTTCCATTTCAGCAAACATTTCTTGCCAATTCTGTGGGGCAGGTGGAGGGTCCTGACCCTGATTGTCATCCTCGGCCCGATTGCCGCAGAGTCTAGATGATTGCCGAGGCATCACAACTATATGCCTGCAATCAATAACACCGCTCATCAGGCATGATAACAAAATCCATTTCCACCTCCCATTCACAACAGCCAACCATAATCAAAAATCCAGATAACATACAGATAGCATATAACACACAACGAGCCATGCCCTGACATCATGCATATGTTAACTCATTCATCATGCTCTATATGAAACAGGCAAGCAAACAGGGCAATCAAGTACATATTCAAGCATATTAATCAATCATACCAACCAACCCTGAGTCGAGCTTGTCACTGACAGCGAGCGTACATGTTTGGTCAATCTCCATAACCAATAAACCTTGGCTCGCTCTGATACCAAGTTGTAACGCCCTACTACCTTAGAGCCGTTACTAAGTGAGTTTAAAACGTGCGTTTAACTCGCTAATCGAGGTTTAAAGATAAATGTGTGTCCAAAACATAAACAGATACATAAACTTTGAAAATAATTCCATTTATTGAAAATCGTAAATGTTTAACATTTGGGATCCCAGAGTACAATTTAGAAATATTTACAACTCAAAACGTAATCACAGTCGACTAAACGACAAAATCTAGTTTATACATTCATCTCCCAAAAATTCCCCTGACTGTGGCAGTCAGGCTGACCAAACATGTACACGTCGTGTCACGCTCACTACACTCATGATTGGTTGACTTTCTCCTTGCCCTTACCTGCACCACAGAGCACCCGTGAGCCGAGCCCAGCAAGAAAACTCACAAACAGACAGCATATGCATATCAAACACTTATCAGTTAAACGGGCCATCAACTGGCTAACACATACGGCCATGCCATCCTAGGCGCTCTACCAAGCCCTAGATTCGCGGTCCATACACTACTACAAAATACCCTTTACGGGACACTTTTTTAGGACACGCACCTAAATGCAAGTCCTTAAAAATATTTATAGAGTTTTTAGGACACTCATTGAGAGTCCTGAAAAAACACAATTTAGGACTCGCAATGAGTGTCCTAAAAGAATATGCGAGTCCTAAAAAAGTCTGGGCTAAAAAAATAAGTGTTTTATTTAATAATTTTGAGGACTTGCTTTGGGAGTTCTTAATACTCTTTTAGGACTCGCAATGAGTGTCCTAAAAGAATATGCGAGTCCTAAAAACATATGAGCTAAAAAATAAGTGTGCTACTTAATAATTTTAAGGACTTGCTTTGGGAGTCCTTAATACTCTTTTATGACTTGCAGCGAGTCCTAAAAGAGTATTAAGGACTCCCAAAACAAGTCCTTAAATTATTATGTAAAACACTTAAAAAAAACTATCATAATTTTTGAAATTATCGGGTTAAAGAACTCATCAGCACAACATTTGGGGAGATTTATTCAAAATCACAACATTTAGGGCTGGCAGAGAGGTGAACGGCGGCTGTAGGTGAACGACAGTGACGGTGGTGAACGGCGTCGACGGCAGCTGGGTTTTCGGCTCCAGCAGTCTCGCCGGCGGCGTGCTTCTTGGCGTGGGGTGCTGGTTGCTCATGGTTCCAGCAGCAGCTGGTTCCGTCTCTGGCTTGCTTCAGTTTCCAGGTATTGTTTCTTTGTTTATATATATGTATATATATAGACCACACATCACAAATAAAATGTTGTATGTGGTGCCTGTACATAAACATCAACATACGTTAATTAGGAATGATAAGTAGATTGATTACTGATTTCTTCTACATTTCTAAGCTTACATTGTTCATCCTCCATGATGGAAATGTATATGAAGCCCCTAATACTGTGAAGAAATAGTGTGTCCAAAAGTAGTTACCAACATAGCTAAAGATGAATATCCAAAGAGTAGCCTGCCAGAACAAGTTCAGACAGAGTATCATAACACTGTAAAAAATTAACAGAAATTTTGCTCTAGCAAGTTTACAAAATTTATGAAGAGTCTTTCTCAAATTCCTGTATCACTACAATTTAAAAGATAATACATTTCTACACAAAATTCCAAAAGGGTCTTTGCTTGATAAGAGCCTTCAACGAAGGGCTGAAGCTTTTCTCCTCTGACCCAACTACACTAAATAATACCTAAAGAGTACTATTGTTTTTCTTAGATAAAATTCCCACTCTGTTTTGTTTTATTTTAGATGATATAGGTTTCAATGTAGCAGCTGAAAAACTTTGATAATTTAGTGAACAGTCAATGCTTCAATTTTCTCCTTGAAGATTTTGGTAAGCCTCACTTATAGAATATGTGCTACAAATATGATAAAAGATTTGAAAGATTACAAAATATAAAAACAAACGATTATTAACAGAAGTGTGAAAAATTGATATGATATTTTGGTGGTGCAGGGTGCAGCGTCAGTGAGATTTCAGATACACGAAATGAGATTATGCATTGTGTGTAGTCATTTGGCTTCTGGGGGCAGACAAGGAGATGAGAAATATAGAAACTCTAACGTGACAGAATCAAGAACAACTTTTCCCAGAGGTGCTTTGCTTGATTTGCCTCAGAAGATTCTGGACCACGAGTACGTATACTTAAACCAGTCCAAACATATAATTAATTAAATACACAATTTAATATTCCCTTTCTTGTCAATCTTACTCTCGTCAATGTTTCTTTCACTAGAGATCGAGAAAATAAAGACAGCAAAAATTAATTTATTGAAAGCTTTAAAGTAAAGTAATATTATTATTATTATTATTATTATTGTTGTTGTTGTTGTTGTTGTTGGGTCTGCTTAATTCCATATCTGAATTTGTCGTAAGTACAGCTATAGTAGAGGCTTGAATGCCACCATAAAAATAAAATTGTTTTTTTTAGTGTATTTTTATGATCAATTGGGGAGTTTAAAATTCAAAAGGGGCAATGAGTATATAAAGTCCAATGGATTGTTGATTAAGAGCCTGAAAAGATCGATTGCATTTACTGGTAGCTAGACAGTCTCTATATATATGTTTTTTGATAAATTAAAATATTGGCAAGTAGTTGATATCCTCATAAATATCATAATGATAATAATAATAATAATAATAATAATAATAATAATAATTAAATAGTATTATGTGTCACTTAAAATTTTTTGTTTTCTTACTATAAACATACATAAAGATGGAGAGATTTAGTTATCTTGTGTTGGATTGATATATTCAATATCATCACATGACAAAATTTATCCAATCATATCAAATCTAATCCAAGTTTCCAAACATGATCTAAAGTAATGAGGGAGATCCTAAATAAGATGTATCAGTAAAAACTTGGTAATGATCAGTAAAGAAAAAGTACCATTTATCAAGTTCAAAATTGCAGCAGCACTTGTGTTTAGTGTTGGCTGTAACAGAGGACCAATCACCATAGCTGGGTTAATTGTAACCATGTCAATCCTCTTCTCATTAACAAACTTCCATGCAGCATCCTCAGCCAAAGTCTTCGAAAGCACATACCATAACTAGAACCAAAAGAGAGGAAAGTGATCAAAATCGATAAAGCATACATACCAGAAGATAGAATTCATACTCTTTCAAAAGCCTTTCAGCAGTCTAAACAAGAAGACAGCAAGGCCCGTTTGGTTAGGGAGAAATGCATAAAATGGAAAAGAATCTACTTTTATTATTTTTCTTCATTTGGTTAGAAACTAATGGATTGGAATAGCATTCTCATGAAATGGTTCTTTACACCATTTTGGTGAAAGGTCACTCCAAAGCATAATTAGAATCTTTTACTCGTGTCTAAATAAAAAAAGCTCTTAAAGTGTTTATTAGACAAATAATAGCTGTTGATGCAAGTGTGACTTGTAAAAGAATATACAAGTATGTATGCATATATTTGTTGTGTTGATTTTAACCTTTTTAAAAGAGCATGTCAACATCTGACATTTTTCTTGTTTTATAATGTTGATTAAAATGAATAGGTTAATATTTTGATTGGTCTTAAAGCATTGAATTGGTAGCTAATTGCAAGAGGTATGTTGCATTTGATTTAGTTTTAAAAAAATTCAATATTTTACAATTTTGAATGATAACTGTACTACTTTAGTGGAGTTTGAATATCTTAGATATTCATCCGTAGTGAAGTAGGTTATGGGAATTGTGTGTGCTGCGGTGATAACGGAAGATTGAGAACTTGCATGTCTTAGTAAAGTAGGTTATGAGAATTTTGTGTGCTGCGGTGATATATGGATGAAAACCTGCGTGCTGTTTGATTTGTTTGACATATTGGTGCTCATTGTGACAGATGGCTAGGCTAGTAAATTAGGGGATATGCTGCCCGATTTTCTATAGATTTTTTTGTACTTAGTTTTATGTGGAAATATAAAAAAGATGACTGCCACAATGATAAATATGTGATCTGGATATTTAACATTTGAACCCTCATATGAACTTGGTTATCAAAATAATTTTTGATCCCCTCTTATGAATGCTCAGCGTGCCCTCTTTAATCATAGAAATGAATAAAGTATATGTTGCACTTGTTTAGTTTCACAACGGGTACAGATCTAAAAGCTCACTATGTTCTTAAAAAGACAAAGATAAGCAAATAAGTTGTCCCATAAAAAATTAAAATCACACAATTGCATTAGGCTAACATAAGTGACATTTTGTGTTTACTTTATTTATTAAGTTGGATTTGTGTAATTAATACAATATTCAACCATGTCAATAAATAATTTGGTTAAAACATTTTTATGACTATTTTATACAATAAAATAAATTAGTTGCTTCAGACAATTAAAGGATCCTCTCCTATAGAATTAGAACAACGTTAATCAAAGATTAGATTTAATAATTGGTTAACTTTTGTGAGTCACTATTGAGTAATTGATTATATACTAATCCCTATAATATACTAATACAACATATTGAATAAAATGATGATAATTTCTATGTCTTGTTGTTTCATGAGAAATGAGAATCCAAACTTTTTAGATAACGTGACAAATTGTGTGATGTTCAACCAAATATTAATATATCATATAAAGTTTAGTACTCATCTTGTCCGTGAGCTTTGCTATTTTAATTGTCACATCAGTTTTGGTATCAATATATATATATTAATCAAACTTCCTCAAATATGTCTCAAGACATTTTTTATGCTTAGATCGATAAATATCTTTATTTTGGCTCACTTGTTAATATGAATATATATATATATATAAATTTTCATGTTATAACAAATATTACAGGAATGATTTGTGTGTGGTTTAGACATTTTGTGAGGTATTTTGATTGATCATGAGCAAATATTAGTGAGCAGAATAAGTTGATTGAACACATGACTTGGTTTTTGGTGTCGTGGTGCACCTTTGCTTGTGAGATTTGGAATGATAGGAATCAAATAGAGCATAATTGTAGTTTACTTGGATATGATCAAGTCTACTTTTTATGTCCTAATTTAATATAAATGTGTAGTTTAATATATTGTTAGGATGCACATTGCCCGACATAATTGTTTACCTTCTTAGCATGTGAAACCACCATGGACATAACACTAATTTCATGCTCTATTAGACTTTGTGTTGATAGACTTTATGTTGATTATTGTATACCTGTATTCATTTAGTGCTCTGTTAGACTCCAAGCAAAAAGGAAATTAATATATAATTAAGCATATTATATCTTGTAATACATTATATAAAATTTTGCGCAAATAACTTTGAATTGTGATTTTCTATTTTGCGTAGACTTTCAAATGTGAATTAGATTTATAAATTTGGATTAGGCTTATTCAAAACTTGTTGTGTTACTTTAACAACTTTGTAATTAGATCTTCTAAAACAGTTGTGTTTTTTCTTTGTAGAAAAGTTGTAAATTTAATTGAAAATTTCAGTTTAGGTTTGGTCCTTCTATTTCTCTCACATTCTCAATGCGGTATGCTTGTGTTACATATTAATGATCTATTATATTTATGTTCTCGGTGCTCTTATTTATAACTATATTATCTTTTCTTTTCTTGCTAAGTACTATGGACTTAGAATCTGATGCATAGTACCTACACAGTGCATGTCTTTATATGTGTGTATATATGTATATTAATTTCTCGTTGTTTATTGTATATTTGCTAATGTGCTATGAATGATTAGTAATTTGGTTTATTAATGTCTATGTGATTTGATAAACTAACTAGCTTGAGCACTTTTAAATTGAGACTGACAGATATGTATTCCTTAGTTTAAAGAACTAAGACTAACTACTTAAGCCATGAGAAAGTGTCGATATTCTTAGCTGTACAAGGGTTGTACAAGGGTCTTGTTTTTAGAACTTGAGAATTTCTTATTTTGATGTTCTTTACATTTTAGTCAAATTTGCTTTACTTGATAAGAAACATTGAGGGGAACTATGGTATATGAGTGGTTGAAATGACCATGGCTATATATGCTTTGAATTTATTACCACTAATATAATTATAATTAAATTTTTGTTTTTTTATCAGTTCACCTCCGACAAGCCATATACTACTCAAGAAATTGACGAAGTTAGAGAAGAATGGGAAATGTTATTTTTACAATTGGTTAGAGCAAAATGAATGATGTTATAGCTAGCTAATTACAATACATGTTTAGAAATTTTAAATTTATTTCGTAAAAATTTTTTGCCATTTTTTTAGAATTTTCTTTTCAAATTTCTTTTGATACATATTCGACACTCAAATGGATATATATTTTTAAATCAAAATTAAAATTGTAGCTGTATTTTTTTTTTAAAAAAATTACTTTTAAGGTCATGCAAAGCGAGTCCTAAAAAATTACCCGCGAGTCCTAAAAAATTACTTAAATACACTCAACTCGATTTTTTAGGACTAGTGTTGCGAGTCCTAAAAACATTTTTTTTAGGACTCGCAAAGTTACTTAAAGGCACTCAACTAGATTTTTTAGGACTCGCAAAAGTTACTTAAAGACATTCAACCAGATTTTTTAGGACTCGCATCGCGAGTCCTAAAAACATTCTTTTAGGACTCGCAATGCTAGTCCTAAAAAACCCTTTTTGTAGTAGTGATACCGTGAGGATATTCCAGGTATCCTTTAGGATCTGTCCTAGCAACTCACACTCCGTGTGCTAAACGCTGCTTCCGGCCCTGATCTCTTGCCGCACTCAGCCTTACACTCCACGTGCCGATCGTCGTTCCCGGCCCGTTGCCGTTCTCGGCCTTCGCCGTTATCGTTCTTCACCGTTCATGGCTCATGCCGCTCAATCAACACATTCACAAATGACAAAGCTAACCAACAAGCTAAGCATACATAAACTCAATCAAAGGGTCAAACCCCACAACACAGACATATAGGGCCGAGCCCCACAACTCATGCTCTTCGGAAAACAGTGGTTTTCTTACCTGTGTCCCGAGCTTCTTATGCACCAAAGTCACGAGCACGGTCCTCTAACCCGAGCCTCTCCGAAAACCTAGTCACAACACATTTAAAACATTCTTTAATACTAACCAATCCAAAACCATTTCCCTTGACCAATCCCGTACTCTCGGGACCTCCAATTTCCAAAAAAAAAATAGCAGAAACATCCCTCAAGCCCCCTGGGCAAAAGCCCTAAAATGGAAAATTTCCCCTGCCCAAAATTGGCCTAGCACCACGACCCCCACCAATGAGGGCTGCGGCACCCAGAATGGTCCTCGCCCCCTGCTGCATCCTAGCGCCGCGGCGCAGAAGAACAGGGCCGCAGTGCTCCTTCGCGAACCCAGAATTATGGGTTTCTCCAAGTGTTTTCCCCGAGCCAAAAGACTCCCAAACCAACCCAAATGCTTACCTAAGCCTCAAATTCAATTTAAAACCCCAAATAAACCACCTAACAACTTATAAACACCAACAACAAGCCTAAACACATAATCAAACCCATGATTCACACTTTGGTTCCAAATTTTAGAAGTTTAAACCAGTAAACCAGAAACTTAAACCAAAGCTTATAAAACTTAAACCATGCTTCAAAATTCTTAAACCACACCAGAAACAAACCTCAAAATTGCATAGAATTCTTACCTCAAAAGAAGAATTCGACCTTAAGCTTCCTTTGATTCCAGCTTCAAGCTAAATCCTTTGGTTTCTCAAACTGAATTCTCATACAAACCAGCCACAAACCATCTTTCAATTTTCAACCTAAACTCTACAAGAACTTGCAAAAACACAGAAATTTCACAGATGAAACTTACCTCTGAATAATCTTGATTTTTGTTTAGCTTCAATTGCCTCAAATCACCTTGATTCTTCTCCTAAGTCTCAAAATTCCAGCTCCCTTCCTTTCTTCTTTCTTGCTTTTTAGTTTTCCCTTCTCTTTCAGCCAAAACTTAACTTGCCTAAGTATAGAACGTGAATGATTTTTCCCTCAGCCAAACTTATCTAAATCCCAACCAAATGACCCTTTTTCCCTTCCTTCTAATTCTCCTTCTATCTAAACCTCTAGGGTAACTTAGACATTTCCATTCCTTGCAATTATACCATTTTCTCACCTAAAATAACTATCCTTAATGGTTACCAATGGTCACTCAAGCTACTAAAATACCATTAACCATCAACCAAAGATTCCCAAACTCAATTTATAAACTTCCCAAAATACCCCTAGGCTCCTCCCAAGCCGGGTATTTAATCCCGTTGTGACTTTTAAACTAATTAGCTCCCTAGGACCATCTCGGCACGTGCATCACAATTATACCACCACTCACACGTGGTATTAGTCATATTACACAATTATTACTGTTATCCCCATTTCCTACATGGGCTCGGGGCCTTCGTCCAGGCCCATTTTCAGGGGCCATGTAACCATGCAGGCTCGCCCCAAGGCCTCTTAGTACGGAAAATGTCCGAGGGAGGGGGATGGACCGGGGGTGCATGTCTGGGCCCATTTGAGGGGTCCGGCATGGCCCTCTGGGTTCCGTCCTCTGGAACGGTCGTCCGGGTGATGTACAGATCATTCGGATCCCCCACGACCTACGCGTCCAGGTCCCGGATCCTGGTACGGTCTGGGCCTGTGGTAAATGAAGAGGGACAAAGTAAACGGACCCGGATAACCTCATCCCCGGTTGGAGGGGTCAAGCGTCCTGGATCCTGAAGCCACCCCACTCCGCGTGGGCGTTGTCCTTACTTTTCACCTGCAGAAAAGGCCACCTCGGGATTGCACGCCGTTGTTTCAGGTCTGCGCTGCCAAGTACTCTGACTGGTCTTGTCTCCTGAATCTGCCTCGTAACTCGAAATGTCCAGACCAAAGGCACCGTTTTGTCGGGCGAGATATAGCTCTTGAGTCAACTTATTGGGCCTTAGCTGGTCTGGAATTCATGTATTTTGTATATTTTGTATTGGGCTTCCACTAGAAAGGCCAAGAATATCCATATCTCTGATGGGCCCGGGTCGTACCCGGCCCAGGCCCAGTGTTCCCATAAGCCTATAAATATAAGCTACAGAACACTGTAAAAGGGATCTCTCATCATCTGAGATACAGTAACTCTGTCGAAATACATAGAGAAACTCCATTGTAAAAGGTTGTTCAAGCTCTAATATTACAGACTCGTGGACTAAGGCTAGTTAACGCCCCAACCACGTAAAAACCATGTGTTAATCTTCAGCTTTCATTACAATTATCCTTAAATAACATATATAAATATAGTTACCAAAAATCTCGGTTAACAATTACATTTACACCCTCAGCGGGCCAAAATTACCAATTTACCCCTAACAATCAAATGGGGCCCACATGCATATTTATTCCACCTAAACATGCATTCTAATCACATATTCATTTAAATTCATATATTATCATGTTTAAACATTTATTGCCCTCCAGGCATGCTAATCAAGGCCCTAAACCTTATTAGCAAATTGGGGATGTTACAGCCACCAAGGGCAAAATCGTTATTTCCCGCCTATTTCGTTAATAATTAACACCCTCCAATTCTTGTTATTCTCAAAATTCTCAAGTACCAATAAATCATATCCCATTATCCTTTAATTCCTGGTAATGTTCTGTATATATCAATCAACAGTTCACTGTCTTTTGTTGGGATCAAAGATTTACATATAGTCGTCTATTATCAAACAAAATGACATTAATGGTTGTCGTATTTCTCTTTTTTTGGGTTCTTAAGATTAAGGTTACAATTTATCGATATATATTTGAGTTGTTAGACTTGCTACGTTTAACGGTAATGGTAAACTTCACTCTCCCTTATGTTGGTGTATGTATTTTTCTAATATACAACTTGCTTAAAACAATATAAGTTTTATTTCATGCTCTAATAAGTCAACCAACCAGCAACGGAGGGAGAAATTTAAGATAGTGGGGCCAATTTATGATAAACAATTCATTATTAGGGGAATTTATAGTAAAAATTTCATTAGTGGGTCAGTTAAGGCTTAAATGATAAATTTAGATTAGTATTATATATATATAATTACATAGATTTAAATATTTAGTGGGGCAGTTGCTGCTGTAATGGTATGAGTGCCTCTGTGGGACCAACCATGGGTTACTCATGGCTTGTTAAAGTGTCTCACATTGAATAGATGTGAGAATATATACCAACATATAAGACTATGAGTTACTCCACTTGTCACTAATTAATTTTGAGATAGAATTCCATGTGTGCTACTAAAACTCTCACTCCATACTTTTATGAACCTAGATTTATTTACTTTTAAAGTGTACATAATCTTTTTTTTTTTTAAATGTAATAAAGTCATCTAAATAAGGTAAATGAATTGAAAAATAATAAATGAGTCATAATAATTTCTCATCACATATTTTAAAATTTCATATTAAAGTAGTTAAATTACTCTATCAATTATAATTTTGAAAAATATTTATGTGCTTAAATTTAATCTTTCTTTATTAATTATTTATTTTGTCATTTATTTGCTTATCTAAACATATATGTAATAGTGAAATAATACATAAATAGTCATATTTTCTTATTTTGTCGTTTAGTTTTTTTTAATGAGAAATTAGTTATTTTAATTGCTTCAGTCATTAATTTAAAAATAGGTATCGTGATTAGAAAAAAGGGTATCTTTCTATTTTTACCCAAAATTTTAAAATTATTAATTAATACCCACTTTTCTAATTACATTATTTATTTGATCCTTTCTAGATTTTAAAATGTAAACTACAACTCTTTAAATATAAATGTTTGAAGCAGTAAGTCTAATTAACCCTTTTATTTATTTAATTAATTATCTTTTGTGGAATTAATTAAGTCAACACATATAATATTTATATTCCCTCTTTAAATTCTATATATATACATATATATATAAATATAAAGGGGAATTCTCTTATAGGGGCTTAATTTTAAGCCCTACCGGTAGGGCTCTCAGTGTTTACAACCCGTGAATAGTTTTCGGCGTGATTTTTTTTTATGACCGTGTATATTGTAGCTATTTAGAGCATCCTACCAAAAACTAGGTTCAAACATGTTGTTGCACGCGTGACTAATTTTTTTTTATGCGCGTAGAAAACAACATATTTGAACCTAGTTTTCGGTACTGTAAACTAGTCGAAATTTTCTGAAAATTTGTAGGATGCTCTAAATAGCTACAATATACACGGTCATAAAAAAAAGTCGCGCTGAAAACTGTTCACGGGTCGAGAAACAATGAGAGCCCTACCGGTAGGGCTTAAAGTGAAGCCCTACTGGTAAGGCTCTCAGTGTTTACAACCCGTGAACAGTTTTCGGCGCAATTTTTTTTTATGACCGTGTATATTCCAAATAGTTTACAGTACCGAAAACTAGGTTCAAACATGTTGTTGCACGCGTGACTAATTTTTTTATGCGGGTGGAAACTAACATGTTTGAACCTAGTTTTTTGTGTTGTAAACTATTCGAAATTTTCTGAAAATTTGCAGGATGCTCTAAATAGCTACAATATACACGGTCAAAAAAAAAATCGCGCCGAAAACTGTTCACGGGTCGAGAAACACTGAAAGCCCTATCAATAGGGCTTAAAGTGAAGTCCTATAAAAAAATTATCATATATATATAGGTATTGCTCTTGTTTCTTAGCAGAATAATACTGTTGGAAAGGTTGTAAATGCAGAGAGTGTGAGAATAGGCCCTCTAAGAGCAGTACAATGCTTTATTCTTCAAATTTTGAAGAAGCCAACAAGAAATCATCACTCTAATTGATGATGTACATTGCTTCTCGACTTTACATAGCTACAGTACATCGCCATATTTATATATACTATAGCTCCATATATATATTTTAATTAATATTTTATTCACTCTCGTTGGTTAAATATAATAATAAAAATATGTAACTCCAATGTATATTCTTGTGTGTGTTATAGGAAGAGCGCAAGGAAACTAGTGTTTGCACGCAAGAAGAACGGTTGTGCAAGCAAATATTAATTGTAAATGTGTGTAGGTAAAGTATTTTTTATTTTATTTTTTAAATTATTTTTTAATTAATTAAGTGCATGTGTAATTTTAATTAGGTAAGGTATTGTTTAAACTACTAGGCCAAAACTCCCTTAAATACTAAAACCTCTAAAAACAATGTGGGATTTATTACAAAGGTTTTTCATTCAAACAAAAAAAATTCTAACATAAATGATGTCCGTAGTCTGAGTGCGGTGTTCTTGACCTCCGGCTATGTCAGGATTGAATGGAACTCCTTCGTGAGAGATCGTGGCCAAAGTAGATCGACAAACCTAAATTCTAATAAATTGTTTTTATAATCTTGCCCTCATATTTATATGCACATATTGCACTATTACAAAAAAATGTCTTTCTCTGCGGTTTTTTTACTTAATATACTGCGGTTTTCGAGAGTATTAAAAAGCGCAGTGTATTCGACCGCAGAGAAAAGTGGCATGAAAACCGCAGAGAAAAACCACACTTTTCTCTGCAGTTGTGTTGAAAAAACCGTGGAGAAAGGTACCCTTTTGTCCGTGGTTTATTCAACACAACCGCAGAGAAAGTGATACCTTTCTCTTCGGTTTTGTCCATACAACACAAGCACACTCCGCTATACATTTAAAATCAGGAAGTCGGACTAATATTTCTAATAATATATCATCACCTATCGTAGACATCGCCGATGATCTTTGTTCAATGATTTTATGCTTTTTTCTTTTTCTTGTACACACCTGAAACACACACAAACAATCGTTTTAATTCTTCATTAATCTATGTAAACACGTTTTTCAATTTTATTAAAAAAAATAATAACGTTTGATGAGTTACCTGATCATCGAAACTGGGAAATTGATCCATTTATGGTTCTTGAATCTTGACTTAGGGGCAAACCTAAATTATTATTATTATTTTTTTTTATATTGTCAAAAAAAAAAAAAATTGTTTTTATGATCTTAATTATGATCCCCTCCCTCGTATTTATATGTATAATCTTTCTATCTCCTGATATTTATTTATTTATTTGACTTTTGAATTTATGATATTTATTTAGTTGTTACATATGTGATATAATTAAATACGCCCTGATATTTATATATTATTATTATGTCAATTTCTTCAATTCTTAAAAAAAAAAGAAAACTTTATTCGATTTACCGATTTAAATAAAATCTAAAGGCTTAAATTTTAATATTCTATTATATAAAAATCTAATAAAGTGACAGTTAAATTATGACTTATTCTCTTTCTAATTTTCACTTTCCATTACATTAATTAATAATAAAATCTAGCCATAAATATAACCGTTCAGAATCTTTGCGTGACTTTCGCCGAACCTTCGAAATAAACTCGTCTCCGGCGGCGCACAAAGGAGCAGCGACAGCTCGGCACTGCACTGCTGAATCTCCGGCAGCGTCTGGTCCAAGCATTCCGGCGGCTTCCTCCATTTTCAGCGGCACCAAGGTTTCTCCCTCAGCTTTCATGTTTTGATAAAATAATAGTTTCCATATTTGAATCTTAGATTCTATATGTGATTTTGAGTGAAGAGGGTTTTGATAGTTTTGAAGCCTCTAATTTCATATTCTAATCACATATAATTTGAGCGGGTAAATTTTTTAATTTAGGTTGTTTATGTTAGATTAATTGTTTTTACGAATTCTTTAATTTTTTGATTAAAAATCCGAAAATTAGTTTGAGCGATTTTGTATTTGATTTGACTTTTGTGGATGCAATTTTGAATATTCAATTTTGAGTTTTGAATTGCACACAAAGTATTTGAGAAAATGCATTTAGTATAATTTAGGTTTTCTTTGTCTGGTACTAGTTTGAAAATTTTGACCTCTATATCTTTTGTTTTTATATTGAGTATTTAGAGAAAGAAAAATTAGGGTCTGTTTGGCTTTGTTTTCTGTTTTCTGTTTTCAAAGTTGTGTTCTCAAAGTTGAGAACAGAAAACAGTTTTTGTAGTTTTTAAAAAACAAGAGGTGTTTGGTTAATGTTTTCTAAAAACAATTTTTTTTTTAATTCTTAAATAAAAAATTAACAAATATATTTACAAAGATAAAAATCTTTTAAAAGTTTGTAATAAATAATGAGATAAAATAATTTGAAGAAAAATGATGAAAAATAAGGAGTGAGAAAGTAAGGTGAGAAAATTTGAAAAAATAGAAATTGAGAAGAGAGAAATTGATCGATGCAAGAAAAAATGAGAGAGAATGTAATGAGAAAGAAAGTGAAGAGAGAAGTGAGTAGAGAGAGAGGAAATGGCGAGAGAGAGGAAATGGCGAGAGAGAAAAAATGATGAAAGAGAAAATAAAGAAATATTAAGTGATGAGAGAGAAATTGAGGATATAGTAAATGATGCAAGAGAAAATAAGGAGATAGAAAATAATGAAAAAGAAAATAGCAAGAGAGAAAGTGAAGAGAGAAAATGTAAGGAGAGAAAAAGTGATAGAGAAAAAAATAAGGAAAGGGAAAGTTATGAGAGAGAAAGTAAAGAGAGAGAAACTAATGAGAGAGAAAATGATATGACAATAAATTATGTTAGATAATAATAATTAAAAAAGTTATGTGAGAAAAAATATATATAGACAAAAAAAAATTTTGAGAACAACAGAAAACAACTTTTTGTTGTTCTCAAAATTTTCTGTTTTTTGTAACTTTGTTTTTAAAAAAATTTTTATGAAAACAACGCCAAATACCCCAACTTGTTTTCAAAAAACAGTTTTTAGCTTTTAAAAACAAAAAATAATTTTTTAGTTAAGGAGCCAAACACCCTCTTAGTTTCTTCAAACTCTGGAGTTAGATGAGTTAATTTGTTTTTGCTAAGTGTATAATAGGAAATTTGGATTTAATATTTTAATTGTACGATATTGGTTTTGACTAGTATTTTTTTTGTTATTTATTGTTGCTAATCAAAGTTTTAGAATTATTCTTTCTTCTTAGAAAGTGCTAATGTTGGAATTATTCTTTCTTTTTAGATTTTAATTTTTTTTATTTGATTAAGTACAACACATGGTTTAATCTATGTCTATATGAGTTGCATATGAATGTTGGTACTTAGAATTTCTCATTATTCCAATTTTCTCATGTTGAGCCTTACAAAATGACAAAGAGAGAAACAAAATGTTAACTTTGAGGAATTGAGAATAAAATCGTAGGTTAACATGTACAATCTAAAGGCATAAGAAGCATGCTTGAATGAATAAAAACATGTTTTTAATTAAATCCAAAACACACTTTATGTATATATAAAAAGTGTTATTTAATGAATTCTCAATTTTTAATCTTCTGTTAATATTTTAACCATTACTTTTATTTATTAGGTAGTGGAATTAGCAAGGAGCATTGAAAAAACTTGCTATTAATTGGAAGAGGTATACTCTTTTATTCTTTTTAGTATTATACAAGTGTTAGTGAAGTATGTTTTGGGATTATAGTTGTATGCTGCGGTGAGAACGAAAGGTTGAGAATTCTCACTTCTTAGTGAAATAGGTTCTGTGATATATATTTGTGTGCTGGGGGAGATATAAAGAATGCTGGGGGAGATATAAAGAAGAAAAATTGTATGTTGTTTGAATTATTTGAAATAATATTGACAGATGGTTATGTTACAAATATAGGAGGAGTGTTGTCTATTTTAAATTTTGTAATGATAATATGTGTTTTTTATATTATTTTTGTTTGTTTAACTCCTTTGAATTTAATTCATATTCTAATTTGGATATGTTGAACTAACTAAGGAAATTCTGTTAATTTTTTTAGATTATGTAATTAATTATAATTCTAAAAATAGTTGTTGCTTGTTTGTTTTTCTTGTCTATTTTTTTTAGACATAATAATGACGATCGATAAATATTGAATGTTAGCGGATAGATTATCACTGAAATATAAGGATGGAGTTGAGCATTTCTTGGAGTTTTGTGCAAGAAATGCTCAAGAAGAAATGCTCAAGATCCTAATAACATTTGTTGTTTGTGCATTAAGTATGTTAATGTTCAAAGGATGAAGTAAAATCTCACTTATTTAAGTATGGAATAGATAAAAGTTATAAGATGTGGTTATTGCATGGAGAAAAAATCATATTTAGTAGAGAACCTCTATCTAAAAAGAATAATTGTGATTTTGTGGATGATGATAGGGAGATGACATTGCAGAAATGATTGGTGATACACAATTTGAATCAAATTTCGATCGATTGAAATTTAAGACATTTTTAGACGATGTTGAGAAACTCATTTACCCTAGTTGTAATAAATTCACTAAATTGTTAACACTTCTTAGGTTGAATAATATAAAATCTAAACATGGTGATAAGAACCTTACAGATATACTTTCTTTTCTAGGAGAATTATTACCCGAAAATAATGAAATGTCATTGTTGTTTTATAAGATAGAAAATATTGCGTTTGTACGATTGCGTACTGTATCGAAAAAGATTGGTTGATGCAAGTTCATGTCCGACTTGTGGTGAGTTAAGATGGCAGAAGAAAAAGAATTCCGATGAGATTACCATAGGAGTTCTTGCAAAAGTTTTAGCAATTTATATCTATTATTAGAAAATGCTAGAACTTATCAAATATAAAATCAATCTAACAAATTATAGGTTGAATTAATTTAGGTTTTGATGTGCATATTTTGCTAGATATCCATTTTATGAAAACTTTTTTTTGGACGATTTTGTACTATTTTTTTCTTTCTAAATGTGTGAAAAATAATATATTAATAAGGGCTAATTTAGAAAAAGGTGAGACAAAAAAAGGTGTATATTGATGCTCCCTTTTATGAGATTAGTGGAACAAAAAAATAGAAGAGACAAATGCCCTTTATTTTATTGACTAAACATTTAGAGCAAAAGACAGTATGTCATATGTGGATTCTTATTTTTCAATTATTATATTAAAATAAGTTGATTAAGTAACTTTTATTTCAGCCATTTAAATCAACTTATATTGATTTTTATTTTTATTTTTATTTTATATATAGTATTATCAAATCTATCCTTACATATAATAAAATAAGTTAAATAGATTATTTCTTTTTTTGGGAATAAGATTCTAAGTCAATATTGCTAATAATGTCAATTGTCAAATAACGAAGAAATCTCTAGATCGTGTTGAAATATTGAAAATAAACTATCTGAAAATTATGTGACTATTTCAAACTTATTTGGCAAAAAGTCTTTTTTTTTTTTTTATAATTTTTTTAATGAGATTTTATACAAAAGCTTACTTAAATCATTAAAAACATATTTTTGCTAACTAAATTAAGGGCATGGCACAAATAGTGATTATAATTAATTCATGATATTTTAGTTAATAATTATAAAAGAAAATGTTTATATAGAGGGCTCCTAGAAAATGTTAATTACATATTTAAAGGAACATGGTACTCTAAAAGAGTACCCTAGCCTACATAAAAGTCAAGATTCTTGGAAAAGAAACAAATGTATCATAGTTTAGTGGCAATTTGCTCATTGTTTTCATTCAAAGCATTGTTGTTCTCTGCATTCTTCACATTTCCCTTCCTTGGTGATTTCTCACTTTTTTTTCTTCTAAATCCTTGTTTCTGTACATCATCACCCACTCTCCCGTCATCTTGCCACGTTACCCTGTCATCTCTCTCGCGCATTACCTTAGCTTCTCCTCACCGTTCTCTTCTCACTTATGCTTCTTCTCCAACATTTTAACTTTTTTCTGTTCCCCACTACATCGACGGACTGGGCAGCAGCTTTAGACGACTTAGGCAGACACTCCATGGGAGTTTGACTACCTCGGCTGCAGGAAGGCCTTGATGTCCGACTTCAACTTGTTCCTTCCATTACTATTGTTCATGGGAGTTCGACTACCTTGGCTACAGGAAGGCCTCGATGTCTCATACGACTTAATTGAAAGTTAGGTGGTTGTCAATTTTCATAATCTTTACTTCTCAAATTGGATCTCTCTTTTGTGTTTACTGTCGTCGTTAGTTACATTTTGATCGCATCATTTTTTTTCTTCTGTTTTTGACGAGAATTGAGTTCCAAATGAAAAGGATTAAACCATTACCATTTTCATTATTTTATTCCACAGATAACATGCCTACAAAATCTCACCTATTGAGCTTTGGACAAAATTGGACCTGCATATAAATTCTAACCAAACACTTGTTTCATGGTTCTTATTTCACCATGATATATGATCTTCAATCGTTTATCTCACTTTTCGACCATATAGTTTCTATGCATATGAGGTGTTTGTAAAAAAGTGTATGTTTATTCTTGCTTCTGCCCTTTATAATGCATTATCATGCAAAATGAATTCAGTTCCTTCGTATGTATACATATAAATATATATATTTTAAAAATTTCATAGTTTAACGAAACAAACAGAAGTAATGTGCAAAAATTCATAGTTTAAAAAAATCAATTAGGTCACTTTGAAATATTGCTTCTCAAGCTATCTAGCTTCTCAGGTGTTATTCTTATTGTTTGTCTGCATTTTTCTAGCTGGATTAGTCTTTCTCGATTTCTCATTATTATTGTACATGTTTTCTATTAGCTTGTAAATAGACTTATGGTGTTGCTGTGAAAAATAAAGGGAAAATAAACTCCTCTTTTTGAAGTTGTTGCTTACTTTTGGAACGAATCCCATGTGTCTTGTAATTTATTTTCCTTTTGAAAAGATAATAATGAAGCCTTCAGTTGTTGTTTCAGTACGTCTTCTCTCTATGTGAACTATTTATGTTCTCTGTATATGTATAGCTGTGTGTGCATACACTTTTGAAAATGGTTGTTTTTTGAAATTTTAGATTGTATAGCAAACCAGTATTATTATACTTATAAGTGTTATGAGACAAAAGAGAAATGGTATAGTTCATTTCTCTAAAGCCAACAGACAAAAAGATATTCTCGATTTTCTCTCTATGCATATACATACAAGTTGATTTATAAACTACATAGAAATGTTATATGATTTGATGCTTCATGTTGTATGTATATAAATTTGATCTCAGCCTCTTCTTTGTACTTTCAAAAATTTGCTTTAGTTGCAGGCTAAGCAGGTCTATAATATATTTATATGCTTTATATATAGTTCAGGGACAAATTCATTATAACTAATTCTTTATATTGACATGTTATTCTCCATTCACATGTAATCTTTAATACAAAGCAATTGGACAAAAGAAAAAAGACAATAATCTATAATACAAAGCAGTGATATCACTGATATGGTAAAACTTGTTCAAGCGTCCTCTTGTACAAGTATATTAAAATATCAATTGTTTTGTTGCTTAGTTTGTGAGATTGACCAATTTTGGTGGTCATTTTTACAAATATAGTACTCAAATTTTCGTAACATATCTTTTCTTCACAGGGCTTAACTATGCACTTAACATCATCGCCAGCTGCCCACCTTCATCCTCGCTCTTCAGCTTTTACACTCCTCTCCTTTGCCTTATTAGGGTAAGTCCGTTTGAATGCTTGGAAAAAGAAAAGGTACTTGGAGTTAATTTCTTCAAGACGTGTTATAGGACTTTCATATGAGTTAGTTATTTTTCAAATCATTTAAGTTGTTCCACAATAAAATAAAACTTTGTGACAAGTTCTCTTTTTCCTGACTCAAAAACCGCTCTCTACTCAAATATAGTAAGATGGAAGTTGACGTGGACAGAGATCCACTAAAAATTCTTGAAATTGTCAATACACATTTGGAGGGGGAAGGAGTTTTTAAGTTTTAACCGACTCATTCGCTCCTCTGTTCTTCTGTTCTTGAAATCAGTCCAGCCCTGCCTATGCCAGGTACACGCAGAAGAAAAAGTAAATAATCCTATTTTTCTCGACATAAATTTCTTTTTCGGTTATGCTCACTTTTCACTCATTTTTAAAGTTCTCTGTTAGTTTTAGTCACTACTTTGGGTTGGGAGAGTAAGAAAAGAAAGAGAGTCTAATTCTATGTTTTGAACATGTAGGAAAACAGAAAATAAATGAAATCAAAATGGACCCTTAAGGTGCTTGATGAAATGTCACACTCACAACATTTTGTTTAATGAATTGTTTTTGTGATAATTGGGTTTTGCTTGTGAATTTTGTTAACAGTTGCATAATGTTTTCTCTTCAAAGTCTTGTTCAGCCATTGATGCTGCTGTAATTCTGATTTTTGTATGTGTGTGTATCCAGATGCCCCTACATGAGCAGAGTAACACATCACAGACTTAGTAATAAACTGACCTTCTTCTCACCCTATGTCTTTCTCCCCTGCTGATATGGGAATGGCAGCAGCCGCTCTTCCCGAAGCAGTAGGAGGGAGTTTGGGCCTCCACCATAGTTCTCCACAAAAGAGCAGCAGCCCCAGGACACCCAAGCCTGCGTATAGGGTTTTGCTGCCTCTGCGCAGCCCCAACAAGTCACGTACTGTGGTTCCACCTATGAAACCCAAGTCCTCCGGCTGTTCTCATATATCAACTAAAAAGAAGAAGAAGATGAGGAAGAGTGTTTCCTATACCACTCCGGACTGCACCACTTCTGATGTCCTGAACTTAATGGATGCCCTTTGCCTCCCCGTCTCTCCTGACATGTACACTTCTTTTATAAGAGAATGCACCAGCTCTGCTCACTCCCATCAAGCTGATGATCTGCATGCCCATATCAGGCGAAGCGGCCTCCGGCAACCACCCTTATCTTTACTGAATCGCCTCCTCCTTATGCATGTCTCCTGTGGCCATCTAGACATGGCCCATCATCTGTTTGATGGAATGCCCTCAAAAGATTTTAAGTCCTGGGCCACCATCATAGTTGCTTATCTTAACAGAGATGATTATGAGGAAGCCATGAATTTGTTCCTGAGAATGCTGCACCATGTCAGCATGCTAGAATTCCCTGCTTGGATCACGGTCTGCCTGCTCAGGTCATGTATATGCACGAGTAATATGGAATTGGGGAAACAAGTGCATGGCTGCTCCTTAAAGTTGGGTCATGCTAATAATTTGGTTCTGGCTAGTTCCTTGATAAACTTTTATGGGACATTTAGGTGTCTGGAAAGCGCCGACATAGTGTTTAATCAACTGGCCCATCATAATTCACTGACATGGATGGCTAGACTGATCAACAACTCCAGGGAAGAGCTCTTCTCTGAAGTATTTAGAGACTTTAGGGAAATTGGAAAGTCAGGAATTAAGAAGAATGCCTTGATGTTTTCTAGTGTTTTGAAGGCATGTGCGAGAATGCATGATCGTGGGCAATGCGGTCGACAAGTTCATGCAAACGCCATCAAACTTGGATTAGATACAGACGTGTATGTGCAGTGTGGGTTGGTTGACATGTATGGAAGAAGTAGGCTTGTTAGAGATGCAAAAAGGGTGTTTGAAATGTGCAGTGACAAAAGTAGTAACGCATGTTGGAATGCCGTGATTGGTGGTTATATACGAAATGGGTCATATGTTGAGGCCATTAAGTTCCTCTATGAGATGAAGGCAACTGGACTGCAGCTGCAACCATCTCTGCTAGATGAACTGAGGATTGCTTGTGGTGGTAATACTCATTCCCTTGAAGAACTTTACCCCACATTGAATGCTTAAAGCAACTCTGGTTTTTGATCATTGAATGCCAAAACAGAGAATGAAGTTAAAAATTGGGATAAGAAAGGCATTGCAGCTATTACCCTTGTTATTGTTAATAGATTTTAGGATCATAAACTTGAATGGCAGAATCTTGGCTAGCAAATTTAGTATCATTTTGTATATATCAATCAATAGTTCACTGTCTTTTGTTGGGATAAAAGATTTACATATAGTTGTCTATTGTCAAACAAAATGACATTAGTGAATGTTGTATTTCTTTTATTTTTTGGGTTCTTAAGATTAAGGTTACAATTCATCGATATATATTAGAGTTGTTAGACTTGCTACGTTTAACGGTAATGGTAAACTTCACTCTCCCCCATGTTGGTGTATGTATTTTTCTAATATACAACTTGCTTAAAACTACCAACCAGCGACGGAGGGAGAAATTTAAGATAGTGGGGCAATTTATGATAAACAATTCATTATTAGGGGAATTTATAATAAAAATTTCATTAGAGGGTCATTTTAGGCTTAAATGATAAAGTTATATTAGTAATATTATATATATAATTACTTAAATTTAAATATTCAGTGGGGGCAGCTGCCGCTGCAATGGTAGGACTGCCTCTGCAACCAACCATGGGTTACTCATGGCTTACTCCACTTATTAAAGTGTCTCACATCGAATAGATGTGAGGATATCAACCAACATATAAGACTATGAGTTACTCTATTTGTCACTAATTAATTTTGTGATGAAATTCCATATGTGCTACTAAAACTCCTACTCTATACTTATATGAACCTAGATTTATTTACTTTTAAAGTGTAAATAATTTTTTTTTAAAATGTAATAAAGTCATCTAAATAAGGCAAATGAATTGAAAAATAATAAACAAGTCATCATAATAATTTCTCATCACATATTTTAATATTTCATATTAAAGTAGTTAAATTACTCTATCAATGATAATTTTGAAAAATATTTATGTGCTTAAATTTAATCTTTCTTTTATTAATTATTTATTTTGTCATTTATTTGCTTATCTAAACATATATGAAATAGTGAAATAATACATAAATATACATATTTTCTTATTTTGTCGTTGAATATTTTTTTTAATGAGAAATTACTTATTTTAACTGCTCTAGCCATTAATTTAAAAATAGGTATTGTGATTAGAAAAGTGGGTATCCTTCTATTTTTACCCAACATTTTAAAATTGTTAATTGATACCCACTTTTCTAATCACAATACCTATTTTACCCTTTCTAGGTTTTGAAATGCAAACCACAACCCATTAAAATGTAAACCACAACTCTTTAAAATGTAAATGTGGAAGTTAGTTAAGTTATTTAGTATGTCACTTCAGCAGCTCGACTACCTTTTTACATATTTTTCAAACACATTTTTTTTTGGTCAATACAGTTAGCTCCCTTGTATAAAGCCCCTGCCTTTACTATCATTGTTGAGACATTCATTTTATTCTTTCATCTGTAAAATTCTTCCCATATAAGATTCTTGGATTCATGTTTCTCCAAGAACCAAGAATCTCTGTTTTGTAAGGAGTTTTTGATCTCCATTGTTTGTAATCGAGACTAAATAATTGAGCTAAGTGGCTAATAAAGACTACAAGCCTTATAGGTTGTTCCCTCGTGGAGTAGACAATAGATTCAACATCTCTTGACCATGTAATTTTGTGAGTTGTATTTACTTTGCTATTGTTTTATCATTTCTCATTTTTATGTTTGTGACTAGATACTGTGCTTAGTCACTTGTTTGTTCTTGTTTTGTGTGGTTTGATCACCACAAGTGGTACCAGAAGCCGAGTTTGAGGATCAAGAACTGTCTTTATCTCGATCAAGATTGCATCAAGAATGAGTTCAGCAAAGTTTGAAGTTGATAGGTTTACTGGGGAGAATGATTTCAATCTTTGGAGAATCAAAATGAGAGCACTGTTAGTACATCAGAGAATTTCAGAAGTCATTGAAGAAGAGGCTTTCAAGGATTCGAAAGAAGATCAAAAGAAGACTAAAGAGCTTCAGACCAAGGCTCACAGTGTCATTATTCTAAGTATGGAAGATGAAGTTCTTTGAGAAGTCTCACATGAAGAGACCGCTATTAGGTTATGGAATAAGTTAGCTGCCATCTACTTGAAGAAAACTCTGGCCAATAAACCGTATCTGAAGAAAAGATTGTACATGCTAAGAATGGATGAAACTCATGAACTCAGAAAACATCTTGATGAGTTCAACAGAATAGTTCTTGAACTTAAGAGCATTGGTGTCAAAATCGATGAGGAGGATCAAGGGATTGTCTTACTGAGTTCTTTGTCAAAATCATATGAGCAATTTGTTGACACCATGCTCTATGGAAAAGAAACTTTAACAATGTCAGAAGTCAAAGCTGCATTAAATTCAAAAGAAACCTAGAAAAGATCAGAAGACAAGAATGACTCACATGGATAAGGACTTATGGTCCAAGGAAGATCATAAAAGAGAGAAAATAGGGGTTTCAAGAATAACAATAGTAATGAGAATCATCAGAATAATGGTAGTAACAGAAATCATGGTGGTCATCGATCCAAGTCAAGGTTCAGACATGGAAAGTTTTGCAATTATTGTAAGAAAGAAGATCATTACAAAGATGAGTGCTACTCGCTAAAAAATAAGAACAACAAAGATAAGAATGACAAAGGCAATAGAGGTAAAGTAGGTACTGTGACAAATGGCTCTGAATCAGTCGATGTAGTGGTTGTTGCTAATTCAGATTCGAGACAAGAATGGATTTTGGACTCTGGTTGTACTTTTCACATGTGCCCAGATAAGAGCTTGTTTAGTTCTCTTGAAGAGAAAGCTAGTTGTAATCTAAATTTAGAAGAAAAAAAGACACCCCTTCTAACAAAAAAGAAAAGAAAATAATGAGCCATAATTATTATTCCACAAAGTTTAATTATTCTTATTGCTTAATTGGTCCCTAAACTTATTTTCCACAAATTGGTCTCCAGATACTTTTTTTGGCAAATTGGCCACCAACTGTTAGTAATAGTGAAGGACTAATGATGACGAAAAAATCAAAGTTGGGAGACCAATTTACAAAAGTTCGGGAACCAATTTACCAAATTACGTATAGTTGAGGGGCTTGGAACGCAAATAAACCTTGACAAAATAGCATATTGTACTTGTACTTTGCTTTTCAGTTTTTTCCAACTTTTTTGAACGGCTCAAAAAACACAAATAACTCTCAAATCTCATTTTTAATTCCATAAACATCAAATTAATCATTGGTAACAACCATGAGGGTTGGTGGAATTTGAAATTCAAAGGGTGTCTCTAAACTCTATAAATAAGAGTCTATTGCTCATTTGTAAGACATAATTTTTCTATATATTAGAGCACTTGACTAGAAAACACCTAGAGACTTGATAATTCAAGAAAGTTATTTCCGAAAAATTGTGAGAGTTGCCTTAGTGCTTGAGTTAGGGGGAAATAAACATTTGGACAAAGGTTTCAAACCTCATATTATGATTAATAATAAAAAAAAAAGGAATTTGAAGTATATATTACTGCTTTTGATGAGAAAATAGAATCATAATTTCTCTATTGCAAGTTAAGAATAAAGTAGAGGGCAAAAGATTAAAAGAAAAAAAATAAAGGATATGTGTAGAAAAAATAATTATTTTATTATTAATTCATAACTGAGAATTTAAATTTCTAAATTTCATGAATGATTTATTTAAGAAAAAGAGGGAGAATTTTGAGACAAAAAAAGGAGTCTATTCAATTAATTGTACGGTTATCAATATTATTATTAGCTTTGAAAAAGAAAGGATTAAAATTTGCGAGTATTTTGGTCATATTTAAAATAAGTTTGATCAAAATCAGTGCAATGTACTATTTTGGTCCATTTTGCAAAAGATTAGATCTGAAATGTCATTTAACAAAACATAAATATCAATTGAGTATTCAGGTAAAACACATAAATCAAATTAATATTTTTCTTTTTTATAATATTTCCTTTCACATAATTTATACATACCTATTTACTTCTTTATCAAATGTTATTGAAGCTTATAAGAATAATAATGATTTCTATTTTCTTTAATAATAAAGAGATCATGAAAAAGATGGTCTTCTACATCATTGAGAAGCAAAACAAAAAATGCATAATTTGAGGTTTTAACACAAAAGGAAAAAGAAAATGAATTTGAAGTATATATTACTGCTTTTGATGAGAAAACAAAATCATAATTTCACTATGCAAGTTAAGAATAAAGTAGAGGACAAAAGATTAAAAGAAAAAAAAAAGAGAATGTATGTTACTTGGTAAATGGGAAAAGTTGTAATTATTACTTTAGGTAAAAAAAAACAAGAAAGGAATGAAAAGTTGTAATACGAATAAGAATGGTTTCATCTTTTATTTTCAATAAAGAGATGTGAAAAAGAAAGACTTATATCATTGAGAAGTAAAAAAAAAAAAAAATGCTTGGTGTAAGTTTTTACACACATTAGAAAAAATAAAAAAGAAATTTGAGCTATATATTATTAAAAATTAGAATAAAATTTTCTCAAGCAAAGTTTAAATTAGAGATAAATAGAAATAGGTTGATCAAATAAATAAAAAGAATGTTATTACTTTATTTTTTTATAAAGAATGTGAAAAAGAAAGGAGAATAAAGAGATCGGTAAACCATTTCTATTTTAGACCAAGTTTATGGTAAAGATGTTTCTATAGTTATAATTTGTCATTGATGATCAATTTTTTTTAATTATATTTATGTTTATTTTTCTTTTAACTGTTTGAAAGAATAAAACTTTAATTTTACAAGTTTTTTACTATATTTACATATCAAGAAAAAAAATTGATGACTAAATTGTTATAGATCTATGGAAGAGAATTATTCATTTATCATCTACATGTATATATTGTATTTTTATAGAAATATAATTATATATATGTGTGACTTATTTGTTTTAAAAATTCTCAATAAAAATTGCTTTTTGCATATTAATTTTATTTTGAATTGAAAATATAAAATTAAAAATTACGATTCAGATTTTCTATCATCAAAAAATTATTATTTTTAATTAAGAGTGTTTTTTTTTTGTATAATATATTATAGAGAGAATTTATTTTTAAGAAATAATCCATGATAATTTTGTAGTAATAATAATCTATAAGGTGTGTGAAAATAAATTTTAAAAATATATGATAAGTTTATTTAATAAGGAATAAAACACTTATGGGTGTAGTTTAGAAGCAAACTTTAATTATTTCAAAAAAAATTATTTTTATAAAATAACACCAATCTCCTCCTAAATTATTAAACAATAAAATTATATTATTTAATAGGAATATTTCTCTAAACACATCTAATATTTCAGTTATATACAATAATATCACCAATATTAGAAAAATTAAATTTGTATATGCTATCATTGTAATTTTCTTGATTTGTAGCCAAATAATAATATTAAAAAAATATAACTATCTAAAATTTATATTAATGTTATATATATATATATATTTATATAAAAATCATTCACTTGAATATTAATATTATGATATTTTATTATTTTATTTTATTTTATAAAATCTCTTACAGGTAACACATTAGATTTTGCATGTTTTGCTTCTATTATATGAACTAGTCAAATATATATTCTAGTAGATAATTACTGGCTTATATATTCAATATATGAAGAGTTTAAATATGTGGGAAGATAGAAACACTTTTAATAAATTTTACATTTCTAAAATTTAAATTATATATTTTTTTATTAAAAATGATGAACTAATTAATATATAATAAAAATATAAAGGCTATGGATTTAAGTGATACAATTGATAAAGTTTGGGGACCTCAATTACTATTTACTAAAATAAGAAAGTAATAAAAAAATAAATATATTACTTAATTATGCCAAAAGAAGCAAAAAATAAAAAGAATGAAAACTATGAAGTGCTTGTGAGATGGGTAAACAATTTGTATTGTATTTGTGAAGCTAATAAGAATAAGAATTATTTCTATCTTTTATGTTTAATAAATAGATGAAAAGATAGTGGTCTACATCATTGAGAAGTAAAAAAAAAAAAAAAAAACAATATAAGAAGGAGATACATTGGATATTGTTATACCCAGATTTCGAGCCATAGCAAATATGACCTCGAAAGCTGAGTTCGCATTAAATGGTCTCGTGAGGGTTAGGGTATGCTCTACGATTGTAAATCAGAGCCTGCAAAGTATGATACAGACCTCGAATGTACTGACCTCGAAATGAACTCGATCTCGAAAGATAGCTCTGAGAGCCCCTCATCTTCAGGAACAACTTCGGAGCAGGGGTCTCGAGCTAGATATGTTATCTCGAAAGCGATGTTAGCTCGGGAAATGTCAGTGGCTCGCACAATGACATGAAACCTTAGATGCTGAAGTCTTGGAGATACGCTATGATCATTTTGAATATCTACAAGTATTGTAGATATAGGATGTAATCCTCATTTATTGATGTAAATCCCCAAGAATCGTGGGATATTGTTTAGTCAGTTGTGCGTTTCCTGATCTTTGGGAAACGTTTCCTTGTATATCTGATTATTGGCATTTAAGGCCATTTATTTTTATTCACAAAAGAGTAACTACCCAAAATATGTGGGATAGTATTCTGCATCCTTCTCTATAAATAGAGAAGTCATGCACCATTGTAAATGACCGAATTTCTGATTCTTGAGAGAAAACTCTGGAGAATTCATGCTAAAGAATTGTTCAGAGATAATCTTGAGATTAATAACAGAGACTCGTGGACTAGGCAGATTTAACTGCTGAACCACGTAAAAACCGTGTGTCTGATTCGTTTGTTTGTTTTAGCTATTGTCTTTAATTGTTTACGTGCTCTCTTCTTTTATCTGTTGACGAAAAACGGCGTCAACAGTTTGGTGCTTTCATTGAGAGCCTCAAGCATCCATCCCAGAGAGATTCATGGCTACAAACAATCAGAACACTCCTGAAGAAAATTACCCAAGGCGTCCTGGAAAACAACCAATGGAGAACCCGGACGCTGAGGAAAGGAGTGGGTCCTCTGATTCCCGGGGACCACCTCCACAACCAAGGGATGAGGACATGTACTATAACCCTGAGCGTTATGTCCCTATTGTAGAATTGGAGAATCGGCAGCTGAAACAGCTGCTGGCAGATGCCAACAAACGTAATGAGGAGTTGACTAGGATAGCCGCGGAGGCGCAGGTGGCTCAGCCCCAGCTTCCGCGCGAAGACCAAGTCCCTCCTCCAAGGGACGTGCACGTTTCTCCCCGGAGGCCCCGTGGACATCCACGAAAAAATGCTGCCACAAGGAGGCCAGCACAACCTCCAGCACCAACAGAGCCATCTGCCCCTTCTAGGCCTCAGAGGAGTGCCCGAGCTCGGGTCCCGCCTAATCCACCTGTGGGAGTGCCTGCAGGAACTGAGAACAACCGAGCTCCTGCCGAGGCTCGGACTCAGGTTCCTGGTAGTGCACCGAACGCAACTGGCCCGTCTCGGACAAATTCTGGACCCTCCAGGCCGAGGCAAGGAAGACAACCACCGTCACCTATACGGTTTCCTCCGTCTCCCATAAGATATCCTTCACCTCCCCGCAGGAACGCTCAACCTGGTCGAGGTCAGGATCAAGGGCGTACAGGGGAGAGACAAGGAGACAGGGAGACGTTCCAGGGGCGGAAAGGTGCGCCATCCGAGAGAAGTCAGACGTCCCGATCTCGCACTGCAGAGACGAGGCGACGTAGAAAGGATCCACCACGAAATGACCGATCGATGAGTTTCACTAGTGATGAGTCCGGAGAAACAAGGTCTGTCAGTAAACACGACCGGGGTCGTAAAAATACTGGGAATCACAAGAGCCATCCCGACCTGCGCAATCACCTGAATCAGAGCAGGGGAAAGGGAGATCAGACAAACCCGGATCTTAGGAATCATCTGAACGGGCGTAGAGATCCCTCACGGAGACGCGAGCCTGGGATCGCGATTAACGACTGTCAATTCCAAACACCGCCTAAGGACCCAGTACAAGAAAGGATCGATCAGCTCGAAAAAGCCTTTAGGCTTTTGAAGAATGAACGAGGGAACGGTCGATATGAGGACTCTGATGAGGAGCTCGAGCCATTTGCTCCCAATATTTCTAACACTCAGTTCCCCCAAGGGTTCCGGATTCCTCACGTCCCAGCATTTGAAGGAAAAACCGACCCATGCAGCCATCTGAGTACATTCAACACTATCATGAGAGCTAGTAACGTGGGTTACGAGCTCAGATGTATGCTGTTTCCGACATCATTGGTCGGACCTGCCAAGAGTTGGTTCGAGAAGTACAAGAGACATTCTATAGCTTCGTGGGATCAATTGTCTAGAGACTTCAAGAAGCAGTTCCGGGCTATGGTGGGAGTCAGACCCGAAGCATCCACTTTGACTAACGTCCGACAACAACTGGGCGAAACACTAAAGAGCTACCTGACAAGATTTAATCTAGAGGTCGCCCGAGCTCGTGACGTGGATGACAGCGGGCACTTGATGGCCATCCGAGCTGGTGTTTTACCCGGGAGTGCCCTTTGGGATGACATACAAGGGAAACCGGTGAGGTCGATAACCGAGTTTAACAGACGGGCGCAGAAATTTGTCAATGTAGAGGAAGCGAGGTCAACACTCAAAGCGACCTCGCAGACCGAAACTACAACGATAAACATTAACTCCGCCTCAACCTCGGCTGACCCACTAGTTACACAGCCTACCTCGGAGAATCCTTCCAAGAGAAAAAAAAGCGAGGGAAATAATCCCGAGGCTGATGGAGGAAAGAAGAAAAAAGGAGAAAGGTATTTCTCCGTGTATAAAGTGCATACCGAGCTCAACGAGTCTCGGGAAAACATATACCTGGCTAATGAAAACCAGGTCCCCTTCAGGCGCCCGGACCCTATGAGGAATCAAAAGTCCAAGAGGGACTCCAGCAAGTATTGTCGATTTCATAGGGACACCGGCCACACAACTGATGAGTGCCGACAGCTGAAGGACGAGATCGAAGGATTGATCTCGAGAGGTTATTTCCGGCAGTATGTCAAAAACCAGAATACTGGACAGGCTACTGCCAGCCAGAGAGTAGCCGCGCTTCCGGCAACACAGAATAATAACTCCCGATCTCGGGATGAGGACAGGCCTCCGCCGATAGATGGAGAGGACGTAATAACCATCTCGGGAGGTCTTCATCTCGCAGGAGGGGGCAGAAATGCTCAAAAACAATATGTGAATGAGCTGAAGACAGGGGACGGGTCTCCATATGAACCCGAACCAAGGGCACCAAAAAGCCAAAGGGTTGAGACTCAGCCTATAACCTTCACCGAGGAGGATGCCTCTCACGTCCAGTTCCCTCATCATGATCCACTCGTCATCACCCTACAGCTTGCCAACAAAAGAGTGCGCTGAGTTCTCATAGACAATGGGAGCTCAGTTAACATTCTTTATAAAGCAACCCTAGAAAAAATGGGACTCTCCCTTCGCGACCTGAGGGCTTGTGCAACCACTTTGTACGGCTTTTCTGGAGAAGGAACCGCCTGTATGGGGTCCATTGAACTCCCTGTGACCTTGGGAGACTATCCAGTCTCGGTAACCAAGATGATGGAGTTCGTGGTGGTAGAGTTACCATCTGCCTACAATGTACTGCTCGGGAGACCCGCCCTGGTCGGGCTGGGGGCAGTTTCATCTGTAAGGCATCTAGCCCTTAAGTTCCCAACTCCAAGCGGGGTCGGAACATTGAAAGGAGATCAACTGGCAGGAAGGGAGTGCTACAGCATTTCCTTAAGGGGAAAGAAACAAACAAGCGCGCAAGCACTTATTGTCATACAGAATAAAGATGGGACAGTTTTAGAAATTGATGAGGAGATCGATCCAAGGATTGAAGAGAAGATTGACCTCCAACCTTTGGAGGTGCTCGAAGAGGTTCAGCTCGATGAATCTGATCCCTCAAAAAAGGTGAAGGTCGGGAAACACCTCCTAGACGAATCAAAATAGCAATTAATTTGCTTTCTGAAGAAAAACCAGGATGTCTTCGCGTGGTCCCACTCTGACATGGTGGGAATAAGCCCTAATGTAGCAAGCCACGCATTGAATATAGACAAAAGTTTTCCCCCAAAGCAGCAAAAGCGAAGGCAGTTGGATGAAGACAGAAAGAAAGCACTAAAGGAGGAGGTGGACAGGCTGAAAGCAAATAATTTTATAAGGGACGCTTTTTACCCTGATTGGTTGGCCAATCCAGTGTTGGTCCCGAAACCCAATGGGACATGGAGGACGTGCATTGACTACTCAGACCTCAACAAGGCCTGCCCGAAAGACTGTTTTCCCCTGCCGAGAATTGATCAGCTCGTGGATGCCACGGCGGGGCATGGTCTGATGTCGTTCATGGATTCCTATTCTGGATATAACCAGATCCCCATGCATGCCCCCGACCAAGAACATACGAGCTTCATTACAGATAAAGGGCTCTACTGCTACAATGTCATGCCATTCGGACTCAAGAATGCCGGAGCCACGTACCAGCGGCTCGTAAACATGATGTTCTCAGAGCAAATAGGGAACAACATGGAAGTTTATGTTGACGACATGCTTGTAAAGTCTCAACTTAACAAGAACCATGTTGATGACATCGAAGAGTGCTTTGGCGTACTCAGAAAGTACAACATGAAGTTGAATCCTCAGAAGTGCACTTTTGGGGTGTCTTCAGGGAAATTTCTGGGTTTCATTGTCAACTCTCGTGGAATCGAGGCTAATCCCGATAAAATAAAAGCCCTGATCGATATGCCTTCACCTCGGAAGCATAAAGATGTTCAAAGCTTGACTGGCAGGATGGCAGCTCTGGGCAGGTTCATTTCGAAGTCAACGGACCGCGGTCTCCCATTCTTCAACTTATTGAAAGGAAGTAAAAAGTTCGAATGGACAGACGAGTGCGAGCTAGCCTTTCAAGAGCTCAAAAGGCACTTAGCCGAACCACCCATCCTATCGAAGCCTGAGACGGGAGAAGTACTGTTCTTATATCTCTCAACAACCGAACACGCGATAAGCGCGGTGCTCGTCCGAGAGGAAGAGAGAATATAGAAACCCGTCTACTACATCAGTAAAAGATTACTGGGGGCAGAGTCAAGGTATCCACTGATGGAGAAACTCGCCCTCAGTCTGATCCACTCATCTCGAAAGCTCCGCCCTTACTTTCAGGCACATCCTATCCATGTACTGACAGATCAACCATTAAGGCAAGTCTTGTCCAAACCAGAGGCATCTGGTCGACTCCTTAAGTGGGCTGTTGAGCTCGGACAATTCGAGATCACCTACCATCCGAGAACAACCATTAAGGCACAAGCGTTGGCAGATTTTATAGTGGAGTGCACCGGTACAGCCGACGACGAGGTAACAACCACGGCCCACGAGCTGTGGAAACTTTACGTCGACGGGTCGTCAAATGAAAATGGAGCGGGGGCAGGAGTTATTCTGATCACTCCTGCAGGGAGCAAATTTCACTCTGCATTAAGGTTCGGCTTTAAAGCATCTAATAATGAAGCTGAGTACGAGGCTTTACTGGCGGGACTACGAATAGCAAAGGAACTCAAGGCCAGAGCTATACATTGCTACAGCGACTCTCAGCTCGTAGTTAATCAAATCTTGGGAGAGTACCAGGCTCGTGGCACAAAAATGGCAGCTTATCTGGAGAAGGCAAAGTGTGCATTGGAGTTTTTTGAGTTTTATGCAATCGAACAGGTTCCCCGAGAACAAAACTCAAACGCAGATGCCTTAGCTCGCCTCGCCACCTCCGCCGAAAATGAGGAGCTGAATGTTGTACCCATAGAGCACTTGTCAGCACCCAGCATTACTGGGCCAGACAAGGAAGATGTGTGCATGATCGAGACAGAACCGACCTGGATGAGCCCGATCGTTGAATACCTCGAAAATGGAATTCTTCCAAAAGATCGAAGTCAGGCTCGGAAACTAATGTATCAACTTCCTCGTTACACCATCCTGGATGGAAGACTATACAGAAGAGGGTATTCCATGCCATTGCTCAGATGCGTGACTCCCCCCGAGGCAAAGAAGATTATTGAAGAAATTCATGAAGGGTTCTGCGAAGATCATACCGGGGGGCACAGCCTATCCAAGAAGATTATACGCCAAGGATATTTCTGGCCAACCATTAAAACGGATTCTTTTGAGTCCGTGAAAAAGTGCGACAAGTGCCAGAGATTCGCCACGATACCCCGAGCTCCACCTTCCGAACTAACCATGTTGACGTCCCCATGGCCTTTTGCGGTATGGGGCATGGACCTCATAGGCTCACTCCCAACTGGCAAAGGAGGAGTAAAGTATGATGTGGTCGCGGTTGATTACTTCACAAAATGGACAGAGGCTGAACCACTAGCGACCATAACTTCAAAGAAGATCCTAGATTTCGTGGTAAAGAACATCGTATGCCGATATGGAGTGCCAAGAAAGATTGTGTCTGACAACGGAACTCAGTTTGACTGCGACTTATTTACCAACTTTTGTAACAAGAACGGTATAATCAAGAGCTTTTCGTCAGTGGCTCACCCTCAGGCGAACGGTCAGGTCGAAGCCGTTAATAAAACTCTCAAGAGTTCCTTGAAGAAAAAGTTGGAAGAAGCGAAGGGACGGTGGCCTGAGGAATTACCCCAAGTCCTTTGGGGATATAGAACTACAGCTCGGACATCAACTGGACATACCCCATTTTCTCTAGCATACGGCTGCGAGGCAATGTTGCCCATTGAGGTCAAAATTCCAACGATTCGAACTCAGATTTACGACCAAAGTACCAATCATACTCAGCTCGAAGAAACCTTAGACTTGATCGAAGAAAAAAGAGAAGAGGCTCAGCTGAAAAATGCTGCTTACCAGCAACGGACCACGAGATATTTCAATAAGAGGGTTCGAGACCGAAAGTTCGGAGTGGGAGACCTGATTTTGAGACGAGTATTCTTAGCAACCCGAGATCCAGCAGCAGGAGTACTCGGACCAATCTGGGAAGGACCATACCAGATAGAATCAGTCATCCGCCCTGGCGTATACAAACTTGCGAGGTTAGATGGGAGCCTCATACCACGAGCATGGAATGGCGAACACCTTAGACCTTATTATCAATAGTATAGGAAAAGTGTTGCCTGTAACCATGATTTTCTATCCACGTTAGTTTGCTTTTGAATTTCATCAAATAAAATGTCTACTTTGTTTCACATGTAGTTTATTTTTATTTTTGCAATCTCTCTTAATTTAATAACCTATGGTCACACTCATAGGATATTAAGGGGGCATCATTGGTATACATACCTCCAGCTTAAAAAATAAAAAATATAAAAAGTATTTGGATATAACCAAATACGCGAGCTTAGATAGTTCGGACTTAACCGAGTTATCAAAAACAAAAAAGTATTTGGATATAACCAAATACGCGAGCTTAGATAGTTCGGACTTAACCGAGCGAGCTTAGATAGTTCGGACTTAACCGAGTTATCAAAAACATTAAGTATTTGGAAATAACCAAGTACGCGGGCTTAGATAGTTCGGACATTACCGAACTACCAAAAACCAAAAACGTTTGGAGTTAACCAGATGTGCAAGCATAACAGGTTTGGAACAAACCAGCCAAATTATCGATCGATGATAAATGGGAGCCTAAACCCATCACGAAATATGTCAAGATCGAGGCTGGAACATCTTAAAGAAAAATAGTTTCGAACTCATAACCTCGGAGCTAAGGTACTAAGGATGAGGAGAAGTGACTAAAAAGATAACCAAATCATTCATATTACATACCATATAAGTACTTTCGAGTTCATGGTTAAAGTAATATCCGACCTTGATAAGTAACGAGGTCGGAAGCGGATAATTCGAATAAACTATGCATGAATGCATCGAATTTCGAGCCTAAATCCAAACTATGTTTGTATGCATAAATAAACATAACCGGTTCATCAATTATAAAAATGTGCAAAATATTTCGAGCCAAGAAATGTAAAGCATGTAAAAGAATAGTTAAAGAAATTGTATCAGCCCCATGGGCATAAATTACAATAATTACAGAAGGGGACGCAGCCCCGATAACTGATCTCCCCGAGGTCAGATTCAGTGAAGAGGAGTCTCCTTGGCCTTCTCAGCATCAGTGGCACCGGACCCCTCAGGACGAATAGCATGACTATCCTCCTGAGCTTCCTCCGAAACGGTGCCCGGAGCAGCCTTTTCCTTCTCGAGCTGCTCAGCCTTCTCTTTCTCAAGCCGTTCAGCCTCTTCCTTCTCGAGCCAAGCATTCCATCGTTCAAGGAACGGCGCCTCGTGGGGACCCAAAAAGCTGGTGTCCAGCTCTTCTTTATAAGCCCACATCCGGTACATGGCTGAGTCGACCGCCGTTTCCTTCTTTTCTTTGAACTCGGCAGTAAGGCGGGTTTCGATATCCTCCATTAGGTCGAGGGTGACGGCCTTGTCTTCCTCGAGCTTCTTATTGGTCTCCCGAAGCTGGATGTTATCTCTCTTTTGCTCCTCGAGTTCATTTTTCAGCTTCCCAAGCTCCTTGGCCATTTCCTCACGCTCCTTAACCACTGCCTCGAGCTTAATGTTCGCCACCTTCAGGTCATCATTCGCTCTAAGGTGGAGGTCCCTCTCCTCTTGGGCAAGGGTCCTGCTCGAATGGACCTCGTTATTCAGCTCGTAATTGAGCTGGGCAGTGAAAGCAAGAGCCTGAAAAAAGGAAGAAACCATCATTAGCCTCGAGACAGTATGAATGTAAGCAAAGGGAATATAGGATACTTACCGCAGCAGTGTGCTCGATACTCTTCTCGTACAGGACAGTCCGGTCCCGAGTGCCAGTTAGACACTGCCACTGAGGAGCCTCAAAATTGCCGTAGCTCTGGCCAATCCGGGACATTACATCCGAGATCAGCGTAGACCCGTGAGGACCGGCGGCATTATCCACCACATACGAATCCATATGGGTGGAAATGGTTAGCTTCTGAGCTCGGGAAGCAGAAGGTCTTTTGACAAGCTGGGTAGAAGGCATTTGACCCGCCACAGGAGGTTGGGATTCGACCACGGCAGCGATACCAGTCTGCGAGGCCGGCGCCACCACAGAGACGACGGCCTGCGAGGGTGGTATCGTCGTGGGGACGTTAGTCTGGCCAGTCGACGCAGCAGCAGAGCTCGAAGCCGGCGGGGGAGGAGGAGGCATTTTCCTAGATCTCTTGGAGCTTTTCCCAGGCTGACTGGTTGTCAGTCCCCTTGCCCTGGGGCGCTTGCTCCTCTTGGCACCCGCATTGTCGATGAGGGCGTCGAGGTCGGAGTCCATGTTGCCTGCACAAGTCATCACAGTGAGTCAGTAAAAGAAATACAAGTTACTCCAACACTATATAGAGTGGTGAAAGAAAAAACCTAACTGGAACTTTCCCCCGAGCTCGAGCTTGGGGACCATGAAATTCCCCCGTCTTCAGAAGAGGCGGGGGGAGGGCCTTCCCTATAAGTTGGTGATAACCTCGAAAGGTCCCTATAATCATTGGTCCCATACTGCACAGCTATCCCATTCCACATCTCGTCCGTGGTATACATAGTGTCGTATTTCCCGAGCCCACTATCAAACCTATGGACACAGTCATCTACCCAACTCCATATGTAGAAGTGATATCTATCCTGTGGGCACGAGACTAGTCTATTGGGCCTGTGTTTTAATAAAGTGGGAGACCACATTCGCGAAGTAGGAAGGGTTTTACCTCCATCGGAGTCCGAACCCGAGGCTTCATCATTTGCCTCGTTCCCTGACCGCGGACTTCTCGAGCGAATTGGGAGAGGTGCTTTCCTTTCCCTCCTCGGAGGAAGGATGCCTGTGGGCAGAGGCACTTCCTCCCAGCGTTCATATTTGTTACTGGACCAGTCAGAGGTCGACTGGCCCTGTCCCAACAAGCCACAAGCTCGAAGCTTGTCCTCATGTAGCAGAAATGAGAGAGACCTCCTGCCATAAGGGAGTCGGAGCAGGCTCTCTCTGTGCTCCTTCATTGTCTCGTCAGGGGTGGGACGCTGAAAGTTAGCTGAAAGGCGAGATACACTTCAACTAAACATGGATTCAAGGGCTAAAAATTCGAGCTCAAAAGTAGAAAGTAACGAGAATACTTACGAATTCGCCTAAACGAACGATGTTGAGACGGGAACAGACCGTCTGTCCAGAAAAAAGCCCTCTTGAAGTCAGGAGGATGGTTTGGAAGATCTTCAAAAAAATTTGTCTCTTTGGGGTAGCTCGAAAGATAGTAGAAACCATCTCCTCCCCGAGCTCGGGAGGGATTACTCTTCAAGCAAAAGAGATATAAAATCTCTTGGGGTGAAGGACCTGTCCACCCCTGCTCGTGAAACAAGGACCTCAGGGCAGACAGCACCCTGTATGAATTGGTGTTGAGTTGGAATGGAGCCAACCCAACGAAATCGATAAAGTCCCTGAAAAAGGACTTCAGGGGCAGCAAAGCTCCTGCCTTTAGGTGTTCCTGGCTCCAGGCCGCGTATTTCACACTGGAGTCGCGGCCCCCAGGAGCGAAGCAGCTCCGTTCATGCCTTGTCGGAGCTCGACACTTCAGTGTGTCTAGCGAGCTAAGGCCATGAATGGCCAGGATGTCAGTTATCTGGTCGGAGGTGGTAACCGAGCTCTGGTAGAATTCGGCTTCAAACATCTCCCTCCTAGGTTGCGAAGACGAAGGCTCCGCCATTAGGGAAAACTGGAGTTCCCCCGGGTGGTATGCTACCGTGACTTTTAACGCGGGGTCGAGGGGAACTGGCCTAGGTCCGGGGTTCGGCTCCGGATAGATGGCTTCTCGGAGAACCCTTCTCTTCTTTTCGATGACCTCGTCTATCTGGCGACGATAGTGGGCTCGAATGTCTTCTTGCTCCCGTGCGATCTCGTATTCTTTAATCCGACGCTGGTTCCGGGCAAAGACCGATTCCGGGCTTGGAGATTTGGGCTCGTAAGGAATTGCTCGTAGTGACCCCCACCGTCTTTCCGGATTCTGTGACATCTAACGAGAAAGAAAAAATGGTGAGGGCCATGCATGCAAGGATCACGAGCTTGACAGAATGAGCTCGGAGATTTAAGGACAAGAAACTAAGAATTTAGACCTTCACTAAGGGGTCAGAGCGCGTGTTCCACAGGGAAGAAAAAGAACGTGGATGATTTTTTTTGAAAATCCCGAAATTCAAGGGAAAGAAAGGTGGCGGTTAGCCAGGAAAGGGCTTTTTCGGGTTTCGTGTAATTGTCAAGAATAAGGGTTTTTACCCGAAAACTTGGTGTACAAGAAACATAGCCTAAAATTTTCAAAACACAGAAAGTTGAAACCACATTCAAACGTCGAATCTGGATATAAACCAGAGACGAACTTCCAGAGTGAAAATCCAGAAAACCTAAAAACCTATCGGTTCAAACCCTCCTATCGCATCATGCTAAGAACACATACTAACATACACAGCAAACACAGTATAAAAGAACAACAAAAATGGCGTACTTACACAATGATGGGGAGTGCAGCGAAATCGTCGAGTGGAGAAGAGGTTGCAGGAAAGAACTCACTGACTCGTACAAACCAGGATTCTTTTGTTTCTTCGGCCCAGAAAACATGCAATGAGCATAAACTGTGGAAAGAGGTTTAGGGAATGTTTTTCTTTTTTCTGGTCTGTGATGAGCAAATGTGAAGAAGACGAAGAGGGGGTCTTGTATAAATAGGTGGGAAAACTGGATTAATCAGGAGCGTTGATTAAAATCCTCAACAGATCGAATGGAGGGGAGTCGATGATAAGATGGCGCCGAAAAGCTGTCAGACGAACGATCGTGGGCATGTTCCCAAGGTACTCAAGTACCTAAAGTGAGCAATACCCATCTGGCACGTGTCCGTTTTAAGAGTGACGGTATGGTTCCCGAAAAGAGTAGTTCAAAAGTTTCCTTCTCTTAGGATTCGAACAAATACTTTTGAGGGGGCAAAATGTTATACCCAGATTTCGAGCCATAGCAAATATGACCTCGAAAGCTGAGTTCGCATTAAATGGTCTCGTAAGGGTTAGGGTATGCTCTACGATTGTAAATCGGAGCCTGCAAAGTATGATACAGACCTCGAATGTACTGACCTCGAAATGAACTCGATCTCGAAAGATAGCTCTGAGAGCCCCTCATCTTCAGGAACAACTTCGGAGCAGGGGTCTTGAGCTAGATATGTTATCTCGAAAGCGATGTTAGCTCGGGAAATGTCAGTGGCTCGCACAATGACATGAAACCTTAGATGCTGAAGTCTTGGAGATACGCTATGATCATTTTGAATATCTACAAGTATTGTAGATATAGGATGTAATCCTCATTTATTGATGTAAATCCCCAAGAATCGTGGGATATTGTTTAGTCAGTTGTGCGCTTCCTGATCTTTGGGAAACGTTTCCTTGTATATCTAATTATTGGCATTTAAGGCCATTTATTTTTATTCACAAAAGAGTAACTACCCAAAATATGTGGGATAGTATTCTGCATCCTTCTCTATAAATAGAGAAGTCATGCACCATTGTAAAGGACCGAATTTCTGATTCTTGAGAGAAAACTCTGGAGAATTCATGCTAAAGAATTGTTCAGAGATAATCTTGAGATTAATAACAGAGACTCGTGGACTAGGCAGATTTAACTGCTGAACCACGTAAAAACCGTGTGTCTGATTCGTTTGTTTGTTTTAGCTATTGTCTTTAATTGTTTACGTGCTCTCTTCTTTTATCTGTTGACGAAAAACGGCGTCAACAGATATTTTCTCTTTATAATTTTCTATGTATTACTTTTGTTGGTCAAATATAAGAAAGTAATAAAAAATAAATAAATATATTACATATAATGTCAAAAGAACAAGAAAAGAATGATACTTGTTGGTTGTTTATGAAATGGGCAAACAATTTTCATTTTAACAAAATCAATAAGAATAAGAATATTCATCATCTTTAATAAGGAGAAACAAAAATTTACAAAAATACATATAGAATAAGGTTTTAATACTATTGATTTTGTAAATCCTAAAATTGGCATATTTTATAAAAATATCTTTTTAATTAAAAGATCAATTTATGTTTCCCTTTATTGTAAATTTCGAAAATTCACTTTTCATTTTTGAGAATTTCGGATTATATTAGCTTCTTTATTTAGCTTTATACTGTCTCAATTTGATTATAAATAGAAGTTATATCTTGCAAATATTCAGTACTTACCCAAAGTCATTTCTGGAATATTTGATCGTATATTTTCGTGCAGCTCAAGAATTGAAATTCAGGAAACTGAATATTTAATGTCATTAATTGTTCTTTCTATTTTGAGCTGTTTTTGATAGACACAGGTCTGAGCTGTCTCAACCAAAATCGTATCTGTCGGATCAACATCTTCTAAAAAAGGCAACTCTTCATCAATCAAGAATATCTTTAATTATTCTTGCCTTTATTAGGAGATTCTTTCTCAGCCTTTATGAGCACGAAAAAAGACTCTATAAATAGGGCTCTAAAGGCATTGAGAAATGTGAACTCTTAGATGCATAATTTGTGAGTGTATTGTAATATTTGTGAGAGTTCCTTCTTTGTATTCAAGATCATTGTATTCACTTGATCTTCACTACAAGAAAAATCATTTTTAGAGGCGGAAATATTACCGGCGGACTAAGTCTGCCAATAACGTACAGTATATTAGTTGCGGAGTACTGGGTTTGCTGCTAATAATGGGGAAATCAAAACAAAAAATTAATTTTTTTATTAGCGGCGGACTTTCCCCATTATTAGAGGCGGATTGTCCGCCGCTAATACAATGCCCGGGAACAGTTTCAAATTTATTAGCGGCGGGTCTTAGTTTGTCGGTAATGACATTAGCGGCGGGGATATTACCAGCGGGTTATGGTGATAGCGGTGGGACCCGCTGGTAATAGTGTATTACCGACGGGTTATAGCGGCGGACCCGCCTGTAATAGTGTATTACCAGTGAGTTAATTGCGGCGGGACCCGCCGGTAATAATGTTATATAATGTTCTTTTTTGAGAGCCTTCGGCCTCCCTTGGCAGATCTCTGTTCATTCTTCTTCTTCTAACCTCTTTTGATCTTCCAAGATCACCTCAAGCTCAACGCTCGTCCGTCGTTGTTCACCAACGCGCCGCCCCGACCAGCGGCTACACTACACCCACAGTCATCGTCGACCTCCTTACACCTCATGCACCAACTCTCCGTTCCTCAACTCAACTCAGCTACCACACTGTAAAAATCTCTCCTTTTCATTTCTCTCTCGGAGCAGGCTTAACTTGTCTCCATTTTATAGCTTTGTGTATTCAATATTGTGGAAGTTGTTATATGTATATGTATCTATATAGATAGATAGATAAATAGATAATATTCGATAAAATGTATGTATAGTGTTTGATAAAATGTCTCTGTGAAGAATTGATAAAATGTATGTCTGTGTTTGATAAAATGTATGTGTAGTGTTTGATAAAATGTATGTCTATTATTGCTGCAGTGCATGCCCAACTTCTATACGAGGATCATGAGTGTAGTTTTTATCAGTTTTATAAATCAACATCTACTTTTTTTCTGTTATTATGTCATTTTTTTTTTTTTATGTTTTTGTCATTGTGGTGCATTGGTTTCAATGAATCTGCAGGTGGGTCTTGATCTTTTTTGAAGGTGTTTATCAAATTCCTCTCCAAGTATCTTTCAAGGTATTTCTTGAAGGTTTATTTCAATATCAAATGTTCACATTATTGAATTGATTGAAAGCTGAATAAATTTGTATCATTAAATTAATTGAATGGTGAAATGGGTTATAGACTATAGTTCTCTTTGTATTGAACTTTATTTTTGATTTTACAATGGGTTAATTTATGCTTTATATTTTGTGAATAATTGTTTGTTATTTTAAAATTTATCTCATATTTTAAGTTTTTAACAATAAAATCAAAATAATGTTTTTAAGCTTGAAGCAAGGATGGTATACTTTAAATTAAATAAATAATAAATTATTTTAATTTGTTTATTAAATATTATTTTTTAATATTAACTTGTATTAAATTATTTGAATATAGAAATTGAAAATTTTATTTAATATTATTTAATTATATAATTTAATAAAAAAATTTACAATTAATAATAATTAATTAAAAATTACTACATATCTTATAATAATTAATTTTTTAATTTTTTAATTAATTAAATAATAAAAGTTTGATTCAACATTATTTAATTAAATAATTTAATTTAATAAGTCTTAAAAATTAATAATGATTAATTAAATATATAATAAATTATTTAAAGAAATTATTTAAATTTGTTTATTAAATATTATTATCTAATATTAACTAATATTAAATTATTTGAATATAGAAATTGAAACATTTATTTAATAAAAAATTTTACAATTAATAATGATTAATTAAAAATTACTACATATCTTATAATAATTTATTTTTTAATTTTTTAATTAATTAAATAATAAAAGTTTGATTCAACATTATTTAATTAAATAATTTAATTTAATTTTTTATTAAATAACATTATCTAATTGAATAATTTAATTTAGTTTAATACAAATCTTAAAAATTAATAATGATTAATTAAATAGTTAATATTATTAATTATATAATTTAATAGTTAATGTTATCTAATTAATAATATTAACTATTATTAAATTATTTTAATATAGAAATTAAAAAATTTATTTAATAAAAGTTTTTACAATTAATAATGATTAATTAAAATTACTACATATCTTATAATAATTTATTTTTTCTGTCCCGGTATGCTTGTAATTGATGGTTGTTGACTACAACCATCAATTATAGGGATATCGACACAGAAATGATAAGTTTAAAGTATTAACAATAAAATAATGAATGATTTTTTTTTTAATTTGAATAACATTATCTAATAAAACATCATAAAATAAACATAAGAGTGGAAAGTTGATGAAGATGAGAGTGGAAAGTTGATGAAGCCGCATGCTTCTTACGTGTTAACTCCTGCTCAGAGACAACAATTTTGTCAATTTATTAAAGAAGTGAAATTTCCAGATGGCTTTTGTTCAAATTTAAAGAAAAAAGTAATCGAGAATGAAACAAATATCATTGGGTTGAAATCCTACGATTGTTATGTTATAATGCAACGATTATTGTCAGTGGGTGTTCGCAAGTTTCTCCCAAAAGATATATCGACCACCATTTCTGAACTATGTAGTTTTTTCAGGCAAGTATGTTCGAGGACTATAAATGTTACAGATATGGAGGAAGCACAAAAAGACCTTGTTATGATATTTTGCAAGATGGAGTTGATTTTTCCTCCGGCTTTTTTTGATATAATGATTTACTTGGTCTTACATTTGCCTGAAGAAGCAATTTTGGGTGGACCGGTATTTATGAGATGGATGTATCCTTTTGAAAGGTACATGTAAAAATTGAAGAACTACGTGGGAAATAAAGCTCGTCCTGAAGGGTCAATAACTGAAGGCTATGTCGCTGATGAGGCTATGACATTTTGTTCGATGTATTTCAAAGGGGTTGAAACATAATTTAATCGTCTTGATCGCAATGAAGATGAGGTGTATGTCCCATGACACCTTACTGTGTTTCAATCTCAATGCCGTCCCTTGACAAAGGGAACTCTCAAGCCTCTCGACCTTGCGACTCGTGAAATGGCTGAATGGTTCATTATTGACAATTCACCCGAAATTCAGGATTACTTAGAGTAAGTTTATTCCCTTTAAAGTGAAATTTATGTTCATTCCAAATTATTTTATCTAATGTAGTCAAAGCATTTAAATTTATAGCGAACACCTAGTAGAGATCAAACTGAAATACCCAGATGGTGATCATAATCTTTTACACAAGAAAAATTTTCGCCAGTGGTTTCATAAGAAGGTAAAATTGAGATTATTTTTAAACCTTTATTGTTGTAATGATATTTTTATCATTCTAATATAGGTTTATTAATTTATTTAGATATATGACTTGCACAAACATGGATCTTTAGAGAATGGTGATGAGTTGCTAGCTTTAGCATCTGGGTCAGATCACTTGGCAACATACTACGAAGGTTGTATAGTTAACGGTGTTCAATTTATCGCTTATGACCGAGATCAAAAGCGCACCACATAAAATAGTGGAGTGTCTGTTGTGGGAACTGAAGGTTTTAACTATTATGGCACGCTTCAAGAAGTACTGGTCTTATCTTTCACTGGTGCATATTCAGTTGCATTGTTTAGGTGTAAATGGTTTAACACTGATCCAAGCAAGAAGAAAACAATCATTGAAAATAATATCACCAGTATAAACGTCAATAGCGAATGGTACAAAGATGAGCCTTATATACTTGCTGGCCAAGCTAAGCAAGTATTCTATCTCGATGATCTACTTAGAGGCCGACACTGGAAAATTGTTGAGGATGTCAATCATCGTCAAATTTGGGACATCAAGGACGATGAAGCTGATGCAGATGTTGATGTTGTACATTATAGAAGCTCATCAAATTTTGCGTTGACCGTGGATCTCGGTCAGTTGGTTATGGAATCTCATGAACCTGCAACATATATTGGCACTATACAAAATTCACCTGCTGATCAATTGGATGAAAATTTCATAAATGACGACTTAGGCGAAGAAGAAGTCGATGAAGAAGATGAATTGCTAGTTGATATTTGTGAAGATGATGTTAATCATGTGTCTCCGATTGATGTTAATTTAATTAATGATGAAAGTGATAGTGATTATTCTACTTAGTTTTTATATTTTTGTAATAAAGACAATCGTTTAAAATATGATATATGAGACTTTTAATCATTTTGTTCATTTCCATTGGTGAGATTTGATACTAACTAATAATTTAATACTAACTAATCATTTTTGTTCCTAAGTACAATGTCAGCGGATATAGCCACCTCTCACGGCGGAGATGGTGGAGGTCTAGACCCGCCAGATCCTAGTAGAGTACCCTCTTCCTTCGAGTCAGGTTAATAACAATTTTCAAATTTTGCTCATAGCTTGAAAGTCAAGCTCAACAAATGTTTAATATATATTAATATTTCAAAATTTGGTTATTGTTGAAAATGTGGACAGCTGAAGTGCCGAGAAGAAAGGGTCGTGGCCTGGCTAATAACATACCACTTGAAATTCGAAGGCGAAATGCCGGGAAACCACTAGATCTTCAACTTGATCCTAGGACGGACAAAGTGGTTGGCTTGGAGGACCAAGCATTTTTCCGCGAGATAGGCCTCCAAGTCACCTTGTTGTTGCCAGGACATTATTTGGATTTCGCTGATGTACCTCAACAATTTAAGGAACAAGTCGTACAAAGGATGAAGATAAAAATTTAGAACAAGTCTTATGGTATAATTTTTTTATTAAAATCATTTACAAACTAAACTAACGTGTTATTTTTTAATGTAGCATTTTTATAATGTTGATGGTCATCCAGAACCTGAGAGAGTTATGAAAACTATCTACACAGAGATGCACAAAAGATATTTTGAGAGAAAGAACATCAGACATACTCACTTCAAAAAATATTACTCTAATCCGGAAGATTTGCAGAGTGTTTTAGTTGCCCTACCTGACCATTGCTCCAAGGAGAGTTGGAAAGATATTGTTCAGTTGTTTTTTAGCCCAAAATTTATTGCGCGATCCAACCAAAACAAGAAAAACAGAAAAGAAATGAAGTATACATCGACGCAAGGCACAAAATCGATGGCAGCTAAGCGTCACCAATTTGTAAGTAAAAATATTAATTTAATTTAACAAAATTTTACATTCTAACTTCCTATCTCTACATTTGTATAGGCAAACCCTGATGAATATGTTATTGATACTTGGAAAGATAGCCATTTGAGAAAATCAACAAAAGTTTTTGTCAACGACACAGCTCGAGAAACTTTTGTAAGTTTAAACTTTTGTGTTATTATTTTCATTAAACTATGTTACTGATGTGTTTCTAACACTTTTTATGAACAGGAAAAAATGACGGAAGAGCTTGAGAGGGCACGACTTCAAAGCCAGTTTCAAGGACCGACGGAGGGATCTGAAACTGGATCTGCTACTGATTCCTTGTCGATCAATCAGTACGAGATTATGAGCAAAGTACTTGGGGAGAGGTTTGACTTTCAAAGAGGAGTAGGTTACAGCAAAGGCAAAGGGAAAAAATCAGCTTCCAGCTCCACAAGTCAAAGTCAGTCACAGGCCCAACCTGCTCATACACCTCAGGAAGACATGGCTACTATGGCGGAAATGATGAAGTCAATTCGTGAAGAGATCCGGATGTTGAAATCTCAACAAGGTTCATCTGGTAATCCTCAACATACCAGTACTGAAACTGAGTTGCGGTTTGAAAGCCTTCTACAACGATATTTACCATCACAACCTGAAGGTGGTATATCTTCTCAAAGTCCACCTCCTTGGTTGATGCCACAACAACAACAACATTTGTATCCACCTCAACAGAATTATCCAAACATGTATGGACGCTCCTCCCAGTCCCCTCCTTTTTATTACCACGACGTCCCTACAGGATCTCAGACGTCACATCCTAGGCGTCGTGACTTCGGGGATTCATCGCAGCAGCAACATCCACAGAAGATGTATGGTCAATTTGTGAGTTCGTCGCAGCAGCAGAGGTATGGTCAGTTTGAGAGTTTTTTGCATCAGTCTCCCTCGGCGCGACCACATACTCGACAATTTAGATCATCTTCGCAGCAGCACTCTCCACAAGCACCACAGTTTGCTTCACCACCGTTGCCGCGCCCTAATACTAGTGATCAAAATATTGACGTTAATGAATATTTTACACCTAGTTGGCCCGATCAAAACAATAATAATAATTAGATTACGTTTTTTTAATTATATTAAGACAATTGAAATTTTATTATGTTTATTTTATAATTAGTTCATATGTAATTAAAATGAGACAATTGGTATTTTATTATGTTAATTTTATGATTAATTATAATGCTATTTTTGTTTGGTGAATATTAATTGTGTTATTAATTATAATTTATGTTAAATATTATTATTTTTAAATAAGTATTATATGTATATTTATTAAGAAATAAAATAAAATTAATTATTATATTTTAATATTAGTATTTTATTACCGGCGGGTTAATAGAGGCGGAACCCGCTGGTATTAAACGAGTCAAATGAGGTTGACAGCGTTACACATTACCGGCGGAGTCCCGCCTCCATTAATCCGCCGGTATTAATACAATACCGGCGGGTGTGTCAGTCGGTCGGTAATTGTGTTAATACCGACCGATTATTACCAGTGGGTCTTTACCGTCGGACGTCCGCCGGTAATATATATTACCGGCAGACACGCCATTTATTACCGTCGGAATCCTCCGCCGGTAATACTAATTTTTGTTGTAGTGCTTGTAGAAATATGAGAGCTTAGTTTATGTGGTGAGTTTATACCACGTTCATGAGTGAATACACATTGTAATTTGAACAGAACTTTTATAAGTCTTTGGGAGATGATTTTTACAAGCCTTGCATCGGGAGGATGCAAGCACTCGCTGGCCATTGAAGGGAGTTTAAGTGGTTGAGCGTTTCAATCAACATCAGATTAGTGAAGAAAAGTACAACAAAGTTGCGACAAATCTCAAGAGGGAGTCTTGTTTTGTTTAAGTCAATATTTTGTACTTGTGACTCTTTATTAATTGGTTTTATTCTCTGGGTGTGGCCCCAAGGAGTAGGTTATCCGAAAGGGTTTCTGAACCTAGTAAAAATTCGTTGTGTTCTTTATTGTTTTGCACTGTCTTTTCATTGTGTTCAATTTCTGTCGTGACAAGTTCGGATTCTGTCCCGACAGAACTGCAATCTGTTTAAACAGTTAATTACCATTCCGTACTTTAATTAATTCACATGGTTTAATTAATTTGGTCATTACTAAAAACAGAATTTCAATTGGTATCAGAGCGGGTCACTCATTTATGAGTGTGATCTTGGTTTATTTCGTTTGTTGTTCTTGTTCTTGGAATGTCTTTTTTCACAGAAGGAGGCTCCATAATTCGCCCCCCCTTTACTCAACGATTCGAACTATCCATATTGGAAAGTTAGAATGAGAGCCTTCATCAAATCTCAAGATGAAAAGGCTTGGAGAGTTGTTTTAAGTGGTTGGACTCCTCCAGTAGAAAGCGATGATGTAACTAAGGTAAAATCTGAACTAGATTGGACTGATGCTGAAGATAAACTGTCCAGTTACAATAATAAAGCATTACATGCTATTTTTAATGATGTTGGTGAATGTTACATTAAATTGATTTCTTCGTGTGTTTCGACCAAAGATGCTTGGCAAATCCTTCAAACTCAATTTGAAGGAACTGCTGATGTCAAGCGTTCTAGGCTTGTTATGCTCACAACAAAATTTGAAAATGAATGAAAATGAAACCCTCACTGAATTTTATGAGAAATTGTCAGATATTGCTAACGAATATTTTTCTCTTGGTGAAAAACTTGAAGAGAATGTTTTGGTTCGAAAAATTGTTAGAGTTCTCCTTGGCAAGTTTCAAACAAAACTAACTGCAATTGAAGAAGCAAAAGATCTGGACAAAATTAAAGTAGAAGAATTGATGGGTTAACTCCGAACTTTTGAACTAAACCAACAAATTAGACAAAAAGGTAAGACATAAGAAATCAAGGAGAAATCTATTGCCTTGAAATCTTCTAAAGAAAAGAAGGAAATTTCGGATGATGAGATGGCTCTGTTGACAAAAAATTTCCAAAAATACATAAAGAAATTGGGAAACAAAAAGGCCATATCCAAAAACCCAAAAGGTAATTTTTCTAAACCCTTTGAGACTAATAAAAATGGTATTCAGTGCAGGGAATGTGAAGGATTTGGACACATTCAATCTGAGTGTGCAAATACCTTAAAGAAAAAGAAAGTCATGACAGCCACGTGGAGTGATTAAGACTCTGAACAGAGTGATGAGGAGGAAAATAGTGTTGCCTTAACCTCTGTTCACAAAGGTATGGTTTTCTCTTCAGTTGATTACAAGGATGTCTTATGCCTTAATAATTCTGTTCAGAATAATGAGAATTATGACATTGATTCTGATGATTCTGATTTAGATGAGGAGTCATTGAAAGAGTCTTATAAAATAATGTATGATCAATGGCTGAAAGTGTGCTCTGAGAATCGTCTAATGGTTAGCAATAATAAAAAATTTGTTGAAAAAATTGAAGAACTTGAGAGGATTATTGCTTCCAAAAATGATGAAATTAATTCTTTGAGTAAAGAAATTGATCTTTTGCAAAAATGTATCAAAATGCTTAATCCTAGATCTGAAATATTGGATGAAATTCTTTCTGCAGGAAAAAAGGCTGGTGACTATAGTGGATTAGGATCTAATGGATCTGAATCCTCAAGAAAAACAGTTTTTGTAAAATCTATGAATTATCCAACTGTTGTGCCAACTAACCGTTTCGCAGGAACAAGTCACTCTGCCGAGCCCACAAAGTTATCATCTGTTCCAACAGATCTACAACTAAAGAAAATTTCTCCAAAAAAAAAACATTGGACAATTTGTACCATTTTGTCATTTTTGTGGGATGAAAGGACACATAAAACCTAAGTGTTTTTCTCTGTTAAATTTGTTTAAAAAGAATTATGTTAAACACTTTGGTAGTATAAATCAATTATTGACCAAAATAAATTCAAAATAAAAAACAATATGGGTCAAGAAAGTTAACTCTGTTTGCTTGGCTACCTTTACCTGTCATAAAATGCATGCATCTAGTTCATGGTACTTTGATAGCGGTTGTTCAAGACATAAGACAGGTAATGCCAACATACTTACCAACTTCAAATCCTTGAAGTGTGGAGTAGTAACATTTGGGGATGGAATGGCAGGAAATATTTTAGGTAAAGGTACTCTAAACATTGAAGGGTTACCGAAACAGAAAAATGTGCTTCTTGTGGATGGGCTGAAAGCCAACTTAATTAGCATAAGTCAAATTTGTGACCAATGTTTTCTTGTTAATTTTCCGCATGATGAGTGTAATGTTATAAATCAAAGTGGTGATATTGTTCTCAAAGGTTCTCGTTCTTTAGATAATCTTTACACACTCACACAAAAATTCATATGTCATGCGTCTTCATCAAGTTTTAATATTACTGACTTGTGGCATGAAAAACTTGGACATATAAATTTCAAAAACTTGAAAAAGATTGCTAATGCAGGTCTCATCCGTGGTATACCCAAGTTGGGTAAAGAATCGCTTGGTAAGTGTGAATCATGTCAATTGGGAAGACAGTTGAAAATTTCCCATAAAGCATTGTCTGATATTAATAGTAATGATGAGTGTCAATTGGGAAGACAGTTCAAATGTGTTAGAATTATTGCATATGGATCTCATGGGTCCTATACAAGTTGAAAGTATTAATAGTAAGAGATACATTTTTGTATGTGTGGATGATTTTTCTAGATTTACTTGGGTAGATTTCTTAAGAGAAAAATCTGATACATTTGAAGCTTTTCAAACACTATGTACAAGACTTAGAGTTGAAAAAAATTGTAACATTGGAAAGATTGTAAGAATACGAAGTGATCATGGTAAGGAGTTTGAAAATTCTGTTTATAATGAATATTATAAATCTTTTGGAATTTTACATGAATTTTCTGCTCCCAAAACCCCTTAACAAAATGGGGTAGTGGAACGAAAAAATCATACTTTGTAGGAAATGGCCAGAGTTATGCTAAATAGCAAAAAACTCACAAAGAAATAGTGGGCTGAAGCAATTAATACAGCTTGTTACACAATTAATTGTGTTTTTCTGCGTCCAGGTACAAATAAAACTCCTTATGAAATCTGGAAAGGTAGAAAACCAATGTCAATTATTTTCATGTATTTTCATGTATTTGAAAATTCTGTTTATAATGAATATTGTAAATCTTTTGGAATTTTACATGAATTTTCTGCTCCCAAAACCCCTTAACAAAATGGGGTAGTGGAACGAAAAAATCATACTTTGTAGGAAATGGGCAGAGTTATGCTAAATAGCAAAAAACTCACAAAGAAATTGTGGGCTGAAGCAATTAATACAACTTGTTACACAATTAATTGTGTTTTTCTGCGTCCAGGTACAAATAAAACTCCTTATGAAATCTGGAAAGGTAGAAAACCAATGTCAATTATTTTCATGTATTTGGGTGTCTGTGTTATATTCTTAGAGATCGTGACAATCTGGGAAAATTTGATGTCAAAAGCGATATGAGAGTTTTTCTTGGATATTCCACCAATAGTAGGGCTTATCGTGTTTATAACATTAAAACCCAAACTATTATGGAATCAGCTAATGTGGTTGTAGATGATTTCAAAGATTTTTCTGAGTACTCCCATGAGGAGGAAATTGACAAGCTCATTGATGTTCAACATCATAAAGAAATGGCAGATCTGACAGCACAACCTTCGGAGGCGACAACAGCCACTGCTAATGTATCAAACGCTGATTCTGTCGACACAACAACTGGAAAAATAGAGAAGGAAAATCCAGTTAGTTCCTCTAACTCCGTTAAAAAAGAACCATCAACCAGAGTAAAAAAGAATCACCCTTCTGATCTTATTTTGGGAAATCTTGAAGAGAGTATGATCACTCGAAAGAGGTATGTAAATTTGGTTCAATTTGTTTGTTTTACTTCTACTTTGAAACCAAAAAATGTGAAGGAAGCCTTAAATGATGAATCATGGATCAATGCCATGCAAGAAGAGCTAGATCAATTCACAAGAAATGAGGTATGGATTCTTGTCCCTAGACCGAGTCATACTAATGTTATAGGTACAAAGTGGATATTTAAAAATAAAACTGATGAATTTGGGACCATAATAAGAAATAAAGCTAGACTAGTTGCACAGGGGCACACTCAAGTTGAAGGAATTGATTTTGATGAGACATTTGCCCCTGTTGCAAGCCTTGAATCCATAAGATTATTACTAGCTATTTCATGTGTTCTTGGTTTTAAATTGTTCCAAATGGATGTAAAATCCGCCCTTTTATGAAGAAGCTTATGTGGAACAACCCAAAGGGTTTAAGGATGCTTACAATCCTAATCATGTTTTTAAATTGCAAAAAGCTTTGTATGGGCTAAAACAAGCCCCACAGGCTTGGTATGAAAGACTAACTCATTTTTTGGTCTCAAAGGGGTACAGGAGAGGGGGAGTAGACAAAACACTTTTTTTTTTATCAAAAATGTTGATGAAAATATTATGATAGCACAAATCTATGTTGGTGATATAGTGTTTGGTTCTACTAATGATTCTCTAGTGTAGGAATTTGTGAAACAAATACAGGAAGAGTTTGAGATGAGCATGGTAGGAGAACTCAATTTTTTCTTAGGACTTCAATTGAAGCAGTCAGATGAGGGAATCTTCATTTCACAAAGCAAGTATGCAAGAAGTCTAGTGAAAAGATTTAGACTCGACGCATCTAAACCTGCTAAATTCCAATGGGTACTACGGTCAAATTATCTAAAGATGAAAATGGGAAGAAAGTTGATCCAACTCTTTATAGGAGTATGATTGGGAGTCTCCTATACTTAACTGCAAGTCGCCCTGACATCAGTTATAGTGTTGGAGTGTACGCTCGTTTCCAAGGGAACCCCATGGAGTCTCATGTGACTGCTGTAAAAAGAATTATTTGTTACATCAATAATACTCTTGATTTAGGCATTTGGTACTCCAAAGAAACAATTTCTAACCTTGTGTGTTATAGTGATGCAGATTGGGCAAGAAACACTGATGATCGCAAAAGCATAAGTGGTGGTTGTTTTTACTTAGGAAACAATTTGGTCTCCTGGCATAGTAAAAAACAAAACTCCATCTCCTTGTCAACAGCCGAAGTTGAGTACATTGCTACTGGAAGCTGTTGTACTCAACTTTTGTGGAGGAAACAAATGTTGGCAGACTATGGGTTTGATATTAAAACTTTAACCATTTTTTGTGATAATACAAGTGCTATTAATATCTCCAAAAATTCTGTACAGCACTCTCGCACAAAACATATTGACATTCGTCATCATTTTATTAGGGAACTTGTTGAAAACAAAACATTGATTTTAGAATATGTTGAGACTAACAAACAAATTGCAGATATTTTTACTAAAGCTTTAGACACGGTCAGATTTGATTCCCTCAGGAAGTCCTTGGGGGTTTGTTTTATTTGAAATTGCCAATAAATTGATTATCTTGCCTTGCATACGTGTTTGTGTAAATCTCTTATCCTGTTTGGAAGAAATTTGATGAGCATATTTTTTGTATTTTAGAAAATGATCGTTATAAGTCCTATACTTTGTTTGGAATAAAAAAAACCATATTTGAAAAATTATAGACCATCCAATTTATATTCGATCAAATCATTATGTTTGTATGAGCATTCCTTAATCCGGTTTCTTTTTCAGGCTCCATTTTGGAAAAGAGCTACCTATACTGATGTGTGAAAGCCGACACTGAGTAAGTTGGTACCAGGTAATTAGCAATTATATTGGAGGATACTCTACCAGTGTAAAGGGCTACCATCAGTATAAGAGTTATAGCCTCCATTATGGTTACAATTTGAAAAAAAGGCTAAAATTGCCAAATATGAACAATGACCCTAGCTTTAAAAGGCCAAAAAAGAAACGCCACATTGATTACACATGCACACACACATGCCTGTTGACTAGACTGTGTAAGATGGTTGTAAGACTCATAAATATAATGAATTGATTCAAATATGTTTTGTGTTTGGTATATTTTTCGAATTATGGTCACTTAGTATTTTAATTATAACTCATTTCTCTAATTTGTGAAAAATATGGTTATCTTGTTTCTTTTGAACATGACTTGGCATTTACTTGGACACATATGGTATGGCAATTTACACTCTATTTTTGGAAATTTTGTAATAAAATAATAAAAAAATGTAATAAAATAAAATTTGTTTTGGACCGTGTATTTAAAAAAAAAAAGGTTTGAAAAAATAATTGATGCAATGTTAGAAGTCAAAGTTGCATTGAATTCAAAAGAAACTCAAAAAAGATCAGAAGACAAGAATGACTCAAATGGAGAAGGACTTATGGTCTGAGGCAGATCAGAAAAGAGAGCGAATAGGGGTTTCAAGAACAATAACAGTAATGGGAATCATCAGAATAATGGTAGTAACATAAATCATGGTGGTCATCGATCCAAGTCAAGGTTCAGACATGGAAAGTTCTGCAATTATTGTAAGAAAGAAGATCATTACAAAGATGAGTGCTACTCGCTAAAAAATAAGAACAAAGATAAGAATGACAAAGGCAATAGGGTGAAGCGGGTACTGTGATAGATGGCTATGAATCAGCTGATGTAGTGGTTGTTGCTAATTCAGATTTGAGACAAGAATGGATTTTGGATGTACTTTTCACATGTGCCCAGATAAGAGCTTGTTTAGTTCTCTTGAAGAGAAAGCTAGTTGTAATATAAACTTAGAAGAAAAAAAGACACCCCTTCTTTCAAAAAAGAAAAGAAAATAATGAGCCATAATTATTATTCCACAAAGTTTAATTACTCTTATTGATAATTGGTCCCTAAACTTATTTTCCACAAATTGGTCTCCGGATACTTTTTATTTGGCAAATTGGTCACCAACCGTTAGTAATAGTGAAGGACTAACGATGACGAAAAAATCAAAGTTGGGTGACCAATTTACAAAAGTTCGGGAACCAATTTACCAAATTACGTATAGTTGAGGACTTGCAACGCAAATAAACCTTGACAAAATAGCATATTGTACTTTGTACTTTACTTTTTTAGTTTTTTCTAACTTTTTGGAATGGCTCCAAAAACACAAATAACTCCAAAATCTCATTTTTAATTCCATAAACATAAAATTATTAATCATTGGTAATAACTATAGGGTTAGTGAAATTTGAAATTGAAGTTTAAGTATTTACAAACTAGTGTTAAATATAAGAATATTCTATTAAAGTTAACATTAAAAAAATAAAAAACTGTTAAAACCAAGAATTTCTGTTATCTACACACTTATTATATAGAAGAGATATATAATTTGATAACTTTTCTAAGCATTTTTTTTAATAAAAATTAAGATTATATATTATATATTATTATTATAATGATATTTTATAATTGTTCACCATCGATTTGGTCAACGACACAGAGTTAAGTAAAATGATAGAAATGAGATGAAATCAATACGAAAAGGTAAACGACACAAAATATTTATAGTGGTTCGGCCCCAATAAATGGTAATAACCTACGTCCACTTAGTGTTTTTATTGATGTAAAGTCCCAAGAACTGTGATCAATGAACTAGGGTTCACGAGTTTCACCAGTCTTAAGAAGAATACAAATATGGCGGATAAAAACACTTTAATTCTCTCTTAGAATTCCAAAGTTCAAAAAGTCAAGAAAAAAGTCTAATCTCTTGAGCCATCTCATTCTTATTTATAAGCTCAAGGAGTTCTACATGGGCCAATGAGCCTTAATTACATTTAATACATGTGTATCTAAATAATAATGGAAATCGCAATTAATACGTAATTGCACGATTACATATCTGAAAGAAATAAATGAAAAGATGCGACCAGACTGGTCGCCTATAAATATGATGTCTGATGAGCCCGTTCTTTCCTGATCAATGGTCGACCAAATCATACTCACTTAAACAGTCACGTGTATCCCACATGTAGGCTAGATAATCTTTTTTTGGGTAAACAATAATATATAAAAATATATTAATATAAGTATTAAATATCTATTCTTATATTAAATATTATTATAATAATAATATTTGAATTCATATTAATATAATTAGTTAAATATTTAGATTAATAATATTTAAATGTATATTAATATATAATTATTAAATATGTAGTTTTGTATTATATATTATTATAATAATATTTTATAACATTTGAATTTAAATTTATATTAATATAATTATCATATATGTAGTTTTATATTAAATATTATTATAATAATGATATTTTATTATATTTGAATTTATATTAATATAGTTAATAAATATCTGTTTTTAGTAGTTTTAAAGGTAAATTCTATTAAATATTTAGAATATTCAGTTAAAATTAACAAAATAAACCATTGAAACAAGAATATCCTTTATCTAAAACACTTTTTAAACTTTTTATATAAAAGAAATATTAGACTATACTTATAGGATCAAAACCGTTATGTTAGTTAATTTTAGTTGATCGAGTGGTTACTAACTCTTCTTTGCTGTGATCATAAATTAAGACCATATAATAATGTTACACTATTGATCTTCATAGCAATTAATGATTCACAACTCAATTCATATTTTGCATGTAAAAGTAAAAACGATTGATCTTTTTTCTTATATTTAACAAAGCTTAAAAAGAGCTAATTAATTAAAAACGACAGGCCTAAATACTCAAACGACAAAGAAGAAGTAAAACGACAATTACATAAAACAGCTAGCGTTCGAAGATCCAAAGCTCATCAAGAAGAAAGGAAGAAGCTTCAAGATTCAAAATCAGAACGGCGGCGCCGGTGGAGATGGAATGAGAATATCTTCTCCGGAGGTACGACAGATGGTGGTGGTGATGAGGCATTGAGCAAGATTAACACAGAAAATGGTGACATCTTTCGACAAAAGCCCACGATCTTCCACAAACTTGGACCATCTCAATTCGAGCCAGGCTTCGCCGTCATCTCTCAGCTTCAGCCTCGTCACTATCTGGATACGCCGGTACGTCTGGTCCATCACTCGAACCACAAGATTATTAGTACGCGACTCCCTTAGTGCTTCTGCTACCTCTCTCGGCAGCCGCACTTGAGGAAGACGAAAACGCCTACCGGCGTCTTCCTCGGTCAGCTTTTTTACGCACAGAAATGGTTGTTGCTGTCGAGAACGACGAGGCAGAGGCAGAGGAGCAATCACAGTGCAGTTGTTTACGGCGTCCAAACGAATTGCGATGATTTCGATGAAGTTGGGAATTGAAAAAAGAACTTTAAAGAGCAGAACGTCGCCGACTCTGATGCCGCGATCTCTGACGAACGAGTTCCATTCGGCTCCTTCAGCCATGGCGCCGTCGCTTCTCAAGAACACCAGGCTAGCTCTACGGACGTCGTTGAAACCCATCGTCGTGTCGTTAAAGAAAATAAACTGTCCGAAGAATTGGCCTAGAAGAGCTTCAATGGAAGCTGCTAGTGGATTCGGGAGAAAGAAGGTGTTGAGGTCGGTCACTACATATCCAAACAATGAATTATCCACCATAGTTTCAAGAGTAGAAAAACAAAGTTGGGTCTTTGAGAGAGAGAAATGACGATCAAGAGTACTGGTGGTGGTGGTTAATTTATATATGTAGATCGGATTTTGGCGCCAATTTCTTCGTGATATTACCGTTAAGTTAGGTTTGTTATTTGTTAGTTAACTAACAGATATAGTTGTTTCGGAACGTACCATTTTAGTTTATTATTATTATTATTATTATATAATATTTGATTTTAACTTAAATAAAAAGAAAACTACTTAAATAAATAATTTTTTTTTACTATTTAAGTATAGGACAATTCGTCTATAGTGTCTTCATTTTAAGTCTTACCCGTAGGGCTCTTTGTGTTTTTCGACCCGTGAATAATTTTTTGATGCGATTTTTTTATGATCGTGTATATTGTAACTATTTATAGCATCCTGTAAATTTTCAAAAAATTCTGAATAGTTTATAGTACCGAAAACTAGGTTCAAACATGTTGATTTTCACACGTATAAAAAAAATTAGTCACGCGTGCAATAACATGTTTGAACTTAGTTATTTTCAGTACTGTAAACTATTCAGAATTTTATGAAAATTTGGAGGACGCTCTAAATAGCTACAATATATTATACATGGTCATAAAAAAAATTGCGCCGAAAATTGTTCAAGGGTTGAGAACACTGACAGCCCCACCGGTAGGACTTAAAGTGAAGCCCCTATAGGATAATTCCCCTTTAAGTATATACCACAAATATTTCGTCACATTGTGTGACTATAATAATAATGGAGTATTTTATGGTAGGGGCTTCAAAAAAAGCCCTTTGTATTTCTGACTCATGAACAATTTTCGATGGGATTTTTTTTATGATCGTGTATATTGTAGTTATTTAGAGTATTCTGCAAATTTTTAAAAACTTCCGAATAATTTAAAGTGCCAAAAACTAAATTCAAACATGCTATTTTCCACGCGCCTAAAAAAATTAGTCATGCGTGCAACAACCTGTTTTTAAACTAGTTTTCGGCACTATAAATTATTTGGAATTTTCTGAAAATTTATAGGATGCTCTAAATAACTACAATATACACAATCATAAAAAAATCGCACAAAAAACTGTTCACGAGTTGAGAATATAAAAGAACTCCACCGATAGGGCTCTTTTTGAAGCCCTTCCATAAAAATTTCCAATAATAATAAAGCTCAAATAAAATTTATATGCTTAAATAATAATAATAAAAAAATATTATTTACTATTTATTTAAGTTAAAATCAAATATTATGTATTAATAAAATTTAACACTTGATTTTATTTATTTTAATAAATTTTAAGTATTATTGATTTATTAAAAGAGTTATAAATGATTTTAATTATAAACAAAAATATATATAAGTTGTTATTTAAAAAAAAAATATATGGATAATTTTATTAGTGGGCTCTAAATTTTCAATGAAATATTACTATAATTAATATGACATTCCTATATATATGTGACTGACAAAGTTAATGAAACTAAACGACATGTGGTTTGGACAAACCTTTGGATCAAACTAATCAGATAGATCCTATTCACACTAATATATGAAAGAGGAGTTATTTGAGAGAAAATTATATTTCTATTTTAAGTATGTCACACTATTTTATATTTATTAAACTATTTCAAATCTGCTAAATATTGAATATAACAACACAATTTTTAAGCAGAATGATTTTATTTTTGTTCTGCATTGTTAGTTTGGTAAATTATTTTTTATTTTAGTTGAGAAAACATTGACCAAAATTGGATTTAGGGTTATATTTTAACCATTTTACAAAACATAGGGTCAAAAAAGTAATTTGTCAAACCACAGACACTATTACAAAAAAGGCATTTCTCTGCGGTTTTTTTACTCAATACACTGCGGTTTTCGAGAGTATTTAAAAGTGCAGTGTATTCGACCGCAGAGAAAAGTGTTACGCAAACCGCAGAGAAAAGCTACACTTTTCTCTGCGGTTGTAGTAAGCCAACCGCGGAGAAAAGAGAGCTTTCTCTGCGGTTGTAATAAGCAAACCGCGGAGAAAAGAGAGCTTTCTCTGCGGTTTGCTTATTACAACCGCAGAGAAAGCTCTCTTTTCTCCGCGGTTGGCTTACTACAACCGCAGAGAAAATGGCTTTCTCAATAAAAAAAAAATTAATTTCGGTTGAGAACCGAGCATTTTTAATAAAAAAAACTAATTTTCAATTTTAATAAATAATTATTTTCAATAGTATAACTAATTTGTTAAATTATTATATATACATTTAATATCTAATACAAAATAATTGGCTAGTAATGAATCAAAGACTTTAATCATTCTAACCAATATAAGTTAGCACTTTAATCTTACATACATACAAAAATTTAGATTTCATAAACAAATGACATTAATCTAGCTAACCAATTACTTTGTAGTGGTAGTAGATCCTCTTTGACATTGAATTGTTTTTTGTCAAACCACTGCAAAATTGAAAAGTTAATATAGATTAGATAATTAAATACTATATCTAGTTTTTCTTAAGCAAAAAAGAGTTTAAAATATAACATACTTTCTTCTTGATAACTTCTGCTAGATTCGGTGCATTTACAAGATCATAAATGTATCGTAGTACATAATAACCACATTCATGACTTTCAGGTTGTTTTGGACAAGAACCTCTCACCAATTTTGTAAATGTGCCGATGTATTCATTTTCCAAACATTGTGCGTGTGCTCTACAAAAATTAAAATTAATTAAATACATTTTATGCTCTCAACTTTTAAAAATTAATAATGCATACATTGCAATTGAAGAACTTACTTTTCCATAACCTCCGTAATTATTGGTGGAGATTTATAATTTTTTAAAGGGTCCAAAATTATGGTCATCCCCCGCATCATCACGAGCACCAGCATCCAATGTTGACTAAAATAATAATAAAATATGATTATTATAAAATTAAAATTCAACCATAGTAGTGATAATGTTTAAGTAGTTTGTTCTTACTCAACAATCCAAGGAATGAAATATATTTGGCCTCGTCTATCCATAGTCATCATCCATTTGGCTATAAGATCCACCATATAGTTTTTACTTTCATCATTGCCAATAGAAAGATGTTCGGTGTCAAAAAATTTATATAATTGTCGTGAATTTGGGTGCATGCTTTCCCAAATGCATCTGTAGAGAATCAATCATTCATATTACATTTTCAATTAATAAATTAATATCGTCAAAAAAAAAATTGGGCAGAGTTTCCTATATTTCTATAGCATATCCAAAATTATTAGAACCTATAAATTCAATTCAGACAAAGCATACAACAAACAACATGCATGTTCTCAACCATAAGCCACCGCAGCACACAAAATTCGCAGAACCTACTTCACTAAGACACACATGTTCTCAACCTTCTGTTATCTCCGCAGCACACAATTTCATCTCAGAACTTACTTCACTACGGATGAATATCTAATATATTCAAACTCCTCTAATAGTTTGTAATGACATAACGGATTGATACATACCTCATACCAAACAGCATAGCTGAGGATCCAATATTATCCATGGAGGCTGCTTGATAAACGTCTTCCGAAGTGATGAAGATAGCCTCGCGTTCTCCTATAAACTCCGGGTCAACGGGAACTTGTACAACCCCATCTATTCCTTTATTGGAATAATACTCCTTCACTATAAATTTTAGACTCAGATCAATTTTGTCCCATTGGTTATCTGTTAACCAATTTGAAGGTTCTGGTTGAGTTATTTCAGCGGGGATGACTACGTGAGATCCAACTGATGATAAATGTGGGCTTGGTGATAGGGATTTGTGATTAGATGAAGATGGACCCTACATAATAGCATTAAACATATCAGTATAGTGTACCCATTTAAAAATAAAATTTAATGAAAAGAAAATTAGTATAGTAATACTCTAAAATTATGTTCAATTATTAAATTATAAAATGAAATGGACAGAGTTTCATTTATTTCTATAACATATCCAAAATTCATATGTATTTAAAATTTCAACAAAAACAAAAACATTATTATTATATATAGTAACTTATAAAACATGTTCAACTAATATCATCAAAAAAAAAATTGGGCAGAGTTTCCTCTGTATTTATAGCATATCCCAAGTGATCTACCTATAAATTCACATCAAACAAAACATATAGCAAACAACATGCATGTTCTCAACCATAAGTCACCGCAGCACACAGAAAATTCACAGATCCTACTTCACTAAGGCACACATGTTCTCAACCTTCTGTTATCTCCACAGCACACAATTTTATCTCAGAACCTACTTCACTATGGATGAATATCTAATATATTCAAACTCCTCTAACAATAGTTTGTAAATATAAAAAATAATAAAAAAAATTAAGTAGTAATTACTACTTACCTTAAAAATTAATATTCACCAATTTCAACCTCGAACAAATATTTCAACCTTGAGTGGGAGCTCACACTCAAACAAATATTTCCTACAATAAAAAGTTAAACATTAGTAAATATATGGTAATTGAATTTATCCTAAAATAATATAATTAACAAAAATATACTTTAAAAAAATCATTACCTAAATAACATACAAAATTATGCAAGCACTAATTAATTTTTAATATAAAAAATTATGTAAACAACATTATTCTAAATAAAATAATACAAAAATACCCTAAACCGAAATATACATTAAATAAATTAAGTTTTAGTGATCAATACACGTTTTAAACAATGAAAATGTCCTCCAATCCTATATAAAATTTAAAAAATATTACAAAAAATAACCATATGAACATACATAGAAACCACCATTAAACCCACACAATATTTCTTCATTTTTACCCTAAAACTTCAAAATAACTCAAGATTAACTATATATACATGATTTCAAACTTTAATATGCAAGAAAATGGGAAAAAAACAAAAAAAATAGACAATGTGGGGCTTACCGTGGGTAGGGACAGCGTGGAGGGAGAGAGCTTCGGCCGTGTTCAACAAAGAAGAAGATGAGAAATATGAGTGGGAAAAATAGGTTTTTGGGCTTTAGTGGGTGGAGACCACCTTTCTCCGCGGTTTTAGCCCCCAAACCGCGGAGAAAAGTGTCTCATTCAAACCTTTCACTGTGTTTTTTTAAAAAACCGCAATAAAATAGGGCGCGGACATTAAATATACTTTTTTTGACTCTTTCAAACCTTTTCACTGCGCTTTTTATTTATTGTTTAAAAAAAACCGCAGAGAAAGCCTATATTTGTAGTAGTGAGAGTCCAAACAGGTAATGAGAAAAAACATAAGGTCCAAAAATGTATAAACCCTATAATAAATATGGAGTATTGCTAAACTAATTGTCGGGAATCACCTCCTGTGGTGTTGAACAACTTAAAGTGTCAAATAACAATACTCTTTAAAAAATCTTTTTTAAAAGGCAAAAGTATGTCTTTATTATTTTTAAATAAATATAATTTAATTATTTAAATTATCATAAAATATCTTAAAAATATCATATTTTAAATAATAATTTTTTGTTTAAATTTATATTTGTTCTATTTTTTAAATTTTGTAGTGACAACAAAAAATTATATGATTTTTGAATTTAATTAAATTTGATTTAAATTATAAAATATATAATTTTGTTATTTTTAAATAATTATTATTATAAAATATCTCAAAATTATAAAATTTATTTAAATTTAAGTTATATTTACAATTCTAATATGATAAAAATGAAATAACCCTTAAACCAAAAAAAAAAAAATCATTATTTATGCATAAATTTCATTTTCATACATGACCATAAGGAATGCAACCAAACGAGGCCCTAGTCAACGAGCTCAAAAGGTGGGCGCTACACCTTAAGGGCCTAAATAATCCCCAATGAGTACTACTAGAAGCTTTAGCCGGTTCGTTGAACTCTTTGACCGGAAACATGGGCACCGGAATAGTTTTCCGGCTATGTTGCCTCTTCCTTATCTCACTCAGCTCCATCTTCGGTTGAAGCTTCATCACCAACCCAACAAAGACCTTATGCTTTCGAGAACTACTGCTCCGGAACGAGGACTTGCCCGTTGCCGCCGGTGAACCCACGAACTGACCAAAACGAACCGATTTCGAACGAACATTACTATTATTAGCAGGAATTGCGGCGGAAAAGACGAAGCTACGAGACCGTTTAAACGATTCTCGCCGGATGAAAAGGCCGTTCTCGGGGTGTCGTAGAAACTCGCTCTTCTGCTTCGGAGGTATGATTTCGCCGCAGAATACGACGTCGTTTCTGGGGTCGCAGAATGAGAGGAATGATAATTGATCGTCGTCGTCCAAGTAATTTTCTTGGTTAGTGTCGTTGGTGTTATCCATAGTAAAATCAAAGCAAGCTTATAACAATTAATGTATATTGTAAAATGACTAGTGATGATGGAGAGTTGGTTATTGGTTTATGTGTAGTGTTCATATTATTTATACGTAAGAAAACACGTTTAAGTAAATAATATTATATTGTGCTAAGAGGCTTCTTCCTTCTTCTAACCATAGAGTTGGTAATGACTAATCTTTTTATATTATTTATGAATAAAGTTGCCTATTAGGTGCAAGGTCATCTAGTTATAGCTGATTTTCTAGAAGGAAGTATAATTAAAAATGAAAAATCAAATGTACAAGAAAGTGAAAGTGTTTGATTAGTCAAATTCTCACGTCCACCCTCCTCGAAGGTGCACACCATCTAGTGTTTTTGACTTGAGAAATATTTTTGGTCATTTTTTTTATTTATAATTATATATGTTGTAGTCATTTAGAGGCTGATGTAAATTTTCAGAAAATTATGAATAATTTATAGTGCTGAAAATAAATTTCATACATGTTATCTTCCATGCGCATAAAAAAATTAGTTATGCGTGCAACAACCTGTTTTAAACCTAGTTTTTAGCACGGTAAATTATTCGGAATTTTTTACAAATTTGCAGTATACTCCAAATAACTACAATGTACACGGTCATAAAAAAGAAATTCGCCGAAAATACTTCTCGAGCCAAAAACACCAGGGGTTGCACTAGTGTGCTCTTTTTTTTGGGGGGGGGGGGGGGGGGGGGGGGGGGAGGGGGTTGCACCAGAGAATTCCCCTTTGTTTATATATATGGTGGACATTAATAAATGAATATATTACATGCGAATTATCGGTTGCACCTAGTGATGCACATGAGACGGGGAATTAGCGGGGAGTGCTCCCCCGTCCCTGTCCCTGTCCCTGTCCCATCCCTGCTTATTCCCTGTCGAGGATGGGGTGGGAAATCCCCTATTAGGGCGGGGAATCCACACGTGGAACTCATTTATTTAAAAAATAAATTTTAAATTAAAATTTTTCAATAAAAATAATAAATTATATGTAAATTAAAATATTGCACAATATTCATTATTTAAAATATTAAACACTTTCCTAAATAAAATTTAAATTTTTTAAAAAGTTACTACTATATTACAAAAACACATAAATAAATATATAAAATACATATAAAATATTACAAAAATATATAAAAATATAAACGGGGCCCCGTCGGGGCGGGGAGTGCTATCTACGTCCCCACCCCATTTATAATTCGGGGATCGAAAGTTATCCTCATCCCCGTCTCATTCCCCATTTAGATGGGAATTCCCCGCCCATTAGGGACGGGTCCCCGTGGGGCCCTGTCCCCATGGGGAAAATGTGCATCTCTAGTTGCACCCTCGCTAAAAAGGGCACACTGGTACACTCCTCTGATGTTTTTAGCTCAGTAAGTATTTCAGGGAATTTCTTTTTTATATGTACATTGTAGTTATTTAAAACATCCTGCAAATTTTCAAAAAATTCTGAATAATTTACAATGTCGAAAATAAGGTTCAAACATGTTACCTTCTCAAGAAAGTGAAAGTGTTTGATTAGTCAAATTCTCACGTCCACCCTCCTAGAAGGTGCACACCGTCCAGTGTTTTTACATGGCAAATATTTTCGGTGAATTTTTTTTTATACATTGTACTTATTTAGAGCTTGTTGCAAAATTTTAGAAAATTTTAAATAATTTAGTGCCAAAAATAAATTTCAAACATGTTACTTTTCATGTGCATAAAAAAATTAGTCATGCGTGCAACAACATGTTTTAAACTAGTTTTCGGCACGGTAAATTATTCGGAAGGGTGCACCGGAGAATTCCCATTTATTTATATATATGGTGGACATTAATAAAGGAATATATTACAGGTCAATTCTCGGTTGCACCCCTGCTAAAATGGGCACACCTGTGCACCCCTCTGGTGTTTTTAGCTTAGGAAGTATTTTCGGAAAATTTCATTTTTATGATCATGTACATTGTAGTTATTTAGAACATTCTGCAAATTTTCAGAAAATTTCGAATAATTTACAATGTAAAAAATAAGGTTCAAACATATTACCTTCATTACTATAAAAAATATTTTTTAGGACTAGCATTGCGAGTCCTAAACAAAAAGTTTTTAGGACTCGCGGAGCGCAAGTCCTCTATTTGAGAGTCTTAAAAACTGAGGTTTTTTAGGACTCGCGTTATGAGTCCTAAAAAATCTGGTTGAGTGTTTTTAAGTAATTTTTTAGGACTCGCTTTGCATGGCCTTAATAATAATTTTTTTTTAAAATGCAGCTACAATTTTCATTTTGATTTAGAAAAAAATATATCTCTTTGAGTGTCCAAAATGTATTATATACGTTAGATTTTTAAAATTTCAAAAAGAAAATACAACAAAATATTTTTTTATTAATTACTCAAAAATATAATTTCAATATTTAGTCTACTCAGCTTACAAAATCATATTACATGATAGTTTATACTACAATCAAATTCTATCATCACCAAATATTAAACAAGAAATGTATACAATGTTAGTGAAATATTTTTTATTCTAAAAACTTCAACTGCCAATGTTTTTTAGTATTGAGCCAAAGAAATACATCTTAATATAGACCTGCACATTATAAAAAAGTTCTTTAATTAATAAAAAGTTCTTAAATTGTTGACCACTAGAAATAAAAAAACAAGAGAGGTCCACACATAATTGATCAGTGTACATCTCTAGATATACGGATAATGTATATCTAATTAATTTGGAGATCTATATAATAATTCAAACTTATAAATAAAGTAGACACACAACAATCATAAATATATATATATATATATAATAGATGCGAGAATTAAACTATCAGTATAGGTATTCATATAGTCAAGCAGCAAACAATTTCTTATTAGATAGTACTATTTCATAAAATGTTATTCATCGAGTACATAGAAGTATTTCAAAACAGTAGCAAACTACACTAAAATTAGCAACAAAATAGACTATAAATCTACCATATTAATCCATTCAACTTAGTTAAAAAGTACACCAAAAATCTGTCACAAAATACACCAAAAAAACCAGTAGCACAATACAGAAAATATACCATTAAAACAATAGCAAAATATACCATTAAAACTCTGGATCACAAGATCATGCTCCAATCTTTGACATACCTCAGTTAGTCTCCATTGCACAATAGCAAACCAAACTACACCAAAAGCATCAACAAAATAGACCATAAATCAATCATATTAAACCATTCAAACTGGTTACAAAATGCACCAAAATCCAGTCAATAAATATACCAAAAACTAGTAGCAAAATACAAGTAGTAGCCATTAAAGAAGTAGCAAAATAGACCATAAACACACCAAAATCCAGTCACAAAATACAACAAAAGCAAGTCACAAAATACACCAAAAACCAGTAGTGAAACACAAGTATAAAGCCATTAAAGCATAAGCAAAATACACTTCATATGAATGTCAATTTAAAGTTGCATTACTATGTTATAATGCAACAAAGAAAGAATGTATGCATTTGTTTATAAAAAGAAAGAATCCAAACTACTTGAACTTATTTTTCTTTGGGATTAATGGTTAGTGCCGATGTAATTGGTATACCTCTAGTTCCTCTTGACGCTCCTTTAAGTTGGATCTTTATTTGAAAAATTAACTAAAATAAAACTACTAACTAGCTAGTATCAAAGCCTAATATTGTCAATGAAAAATATCCAGCTTAGCTTACCATTCCAGAGAGCTGATCATTAATGTAAGTCATTGACCTCAACATAGCATCAAGTGTATCTTTAGTGAGTTGAAACTTCACTTCCACTTCTCCTGAAGAAGACTTTGAATTGTCTTGTAGCTGCCAAAAGAAAAAGGAAAAAGTTTGAGCGTAAGATGAACAAGAAAAAAAATCAGTAAAATGATGAGAGCCAACCATCTGAAAAGAATTTACAACCCAACATTTTAACTATGGGAAAAATCAGTAAAATTATATGCATTAATTAAATAAAAAAAAGATATTGTATATGGTAAAATTATGAACTATACATAACACAGAGAAGGAGAAGCATAGAAGGAAAGTTCTACCAGAAGGAGCAAAACTGCCGTTGTCTTAAAAAAACTATCAAAGGAAAAAATAATTGGTTCCATAAGTCTTAATCTGGCATATAATGGGCTATATTGGAACTACTTAGGATCTCACATAATACAATGTGTGCTGAAGTTGGATTCCTGGATGTAATCTTAACTGTAATGATATGGCTGGAGTAGTTTCCATTCTTTAGTTTGTCAATGATCTTGAATATGAAATCAAATATTCAAATCTGTGTAATTACACACAGCTACACATAGATACCCTATTTCACATTATATGGTTCCTTTCCCTTTCATTTTAAAATTCGATTAAGACATCAAACACGAGATTGATTCTATTGTAAAAAATATGCATACTCTTTCAAAGAATACAAAAAGATCAGAACATGTAAGTTATCTTCCCAGTTCTGCAAACCTTTAGTGTGATGACTACCGTTCTCTTTGCTTGGTCCGAGCTGCAATTTTCCAAGGTCCAAGTTGTAACGCCCTGGTTACCCCAGAATAGTTATGGTGAAAGGTGAACTAGAAATTTAACTCGCTACCCGAGTCCTTTGGTTAAAAACGTGCATCTAAGTGTTATTAACAGGCTAAGGTGGAAAACCAATCAAAAGGAAATTATATATTTTATTTAATACATAAAACTGTTCATGGGCCCATAAAAACATTTATAAGTTATTTACAACTCAAAATGGTCATTACTGTTTCAAATTTACAAACCTGCTGACCTAAGCGGCAAAAATAGGGTAAACCCCTAGCTCCTCTGAGAACTCCTTGGCCATGGTGGTCAAGCAGCCGCATATGTACACAACATCACCTAAGCTCTCCACTCAAGGCTGGGTGAGCTTTTCTTTCCCTTTACCTGCACCACGTAGTACCCATGAGCCAAAGCCCAACAAGAAAACACAATATAGTATGAATATAATATCAACAATGATCATAATAATCATTTAGGACTTTCAGTCCAAAACAGATGAGTGACAGTCGCAAAAGTCACTAAGGTGGGTTTCGTTCCCTCTAGCCATGTGATGATAGGGTTACCGAGCTTAACAAATAAGTGAACCTTTCACTAGCTTAAACAGGATAGGTGCATGATGATTGGCCACTAACATAACCTACCTCATGACCATAGAGTCATAACTATGGGATTCCGCTCCCTAGCCATGTGACAAGCAGTCACCTAGGCCTTAGGCCCTGGCTCTGAGTAACTAGTTCTAGACTAGTCAAGCGCTTAGAATTTTCATCGACCTTAGGGTCGGTCCAGCATTAATGCTCCTAGAGTCATTCAACGCTGATATCGATTAGATCCAATCTTATATCGGCCTTGCATTCAGGACGCTTATGCCGTTTCTGACTCTCAGGTTTGTAATATGCGACCAGTGTCGTCCCTGACTATTCAGTGCCATACACAAATAAGCAAGCTCTGCTAAGCATTTAATATGCAATCAATGTCCACATTTATCAACCAACATGCCTCAACAACAATCATGCATGTCATATACACAGGGTGCAGTTTTCTTACCTCTGGTTCGAGCGAGAAATAGAACAAGAATGACTCCTGAGAACAATCAACCTTTTGATTCCTTAGCGGTTACCTAATCATAACCAATTATAACCTCCATTAATGAAAATAAACAATGAAAGGGTCTTGACCTAACCCCACTCTCGGGACCTCGAAACGTACCCACACGGTAAGTAGATTCAATCCCGGGCCTTAAGGATATTGGAAAAACTTATACATGATCTTTATTTATTTTCATGTATATCTAATATTAAACAAATTAATACGAGAAAGCCTAAAACATGTTTCTAAAATTGAATTCAAAGAGAAACAAAGAATAGAATACTTACAGTATACGCAGCGGAATTAAAGAGTCCTTCCTTCAGTTTCTCTAACTCTTGTATCCTCTCTATCGCAGAGTATTACCAAGAAACTGATCCGATCTTCTATTTTCTTCACGATCTTCCAATGTATCCTTAGAACCACCTAGACTAGTGTGGGCAATTCTCAACACATGAGAAAGATATAGAGAGAAGAAGAGAAAATAACAAAGTGGCTTAGAAAAGGACTTGTGTTTAGAGAGAATATAAAACTATCAGAAAATCTGACTTGTGACTTATCAAACTTCTTTTTGACTTCTCTCTAAGCACTCCTTTTATAAACTCAATTAGGCCATTTAATTTAATTAAAAAATCAATAAAATAATAGTAATTTTGAAGCCCTAGGTCGAAATTATCATGGGCTATAGGCCCGTGAAATTTCCCATTTGATTATAAGCCCATTGGACTTAAAATCAAGGCCTGTATTATTTTCTATTGATTTAATTAATTAAATAATTATTTAAATCCTTTATCAAATTAATTATTTATAATTTGAACCTTGATTTAAACTTATTTATTAATTTAGATACCAATTTATCTTAATTAATAAATCTGCCATAAATTCTCTTTTCTTCTCAAAATTACACAACTCTGTGAAACTATCCAAAATTGACCTGGTCAACTTTGATAATTCTAATTGATGATTAAATCAATTAATTGAGACTATCTAGATGATTTTATCCAAGGTACAATGGGGACCATGGGCCTATGAAATCAAGCTCCAATAAGTTATCATAAATCTAACAAATAAATTTACTAACTTATTAATTCCTCGTGACTCCACTATAGACTTGGAATTGCACTCTTGAATTCATAGAACACTCTATAACAAATATAGATACGCTATTAATTATCCATTGTTACAACCATAATTGTCACTCAATCCTCTATAGACGGTCTACAATGTTATGGGACTATAATATCGTTTTACCCCTCATTGTATTTTATCCTTAAAACACTTAGTTCCTTGTAAATGATATTTCAGTAAACTAATTTAATTACTGAAATGAGATCTCTATCATTTAACACCTTGAACCAAACTAAAAGGAAACCATCGTTTCACTTCTTCATCAGAAGCTATAGATGTTCATATCTATGATTAACACTCCCACTCAATTATACTACCGAGTTCCCAAGATGTAAGTATGGGCTAGTCCGTAGGGTAAGCTGGTAACGAACAAGTCAAAGAACTCAAATAATACAATCAGTTAGAATACTAACCACTCAGAATTGAGATTGAATTGACCTATGGTCAACTATATGATATGACTAGAATAGATAATAACAGTGTGTTTACTTATCTTATCAACTGTCAATATCAGTCCAGTCCGATGTAACAAATACATCCGATCTTATCTACTTTGCTAATGTTCTGGAAAGAACATAACACTGTAATGTGTAAGTAGATCATATCGTAGATTGGCAAGTCAGTGTAAATCATGTGCACTGACTAATCTTAGGACTAACTTATTTTGAACATATAATCATATTTATATTCCACTGTGATTACCTCACTATAAATAAGATTAGCTATATGCTCGAGATTTAATAGAAGTTTATATTAAAAAAATAATCATGAAAATAAAACATGTGAGCAAAGTGATTGACCAAGTCAAAAAATGATTTCTATTTTTTTATTGATAATAAAATGAGATTACAAAGAATTTGGGTTTTAATTAGGGAATAAAGATACTATATCGGGAGATACTAAATCGGTCAGTATGTATGACCAAGGTAGAAAGAATACTGGAAGCCGAAGGAATCGCTCCGACCTGCGAGAACACTTGAATCAGAATCGGGGTAACGTTAACCCGACAAACCCGGACCTGAGGGATCGCCTAAATGGGCGAAAAGATCCCCTGCGGAGGCGCGAGCCTGGAATTGTGATCAATGATAATCAATTTCAGGTAAGACCCCTCACAGACCCGGTCCAGGAAAGAATCGATCAGTTAGAGAAGGCCTTCAGACTTTTGCCAAATGAGCAAAGCCAAGGTCGGCATGAGGACTCTGATGAGGAGCTCGAATCGTTCGCTCTCCATACATCTAATACCCCATTTCCTCAAGGATTTCGGATCCCTCACGTTCCAACGTTTGAGAGAAAGTCCGACCCGTACAACCATCCGAGTACATTCAATACTATAATGAGAGCAAGTAACGTAGGTTACGAGCTCAGATGTATGTTATTTCCGGCATCGCTAACAGGACCAGCCAAGAGCTGGTTCGAAAAATATAGAAGACACTCAATCACTTCTTGGGATCAGCTGTCTAAGGACTTCAAGAAGCAGTTCAGGGCCATGATGGGGGTTAGATCCGAGGCATCAACTCTGACTAATGTTTGACAACAGCCAGGCGAGACATTAAAAAGTTACCTTACGAGGTTTAACTTTGTAATAACCCACTACTCTAGACTTTTTGGACCATTAATGAAACTATACATAAAACTTACATTTTTGCGAAAATACCATAATTTATCAGAAACTTGTAGAAACAAAGTTTACTTTCATAAAATAAGTAGGATATGGGTACCCATTGTCTTTAAAACAAAAATAACTTAAAAACTAAAAAGAGTTACATAAAAAATGCGGAAAATACATTTAAAACCATAAAAACATAAACAAGACTACATCCTCGAATCGAATAACGCTCGGCCCCTTGACTCCATTCACCATCGATACACATCCTCTAAGCGACACGAATCTTTCCACCTCTAAAGCTTATTTCCTGCACATAAACAGAAAGGAATGAGCCTAATGCCCAGCAAGGAAAAATCTAACACTTAATCATATACATAATTTCATAAGAAAACATAAAGACTTAACATAATACATATAACATACACTTATTATAATGGCCATTATTACTTGGGGTCCCATATACTAAACAAGCATATGCCCATGGGATTAGTGGGGTCCTACTAGCTAAGTAGGTCATATGCCCATAACCCATTTGGGGTCTTGTTAGTCATATGGGTCATATGCCCAAGCCTACAAACATATATACATATCATAACACTTTTAATAACATAAAACATATAGATAACATAAGCACACAACATATTGATTCTAGCCTATTTTCCTTACCAAAGTTACCGGGATATAATGGACTGAGTTGGGACTTTTTGGAACACTCCTAAAACCATAAGAAAGAGTGAGTCTAAAGAAGAAAGGAGATGAAATGAAAGGGATGGAAAGACTAAACCATTAAAAGTCACACTTACCAAACTTATGTGCTTCAAGAACTTAGATCCCCTAACCAAAATGAAGATTAAGGTTAGAGATTGAGTAGAAGACTATGAGGAAGAAAATAACATAATACAGAAATGAACTAGAGTTTTGGTTACCTCAAAGACTTGAAAGACCAATCTACACCTCAACCGAAATACTATAGAACCTCACTTCCCAAAGTGTTTGATAAGCTTATGATGTTTAAGCTTATGATTTTCCCAAACCAAGTGTTTACACTCTCACACTCACTTAACACTAGCAGCTTCTGAACTTAGAGCAAAAGGTGAATAATGGCTGGGTACTAGGTCCTATTTATAGAGTTTGGAGATGAAAAGATCTTGATTTTACTTGAATAAAAATAATGGCTTTTTAGGTGAAAATCATTTGAATAATCGTTCAGCAAAGACTGAAGACTCTTTCAAAAGATGCTGGACTTATGGAGGAGTTTGAATGGCTGAAAGGAAAAGAATTCAAAAGTGTTTGAAAACATGCTGGTGGAGGCGATATATCGCCCCCTATAGGCGATATATCGCCTGGACCATTGTTCCCGAGGCGACCGTGCATCGATTCGTGTTTTCCGTATCAACGTGCTGCGATATATCGCCCCCTATAGCTGCGATATATCGGCACACGCTGAATATTTAAACACGAAATTACACATTTTTAGCTAATTTTGAATGGAGTAAACAACCTTGACTATGCCCTCAACGTACTCAAAGCTGCTGACTGACCCTATAACATTCAAACTTTACTCCTTATTAGATTTAATCCCCAAAAATACTTAATCCTTAATCACCATTCATAACATGTGTTTAAAATCCTATTGGTTGATGTCTAAACCTTATAATATAATAAATATAATCCTTAATATCAGTCACATTAATCAAACCTTAGGTTATACTTAATATTCTTAAACTATAGATTAAACTTAGAAAATCTATAAGTACTACTATGAGTGTCCAAATAATTCCCGGTCTGAACCAAAAATCCACAGTTACAAAGATAATGCTATAAATACTATCATACTATTATCTATCTTAGCTAAGTAAAGTTCTTGGACTCTACAAACTTAGAAGTTTCCCGGGCCCGAAATGTGGATGACAGTCGTCATTTAATGGCTGTCCAAGCTGGAGTAATGCCTGGAAGCGCTCTCTGGGATGACATGCAGAGAAAACCGGTGAGGTCCTTAACCGAGTTTAACAAACGATCACAGAGGTTTGTCAATGTAGAGGAAGCGAGGTCGACACTTAATGTGACGTCCCAGCCCGTAACTACAATGATAAACATGAACTCTGCCTCAACCTCGGCGGACCCACAAACCTCAAAGCCAGTTGCAGAAAACCCTTCCAAGAGAAAGAAGAACGAAGGGAGTAACCCCGAGGCCGAGGGAGGAAAGAAAAAGAAGGGGGAAAGATATTTCTCCGTGTACAGAGTGTACACCAAGCTCAACGAGTCTCGGGAGAACATATACCTGGCTAATGAAAACCAGGTCCCCTTTAGACGTCCAGACCCAATGAGAAATCAAAAGTCCAAGAAGGACTCCAGCAAATACTGTCGATTTCACAGAGACACCAGACATACTACTGATGAGTGCCGACAGTTGAAGGACGAGATCGAAGGTTTGATCTTATAACGTCCCTAAGGTAGGGTACGTCTGCCACATACTCGTAATTCTAGGGTTTACGAGTATGTAAGGCACTTGACCAAAAGAATTAAATAAAATGATACGAAGAAATACAGAAAAATTTAAAACTTTTATATAAACTTATTAGAAGAAATTATTACACGTATGAATACTTTAAATTTAAGGCAGCCATATGAAAACTCTAAACCATTATTGCATTGCTACTGAGTCCGTGCTCCACAAGTTGCTCAACAGCTAAAGCCACACCTGGAAAAATGTTGGAAAATAACATAATGAGCTAACGCTCAGTAAGTAAATCTCATGCATACACATACATATGAATGTCGTGAGTTTGTAGTGCACATATACTAATATGCTGACTTATATACTTATGCATTTCATTTATTGGTCATGCACTTTCAAACTTTACTTTTATGCTCTTTCTTTTAGTTTCACATTTTTATGGGCCCAATATCACTTGTGCACACTGTTTGATTCGGCCAATGCCTGCAGGGCTTGTTACACATATCATATAGAATCCCATGGGTTCTCCTCCGGCTAGCCATCATCTCAGCTAGGCTCATCATAACACTCTTTCATCGTCGCCATAGCTGCCATACTTATTACACATATGGAGGAGAAAGACGGGAACATGGCAAGCATGTCTGAATGGTCAACTCTGACCTAGCCCATACTAGTGGGCAGCCACTATTAGTCTTATAGACCTCCGTCTTCTTTGCTGAACTTACTTAATTGCTTCATCAAAACAGTGGCACCCTTTTTAAACATATTATTATCACTTTGCTTAAGTCTTGTGTCATTAAAATGTTAAATTTTACATAAGACTTTTCAAGGCATTTCATAACTTTTCTCATATTCATATGCATGGTCTTATATCACATAATAATGTATCACATAACTGTACATGCCATGCATACATGCTGATGCGGAAATGCCAATGTTCATGTTCATGATTCATGTTGAAGGTATTCAATCAAGGCATTGTATCACATCTCATATAACTCAAAACATCTTTAGTCATAATACATGAAGCTTTGGGTTGGTGGCGTTGTTATACCTTAACGTAGAGCTATGGCTCAGGTCTAAGGTTTCCAGCCTAAAAACTTAAACGCTTCATATATCATAACATATAACAAATCATGAACATAAAGTAATCCACATATCCATCAACATAAGAACACACACTTGCACATAATTCATATCATTCTTAACCAAGTAAGACATCTTTCACATATCATGGAATTCATTAATTACATATCACACAACACCCTTATGGTGTTCATATAACCATTCTTCACATACTTATCATATGCATCATCATCATACCATACTTAACTCATCAGATGTACACAATCAATGTAGTCATGCATCTTACACTTAAGCACAAAAGGTGAGATTTACTTACCTTAGGTCCTTAGCTTATTTTAAAATTGCTCAGCAAGAGTCAATCAATCAAATCCATACAAATCCTATTCAAGGCACATCATTTATTAAATTCTATCAAAATCGTAAATATACACTATTGATAGTGTATATTAACAATAACATAAACTATATGAATGATAATAATAATTATTATCAACGTAATACAAATAACTCTTCATATAAAACCATGCTTTAAACCTTGTGTTGACGCCGTTTTTCGTCAACAGATAAAAGAAGAGCACAAAAACAATGGATGACGATGGCCAAACGGAACAAACAAATCAAACACACGATTTTTTACGTGGTTCAGCAGTTAAATCTGCCTAGTCCACGAGTCTCTGTTATTAATCTTAAGATTATCTCTGAAAAATTCTTTAGCATGAATTCTCCAGAGTTTTCTCTCAAAGATCAGAATTTCGGTCCATTACAATGGTGCATGGCTTCTCTATTTATAGAGAAGGATGCATAATACTATCCCACATATTTTGGGTAGTTACTCTTTTTGTGAATAAAAATAAATGGCTTTAAATGCCTTTAATCAGATAAACAAGGAAACGTCCCTGAAGACCAGGGAATGCATAACTGACTAAATAATATCCCACGATTCTTAGGGATTTATATCAATAAATGAGGATTACATCTCATGTTTACAATACTTGTAGATATTCAAGGTGGTTATAGCGTATCTCCAAGGCTTCAGCATCTCAGGTTTCATGTCATTGTGCGAGCCACTGACATCTCCCGAGCTAACATTGCTTTCGAGATAGTACATCGAGCTCAAGACCCATGCTCCGAAGTCCCTGAAGATGAAGGTGTTCTCGGAGCTACCTTTCGAGATCGAGATCATTTCGAGGTCACCGCATTCGAGATCATATATCATACTTTGCATGCTCGATTTACAATCCTAGATCACTCTAATCCTCACGAGACCATTTATTGCGAACTCAGCTTTCGAGGTCATATTTACCATGGCTCGAAATCTGGGTATAACATCTTGCCCCCTCAAAAGTATTTGTTCGAATCCTAAGAGAAGGAAACTTTTGAACTACTTTCTCTGGGAACCGTACCGTCATACGCTCTTGAAAACGGACACGTGCCAGATGGATATTGCTTACTTTAGGTACTTGAGTACCTTGGGAACACGCCCACGATCGTCCGTCTGACAACTTTTCGGCGCCATCTTGTCATTGATCCCCATCTGTTCGATCTAGTGAGAATTCCATTCGACACTTCTGATTAATTCCATTTTCCCACCTATATATACAAGACCCCCTCTTCATCTTCTTCTTCACGTTTGTTCATCGTAAACCAGAAAGGAAAAAAAAAACAGGAAAACCAGAGACTTTCTTAAGAAGCTTCCGTCCCGTGCATGTTTTCTCGACCCAAGAAACAAAGAAATCCTGGTCTGTTCGAGTCAGTGAGTTCTTTCTTGCAACCTCTCCTCCAATCGACGATTTCGCTGCAATCACCATCACTGTGTAAGTATGCCATTTTTGTTTTCAGCTTTTTACCCATACTGTTCTTGTTGTGTATGCTAGTTTACGTTCTTAGAATGATACGATAGGAAGTTTTGAACCAATGGGCTTTTATGCCTTCTAGATTTTCATTCTGGATGTTCGTCTCTGGTTTGTACCCAGTTTTGTCGTTTGAACAAAGTTTCAACTTTCTGGGTTTTGAAAATTTTAGGCCATGTTTCTTGTACACTAAGTTTTCGGGTAAAAACCCTTGTTCTTGACAATTGCACGAAACCCAAAAATGCCCTTTCCTGGCTAACCGCCACCTTTCTTTCCCTTGAATTTCGGGATTTTCAAAAAATCATCCACGCTCCTTTTCTTTCCAGTGGAACACACGCTCTGACTCTTTAGTAAGGGTCTTAATACTTAGTTTCTTGTCCTTAAATCTCCGAGTTCATCCCATCGAGCTCGTGATTCTTGCATGCATGGCCCTCACCATTTTTTCTTTCTCGTTAGATGTCACAGAATCCGGAAAGACGGTGGGGGTCATTACGAGCAATCCCTTACGAGCCCAAATCTCCGAGCCCGGAATCGGTCTTTGCCCGGAACCAACGTCGGATTAAAGAATACGAGATCGCACGCGAGCAAGAAGACATTCGAGCCCACTATCGTCGCCAGATAGACGAGGTAATTGAAAAGAAGAGAAGAGTTCTTCGGGAAGCCATCTATCTGGAGCCCAACCCAGGACCTAGGCCAGTTCCCCTCGACCCTGCGTTAAAAGTCACGGTTGCATACCACCCAGGGGAACTCCAGTTTTCCTTAATGGCGGAGCCTTCGTCTTCGCAGCCCAGGAGGGAGATGTTTGAAGCCGAGTTCTACCAAAGCTCGGTTACCACCAGCGACCAAATAACTGATATCTTGGCCCTCCATGGCCTTAGTTCGTTGGACACACTGAAGTGTCGAGCTCCGACTAGGCATGACCGGAGCTATTTCGCCCCTGGGGGCCGCGATTCCAGTGTAAAATATGCGACCTGGAGCCAAGAACATATAAGGGCAGGAGCTTTACTGCCCCTGAAGTCCTTTTTCAGAGACTTCATTGATTTCGTTGGGTTGGCTCCATTCCAACTCAACACCAATTCATACAGGGTGCTGTCTGCCCTGAGGTCCTTGTTCCACGAGCTGGAGTGGACAGGGCCTTCACCCCAAGAGATTTTATATCTCTTTTGTTTGAAGAGTAATCCCTCCCGAGCTCGGGGAGGAGATGGTTTTTACTATCTTTCGAGTTACCCCAAAGAGACGAAGATCTTTGAAGATCTTCCGAACCACCCTCCTGACTTCAAGAGGGCTTTTTTCTGGACAGACGGTCTGTCCCCGTCTCGACATCGTTCGTTTAGGCGGATTCGTAAGTATTCTCGTTACTTTCTATTTTTGAGCTCGGAATTTTAGCCCTTAAATCCATATTTAGTTGAAGTGTATCTCGCCTTTCAACTAACTTTCAGCGTCCCACCCCTGACGAGACAATGAAGGGGCACAGAGAGACCTTGCTCCGACTCCCTTACGGCAGGAGATCTCTCTCATTTCTATTACATGAGGACAAGCTACGAGCCTGTGGGTTGTTGGGACAGGGCCAGTCAACCTCTGACTGGTCCAGTAAAAAATATGAACGCTGGGAGGAAGTGCCACTGCCCACAGGCATCCTTCCTCCGAGGAGAGAAAGGAGGGCATCTCTCCCAATTCGCTCGAGAAGTCCGCGGTCGGGGAATGAGGCCAATGACGAAGCCTCGAGTTCGGACTCCGATGGAGGTAAAACCCTTCCTACCTCGCGAATGTGGTCCCCCACTTTATTAAAACACAGGCCCAATAGACTAGTCTCATGCCCACGGGATAGATACCACTTCTACATATGGAGTTGGGTAGATGACTGTGTCCATAGGTTTGATAGTGGGCTCGGGAAATACGACACTATGTACACCACGGACGAGGTGTGGAATGGGATAGCTGTGCAGTATGGGACCAATGATTATAGGGACCTCTCGAGGTTATCACCAACTTATAGGGAAGGCACTCCCCCCGCCTCTTCTGAAGACGGGGGAATTTCATGGTCCCCAAGCTCGAGCTCGGGGGAGAGTCTCAGTTAGGTTTTTTCTTCAACTGGTTTCCATCTTTTTTCAAAGTTATTATTATTGTTTAACTCACTGTCATTGTGCAGGTGCCATGAATCCCGACCTCGACGCGGTGCTTTTTAGCGATGGTGGAGCTGGCGCCCAAAAGAGTAAACGCCCGAGGATACCAAAGAGATCCGACCGACCGTCCAAGGTACCTAAAAATCGCGAGACGACTCCCACGGCCCAGACCACTGCGAACACCTCCAAGGAACCGACTGCCCAGATTGATGGGTCAGGCCCGACTGCATCCATCTCGCTGCTTCCCACCGAAACCCGGTTAATAGTTGTTCGGCCCCCGAAGAAACCTTCTACCTCAACGGTTCAGCTGCCAACGGCTCGAACCCACACTGAGGAGTATGTACTTGATGGTGCCGCTGGGACAGAAGGGGCTTTACTCAGCTCGGACGTCCTTTCTCGGGTAGGTCAGAGCTTTTCTGGCTTCGGCGCCGACCACTGGGATCTCGTGCGCAAGGCCTCGGACTGCAACACTCTTTATGAGAAGAGTATCGAACTCACCGCCGCGGTAGCCTTCTCAACTCTATTTTAAGTATTTATGCCTCAATCCGCAATTCTAATTTGTTTGTGTTTCAGGCCCTTGTTGTTTCAGCACAGCTCAACTATAAACTGACCAACGAGGTGCAAACGAGCTTGTCTTTGGCTCAGAAGTCGAAGGATCTCGAGCTTAAGATGGTTGACGAGCTCAAAGACTCGAAGTCTGAACTTGAAAAACTGAAGACCCGTTTCGAGGAGCTGGAAAAGTCAAACGCTGAGCTCGAGAAGGCCAATGCCAAGCTCGAAGAGGAGAAATCTGCTACCCTCGACCTCATGGAGAGCGAGAAGGTCCGCCTCCTGAACGAGTCTAAGGAGCAGAAGGAGAAAGCGGTCGACCAGGCCATGTACAAGCTTTGGGCCGACAATGCCGACCTCGACACCAGCTTCCTGGGTCCTCTCAAAGCCACATATGTTGAGCGGTGGAATGCCCGTCTCGAGGCAAGCGTAGCTGCTCGAGAGGCGGCCCAGCAGGATAGCCATGCTATTCGTCCTGGAGGGTCTAGTGATACTGATGCTGAGAAGGCCAAGGATACTCCTCTCCCTTAAATCCGATCTCGGAGAAATCAGTTATCGGGGCTGCGTCCCCTCATTCCTGTAACTATTCCTTTTATATGCTTTACATTTCTCGGCTCGAAATATTTTGCATATTCTTACATTGATGAGCTAGTTATGTTTATTTAATTCATACAAACATAGTTTAGATTTAGGCTGGAAATTCGATGCATTCATGCATAGTTTATTCGAATTATCCGCTTCCAACCTCGTTATTTATCAAGGTCGGACATTACTTTAACCATGAACTGAAAAGTACTTATATGGCATGTAATATGAATGATTTGGTTATATCTTTTATTTTAGTCACTTTTCCTCATCCTCAGTATTTTGGCTCCGAGGTTAAGAGTTCGAAACTGTTTTTCTAAGATATTCCAGCCTCGACTTTGACTTATCTCGCAATAGGTTTAGGCTCCCATTTATCATCGATCGATAATTTGGTTGGTTTGTTCCAAACCTGTTGTGTTTGCACATCTGGTTAACTCCAAATATTTAGGTTTTTGATAATTCGGTTATGTCCGAACTATCTAAGCTTGCGTATTTGGTCATGTCCAAATACTTTATGTTTTTGATAATTCGGTTATGTCCGAACTATCTAAGATCGCGTACTTGGTTATATCCAAATACTTTATGTTTTTGATAATTCGGTTATGTCCGAACTATCTAAGATCGTGTACTTGGTTATATCCAAATACTTTATGTTTTTGATAATTCGGTTATGTCCGAACTATCTAAGATCGCGTACTTGGTTATATCCAAATACTTTATATATTTTTTATTTTTTAAGCTGGTGGTATGTATACCAATGATGCCCCCTTAATATCCTATGAGTGTGACCATAGGTTATTAAATTAAGAGAGATTGCAAAAATAAAAATAAATTACATGTGAAACAAAGTAGACCTTTCATTTGATGAAATTCAAAAACAAACTAACATAGATAGAAAATCATGGTTACAGGCAACACTTTTCCTATACTATTGATAATAAGGTCTAAGGTGTTTGCCATTCCATGCTCGAGGTATCAGGCTCCCATCTAATCTCGCAAGTTTGTATACGCCAGGTCGGATGACTGATTCTATCTGGTATGGTCCTTCCCAGTTCGGCCCGAGCACCCCAGCTGCTGGATCTCGGGTTGCCAAGAATACTCGTCTCAAAATCAGGTCTCCCACTCCGAACTTTCGATCTCGAACCCTCTTATTGAAATATCTCGTGGTTCGTTGCTGGTAAGCAGCATTTCTCAGCTGAGCCTCTTCTCTTTTTTCATCGATCAAGTCTAGGGTTTCTTCGAGCTGAGTATGATTGGAACTTTGATCGTAAATCTGAGTTCGGATCGTCGAAATTTCGACCTTGATGGGAAACATCGCCTCACAGCCGTACGCTAGAGAGAACGGAGTATGTCCCGTTGATGTCCGAGCTGTAGTCCTATATCCCCAAAGGACTTGAGGCAATTCCTCGGGCCAACGTCCCTTTGCCTCCTCCAACTTTTTCTTTAGAGAACTCTTGAGAGTTTTGTTAACGGCTTCGACCTGACCATTCACTTGAGGGTGAGCCACTGATGAAAAACTCTTTATTATATCGTTCTTGTTACAAAAGTTGGTGAATAAGTCGCAATCGAACTGGGTTCCGTTATCAGATACAATCTTTCTTGGTACTCCATATCGGCATACGATGTTCTTTACCACGAAATCTAGGATCTTTTTCGAAGTTATGGTCGCCAATGGTTCAGCCTCCGTCCATTTTGTGAAGTAATCAACTGTGACCACAGCATATTTTACTCCTCCTTTGCCAGTTGGGAGTGAGTCTATGAGGTCGATGCCCCATACCGCGAAAGGCCATGGGGATGTCAACATGGTCAGTTCGGAAGGTGGAGCTCGGGGTATCGTGGCGAATCTTTGGCATTTGTCGCACTTTTTCACGTACTCGAAAGAGTCCGTTTTAATGGTTGGCCAGAAATATCCTTGGCGTATAATCTTCTTGGACAGGCTATGCCCCCCGGTATGGTCTCCGCAGAACCCTTCATGAATTTCTTCAATAATCTTCTTTGCCTCGGGAGGAGTCACACATCTGAGCAACGGCATGGAATACCCCCTTCTGTATAGCCTTCCATCCAGGATGGTGTAACGAGGAAGTTGATACATTAGTTTCCGAGCCTGATTTCGATATTTTGGAAGAATTCCATTTTCGAGATAATCAACTATCGGGCTCATCCAGGTCGGCTCTGTCTCGATCATACACACATCTTCCTCGTCTGACTCAGTAATGCTGGGTGCTGACAGGTGTTCTACGGGTACAACATTGAGCTCTTCATTTTCGGCGGAAGTGGCGAGCCGAGCTAAGACATCTGCATTTGAGTTTTGCTCTCGGGGAACCTGTTCGATTGCATAAAACTCAAAATACTCTAATGCAGATTTTGCCTTCTCCAAATAAGCTGCCATTTTTGTGCCACGAGCCTGGTATTATCCCAAGATTTAATTAACCACGAGCTGGGAGTCGCTGTAGCAATGTATAGCTTTGGCCTTGAGCTCTTTTGCTATTCGTAGTCCCGCAAGTAAAGCCTCGTACTCAGCTTCATTATTAGATGCTTTAAAGCCGAACCTTAAAGCAGAGTGAAATTTGCTCCCTGCAGGAGTGATCAGAATAACTCCTGCCCCCGCTCCATTTTCATTTGACGACCCGTCGACGTAAAGTTTCCACAGCTCGTGGGCCGTGGTTGTTACCTCGTCGTTGGCTATACCGGTGCACTCCACTATAAAATCCGCCAACGCTTATGCCTTAATGGTCGTTCTCGGATGGTAGGTGATCTCGAACTGTCCGAGCTCAACAGCCCATTTAAGGAGTCGACCAGACGCCTCTGGTTTAGACAAGACTTGCCTTAGTGGTTGATCTGTTAGTACATGGATAGGATGTGCCTGAAAGTAAGGGCGGAGCTTGCGAGATGAGTGGATTAGACTGAGGGCGAGCTTCTCCATCAGTGGATATCTTGATTCTGCCCCCAGTAATCTTTTACTGATATAGTAGACGGGTTTCTGTATTCTCTCTTCTTCTCGAACGAGCACCGCGCTTATCGCGTGTTCGGTAGTTGAGAGGTATAGGAACAGTACTTCTCCCGTCTCAGGCTTCGATAGGATGGGTGGTTCGGCTAAGTGCTTTTTGAGCTCCTGAAAGGCTAGCTCGCACTCATCTGTCCATTCGAACTTCTTACTTCCTATCAATAAGTTGAAGAATGGGAGACCGCGGTCCGTTGACTTCGAGATGAACCTGCTCAGAGCTGCCATCCTGCCAGTCAAGCTTTGAACATCTTTATGCTTCCGAGGCGAAGGCATATCGATCAGGGCCTTTATTTTGTCAGGATTAGCCTCGATCCCACGAGAGTTGACAATGAAACCCAGAAATTTCCCTGAAGACACCCCAAAAGTGCACTTCTGAGGATTCAACTTCATGTTGTACTTTCTGAGCACGCCAAAGCACTCTTCGAGGTCATCAACATGGTTCTTGTTAAGTTGAGACTTTACAAGCATGTCATCAACATAAACTTCCATGTTGTTCCCTATTTGCTTTGAGAACATCATGTTTACGAGCCGTTGGTACGTGGCTCCGGCATTCTTCAGTCCGAATGGCATGACATTGTAGCAGTAGAGCCCTTTATCTGTGATGAAGCTCGTATGCTCTTGGTCGGGGGCGTGCATGGGAATCTGGCTATATCCAGAATAGGCATCCATGAACGACATCAGGCCATGCCCCGCCGTGGCATCCACGAGCTGGTCGATTCTTAGCAGCGGAAAACAGTCTTTCGGGCAGGCCTTGTTGAGGTCCGAGTAGTCAATGCAGGTTCTCCACGTCCCATTGGGCTTCGGGACCAACACTGGATTGGCTACCCACTCAGGGTAAAAAGCGTCCCTGATGAAATTGTTTGCTTTCAGCCTGTCAACTTCCTCCTTTAGTGCTTTCTTTCTATCCTCGTCCAGCTGTCTTCGCTTTTGTTGCTTCGGGGGAAAGCTTTTGTCTATATTCAATGCGTGGCTCGCAACATTTGGGCTTATCCCCACCATGTCTGAGTGTGACCATGCGAAGACATCCTGGTTTTTCTTCAGAAAGCAAATTAATTGCTATTTGGCTTCGTCTAGGAGGTGTTTTCCGACCTTTACCTTCTTCGAGGGTTCAGCTTCGTCGAGCTGAACTTCTTCGAGCTCTTCCAACGGTTCGAGGTCAACTTTCTCCTCAATCCTTGGATCGATTTCCTCGTCGATTTCTAAAACCGTCCCATCCTTATTTTGTATGATAACGAGTTCTTGAGCGCTCGTTTGTTTCTTTCCCCTCAAAGAGATGCTGTAACACTCTCTCCCTGCCAATTGATCTCCTTTCAATGTTCCGACCCCGCTCGGAGTTGGGAACTTAAGGGCTAGATGCCTTACAGATGAAACTGCCCCCAGCCCGACCAGGGCGGGTCTCCCGAGCAGTACATTGTAGGCAGATGGTAACTCTACTACCACGAACTCCATCATCTTGGTCACCGAGACTGGATAGTCTCCCAAGGTCACAGGGAGTTCGATGGACCCCATACAGGCGGTTCCTTCTCCAGAAAAGCCGTACAAAGTGGTTGCGCAAGCCTTCAGGTCGCGAAGGGAGAGTCCCATTTTCTCTAGTGTTGCTTTATAGAGAAAGTTAACTGAGCTCCCATTGTCTATGAGAACTCGGCGCACTCTTTTGTTGGAAAGCTGCAGGGTGATGACTAGTGGATCATGATGAGGGAACTGGACATGGGAAGCATCTTCCTCGGTGAAGGTTATAGGTTGAGTTTCAACCCTTTGGCTTTTTGGTGCCCTTGGTTCGGGTTCATAAGGAGACCCGTCCCCCGTCTTCAACTCATTCACGTATCGCTTTTGAGCATTTCTACCCCCTCCTGCGAGATGAGGCCCTCCCGAGATGGTTATTACATCCTCTCCATCAATCGGTGGAGGCCTGCCTTCTTCCCGAGATCGAGAGTTATTATTCTGTGCCGCCGAAGGCGCGGCTATTCTCTGGCTTGCAGTGGTCTGTCCAGTACTCTGGTTTTTGACATACTGCCTGAAATAACCTCTCGAGATCAACCCTTCGATCTCGTCCTTCAGTTGTCGGCACTCATCAGTTGTGTGTCCGGTATCTCTATGGAACCGGCAATATTTGCTGGAATCCCTTTTGGACTTTTGATTCCTCATTGGGTCCGGACGCCTGAAGGGGACCTGGTTTTCATTAGCCAGGTATATGTTTTCCCGAGACTCGTTGAGCTCGGTGTGCACTTTATATACGGAGAAATACCTTTCTCCTTTCTTCTTCTTTCCTCCTTCAGCCTCGGGGTTATTTCCCTCGCTCTTTTTCCTCTTGGAGGGATTCTCCGAGGTAGGCTGTGGAGCTGCTGGGTCAGCCGAGGTTGAGGTGGAGTTAATGTTTATCGTTGTAGTTTCGGTCTGCGAGGTCGCCTTGAGCGTTGACCTCGCCTCCTCTACATTGACAAATCTCTGCGCCCGTCTGTTAAACTCGGTTATCGACCTCACCGGTTTCCCTTGCATGTCATCCCAAAGGGCACTCCCGGGTAAAACACCAGCTCGGATAGCCATTAGATGCCCACTGTCATCCACATCTCGAGCTCGGGCGACCTCAAGATTAAATCTTGTCAGATAGCTTTTCAGTGTTTCGCCCGGCTGTTGTCGGACGTTGGTCAAAGTGGATGCCTCTGGTCTGACTCCCATCATAGCCCGGAACTGCTTCTTAAAGTCCCTAGACAATTGATCCCATGAGGTTATCGAGTGTCTCTTGTACTTCTCGAACCAACTCTTGGCAGGTCCGGCCAATGATGTTGGAAACAACATGCACCTGAGCTCGTAACCCACGTTACTAGCTCTCATAATAGTGTTGAATGTACTCAGGTGGCTACATGGGTCGGTTTTTCCCTCAAACGCTGGGACGTGAGGAATCCGGAACCCTTGGGGAAACTGAGTGTTAGAAATATTGGGAGCAAACGGCTCGAGCTCCTCGTCAGAGTCCTCATATCGACCACTCCCTCGTTCATTCTTCAAAAGCCTAAAGGCTTTTTCGAGCTGATCAATCCTTTCTTGAACTGGGTCCTTAGGTGGTGTCTGGAATTGATAGTCATTAATCGCAATCCCAGGCTCGCGTCTCTGTGAGGGATCTCTACGCCCATTCAGATGATTCCTTAGATCCGGATTTGTCTGGTCTCCCTTTCCCCTGCTCTGATTCAGATGATTTCGCAGGTCAGGATGACTCTTGCGATTCCCAGTATTTTTACGACCTCGGTCGTGTTTACTGACGGACCTAGTCTCTCCGGACTCATCACTGGTGAAACTCATTGATCGGTCATTTCGTGGTGGATCCTTTCTACGTCGCCTTGTCTCCGCAGTGCGAGATCGAGACGTCTGACTTCTCTCAGATGGTGTGCCTCTCCGCTCCTGGAACGTCTCCCTGTTTCCTTGTCTTTCCCCTGCACGCCCTTGATCCTGATCTCAAACAGGTTGAGCGTTTCTGCGGGGAGGTGAAGGATATCTTATGGGAGACGGAGGGAACCGTATAGGCGACGGTGGTTGTCGCCCTTGCCTCGGCCTAGAGGTTCCAGAATTTGCCCGAGATGGGTCAGTCGCGTTCGGTGCACTACCAGGAACCTGAGTCCGAGCCTCGGCAGGAGCTCGGTTGTTCTCAGTTCCTGCAGGCACTTCCACAGGTGGATTAGGCGGGACCCGAGCTCGGGTACTCCTCTGAGGCCTAGAAGGAGCAGATGGCTCTGCTGGTGCTGGAGGTTGTGTCGGCCTCCTTGTGGCAGCATTTTTTCGTGGACGTCCACAGGGCCTCTGGGGAGGAACGTGCACGTCCCTTGGAGGAGGGACTTGGTTTTCGCGCGGAGGCGGGGGCTGAGCCACCTGCGCCTCTGCGGCTATCCTGGTCAACTCCTCGTTACATTTGTTGGCTTCTGCCAACAACTGTTTCATCTGCCGATTCTCCAATTCTACAATAGGGACATAACGCTCAGGATTGTAGTACATGTCCTCATCCCTTGGTTGTGGAGGTGGTCCCTGGGAATCAGTGGACCCACTCATTTCATCAGCATCCGGGTTCTCCATTGGCTGTTTTCCAGGACGCCTTGGGTAATTTTCTTCAGGGGTGTTCTGATTGTTTGCAGCCATGAATCTCTCAGGGATGAATGCTTAAGGCTCTCAATGAAAGCACCAAACTGTTGACGCCGTTTTTCGTCAACAGATAAAAGAAGAGCACAAAAACAATGGATGACGATGGCCAAACAGAACAAACAAATCAAACACACGATTTTTTACGTGGTTCAGCAGTTAAATCTACCTAGTCCACGAGTCTCTGTTATTAATCTTAAGATTATCTCTGAAAAATTCTTTAGCATGAATTCTCCAGAGTTTTCTCTCAAAGATCAGAATTTCGGTCCATTACAATGGTGCATGGCTTCTCTATTTATAGAGAAGGATGCAGAATACTATCCCACATATTTTGGGTAGTTACTCTTTTGTGAATAAAAATAAATGGCTTTAAATGCCTTTAATCAGATAAACAAGGAAACGTCCCTGAAGACCAGGGAATGCATAACTGACTAAATAATATCCCACGATTCTTAGGGATTTATATCAATAAATGAGGATTACATCTCATGTTTACAATACTTGTAGATATTCAAGGTGGTTATAGCGTATCTCCAAGGCTTCAGCATCTCAGGTTTCATGTCATTGTGCGAGCCACTGACATCTCCCGAGCTAACATTGCTTTCGAGATAGTACATCGAGCTCAAGACCCATGCTCCGAAGTCCCTGAAGATGAAGGTGTTCTCGGAGCTACCTTTCGAGATCGAGATCATTTCGAGGTCACCGCATTCGAGATCATATATCATACTTTGCATGCTCGATTTACAATCCTAGATCACTCTAATCCTCACGAGACCATTTATTGCGAACTCAGCTTTCGAGGTCATATTTACCATGGCTCGAAATCTGGGTATAACACCTTGCTCATAAGATAATGTACTCTTATGATAATAATAACAAGAATAATAATTATCGTCTATAAATAAACTTACTTCAATATTAATAACAAAAATACTTCAATAACAATACATATATGAATGTATATATTCAAATAGTCATTTTATAAAAGAAATCATATTTTTAACATAAAGTTGTAATAATCGATATAATGATAATGATAATAATATAAATATAAATATTTATATTATTATTAATTAGTCATAATATCAATTCCAGTGATATAATAAATATACTTTATCCAAAATTTACTGGTCTTACGAATATCAATAACTGTAAGAAACTAATACTGATATTATTTTGATATTCAAATATTAACAAAATATTAATATATAAGAATAATTGTTAAATAATAGGTTTACTATAAATCACACTTTATATATATATATATGAAACTATATTCTTGATTTACTTAACAAAATAATAACAATAATAATTAAAATTACTTAATCATAAAAATTTCCATATTAATATAAAATCAATTAAATATGTATTTTTATACTTTATTTAATATCTACTATTTTCTAGAAAATTGGACAGCACAACGGCTATAAAGTGGACAATCCCAAAATCAAAACCTGTATAAAAAATACATATAATCCCAGACAGCCAGTAAATTACAGAAAATATTCCATATATCAATAATATATAATTATATACTATAAATACACATAATAACAATTACTCTAATCAATCACAATTAAATCACAATATAGGTCAAAGAAATTATACCACAATGACCGGGTTCCACAACAAGTCAAACGGTGATTTTCCGAAACTCAAAACGTACTTCGGAACCTCGAACACTCAGTTTCGACCGTCGGTCTACGGTGGATCGTGGTGGCTCGTGGTGGGCCCACCACCCAACTATGGTAGATGTAGGAACAAGTTATTGGGTTTTGAAGCCCACAACACGAGGAGCACGATGGTGGTGACGGATCGGCAAACGGATGCCCGAGGTGGTCGAATCGCAACTTTGAAGTCGCGGGGTGGCCGAACTTAAATCGAGTGGTTGAGGCGTTTAATCGGCGAGTGAGCTCTAGATTCCCGCGTGGGACGATAGTTAGGAGGCCTCTGAATCCAACGGTCAGGCGCGTGGCTAAAAGTGGTGGCCGGAAAGTACTCCTGTGTCGTCGGCAACAGTAGCACGCAGAGAGAGAGAAAGAGAGAGAGAGAGAGAGAGAGAGAGAGAGAGAGAGAGTTTCTGAGGAGAGAGAGAGAGAGAGAGAGTTTCTGAGGAGAGAGAGAGGGGCTCGGGTAAAAAGAAAGGCTGAAGCCTTTTATTTTATTTTTATATTTTTTTTATTTTTTAAAATTACACTTGGACCCAAAATAGTAAAATTCTTTTCAAATAAGCCATTTAGCAAAACTTTCTTAATTTTATAAAAATCCCCAATTAAAATTATATGACATTTGGGTCCAATACTTGACTACTCAAGTTTCTCTCTCTTTAATCTCATTAAAACATAAAATGATATTTTAAACACTATTTTTCCATTACTATTTCTTAAATTTGTAAACTTGTACATTTTATGTATTAAAACTCTGATTTATAATAAAAAAAAATGTATAATGAAAATGTTGGATATTACAGATCTCGAGGGGCTACTTTTGGCAATATGTCCAAAACCAGAACACTAATCAGGCGCCTACAAGCCAAAGGGCAGCTGCGCCACAACCTGCACAAAATAACAATTCCCGAGCCAGGGAAGAAGATAGGCCCCTGCCGATCGATGGAGAAGACGTGATAACCATCTCGGGAGGGCCTCATCTCGCGGGAATAGGCAGAAATGCCCATAAAAGATATGTGAACGAGCTAAAAACTGGGGACGGGTCTCCTTATGAACCCGAACCTAGAGCTCCTAAAAATCAAAAGATAGAATCCCAGCCAATAACCTTTACTGAGGACGACGCGTCCCATGTTCAGTTTCCTCACCATGATCCACTGGTCATCACTCTCCAGCTGGCAAATAAGAGAGTTCACCAGGTTCTCATAGACAATGGGAGCTCAGTTAACATTCTCTATAAGGCAACCCTAGAGAAAATGGGACTCACTCTTCGCGACCTGAAAGCATGTGCGACAACACTGTACGACTTTTCAGGAGAAGGGACTGCTTGCATGGGATCCATCGAACTCCCGTTAACCTTGGGAGACTACCTAGTCTCAGCAACCAAAATGATGGAGTTCGTGGTAGTAGACCTGCCTTTGGCCTACAACGTGCTGCTCGGAAGACCCACCCTAGTAGGGCTGGGGCAGTCTCGTCTGTGAGGCATCTGGCCATTAAGTTCCCTACTCCTAGTGGCATTGGGACATTGAGGGGAGACCAGTTGGCTGGAAGGGAATGCTACATCATCTCCCTTAGAGGAAAGAGACAGACGAGTGCACATGCACTCGTAATCATTCAAAACAAATATGGGATGGTCTTGGAGATAGATGAGGAGATCGACCCAAGGGTGGAAGAGAAAACTGACCTCGAACCATTAGAAGAGCTCGAAGAGTCAGATCCTTCCAAAACAGTAAAGGTCACGAAACATCTCCAGGAGGAAACTAAATAGCAATTAATTTGCTTCTTGAAGAAAAACCAGGATGTCTTCGCGTGGTCACATTCGGACATGGTTGGAATAAGTCCGAACATAGCAAGCCACGCACTGAATATCGATAAAATCTTCCCACCGAAGCAACAAAATCGAAGACAACTGGATGACGACAGAAAAAAGGCACTGAAGGAGGAGGTCGATAGGTTAAAAGTGAATCGGTTCATTAGGGATGCTTTTTATCCTGACTGGGTAGCCAATATGGTGTTGGTCCCGAAGCCAAATGGGACATGGCGAACCTGCATTGACTATTCGGACCTCAACAAAGCTTGTCCAAAGGACTGTTTTCCTTTACCAAGGATTGACCAGCTCGTGGATGCCGCGGCAGGGCATGGACTGATGTCATTCATGGATGCCTATTCTGGATATAACCAGATTCCCATGCATGCACATGACTAGGAACATACGAGTTTTATAACAGACAAAGGACTATATTATTACAACGTCATGCCATTCGGGCTCAAAAATGCTGGGGCCACATACCAGCGACTCGTGAACATGATGTTTTCAGAGCAAATAGGGAACAACATGGAAGTTTATGTTGATGACATGCTAGTCAAGTCTCAACTTAACGATAACCATGTTGACGACCTCGAAGAGTGTTTTGCCGTGCTCCGGAAGTATAACATGAAGCTAATCCTCAGAAATACTCCTTTGGGGTATCATCCGGAAAATTTCTGGGCTTCATTGTAAACGCATGTGGGGTGGAAGCTAACCCAGACAAGATCCAAGCCCTAATCGACATGCCCTCACCTCGAAGACACAAAGATGTCCAGAGTTTGACCGGCAGGATGGTGGCATTAAGTAGGTTTGTCTCGAAATCTACAGACCGTTGTCTTCCGTTTTTCAATCTGTTGAGGGGAGGCAAGAAATTTGAATGGACGGAAGAATGCGAGCTGGCCTTCCAGGAGCTTAAGAAGCACCTCGCAGAACCCCCCATCTTATCAAAACTTATTACGGGAGAAGTACTATACTTATATCTTGCCACTACCGAACATGCAATAAGTGCAGTGCTCGTGCGAGAAGAAGAAAAGGTACAGAGGCCCATATATTACATCAGTAAAAGATTACTGGGGGCAGAATCGAGATACCCCCTAATGGAAAAGCTAGCTTTCAGCTTAATTCATTCATCTTGCAAATTACGACCCTACTTTCAGGCGCACCCCATCCATGTACTAACCGATCAACCGCTGAGGCAAGTCTTGTCTAAGCCAGAAGCTTCAGGTCGACTTCTTAAATGGACAGTTGAGCTCGGACAATTTGAGATCACCTACCATCCAAGGACGACCATTAGGGCACAGGCCCTGGCGGACTTTATAGTGGAGTGTATTGGCATGACCAACGATGAAGTTATAACCCCGGCCCACGAGCTGTGGAAAATTTACGTCGATGGGTCATCTAACGAAAATGGATAGGGGGAGGGGTCATTTTGATTAATCCTGCAGGAAGCAGATTTCATTCTGCATTAAGATTCGGCTTTAAAGCATCAAATAACGAGGCCGAATACAAGGCTTTACTGGCGGGACTTCGTATAGCCAAAGAGCTCAAAGCTAAGGCCATACATTGCTACAGCGACTCACAGCTTGTGGTGAACCAAATTTTGGGAGAATACCAGGCTCGTGGCCCGAAAATGGCAGCTTACTTAGAAAAGGCCAAGTCCGCATTGGAACATTTCAAGTTTTATGCAATTGAACAAGTTCCCCGAGAACAAAACTCAAATGCAGATGCCTTAGCTCGACTCGCTACTTCCATCGAGAGTGATGAGCTACATGTTGTGCCAATAGAACATCTCTCGCCACCAAGCATTAACGAGCCGGAGCAGGAAGACGTGTGTATGATTGATTCTGAGCCTACTTGGATGAACCCAATAGTCGAATATCTCGAGACTGACGTCCTTCTGAAAGATCGGAACCAGGCTCGAAAGCTGATGTATCAGCTTCCCCATTACACCATTTTGGATGGAAGGCTGTATAGAAGGGGATATTCTATGCCATTACTTTAGTGTGTGACTCCACCTGAAGCCAGGAAAATCATTGAAGAAATTCATGAAGGGTTCTGTGGAGACCATACTAGGGGCATAGCCTGTCGAAGAAAATCATACGCCAAGGCTATTTCTGGCTTACCATCAAATCAGATTCTTTCAAATACGTAAAGAAATGCAATAAGTGACAGCGGTTCGCCACGATTCCTATAGCTCCACCATCCGAGCTGACCATGATGACTTCCCCATGGCCATTTGCGGTGTGGGGAATCGACCTCATAGGCTCTGTCCCAACTGGCAAGGGCGGTGTGAAGTACGATGTAGTTGTCGTATATTACTTCACAAAGTGGACAGAGGCTGAACCGTTAGCAACAATAACTTCCAAGAAGGTCCTTGACTTTGTGGTAAAGAACATCGTATGCCGATATGGGATGCCGAGGAAAATAGTATCCGAAAATGGAACCCAGTTCGATAGCGATTTGTTCACCAACTTTTGCGAGAAGAATAGAATAATAAAGAAGTTTTTCGTCAGTAGCTCATCCCCAAGCAAACGGCCAGGTCGAAGCTGTAAACAAGACTCTCAAAAGTTCGCTAAAGAAAAAGTTGGAGGAAACGAAAGGATGATGGCCCGAAGAATTGCCCCAAGTCCTATGGAGATATAGGACTACAGCTCGAACATCAATAGGACATACCCTGTAACGCCCCAACTCCAGGGACCGTTACGGTGTGCCTTGTAAACAGTGCTAAACTCGCTAATCGAGTCATTTGGCCAAAATTGTGTAAATAATTATGATTAGCGGTTTAGGGATTAACAACTTTTGATAAGATATAACGTTTCATTAGAACGTTTAGTATATATGTTGGGATCCCAAACTTTTAATTTTAGAGTCTATTACAAGAAAATATTTACAACAGGCCGTTCTATGCGGCAAAACAGGGTTTAACTCTAGTTCCTTCTCAACCTCGGCCGTGGTGGACGAGTAGCTGCATATGTACACTTCATCACCTAAGCTCTCCAACTTAAAGATGGTCCAGCTTTCTTTTGCCTTTACCTGCACCACATAGCACCCGTGAGCCGAAGCTCAGCAAGAAAACTTAATATGCTCATGAACAGTTTTAACATGTCATCGGTTCATACGACACACGCCCTACTCCAACAGGAAACAGATCCACATAATGTTGAGTATAATACATCAACCAATGATCATAATAATCATCCAGGACTCTTAGCCCGAATAAATAGGTGACAGTCTCAACAGTCATAAAAGTGGGTACAGCCCCCTCTAGCCATGTGACGATAGGGTCACTCGGGCTTAATTGATAAGGGAACCTTTCATAAGTTTGAATAGGATAGGTGTATGTTGAATAGTCACCAACATAACCTTCCTCATGACCTTAGAGTCATAACCTTGGAACAGCGTTCCCTAGCCATGTGACAAACAGTCACCGGGCCATATGCCCTGGCTCTGAATAACTAGTCTCAGACTAGCCAAGCGCTTATAAGTTCATCGACCTTAGGGTCGGTCTAGCGTTAATACCCCATATGATTCATTCTTGATGATATCAATTAGATCTAATCTTCATTTGGCTCGGCGTTCATGACGCTATGCCATTTCTGACTCTTAGGTCAGTAAAACACGACTAGTGTTCAACCCATTGTGAACTTGGCTAGTAAATCACAACTTCACAGATGGATCTAACACCATTGCCGATTCTGACTAGTAAGTCAGTGCCACACACAAGTAAGTCATGCCACCAAACATATATCACATATCCAATATTCATATACAAGGTATTCAGCATGCTTACTTAACATGTACTAGTACAATTAGGACTATGCACGAACACAGAGGCTCAAGCTCTGAACAATATCATACTCAATATGTAAAGCATGTCCTAATCACATGTTTCTTGTGCATCATATGCATCATATTCAACAATCCAACATGCACCAATAATAGCCATGCATGTCACACATATACACAGAGTGCAGTTTTCTTACCTCAGATTCGAGCTAGGACCAATATAAGAACGACCCTTGAGAACGATCAACCTTTAAGCCCTTAGCGGTCACCTAATCATAACCAAATATGGGACACCATCAATAAAATGATCAACATAGGTTACCAAACCAAAATCTAGCCTCCGGGACAACAATCCAAACTAATCCAAGTAGTAGGAACACTCTCGAGGCCTATAGCTGAGTTCCCGGGGTCAAAACGAGCGAACGGGGTGAAAACAAGGCAAGGGTTACGGCCCTGGCACCTTGGGTCGCGGCCCCCAGAATTTTCTGACCCAAGGGCCGCAATGACCTTCATCAAGGGTCGCGGCGCTCAGCAGGTTCACTTCCTCCACCTGCTTCTTCAAAGCAGGGCCGCGGCACCCCAAGAACAGGGCCGCGGCCCCCAACTCTGGACCATTCCCAAACTCGATTTTAACACTCCAAAGCCTCCAAAATCATACCTAAACATTCCCCAACCATCAAATCAAAGTTCCCAAGCTTCCCAAAGTTCCAAAACCCTCAAAACCCAAGGTTCAAACCAATCAAAAACTCAACAATTCACAAAGTCCAATTCTAAGCTTAAAAACTTTAGAAACTCAAAACTTCAAACTTAGATTACCTTTGATTGGGTTGTTTTCCGTCAAATCCTTCGGTTAAGAAGCTTCTAATCTTTCCTAGGATTGCTATGCCTCGACCCTCGCTTGATTCCGACTCCTAAAACTCGAAATTCCTTTAAGAAAACTTCGAAAGGTAAAATAGGCTATCGGGAAGGGAGAGAGAGATTTTCTAATGTACGTTCTTATCTGACAAGCTACTTCAAGCTTAAGTAACCTCAAATAAAACCTAAGGCTCGGGGTCCCGAAAACACCCCCAGGGACATTATAGTCAAAACTTCCAGAATTCTATACTGATCTCAAATACTCCCAATTTATCATCAAATAAACATTTCTATTACCCCAAACTTGACCCCGTTATGACAAAACCGCTAACTCATAATCTATGATCGTCTCATGTCGAAGAGCTCGAATATATCTCCATAATAATAAAATCTCATTCACAAATTACTATATGCACCCAATTTACAAATATGCCCTCAACAGGACAAATTACCAAAATGCCCTTATCATTATAAATACCCCCATATGCATGCATTTATCATCATATAATAATATAATTCACATTAATACGCATATGATCATTTAATATTATAATAAATCAATTATGGCCCTCCCGACCTCCTAATCAAGGTCCTAACCCTTATTAGGAAATTCAGGGCATTACATACCCCGTTCTCTCTGGCATACGATTGCGAAGCTATGTTGCCTATCGAGGTCGAGATACCTACAATCCGAACTCACGCTTATGACCAAAACTCAAACCAAACTCAGCTCGAAGAAACCCTAGACTTGATCGAAGAAAGAAGAAACGAAGCTCAGCTGAGGAATGCTGCCTACCAGCAACGAGCTACCAGATACTTCAACAAGAGGGTTCGAGATTGAAAGTTCGGTGTGGGCAATCTGGTGCTAAGGCGTGTATTTTTGGCAACGCGAGATCCAGCAGCTGGTGTGCTCGGGCCAAATTGGGAAGGACCATACCAGATAAAGTCAGTCATCCGACCCAGTGTCTACAAGCTAGCGAGATTGGATGGAAGCTTAATACCGCAAGCATGGAATGACGAGCACCTAAGACCTTACTATCAATAGTATAGGAAGGATGTTGCCTGTAACCATGCTTGTCTTTTTGTACTATTTTGCCTACTTTTGGATTTTATCAAGTAAAGATTTATTTCGTCCAATATGCTTTATTTTTGCAATCTCTCTTATTTTAATAACCTATGGCCACATTCATAGGATATTAAGGGGGCATCATTGGTATATACAAATACCATCAGCTTGAAAAATAAAGTTACATATACGAAAAACATACAAGTGTTTGGAGATAACCAAATGCGCCAGATAAGATAATTTGGATATAACCAATTATAAAAAACGTAAGTGTCTAGATGTAACCAGATGCGCGAGCTTAGATAGTTTGGACATAACCAAATTATCAAAATATTGAAATGTTTGGATATGACCAAATATGTGAATTAGACTAAACATATAAGTGCATGGATTACAAACCAATCACAACCTTAAAAGGTTTTGAGCAAACCAGCTAAAATTAATCGACAGTAAGTTGGAACATAAACCCACTTCGAGTTAAGTCGAGATCGAGGCTGGAATATCTTATAAAAAATAGTTTCAAACTCATAATCTCGAAGAGATAACCGAGGACGAGAAAAAGTAACTGAAAAATAAGGTATAACTAAACCGTCTGCATTACACACCATACAAGTACTTTCAGGTTCATGGTTAAAGTAATATCCGACCTTGATGAATAACGAGATCGGAAGCGGATAGTTCGAACAAACTGTGCATGAATGCATTGAAGTTCGAGCCTAAATCCAAACTATGTTTGTGCGAATAAACAAGCATATGCGACTCTTTAATGTAAAGTGTGCAAAATATTTCAAATCAAGAAATGTAAAACATGTATATTAAAAGAAAAGAAAAAGAAATTGTATCAACCCTACGGGCATAAATTAAAACAATTACAAAAGTAAGGGGACACAGCCCAGAGGTGGGATTCAAGAAGGAGGAGCCTCCTTAGCCTTCTCGGCACCAGCAGCGCTAGACTCCCCAGGACAAATAGCATGACTATCCTTCTGAGCAGCCTCCTTAGCGGCCTCCAGAGCAGCCTCCTCCACCTCAAGCCGAGCATTCCACTTATCAAGGAGCTTTGCCTCAAGAGGACCTAGGAAGCTGGTATCGAGGTCTTCATTATTGGCCCACATTCTGTACATGGCCAAATCAACCGCATGGTCTTTCTTCTCTTTGTACTCGGCAAGGAGACGAGCCTTTTCACTCTCGATTATATCAAAAGTGGCAGCCTTGTCTTCTTCGAGCTTTTTATTGGCCTCCTTGAGCCGAGCGTTCTCCTTCTCAAGATCCGTGAGCTTAGCGTTCTGCTTCTCGAGCTCAGATGTTTTGGCCTTAAGCTCCTCAGCTCCTGTCTCAACTTTTGCCTTAGTCAGCTTCAGTTCATCACTTAGTTTGAGCTGATGATCCTTGGCCTCCTGAGCGTAGGATTTGCTCGAATGAACCTTGTTGTTCAAATTATAGTTGAGCTGAGCAGAGACAGCAAGAGCCTGACATATAAAGAAATCAACATTAGCATACGAACCATCTATAAATATAGCCAGCAGCGAGAAAAGAAAAGTTACCGCGGCGATGAGCTCGACACTCTTCTCGTAGAGTATGTTGCTGTCTCGGGCCTCGGTCATAAATTTCCAGTGAGAAGCATCAAAATCGCTAAAGCTCTAGCCCACTCGGGACAAAACATCCGAGCCCAGTGTGGCCCCATGGGACCCAGCAGCATTGTCAACTACATACTCCTCGACATGAGTAGAAACTGACAACTTGTGGGTTCGGGAAACAGAGGGTTTTTGGGAGGAGGACCGAGTGTCGAGTGAACAAGGACGGGAGGATGGATCTCGACCATAGTGGAAGCCCCGACCTGCGAAGTCAGTTCCACAGCGGAGCTTGTGGCGGGCGGAGCTGGTGGGGGAGGTGGCGTCTTTCAGTCCTCTTAAGAACCTTGGCAGGCCGGTCTATTTTTCGCGACCTCCTGGGGCGCTTGCTCCTCTTGGCCCCGCCACTCTCGAGAATACTGTCAAGATCGAAGTCCATCTCACCTACACAGTCACACCACAGTATGAGTCATCAAAAAAGAAAGAAAATATATATAAAGTAACTCAACATCACACAAGTATGCAAAGTGATGAAGAGGCGAGTGGAGAGAAACCTAACTGGAACTCTCCTTCGAGCTTGAGCTCGGAGACCATGAAATTCCCCCATCTTCAGAAGAGGCGGGGGGAGTACCTTCCCGAAATGTGGACGTCAACCTCGAAAGGTCCCTATAGTCATTGGTCCCGTATTGGACGGCTATTCCGTTCCATACCTCGTTCAGGCTATACATAGTATCGTATTACCCGAGCCAGCTATCGAACCTATGAACCCGTTCATCTACCCAAGTCCACACATAGAAGTGGTTCCTATCGTCCTCGCACAACACTAACCTATCGGGTTTGTGTTTTAGTAAGGTGGGGGACCACATTTTCGAGCTTAGGATGACTGTACCTTGATCATCCGAGCCCGAGCTCGAGGCTTCATCGTTGGCCTCATTCCCTGATTGCGGGCTCCTTCAGCGAACTGGAGGCGGGGGCCTCACCTCTCTTCTCGGGGGAAGGATGCCTGTTGGCAAGGGCACGAGCTCCCAGCGATCGTATTTTTTGTTAGACCAGTTTGAGGTGGACTGGCCATCTCCCAAGAGCCCGCAAGCTCGAAACTTACCTTTATGCAAAAGGTATGAGAGTGATTTCCCGCCATAAGGGAGTTGGAGTAGGGTCTCCCTACGCTCCTTCATCTCGTCAGAAGGAGTGGGACGATGATAGTTGGCTGGAAAATAAAATACAACTCAACTAAGTGCAAGCCTATAGACAAAAGTTCGAGCACAGAGATAAAGGAGGTTGGGGTACTTACGGATCCGTCTGAAGGAATAGCATCGTGACGGAGACAAGCCATCTGTCCAGAAGAAAGCCTTCTTAAAATCAGGAGGGTGATTGAGAAGATCCTCAAACATCTTTTTCTCCTTTGGGTAGCTCGAAAGGTAATAGAAGCCATCTCCTCCCCAAGCTCGGGAGGGATTACTTTTCAAACAGAAAAGATACAAGATCTCTTCTGGCGTGGGCCCTTCCCACTTCAACTCGTTGTATATCGACTTTAGGGCAGATAGAACCCTGTAGGAATTAGTGTTGAGCTGGAATGGAGCCAACCCAACGAAGTCTGTGAAGTCCTTGAAGAAAGACTTCAAAGGCAGTATCACTCCTGCCTTCATATGTTCCTGGCTCCAAGCCGCATACCTCAGCTTGTTGTCAGGATTTCCATCTCCTGGGGCGCGGCAGCTTCGCTCTTGGGAGGTAGAAGCTCAACACCTTAGCAAGCCTGACAGTTTTATACCATGAAAGGCCAAGATATCGTTTATCTGACCTAGCGAGGTAACCGAGCTCTAGTAGCGCTCGGCCTCGAAAAATTATCTCCTTGGCTGCAAGGTAGAGGGCTCCCCCATCAGTGAGAATTGAGCTCTCCCGGGTTGTATGCGATCGTCACCTTTAACCTAAGATCAAGGGGAATCAGTCTGGGCCCTGAGCCAGATTCCGGATAAAGTGCCTCTCGAAGGATTCTTCTCTTTTTCTCTATGACCTCGACGATTTGGCGGCGATAATGAGCTCGGGTTTCTTCCTGTTCGCGCGCGAGATCATATTCACGAATCAGACGTTGGTTCCGAGAAAACGACGATTCTGGGCTCGGAGTTTTTGGCAAGTACGGGATGGTAAGCAGCGACCCCCATTGTCTTTCGAGATTCTGTAACATCTAGCGAGAAAGAAAAAATGGTGAGGGCCATGCATGCAAGGAGTCAAGAATTACGAGCTTGGAAAGACAAGCTCGGAAAGTGCTTGGGTACGAAACGAGCTCGATCCGGGAAACCCGATTAAGGTTCAGAACGTGTATTCTACGAAAAAAAGGAGGGAAGTGGGACTAATTTTTTAGAATCCCGAAATATCAGGAAAAATAGTGGCGGTTGTACTAAAATGGTATTCTTGGGTATTGTGCATTCTTCAAAACCAAGATTTTGTACCCGATATCTTGGTGTGCAAGATATGTCTTTTAAATTTTGAAAACCCAGAAAAAAGAGACCTTGTTTGAGTTTGTTCTACATCAAAACTGGATTTAGAACCAGTAACGGGGAGACTTAAACCTAAATGCCTATCGGTCAAAGCTTCCTAGCGTGTCAAACTTAAAAAAAACCAACACATCCCCAGAAATAAAATAGCAACACAGACAGAAACCGGCATAAAGAAAAATGAAAAGATCATCAGATACTTACGCAATGATGGTGATTGCAGAGAAATCGTTGATTGAAGGAGAGGCTGCAGGTATAACCTCACGGTCTCGAACAAGCTGGCGGTCCTTTGTTTCTTTGGCTGGGAGAACATGCAAAAGCAAAAAGCTCTCTAGGGTGGCTTCTGGTTTTGTCTCTTTTCTCTGATGAATGTAAAGTAAAAGAAATAAGATGTCCAGGGCGTTATATAGACAATCAAAAGTGGTAAAAAGGGATTAATCCGAGCCGTTGGTCAGAATCCTTATCAAATCCTACGGCTAGGGACAAATGACAAGATGGTACCGAAAAGGTGGCAGGCGAACGATCGTGGGTAGATTTCCAAGGTACTCGAGTACCTTGGATGAGCAATACCTAACTGACATGTGTCCATACTCAAGTATGTGTGACGGTGCAGTTCCCAAAGAAAGTAGTTCAAAAGTTTCCTTCTCATAGGATTCTAACAAATACTTTTGAGGGGGCAAAATGTTACACCCAAATTTCGAGCCTTGAGAATTGTGATCTCGAAAGCTGGATTCGTCAAGTATGGGCTCGCAATATCTAGAAGTACGTATCTGCAACCTAGACACCGAACCTATAAAGCAGGTGGCAACCTCGGGAGATGGTAGCCTCGAAATCCTCACAAGATCAAAAGACAGACATCGAAGTACGTCTATTCCCGGGTGGCCTCGAATCAGGAGTTCCGAGCCTGACATAAGTATGAGCTCGAATCCACATGATCTCGGGGAAAATACTACAACTTGAAAGTCATTAAGAGACCTGGATTGGCACGGCATTGACGATGTATATTGCTAACTTTGAGCATCTTAATGAGTCATTTTGGAGAGACGCAATCTACATTTATTGTTGTAACTTCCCTATAATAAAGGGGTATATATTATTCAGTTATACGCCCCCTGGTCTTCAGGGGACGTAAACTTGTATATAAAGGGGTATATAAAGGGGTGAGCTTATAAAGCCCAGTAGGAAAACAACTAATATCATGGACCCAAAAGTTTAATAAAACCCCTGCATAGTTAGCTTTGAAAGCAAAACATATATCATCATGCATAAACCAAAATAGAGAAACCACAAATAATCATAAGAGCATAGCTACAAGTGCACATCACACCGTCCACTAGATCCCTAGTTCCCGTTACCCACCATAGAAAATCCGACATCCTAAACCGGGTAGCCGGACCTGATAACCACCACAATGGGGAGGCTCAGAACACTTCCTGTATACAGATGCTAGGTCTTTACACCTACAGGTGAGTGGACACCTGATCTACCTATGATGACACAGAGACTAGGTCGTGAAACAACAACGTGCACCAATCATGATCACTATGGCTCTCATCAGTATAACCAAATGCAGGTAAACATGAAAAGAAAGAAACATATTCCCTTTATATTTTAGAAAATTGAGCAGCATAACAACTACATTTGAATAAACCCAAAAATCATAACCTGCATAAATAAGTGAACAAAATATATATTTGGCACTCGGTGCCCTCAGAACAGATCAGAAAACATGCAGGTTAAGTTTTCAATTTTTCAAACATTTTATAAATATCAAAATTGGAATATGTTGAATGCAATTTAATACGAGTAAAATAAGTCCAATAGTCTAGTTGAGTCCCTACCTCTTTAGATATCTCCTTAGAATTTAATCCGAGCCCAAAGCAACACTCCTAAGCTTATCGATGATCTTAGAATGATTTAGTCCGATTTTAATATCACGTTTTTCCTACGTGCACCAAATGAGCAAACGATTATCATCATAGCATTCCTTATTCAAAATCGTGTCCAATGACATATAATATGACCATATTTAAAATTTCAAGTTTCGGAACCTCACCCAAGCGGTGCACAATAGCGGTTGGTGGCGGTACCGGAAACGTCAACGAATATATGCATGGCATATATCAAAACAATCATCCCGATGAGTACATCACGAAAGTACAGCTCCTTCGCCCAAATGACCTCCGGTGTCGCCGGAAAACGCTTCCAAAGGGCATAGATACCCAAAATCTTGCCGGAGAAAAACGGCGAGTTGACCGGAATGACTTAGTGGGTTTTGTTCCTCTCTTCACGCTGGTTCTAAAAGTACCAACCACTTGGCGAGTGGTGGTCGGAGTTGGCCGGAAAACACAGTCAAAGTTGACGGACCAAAACTTTGACTGGCGATTCCGAACGATTAACGGCGAGTTGGGCGGTGCCGCTTGGCAGTTGAGGTCGCCGGAGCAAGGCGAAACCGATGAGCTGTCGCGCGTCAAAAATGGTGGCCGGTGGTGGTTGGGTCTGGTGTCTTGCCACCGGTTGCCGAGAGAAGAAGAAGAAGAAGAAGAAGAAGGAGAAGAGAGTGCTCGGGAAGGAAAAGGAAAAAGAAAAGAAAAGAAAAAAAATTCTTATTTTTAAAACAAGTGGGTCCCACCACTTATATAATATATATATATATTCTTTTTTTTTTTTTTTTTTCTTTTCTGAGACTTCACATTCTTCCCTCCTTAAAGAAATTTCGTCCCGAAATTTTCAAAGTACAACCTTAAGCTGAAAATTAAACAAATGAGGATACTTCTCATACATCTCCGACTCTGACTCTCCAATAGCCTCGTCTTCTCTTTGGTTCTGCCATAAGACCTTGATTATGAGAATCCCTCTATTCCTTAACACCTTTAACTCTCTCGCCAGAATTCTGATAGGTTGTTCTTCACATGTCACGTTCTCTTAAATAGGGATAGCCTCATACTCAATGATGTGCGATGGGTCTGGAGTATACTTCCCCAGCATCGACACATGGAACACATTGTGAACATGCCCCAACCGCGCTCGTAAGTTCAATTGATAAGCGACCTCCCCAACCCTCTCGATAACCTCGAAAGGTCCAATATACCTCGGGGCTAGCTTACCCTTCACTCCAAACCTTGTCACACCACGCATGGGACTAACTTTCAAGAAGACATAGTCACCAACCTCAAACTCAACTTCTCATCGGAGGAGATCGGCATAACTCTTCTGACAATTTTGAACAACCTTAAGTCTCTCTTGGAAAAAAAATACTTTGATCTTCCCAGTAGTACTAGCAATTTGATATCCAATTGTGACATGTTAATCTGGTCCTGCCCAACACAAAGGTGATTTGCATGGTCTCCCATATAAGGCCTCATAAGGAGCCATGCCTATACTGGCCTGGTAGCTATTATTATAAGTGAATTCCACCAATGACAAATGTTTTCCCCAGCTACCTCCAAAATCCAAAATACAAGAACGAAGCATGTCCTCCAAAGTTTGGATAATCCTCTCAGACTGTCCATCTGTCTGAGGGTGGTGAGCGGTGCTCAAGTTAAGTTCAGTTCCTAAAACTTCTTGCAGTGCTCGCCAAAACTTTGATGTAAATCGAGGATCTCTATTAGAAACAATGCCGAAAGGCAACCCATGCAGTCGAAGTATATTACCCACGTAAAGTCGAGCTAATTTTGAAACCTTACAATCCTTCCTAATTGGAATGAAATGAGCATATTTGGTCAAACGATCGACAATCAACCGGACAGTGTCATGCTTTAATGGTGTTAATGGTAATCCCATCACAAAGTCTATTATGATCTCGTCCCACTTCCATTCTGGTATAGGTAAAGGTTGAAGCAACCCTGAAGGTCTCTGGTGCTCAGCTTTAACCTGTTGGCAAACCATACACTTAGCTACAAAGTTAGTTGTGTTCTCTTCATACCTTCCCACCAATATTGTCTTTTCAAATCTTGGTACATCTTTGTGCTTCCAGGATGTACAACAAACTTAGACTTATGGGCCTCAATCATAACAGACTCTCTAAGATCAGGGATTTTTTTTTTTTTTGCAACGGCTAATCTTCCCTTATGGTATAAGAATCCTTCAGCATTTACTGTCCATCCATCTAACTGCTCACTGTTTTGGATTCGATTATAGATAAGTCTCTCTTTCTCATCTTGCCACTGACATTTCTTAACTTGTTGAAGTAGCATTGTGTAGCAACTGCATTTCTTTTCCATGAGAATATCTCAAAGTGAAATCATAATTTTCCCTGTACTCGACCCTTCTTCTTTGCCTCAAATTCAAGTCTCTTTGAGTAAAGAGATACTTTAAACTCTTATGATTAGATTCTAATTCAAAATTTTCCCCATATAAGTAACATCTCCACATTTTCAAGGCAAAAAAATCATTGCTGCAAGTTCCAAGTCATGTGTGGGGTAGTTCTTCTCATGTATCTTCAATTGGCGTGAAACATAAGCAACAACCTTGCGATTTGGCATGAGAACTCCACCTAAACCAGTACCAGAAGCATCAGTAAATACCACAAACGGTTCATCACTTATTAGGCACAGTGAGAATAGTCGTCGTAGTCAATCTTGGCTTAAGTTCTCTGAAAGCTTCTTCACAACTGTCATCCCACACGAACTTTAAATCCTTTCTTGTTAGCTTTTTCAAAGGCATAGCAATTCGAGAAATATTCTCCACAAAGCGACAATAGTAACCTACTAACCCAAGATAACTCCAAATCTTAGTAACATTCTTTTATTTTTCCCACTTTAAGATAGAATCTATCTTCGCATGAATTCACAGTAATGTCCTCTTGATATTTTACATGCCCTAAGAATTTGACCTCAGTCCTCTAGAAGTCACATTTTTCTTTCTTAGCATATAATTGATGGTCCCTCAAAGTTCGCAACACAACTGTTTAATGTTCTGTATGGTCCTCAGGTGTCTTGGAATACACCAAAATCCATCAATAAAAACAACCACAAACTTATCCAAATAGGGTCTAAAGATTCTATTCATAAGGTCCATAAATATTGCAGGTACATTCGTTAACCCAAATGGCATCACCAAAAACTCTAAATGTCCATAACGTGTTCTGAAATTAGTTTTAGGAATATCCTCTTCCTAAATCCTCAATTGATGATAGCCTGAGCTTAAGTCAATCTTGGAAAAACACTTTGAACATGTGAGCTGATCAAACAACTCATATATCATTGACAATGGATACTTGTTCTTAATTGTCATCCGAATTAATTTCTTATAATCGACGCACAATCACAAGGATCCATCAGATTTCTTGGCAAACAAAACTGGAGCTCCCCATGGGGAAGTACTGTTCCTGATGTACCTTATCCATTAGCTCACCCAATTGCTTTTTCAATTCATCCAACTCTGCAGGTGCCATGCGATAAGGGGTAGTAGAAACTGGTTGAGTCCCGGGAATCAAATCAATGCAAAATTTGATCTCTCTATCAGGTGGTAGTCCTGGCAAATCCCCAGGAAACACATCTGGAAAGCCACTAACCACTGATATCCAAGGAAACTTGTCTAGAGGCCTAGACTTATCCTCAATTGCAAACAGACTCCCATAAACACTCTAAGTTTCTTTTCCCACCTAAACATGCCTTAAGGATAGGATCCTGCCTTACTGCACTCATGTTGGCTTGCTATACAATGAAATCTCCACCTGGAGATAAAAGAGTCAACATTTTGTGTGAGCATTCAACAATGGCTTGGTAATTAGACAACCAATCCATGCTAAGAATCACATCAACTTGTCACATAGGTAACACCATCAGGTTTCCTAATAAATTATGCCATCCAAACACAATACAACCGATTTGCAGATGGTTGATACTCCACCATGCCCTCTCATAGGTACACTCAACTGCAACGTAGGACTAAAAGTTCCCCACTCAAACCCAACATGCTAGCAAACATTAATGATATACAAGAATGAAATGTACCAGTATCAAATAATACATGAGCCCAAGAGCGTGAGATAAGAACCACACCACCCACAACTCCCTGGCATACTTCTCCTTGTACATCATCACCACCAAGAGCATAGGCTTGACTGGAGGCTTTTTTTTCTTTTACTTTCTCTTTTCCTTGACCATATGGCTTGTGCTTGCACTAAAGCCTCCTCCGGGATTGAACCCTCTCTAACTTCTAGCAGAAATAGGAGTTTGAAAACTCTGCGAGTACCCCTGGTTGAATCTTGAACCTTGGGGCTAGAACTGATGTTGATATTGGGATTGTTGCCCTGGTGTGGGTGTGAAACCATATGATGAAGTCTGAGACTGGTTACCCTTAGTTTGTCCTTTGAAAGGAGTAGACCTTGCATAACTCCCGATGGGTCCTCCATGTGATGGTTGGAACCTCTGTTGTCATGTGGGCAATCTTTCTTTCGATTCATTCTTGATGAGCCTCAGTCCGTAAGGCTGCTGTCACACACTCATTCAAATTTCCAAAGGTCATAGGGCAAGTGGACTCAGCATTGAAGGGAGTAAGGGACGGAGAAACTGCTCAAATAAAGGAGGTTGACCGACCGTACCGGCATAAACATAAGAAGATAACTCTACAAACTTCATGTAGAATCATTCACTCACATCCATCATTATCTAGTCATTCTATGATCTCATCAACCTGTCATTGATCTTAAGAAATCAAATGATCCAATCAAGTCCTTCTATGAGATGGGTTAAAATGTTGTTCTTCGAAAACCCATCTCAAAAGTTCCTCAAATCATCCCATCAATTCCACTCATCCTACTTAAGGCTTCCTACTAGTCTGGTGCGCTCCTTCCCAACTTGGGCACATTAATATTAACATGATACTCCATAGGTGTTCCTATAATGTTTAAACTCTTCTTTATATGCCTCGACCATCTTTCAGCAACCATGTAATCCCTTCCACCTTTACACTTAAGCATTTGAATCCGATGGAAAATCTAGAAGTGATTGCTCTGTCGGGCAGCTGGATCCATCTGTTTGGCAGGAATGCCTCTTAAAGCCTCAAGAATGGCGTTCACATGGAATGCAACTGGCGAAGAAGGAACCTCAGCCTCAAGGACATCATCTGCAGGCCTTCTCCTTGTTGTCCTTCCTTTTGGAGGCATTTTCTTAGGTCAGTAAATCAAAAGCTAACCAGTTAGCGAGGAATGGATGCTATCTATATACATACGCCTTTTATAGATCAAAATGCTTTATTTTAAAATAAATTTAATCTATTTGGTGACACACTCCGAGGTATTTGAACCCGGTGCTCTGATACCATTATTCTATCACGACCCGAGCCCTAGGCCGTGGCAGATTTGTAATATCCATAACTTGGGTGGTCAAAGGTCAAACTTTGACCCTCGGTGGAAAATAGTCTTTATAAATGATCCTTTAATTTATATTAAATATTACTATAATTATAAGTCAAACAATGGAGTAACTCCTATAATTATATATGAAAATATCACGGATAAAAGTAGGATCATTTATCTTAATACATAGAATAATAATATCCCCACAGTTATGTAGTCACCAAACAGTTAAATTTAATAAGTCATAAAATACCCAAAATACACTACTACAAAATTGGGCTTTCCCGACACCCAATCACGACAGTCAACTCTTTTGACTGTCGTAGTTGCTTAGCGGGACTCTACGCCGACAGTAAAAAAATGTAGGCATAGAGACCAACGCCGACAGCTAATAACTGTCATTGTTGCTTTTGACTGTCGTTATTGACCCCAACGCCGACAGTTAATTCGAGACCAATGCCGACAGTTAAAATGTGTCGCTATTGAGCCCAACGCCGACAGTTAATTCTAGACCAATGCCGACAGTTAAAATGTGTCGCTATTGAGCCCAACGCCGACAGTTAATTTGAGACCAATGCCGATAGTTAAAAGGTGTCGCTATTGACCCCAACGCCGACAGTTAATAAAAGTCCAATGCCGATAGTCATAAAATGTCGCCAAAATTCAAATAAAAAATTATAATTAATGAATAGTATAATTTTAAAAATATAAACTAAATTTTGTAAATATATATTTATAAAAATTATGTATTTATTAAAAACTTTTAAAACTAGATTTTTTTTGTTTCTAAATTTTTTATTTACTTTTGTATTTATAATAATTTTTATATCAAAATTTAAAATTATTATTCTTTAACATATTTATAAAATTAACTATATTATTAACTATATAATTCTTTAACATATTTATAAAATTTGTATTAGTTAAAATATAGGTGTTTTATTAATTAAAAAAATTAATGAATAGTATAATTTTAAAAATAAACTAAATTATGTAAATATATATTTATAAAAATTATGTATTTATTAAAAAAAAATTTGAAATTGATTTTTTTGTTTCTGAATTTTTCATATTATTATTTTTTGTAATTATAATAATTTTTATATCAAAATTTAAATTTATTATTCTTTAACATATTTATAAAATTAATTATATTATTAACTATATTATTCTTTAACACATTTAATTATACATATATATAATTTATTTGGGTGTGAAATAAGTATTAAAAAATATATTTATTATTATTACATACATTATAAATTTTGAACTATAAATAAATAAATTGATTATTTGTAATAAAAAATTAATTTAATTTTTATAAATAAGAAAACATTTTAATTTAATATAATAGTATTTATAATTTAAAATCTAACACTAATAAATAAATATTATGCTACGCGGGTACTAAAAAATTTGGGCACCAACCTTCAACTTTTTCATTTTCATTTTCATTTCTCCACTATTTGATTTAAATACTTTATTTCTTATTTTATTTTTAACTCTCTCTTTCTGAAATCCCTCATATCTCTCTTTCTCAATCCCTAAATTTCTCCATGCCTCCGATCTCCAGCCTCTCACTGCACCTCTCGCACGATCGACTATCGCCTTTAGCCATTCCGAATAAATGGCCTTTGAATCGAGCTCATCCTCGTCTCCTCTGGTGGGTCAATGGAAGTTGAGCGCCACCTCTGCTCGCTCGGGACGCCGCCTCCTTCGGTCCCATCGCCCCCGCTGGCCGGGGTGAAGAAGTTGAGCACGGACTATGCTGGGTATGTCCCTTCTCTTGAATATATACTTATATATTTATAATTATTTGCTTACTTTATTTTGTTTGCTAAAAATGATGTTCTGAATTTTAAAATTGTGGTGTTTACTATAATCTTTTATGAGACTATTTTCCTCTTTTTTTTTTAAAAAAAAAAATTTGACTGGAGAAAGGGGTTTCCGTGCAAAAGTGGACTCTTTGATCTTGTAAATTTATATATATTGAGCAAGTGATTATTTAGTAGTTTGAGTGAATGACTGATGTTTTGGTTTGTATGTATGTAAGTATGACTTATGCTGGTCTTTATAGCCTTTTTTTGTCTTTCATTTATTTCCTTATCTTGAAAAGACAGTCATCATGTCAGTTTCTTCTTAGTGACTAAATTTTTTGACTTGTAATTTTCAGGTGAATGCACTTTTATCTTCTTTAGATATAGACGACAATGGTCAGGTTAGGGGACCTTTTCCTGCCAGAATACGGGAACTAGAGGATTACTGGAATGAATCCCAAGGCATGATAAAACCAGGTTTTCCGGTTGCAGATGGATGGGTTACTGAATTCAGCCAGCATCGTGCAGAACATGGTGATCCTAATGCTTGGGCTCACTCATTTGAGAGACAGCATGGTGCCAATGGGTGGCCTCTAAGTTTGAGCAGGCAAGTAAATATTAGAATATTAGTCAACAGTATATTTTCCCTTTAGTTTCTGAAGTCTTTTATTCTTTTTTCTTTATTTCATCATATATTTCCTTAAGAGCTTCAATCATAAAAAAATATTTCTTTAAATATTATAAGAAGATGAGAAGTAACAATGGTGTGCTCTGAGTTCTTGTGACACTAGTATTCCAGGCAATAGCTTATAATGTTAATCCATTTATAGGATTTTAAAAGACTAACCATAAAGATAATTGGCATGTAAGCCTTCACAGTAAAAAATGGCTCTGGGACCATGTATCCAAATTGGATCACTTAAGTTTTGATTTACAATGTAGTTAAATTTATTTTTTTGTTATAAATTCTATCTTCTTTTTTGCATCAACTTCATCCACTTAAGGGCTGTATCTCTTTGATTGATTGTTTGGCTGCTCTTTCAACCTTTTGAAGAATTATAAAATAGTCATCCATACATTGAGTTTGATTTTGTAATTTTGTTCACAGGAGCAGTCTCAGTTGACGTCAACGGATCAAATGGGAGGGGTAAATGTTGCAAACTTAGCTGCTATGGAGCAAAGTCGTATGCTTGCTAATACATTAGCTCAGAACAATGATCCTAAATTTCAGGTTTGTAAGCTATGTTGTGCTACAACTTTATGATTCTCTTGTTTTTAACATGAAGATATTCTTCTGCCCGTGTTTATTGCTTCTAACTTTCATATATATTTTTTCCATGTCTTTTTGAGTGTGTGATGATACAAGTATTGTGATCAATACACTTTTCGTTGATTACAATTATGCATATGTTGTTGGGCCATTAGTTTCTGGAACTTCATTATCTTTCAAGATGTTTGAAGAAGGGAAATCAATGGAAAACTACCATTTAGATTTTTACTTCGTTTGTATTGTATATTATATTGGTTCCACAATTTAAATATCTTGGAACATGGAATTTGATAGGCTGAGTAGAGTTACACGCTATTGCTTGACTAATTCTATGATCCAAGGATGCTAAACTAGGCTAGAAGAGAGTATAATAATCGTGTTAGTTTCAAGTTTACATGCTAATTATCCATTTAATGAATCATCATTCAAAACGATGTGCCATAGTGTACTTTTACTGTATTTTTCTAATCTAGTTCTTATGTAAAAAGTCCACTTAACTCATTAAGTATATAGTTTTATTTTGATTGTATGGAAATGATAAAAAATTATTTTATAAAATTATTATTTAATAGTTTATTATTTACTTTTTTTAATGATAAGAAACTGACAATAAATTGGGTAGAAGAAAACCAATAGGTCTACAATAGATGGTAAGATATTATTCACGACGGGAAAGGATAAACGATCATCTAAGATCTCAGCCAAAAGTTCCAATCTCTAAGTAAACCAAAAAATGAGAACACAATGAGATCCAAACGACCACCTGAAATTTAAGTCTCCCAAAGTTGAAACCCGTCCAAAACTAATTCCTGAAAGATCCTCTTATTCTTATTTCTTTCTAACTAGAGTTCCCAATAAGTTGCCTACAAGGCAACATCCCAAAGTTTTTAACGTCTGTTGGACTTCGACTCTAAACCATCGCACTATGCCAAATTATCTTCACAATGATGGGGGCAAACCCAAAAAACTATAACATATAGCAGTTGTTATAGTTTCTTGTTCCTCAAATATTGTAGAGTTAGGAGAAGAGCTCAGTCAAAAAATAAAATTAAAATTATATTTTGGAAAAAATAGAGGAAAAGAAAAAGGAGTATGATTATATGATCTATCAGAGAACAGTTTCATGAGCTGTTGGCACCATTTGCATTTGAAGAATTAGTGAAGTCTTATTAGTTATACTATTCCTCTTTTATTTTGATAGAGCTAAGTGTGCCAAACTCATTGTTTATGCAGAATTCAAAGTTTCTTCAGTTTGTGTCAAAGATGAGTCGTGGAGAACTTAGTATCAACGATAATCAAACTGCATCATCATCTGGGGACTGGGCAACAGAATATCAACAGAAGTACAACCCGGGTCTTGCTTGGGCTGATGAATTTGTGCGTAAAAAACCGTATATAAATGTGCTTACATCATAATTCTGATTTCTCGGGAAGCCTTTTATTTTTTCATTGAATATCTAATATGCATACCAATCTTATCTAGTGCAAGCAGTTTTCATTTTTTACTAATTGCATAACCTTCAATTAAGGAGTAAAGAAGTCCTTAATTTTGATTTTTCATATCAGACTTTAGTTTTCATCTGTAGCTGATTTTCTGTTTGTTCTGAATCTACCTGGCATAATTTAAGATTTTGGGATTCTTGGGTTGTACTTATGGATTTATGTTTTTCTAAATTTTGTGTGGTTGCTCCATGTGATACAAGATGCTAGTAGTGATCTTGTTGCGCTACTTTTGCTCTTAAATGTTGTTCCTAGGTATGTAGAATCATAATTGCTCCTATGTTCCCTATATTCTATCATACCTATGCAACTATATATACATATATAGGTGAAGTTTTATTACCAGTGTTTAAAGTGTCTTCTAAATATTAAAAGCGTGGCCTAAAATCCTCACTCTTCTCCTGATATTGAAGTGAAGTAACTTATTTTGTAAGATCCATTCATCTGAACAACCTGGAGTAGAATATACACAAAATAGTGTTAAAGATACTTGTCAATAATGAGACAATATAACATATTTTTCCCAACTTTATTATTGTTAACTGAGGAGGTATTGATCTCAAGTAAAAATTTCTGTGAACTGATATTTTGAGGTTTATAGGCTTCTCGTGGAGCTGATCACTGGGTGAACGAGTTTGCTTCTGGTGGAGAGAAGCATGCTTCAGCTGATGATCAGTAGGTGGATGAGTTTTCTAATTTGCATATTAATAACTAGTCCAAGGACTGGGCAGACGAATTTGGGAAGCAAGTTGGTGAAGGAGCTTTTGGGGATAGTTCAGCTGATGCTTGGGCTAGTGCTTATGATGAGTAAGTATGCTTGCTTTTCCATGTTTTTTTTTTAACTCAGTAATGTTGGAAATAAGCAAAAGAAATTTAATGTAATCAATTCCTACTTTCAGTAGGATAGCCTGTTTTATTTGGATTTAGAAGTGCTTCTCTACTTATCTCTAATTACCATCATTTTCCCCCCTGTTGACCATGATATTTATCTAGTAGAGGGCAGATTGAAGGTATAATGTAAAGTAAAAGTCCACTGCTTCAGTGAATTCCAATGAATAATGAACTTAAAATTTTAGTCTCCGATGTTGTTATAGTGAGTCTGAAGTTTGAAGGTTGTACTGCTTTGGATGGATACTTATTGGTCATCATAAAACAAGAGAACTTAAATCATAACTAAAGTTTCTTTTTGCTTTGAAAAACTTGATTTGTATCTATATGACTCCATATGTATAGGTACCTAAATGAGCAAGTAGTTTCCAAGCAGCGGTCAGATGCTTCTAGGGGGGTCTATGTCTTCTCTGATATGAATCCCTATGTTGGTCACCCAAATCCCTTAAAAGAAGGTCAAGAACTGTTCCGCAAAGGCCTTTTGAGTGAAGCCATGCTTGCTTTAGAGGCTGAAGTTTTGAAAAATCCTGAAAATTCTGAAGGTTGGAGGCTACTTGGAATAGCAAATGCAGAGAATGATGATGACCAGCAGGTGATTCTACTACTTCTATATTTAAGTTACAGTAAACAAGTTATTAATGATATAACTACAAGGCCAGCATTAGCGGAATTATCTTGTACTCTAGGTTTTTCCATTAAATAAACCCCCTTCCCCCCTCCCCAAAAAAACTTGGGGTAAAGTTATTGTATAACACATTTATCTTGAAATGCAATGTTTGCAGGCTATTGCAGCTATGATGCGGGCGCAAGAAGCTGATCCAACTAATTTGGAAGTGCTTCTTGCTCTTGGTGTGAGTCATACAAATGGTCAGTAGTTTTTTCATCAAAAGTGTGTATGGAAAGTAGAACATAGGTCCTGACATCATGCTGATCATGTTTTGTATTTCACCAATTACTCTATTTATAAAGGATCTATTATGTATTGAACCAATTAATTTGGTAGTAGTGTGGAAATGTATTTCTTTTTAAGTATTATGTTACTGGTAAAGGACAAAACAATTTTTACTTTAACACTTGAAATGATTCTTCTTTTTTAATATGCAGAGTTAGAGCAGGCAGCAGCGTTAAAATACTTATATGGTTGGTTACGTAACCATCCAAAATATGGGACACTCGCGACTCCTGAGTTGGCTGATTCATTGTACTATGCTGATGTAGGTGTTCGCTTTTTGTTATTTGTTTCATCTTTGCATACTCTGTTATCCATAGTAGTAACAAATGTGTGAAAGTCATTTAAATGTTTATTTTCATACATGAGAGCGTAAAGGAAATCTTCTCATGACTATAGATGTCCATTTAATTGAATATAAACATAAATTTGCAAATATCCGCTTAAACATTTGAATGCAATTCAAATTTATTTTTTGCTGCTTGTAGGTAGCTACGTTATTCAATGAAGCTGCTCAAATGTCGCCAGAGGATGCAGATGTTCACATAGTTTTGGGTGTTCTTTACAATTTATCTAGAGAGTATGACAAAGCCATCGAGTCCTTTCAAACAGCTTTGAAACTAAAACCGCATGACTACTCTCTCTGGAACAAGCTTGGTGCAACACAAGCAAATAGTGTTCAGAGTGCTGATGCAATATTGGCTTATCAACAGGTAAAAATCTCTATTGTTAATCCCTTATATACTCCTGGGGTAATGTATAAACGAAAGATTTAACTTGAAATTTGCGTTTCTTTTCATTTGTACGTAACATTTGATTCCTATACTTCTGATAATCTAAATGGTCAAAATACTACCACTAGATAATGAGAAATGATCATTTTCATGCCTTTGTGACTGAAAACCACAATCATCATTTTTATTTATTCTGCAACCTCAAGTTTTCTATTTATTTTAGTTTTGTTTTAATTTTAATGGTGTTTATTCTGTATTGTAGGCTAAAACTCTACTTGAATATTTAAGAGAACCAAGACAATTATATAAGAGAACCAAGGCAACACGAAATTCTTCTTCAAGTTGTTGGGTATTATTTTCTTTCTTGCTTGTAAAAATTATGTACAGTCAGGATTTGATGTATTATTTACATCGAGAATAATGAATTTTTAGTGAGAATTATAATGAATTTTCATTGAGACTTATTTAGTCTCATGGGGATTAGATGTATTATTTGCATTTCAATTGTATGAATAAATGTTGTATGTATATGAATTTTTATTATGATAAATATAATTTTTTTTTACAATTTATGGTAATAATAATTAATTATGTGAGTAATTTTTTTTATTTAAATTTATATCAAACTTCACTTGTTAAAAATATAATTAAAAGTTTTAAAAAATATATATCGAAAAATTATTATGTATATAAATTCAATGTTATGGCGACACGGCGTTGCTAGCAACAACGATACTTATTAACTGTCGGCGTTGTCAGCAATGGCGACACCTATTAACTGTTGGCATTGCCAGAAACGATGACACGTATTAACTGTCGGCGTAGCCAGCAACGATGACACGTATTAACTGTCGGCGTAGCCAGCAATGACGACATCTATTAACTGTCGGCGTAGGCAGTAATGACGACACATATTAACTGTCGGCGTAGCCAGCAACAACGACACTTATTAACTGTCGGCGTAGCTACCCTACGCTGGCATAGGCAAATACGACAGTTAGTCGACTGTCGTCATTGTTCAATAGCGACAGTTAAAAACTGTCGGGAAATCCCATTTTTGTAGTAGTGATAATACTTAGCATCCACCATTCCTCATTTCTAACTAAGACATAGCTAATTTATATGTATAGACCGATATGTTCCAAATTAAATACATACAATGCTCAAAAGATAGGACTATGGCACTAAACACAGTGGCTTCAGCAATAATTCACATTTTTCCACGTTCGCGTCACTAGGCTCCTGGAATGGGAGAGATAGGGGTGAGCTTATAAAGCCCAGTAGGAAAACAACTAATATCATGGACCCAAAAGTTTAATAAAACCCCTGCATAGTTAGCTTTGAAAGCAAAACATATATCATCATGTATAAACCAAAATAGAGAAACCACAAATAATCATAAGAGCATAGCTACAAGTGCACATCACATCGTCCACTAGATCCCTAGTTCCCGTTACCCACCATAGAAAATCCGACATCCTAAACCGGGTAGCCGGACCTGATAACCACCACAATGGGGAGGCTCAGAACACTTCCTGTATACAGATGCTAGGTCTTTACACCTACAGGTGAGTGGACACCTGATCTACCTATGATGACACAGAGACTAGGTCGTGAAACAACAACGTGCACCAATCATGATCACTATGGCTCTCATCAGTATAACCAAATGCAGGTAAACATGAAAAGAAAGAAATATATTCCCTTTATATTTTAGAAAATTGAGCAGCATAACAACTACATTTGAATAAACCCAAAAATCATAACCTGCATAAATAAGTGAACAAAATATATATTTGGCACTCGGTGCCCTCAGAACAGATCAGAAAACATGCAGGTTAAGTTTTCAATTTTTCAAACATTTTATAAATATCAAAATTGGAATATGTTGAATGCAATTTAATACGAGTAAAATAAGTCCAATAGTCTAGTTGAGTCCCTACCTCTTTAGATATCTCCTTAGAATTTAATCCGAGCCCAAAGCAACACTCCTAAGCTTATCGATGATCTTAGAATGATTTAGTCCGATTTTAATATCACGTTTTTCCTACGTGCACCAAATGACATTACAACAATTTTGCTCAAATATTACATTAAAATATAACATAATTTTAGAAGTGCTATTGATATGGAGACACGGAGAAAAAAAGACACGGTAAAAAAAAATTAGGCGGCAAATGAAACTCTTTTTGCCGCCTGAAATTGACAAAAAGAACAGCAAATGAAAAAAAAAACTTATCCCTAATCTGAAATCCCTACGCATGCCTCTCTCTCTCTCTCAAATCCCTAATCTCTACCAGCGCCTGAACCACACCACAACGGCGGCAAAAACTTATCCCTAATCTCTCATTCAGTCTTTCTCTCATTCGCTCTCCCTTGCTCTTTCTCTCATTCGCTCTCTCACATTCTCTCGGCTTTCTAACCCTCGCGCCATTGAACCACACCACAACCACACACCTGAAGCCTCCCTCACGCCGGTACTCACGCAACTGAAGCACACCACGACCACGCCCGTGCTGTAGTCGTTGAGTCTCTCATCCCCCCCTCTCTGTTTATCTCTCCCGCTGCTGTCTCTCCTGCTGGAGCAAGAACCCAGGCATCTCCCTCACGAGTCGCGTGCTTGCTATCTCTCCTGCTGGAAGCAAGAACCCAGCCATCTCCCTCACGAGTCGCGCGCTTGCTAACTCTCCTACTGGAAGCACGAAACCAGGCCAGAGTATTCGAAACTGTGAGGTAATTTTTAATTTAGATTTCAATTTCATATCAGATCATCAATGTATATGTATATATATGTGTGTATTTGTGTTGTTTGGCCTTGTTATTCTATTTTACTGTTTCTTAACAGTTTCGTTAGCTCTGTTAGTTTCTAACTTATCCTCTGTATAAAAGGAGCTAATTCCTCTTAATCGGTAAGATCAGTAAATTACCCAAATAAGATGGATTTCGGAAAAAAAGGGGCTTGATTTCTTGGACTTGAGTGAGAACCAGCTTGAAGGTGAGTTTCTAGAAATCCCAAAATCCATCACATTACATTTCTAGCTGTTTCTTTTCTTTTCTTTTTCAGTGTCATTACATTGTTGTTTTGAAAGTTGATTATTTTAGCACTCTGATAGAGGATGTGTTCAATTTGAAGCAAATGAGGTTGATTGCAATGGATATGAGATGATATAAATTACTGGGACTTTGTTCAAGTAGTTGAACTTTGAGGAATAATGAATATAATTGTCTTTGATTGAGTGTTTTTATTTAAGAGTTCTGTTTTTTTTTTTTAATAAATTGAGCTCTAAATTTACTTATTTGGGTCCCTTTTTCAACGGTGATTGGGATTCTTGGTTTGGAAGTTGAAACTCTTATTAGAGATTACAATGAATTTGGGAAAGATCTTTTTCGTGGGTTAGTCTTTTCATATAAATTTATTGTTGAAAAAGTGGGTGTTTGACACTTTTTTTTATAGATATTTTGAGGCATATTTTAAAGTGAAACTAAATCCACTATACAATTATTAGTGAAAAAGTCAGAATAGATTTGTGTTCTCCTCACCTCAGTGAATATTTCAACAATATCTTTTTCTTATATATTTAATTGCAAACCAACTTTAATATCATAACTGAGAAATAATTGTTTGTTTAGGAGGTGTTCAGATTATGAACAAAAGTCTGTCACAAGAATTTCACTTTCTGAAAAAGCACTGAGGCCACTGAGAGGTTCATTTTACACAGATATCACGTGACTTCATTTGTGAATGTGTTCAAGTTTTAGTTAACTAATTTTGAGTTGGTATTATGATCAATATACGTGGTTTTATTGTATAATTTGTATTATTTTTTTTGGGACATAGATACATAACTTGAACACTAGGAATAAATTTCATTGTACAAATTTCATACTAATTCAAATGCTATTATTGAGCTTTTGAAAGTCATTTGTGAGCTGAGATGCATAGGGATTTCACTTTGGATTGACTAATGGATTATGCATTTTTTGCCTTTTCTTTTTTCATTGTATTTTCAGTGAATATATTAGACCAATTCTATTGGCCCTCTCAGTTCTATTTTTCATTTAGCATTAATTGCAAATACGGTACAAGGAATTTTTCATGTATGAGGTTCAAGTGGTGGAGCTATTGTTTCTCTTTTCTGTTTTTGACACTCTAACATTGCATATCTTAGTGGCCCTTCAACTTAGTTGCATTTCTGCTTTTGAGCATTTGTATCTTTCATTTCATATGAACATGCTTGTTTTGGTAAAAAAAACTTTGTGAATGTTTAGACATATACCTGCCCCTCTCATATTAGTTAAGCTTTTAATTTGTCTCATTCTTGGTTGACGAATACTTAATTCTTACTTTTTGCACTTTCTATTTATAACTTTGGCCACTGTATTATGACTTAGAAACACTTAGTTAGCTTTGATTTCTATCTTTTGCATGGTTGTTGAAGTAAGTACATCTGTGATGCTGAAAGTTTTCTTAATGTTTTCTAGGATGACATTGTTCTTAATTCTTTGTGCAGGCATGCGCTTAGACTCTGATCTAGTGATGTTAAGCTTGAAGGAAATTGGAAAACTCAAGGTGAAATATTTTCATACAAGTATGCTTCATTTATAGTCATGAAATTCTTTTATGTATATGGTTTATCTACTCTCAGCATTGGAAGAAATGACCTACTGAGTTTGCTCTTACTTTTGATCCCATCTTTATTTTCTTTGAGACTCAAGTTTTTGGCTCAAGAATTTACACTTAGTTTGGATCAAATTCAAGGTGTTGAGCTTTCTATTTCATCTCTATTCAATTAAGAAATTGAGTGACTTCATATTATTTTCATTTGCTACCTACATATATTTAAGTTAGCCCTTTCATTGAGCTAATTTTAATCAAAAAGTAAGTCAATAAAGAAAATTTTGCTATTATTTATTCTAAAGTGCATTTTAGTTTTTATATGTGTTAAAAGAACCATAGTTTTGATTGTGTTTTCTAAAGTACTAAAGTACCATTAACTTGATTTAAAATGTATGTTAAAGTGATATTTGATTTATTTTTAATCATTATGTAACAAATTTTCATTACATGACTGGTTATGTTTTATTATTTGACATAATTTTATGTTTTCTTGCATATTGGTTATTTATATTTTCTGTTCTATAATATGTTTGTTTTTTTTTTGCTAGAACTTTTATAAATAAACCTTATATTTTCACATTATGGTTGTGTCAAGATCCTTTAAGTGGGCTTTAATTTGTTGGTTTTCCTTAAAGATTATTTCTTTGGTTTGTGTTGTTGCTTTTGTTTTTAATAATTTATTTTGCTGCAGCTGATGAAGGTAAGTCATTTCCCCTTTAGTTCAGGTTTATATAATTTTTTGTGTTGGAATTGTTTCTAATTAAGAGAATACAAAGAGAAAAATTAGAGATGTTTTAAGTGTAAGATTATGGTGCTTAATACTTAATGTTTGTGATTTGAGAATATGGATTTAGATTACCTTTTCTTTAGTCCTTTTGTTGGCTTTTGTGTATGAAATTTGGATTTTACAGATTTGATTTATGCATATTCTATAATATGATTTTATCAGACTAATATTCATGTGAAAATATATAATATTGATTGTATGGGTTTTGATCATAAATAATGAGATTTTTGTTTGGTGTTGTCATATTGCTTATATATGTCTCTATCTCTATATTTTTATTCTCTTTGTAATATAGTTAAAACTTTTTTGGTAGGCTGCCTCCAAGAGAAGAGGAAAAATACTTGGTGTGCAAGCAATCTCTCACGAGAGACTCTTACTTTTGTTTGCATTTTGCAAGAGGTATGCCTTTTACCTTTGTTTTAATATTATGTAAATGTTAGAGGAGTTTGAATATCTTAAATATTCATCCATAGTGAAGTAGGTTCTGAGATCATTGTTGTGTGCTGTGGTGATAACGGAAGGTTGAGAACTTGTGTGTCTTAGTGAAGTATGATCTGAGAAATTTGTGTGCTGTGGCGAGATAAGGAAGAAAACATGCATGCGTTTTTGAATTAGTTGAATTGATATTGGCAGATGGTTAGATGCTAGTCTAGGGGAAAATGGTGTTTGCTTTTATATAGACTTATCTAGTATAACTATTTTATAATTGAATTGTGTTTGCTTGGTTTGTTTGATGATTGGTACATTAATTAGATTGTTAAAAACATATACTTGTAAATGGTGTAATAATCTTTTTGTATAGTTTTTGAGGTCCTTTTCAGTTGTATTGCAAGCATCTCTGCCCGAGTTGCTTCTCTTTTTAGGGTCCTTTTCCTTCTTAAAGAAACCGAAATATCATTTTGTGTTGGCACTATAACAAAATCGGATTTAGAGATGAATTTTTTTCTCGCTAAAGCTTTCTAAATCCTTGTTATATCGAATAGCGATAATGAAATTGTCATTAAACTTCCTCGCTAATACTTTGTCTCTATTGCTGAAATATAGAGAGGACATTTAAAATCCTCGCTATTGCTCAGTAATAGAGAGGAAATTTTAATCACTATTTCATAGAATATTAGGTTGAGAAAAGTAGCAAGAAGGGTTTATGATTAGAGAAAAGGCTTTATCCTCGATTAAAATATAACTTTGATAAAAGAATATACACTTTTTTTATGTGACGACTTCTTGTACAAACAAACTATCTCCTATCTTCGTGATGAGGCACACTTAATTTAATTTTACTTTCCTAAGTATATTGCTGATCATAATCTATGTCAAGAATTTTACTCTGTTTGGTTTCTGAAAATACCAAAACAGAATGTAGACCAAGAACTTGGGACAAGTAGTCTATGATATATTCATAAAAAAAAAGTTCCAATCAAATAAAAGTCATGAAATTAGCTTGATACTTTTGAGTTTGAGAACTTAGGATGGTAGTGATCCCCATTCATATGTGTATTTATAACCAATAGTCTTTGATAAGATGTATAGGACAGATATATCTATTGCATTGAAAGGAATGGTCAAGACTATAGCGAAAATTAGCTAGAAGGGGTCAAGTGAGGTATAGTCCTTGTGGAATCACATGGTATTGTCTAACCAGTCATCATTATGGATTCAAAGTTCAGATCTAGCTGCCCTAAAATAAAATACCAGTTCATTTTTCTTGGCCCCCAACCCCAACCCCACCAAACAACCTCAGAACATAAAATTTAAAATTTGTAATAAGATGTCTTAGGCATGTCTAATATCTGAAGGGACACATTTTCATATCAAAATTAGAGTAGCCATAACTATTTAAAATCATTATCTTCTCTTCCAATCTTATTGATGCATAATAGGACATGTCATTATCTGCTAAAATTATGCTTATTGAAGGCTATTTTTCATTATTTACAGGCTGTTTTTTGTCAACAAAATGTAGAGATATATTTTTCAATACCAATATCATTTGTCTTGCCACAAAAGTCACAGCCTCTTTCTACACAAATAAATCATAGCACTAACAAAATTTGGTAGAAAACAATGTAGATCATACTCTTTACCTTCTCTTTTAAGATACAAGAAATTGTTTGACAAAGTTGTAAATAGAAATTGCTCATTTGAATTTATATCTTAGGAAGAATTATGTCTTGGTGTGATATTTATGTTTTGCTTTCTATCTTCATCTAAATAAATATATAAATATAATTGAAATTTGTAACGGCCACAGAAGCCTATGAATAAATAAATCATAGCCTAAATGGTTGTTCACAAGTGTTTATTTGTTTCATTTGTTCCGAAGAGTAATTTTTCTACTACTGTTTGTTCTCTTATCACTTTCTTTAAACATTGCTTTGTAAGTATGCTCCTACTAATTCTATGTTGGCATTGAAAACTTTTGTGTCCAATAATTTCTCTTGATTCTAATTAAGAAACAAGGTTCCATTCATATAAAATTCATGGAAGAAAATTTCCAATGAAATCTTTGATTAAACCATGAGAAATTTTGAATGATTTATATCTTCACTTAATTAGTTCTGTTTTGCTTAAAGCCAATTTTTATCAAATAATATCTCTTGTACCAGCTTCAAAATCCATTGACCTTTTATTTGATTACTTAGAATTAATCATGAATGCAACGAATGAATGTTGATCATAGAGCCATTTTAGATCCCTGATAAGCCCCTCAAAGAAAAACATTGATTCTAATGAATGTTTCTTTGATATTAGTGGTTCACTAAACATTTCATTACCTGAAATACTATCTTAAGTAAATTATTTATAACTGTATTAGTTTGTAAATTCTATTATCAAGACAGAGACCAAATAATATACCATGATAAGGATTCTATGTCATATTTTTATGAAAAAAATTCTAATACATTTTTTCTCTACAATTTCTTGCCCTTCTTTCCCTGCCCCACCACACCAACTCAGAACAATACAATTGCAATTAGATGTGTTAGGCATGTCCCATATCCACAGGGACACACATTTTCTTATCAAAACTAAAGTAACCCTTGCCTGAATGTTTTCTAGCAGTGTTCACATTTTAAATCAAAGTTCAAGAAGCTTAATAATCTCAACTCAAGTAATTAGGTCATTATTCCTTAAAAGGAAATTATTTCATCAAAATATACCATAAGTGAATGAAACAGTACTAGAATTTTTTGGAATATATAACTTTAAGTAAAGTGTAGTAAACTTCGGAAAGTAATGGAAGAGAACATGAACACATAGCTCTCAAAATTAGTGGCTAGATCATTTTCTAAACCATTTTCTTTCAGGGTCATCTAAAGTGAATTTGATGTCTTTGAAACAAGATTACTTGGAATGGAGAATGTTACAATGTACCTACATTTGGACTACGTTTTTATTTCTTGACGGTGGAAGAGCTGTGCAGGTAATATTCTCCTTTGTGTCTTCTACCTCAACCACTTGAATCATATGGTTGAGGCCTAGTTGTAATCAACAGCTATTCTAGAGCTTGGATGTAAAATCATAATATCCAAATCTGCATTTTAGGTGCAGCCATGTTTTGAACCCTGTGATTGTTGTAGTGGGTGGCAAGTTTCTTGACAAAACAGTCTTCAAGATAACCCATAAATCTAAATACCACCATTCCAATGATTATATCCACATTATTATGCATTCTAAATATTAGTTGACCATTTGTTTAATTTGAGTGCAAGCTTTCTCCCTGGGCCTGTATATAAGTTGAAATTGTATTATGAATTTAGTTGGGAAATTATTTTAGAAATTCCATGTTTGAGAAACATACATATTTCTCTTTATAAGTCCTCTTAGAAGTATCATATTAGAATTACTTTAATTTGTAGAGCATTTGTCACAATCTATTTGCATGTATCCACAGGGCGCTTTTGGAAAAAATGCTCTAGTTGGATTTGGTTTGACAACTTACACAATGCTTGGATTAGGAGTGGTAATATCTCTTTGAACCTTACCATAATGATTTTACTTTGGGTATTTGTCTCTATTAGTCTTTGAACAATACTCTACTTATTACAATTTAGCAGCTTAGTCCCTAAAATTTTAATATTTTAGTAATTAAGTCCTTTTTACTAACAAAATTGAATTTTTTACTGAATAAATTAGCAAGAATTATGCAGATTAAGAATTTATCTTTGACTTCTATCGTTGTGCTTAGTTTATGCTTTGTACTCTTTGTGGTGTTTCATATATAATCTCAACAGAACAATACCTTCACTCTATTGTGACATTTTAATTAATACAAGGCAATTTGGTTCTGTTTTTTTTTTTATAAAAGCCCTAGAATTACCACTTTAAGTAATTGCTGGTGTGATTCCATTATTACACTCGAATATTACAGGTGTGTAGATGTGACTGGAGCTTACAGTGCTCTAAAGACGGAGCTTAACATAAGCTTGACAGCAATAGGCCTTTTGTGGACTACAACTGGCTTTATTGCAAAGAGGATTACACATGGACCTGTGGAAGAAAGGGAAACAAGAAAGGGAAACAGGTATATGACGAGTGCACAACAAATGGACTCACAACAAAGACAAGTGCACAAAGGATGATGAATTGAAGGATGGAGCAAGTTTCGTGCATGGTTTACTTTTGTGTATCTTGTAATTTTTTGTTTTTCATTTTTGAAGTAAAAAATGTTCAAGATTATAATACTTTATTATGTTATGCTTTCAAATTTAAGTTAGAACTAAGATCTCATGAAATAGACACATTTAGAGTTTGAATTAGTTATTGTTTAATGTAATACTTATGGTTTATCAATTTATTGAGAATTATATTTTATGATTAATTTTGATTTTTTTTTTATCAAAATACAATAATGAAAATCTTTTAATTAAACAAAAAACTTATAAGTACCATTATCACAATAAAAAACCTTAATATGTTATGATTTAGAAACATATTATAAGCGTAAAAAATCGTTATGGTTTATATAATATAACAAATTAAAAATGTTATCAAAATAATCAAATGTAACAGTTGAAAAGTGTTATGAAAAAAGTACAAGATTAAATTTCAAATTTATAACAAAAAACTCTATCTAAATGTTATTATTTCAATATTATAGCATCTAAAAATGTGTTATTGAATAGTTTAAGATAACACCGAACATAACATTCAAAAACTGTTATAGAAAAGACTGGACTTTTAATAACAGGGGCTATGTTAGCATTTTCAGAAGTGCTATCAATAGTCCCAGATAGCAGTTTTTAAGTGTTATGAATACTGTTTTTTCTTGTAGTGTGAGCAAACGATTATCATCATAGCATTCCTTATTCAAAATCGTGTCCAATGACATATAATATGACCATATTTAAAATTTCAAGTTTCGGAACCTCACCCAAGCGGTGCACAATAGCGGTTGGTGGCGGTACCGGAAACATCAACGAATATATGCATGGCATATATCAAAACAATCATCTCGATGAGTACATCACGAAAGTACAGCTCCTTCGCCCAAATGATCTCCGGTGTCGCCGGAAAACGCTTCCAAAGGGCAGAGATACCCAAAATCTTGCCGGAGAAAAACGGCGAGTTGACCGGAATGACTTAGTGGGTTTTGTTCCTCTCTTCACGCTGGTTCTAAAAGTACCAACCACTTGGCGAGTGGTGGTCGGAGTTGGCCGGAAAACACAGTCAAAGTTGACGGACCAAAACTTTGACTGGCGATTCCGAACGATTAACGGCGAGTTGGGCGGTGCCGCTTGGCAGTTGAGGTCGCCGGAGCAAGGCGAAACCGATGAGCTGCCGCGCGTCAAAAATGGTGGCCGGTGGTGGTTGGGTCTGGTGTCTTGCCACCGGTTGCCGAGAGAAGAAGAAGAAGAAGAAGAAGAAGGAGAAGAGAGTGCTCGGGAAGGAAAAGGAAAAAGAAAGAAAAAGAAAAGAAAAGAAAAAAAAATTCTTATTTTTAAAACAAGTGGGTCCCACCACTTATATAATATATATATTTTTTTTCTTTTCGGAGACTTCACATATAGTCTTATATTACATATTATTATAATAATGATATTTTATAATATTTAAATTTATATTAATATAATTAATAAATATATATTTTTAATCAGTGTTAAAGGTATGTTCTGTTAAATATTTAAAATATTATATATGTTAAAGTTAACACAATAAACCGTTAAAACAAAAAAATTTCGTTTCGTTATCTGCACACTTTTTATATAGAAGAGTTTTAAATGCACATATATAGAATGAGAAGCCAATAACAGCATGATTTGAAAAGAAAATTTCCATTAATGTACTAGTAGTTTTTCTTTCTTTAATATTATTAACAAATTAATTAATTTGTCATATATATTATTGGTTGAATATATATAATCCAACAACACCCTATGTACAAATTGTCTAATCAACCCTACCTTTATTAGCAAGATTTAACTATATATACATATATATAGATATATATATTTATATAAAACCTTTGTCGTTGCATGCATTTTTGTTAAACCCTAGCTATATATAATCAACAAACAGTTATACATGTATATATGAAGAAAGAAAAGACTGATCCAGGCATATTTATAAATATATATATATATATATATAAACCAAAAATTTACTTCTCAAAAACAAAGTATGAAAGAAAGAACGTTCCAAGATCCATGCTCCAAGCTCAAGATTCAAAGAAAGAAAGAAAGAAAAAAAGAATTGATTCAATATATCCAAACGAAAAAAACGACATTATATAATTAGCAGAACGATGATCCATGACCATGAAATTTACATTATATATCTTCCGCGCATACGGTGGAAATGGAATGAAAAAGTCTTGTGCTTGATACGACGATATCTTCCGCTTAAGAACGTTTCCAAGATCCAAGATCAAAAAAGAAACAAGTTGCAAGATTCAATATCCAAGCCTAAAAAACGACATTCATGACCGTGATGGAAATGGAATGAAAGGATGTGATTCATCATCTTGTCGATAGACGGTGGTGGTGATGATTCGTCGAGCAAGATCAACACAGAACACGACGACATCTTCCGCTTTCAGGCCGCGATCTTCCACCAACTTGGACCAGTTATCTCCGAACAACACTTCACCGTCGGCTCTCAACTTCAGCTTCGTCTCCATCTCGATGGGCCAATACGTCTGGTCCATCACTCGAACCACGAAATTATCACGATTCAAATCTCCCGGCTCTGTTACTGCTTCTGCTACCTCTGTCGGCAGCTGTATCTGATGACGGAAACGACTGCTCATATCCGCCTCGGTCAGTTTTTTCACACACAGAAATGGTTGCTGCTGTTGATCAGAACGATCACGATGATAATGATGATGATCTTGTGGCTGTTGTTGGGGCAGGGGTGGAATCACAGTGCGGTTGTCGCCGTCTAATCGGAGTACGGTGATATTGATGGTGTCATCATATAATTTCAAGAGAAGAACGTCTCCGACTCTGATGCCGCGATCTCTGACGAACGAGCTCCATTGGGCTCCTTCAATCTTGACACGCCCGGAGTTGCAGAACACCAGCCTAACGCCACGGCCTTCACCCACACCCATCGATCTGTCACTAATGAAAATACTCCATCTTTGAAAAAGAATCCTACGAGGTTCGAGGATAGCTCCTAGTGGATTCGGGAGAATCAAAGTGTTGATGTCCCTCACTACACTTCCAAACAATAACTTCCCCATTCTCGAAAGATAGAAAAAGAAAATGGAGTCTCTGAGTGAGAGAGATAATGAAGATCGATAGTAGAGATTTAATGTTTGGATATTCTCTTAACGGATTTTGGCGCCAACTACTTACTTATAATCGCTTTTAGTTAGTTAGTTAGGTAATTAACTGATTAGTTATTATTCTAACTTCTTTATGTCATTCTTGGATTTTCATTTTAGCTTTAATTTTATTTTAGATTGTTGCTATTTGAAACTTTAGAGTATCACTAAAAAAGAAAAAGCTTCTCGGTATAGACATATCTCAAATGCGCGGGAACTTTTTGTGGTTAGTACCTATACTGAGAACATATTCTCGGTATGGATTCAATAAATATCTCCAACTACGCGACCCCCTCTTCTTCCTCTCTTTCCTTCAGTTTTTACAAACCAATAGCCTCCCATTTCTCTCTGCCTCTCTCACTACAACAAACTAGGACTACTACAACATTAAAGTATAACACAAATGAAAAAGTGTTATCCTACCTGTGTTAAAATTATAAGGCGCGCTCAGTAAAATTTTAGGCGCCATATATGTTTCCTTTTCATTTATTTTTCCGCCAATTATATATAATATTTATTTATCATTTTATTTGATTTTCTCGACATACTTTTTCTCTGAGACCTATCTCTCTCGGTCTCTTACTCCCCTTCACGAAAGACATCCCATTTCATTCAAAGAAAAATGAGACCACATTCAAAGGCGATATAGGAGTCCTGGTTCGTCGGCGGGGGCAGAGAGGCGACTTCTCTTCGGTTCAATCTCTGCGGCTTAACCTCATCGGCTTCTTTGACTCTCCCGTTTCCTAGCCCGCCTATAACTCCCCCGTTTTCTTCTTCGCACCCATTTGTGCCTCTCCCTGCATCGAATCTTCCATTTACGCAATCGACCAGTCCCTTCTGAGGCTAGGAGGCACGATCTTCCCTAGAGGCTTTGGTTTGAAATCAGGTAATCTTCTCGTCACCATCACCAAATGCTTTCCCTTGCTCTCTCTCTAGCTCCCTTTCTTCTCTATCTTTCTCGTTTCTCCATTTATTCAGAGGCTTGAAAGAACCCAAAGAGTAATCGGTTTTGAGAGGGTTTTTCTCTTTCATGAATGAGCTATTATTATTGGTATGTAGTTTTGTTTTCTTTTTTGATTTCCGAAAGCCCTAAAATTGACTCTCGAATTGGTTTGTGTTTCCCCTAGATATTAAAAATCTCTTGCATTTTATTTTTTAGATTTCTCTTTGCAGTTGGGTAATGCATTGCTCTGTTTCTCATTTTTGTGAAATGAGATTGACTGGTCCAGGCATTCGCATGGAGTCGAAAGTTGCCGGGTTAGAGGTAGATTACTTAGATAAACTTTCTGCCTAGAGATACACTGTTTGGTTTTACTAGAATTGGAGAGGGTATTTTACTCATCAGTCTTACGCTTTGTGGTTAATTAGACGATGTGTTAAATTCTTTGAATAAGATTAGTTATGTCATAGTTCTATGTGTGAAATAGAATGAATGATGTAATGTAGTGATAAAGTCAACATCCAGATGAAACTGTAAGCAGTGGTTGGTGATAATAATGGTTTAAATTTTGTGTGATTAGTATTTATTTTAATTTTATTGAGAAAGTAATTTGATCACTGCTATTTTTCTAGTTGCCTCTGCTTCTTTGATGGGAATGTTGGCTCTGCTACTAATGTCGTCTTTTTTTTTTTTTTTCTGCAAGTGATTTAGGTCAAGTTCTTTCGAAAAATATTTATATCTTCGTTATTTTATTTTTTGCTGTAAACTGTAAGCAGTTTTATCGTCAATAACAATTTAAGTCTGAGATGTATGCCAAAGCATATTTATACAATTGAGAATTACTTAATGTGCAACTTTAACTTGTAAGATTTCACCTACAAATAAGTAAATAAAAATTGCATTGAGGGCTGAGGCAATTGCTTTATGCGTTTTGATACTTATCTTCGTGGTGCTTTATATATTTTACTCAAGGATAAGTATACTCAGTTCTATTATTTGTGTGTTACTGCAGGCTGCAAGTTTGGATTCTATCACTTCACTCGTTAAGAATGACTTGATAACTATTGAAACACTGGTAAGAATAAATTACCTTCTTGTCAGCTATAATTAATTGATTTATGTTCTTATATCTGGTTTTCTGTAATTTAGGTCAAAGAGATGGAAATGTATCTGACCACTACAGATAATGTCATTCGAGCTAGAGGTAAGTTGAAGTTGAATTAATTAAAAATTAACATAGATTTAGATTTTTGTTTAAATGGTGTTCACTCCACAACTATTACAAAGTTGGAAACATAGTGGTCACATTTTGTATTGCATAGTGATTTTGGTAAATATGGCCCCATAGATTCTACTTTTAGTTTAGACTATACTAGTGAATTTTTACTCTAAACTTTAAAAGTTCATTCTTCTTACTGTTTTGGAAACTGCTGTTCTGTTTGTGCTTCTTTTTGAGTAGCATTGTTATTTTTCCTTGGTATATTTGCATTGTACAACAGGTGCTTCAATTTATTCCTGGCAGTTAACCACTTTCTTTCTTTTTTCCCATAAGTTTTTATCTATTTAATTTAATCTGAAAGTCTCATAGATTATGTCCTCATCTTCAGGTACCCTTCTTCTTGCGGAAGTTCTTGGATGTCTTGCTTCAAAGTCTCTAGGCAGTGCTATCATTCATAGCTTAATTGGATTCTTCACAGATAGGCTGGTGAGTTAGTGCTCTTTCCCCTATGCAATTTGTTTGTTTTAAGTCAGTTTGATGGTGAAGCACATTGTCACAAGAGCTAATTCTTTGATTAAACTCTTAACTTTTGCTGTTAATGTATTATTTTGTAATGATATTAGGCAGATTGGAAAGCATTACGTGGGGCTCTTGTTGGGTGCTTAGCATTACTGAGGAGAAAAAGTGATGTTGGTGTAGTCTCTTCCACTGATGCAAAAGCAGTTGCTGAGGTGTACTTAAAGACCCTGCAGGTGCAGTCTTTAGGTCAGCATGACAGGAAGGTAAGAATCCAAATGCATGAATTTTAATCAAGAAAAAAAAAGAACTACTTGCCTTCATGTATAGCCACTGCCCTTTTACAAAATTTAACGTCAAAGCATTGTTGCAGCTTTGTTCAATCTGCTCCATTAAGTTTTAACTTCATGCTTTATATTCTTACTTCTGTTATAAGTTTATACTTGCTTTTTGAGTTGATGAATAAAAATCATTTAATTCTTTTTCTGTACAGCTCATAACAGATGTTAATATCGCTGTAGCAGTCGAGGCAATTCAAGCTATTGGCAATCTTGCTCGGGGTTTAAGAACTAATTTCTCTGCAAGTTCACGCTTCCTATTGCCAGTTTTGCTGGTATGTTCATTTTTTGCTAGCTAAAAAAATAATATTATATCAACTTAAAATGCAAACAGACTGTTTGAATGTAACCAAGCTGTTCAAGTGTTCATTTACTTTTTGCCAGTTACTTACAACTGAGCATGGTGGTATTTTTTTTTGGATTTTGACTTGTACATTAATTTTTCTTATTAATAAAAGTGCACTTAGTCATACGAGTAGATTCTTTTTTAGAAGATCAAATGATGTTGATCGTAGCTTTGATTTGTATATAAAGTGATTTTTTTATTCAATTTTACTTTTAATATATATTTTTATCTGGTTTATCTAAGATTTTTCTTAGAAATAATTTAATAAAGATTGAAGAAGGGATATTGGTTTATTACATTTATATAACTCCTTTGATTTATCTCTCTCTCTCTCTCTTATTTTTTTTTTATAAAGGAAAAATTGAAAGAGAAAAAACCTGCCTCTACTGAGGCACTAAATCAAAGTCTTCAGGCAATGCATACAGTTGGGTGCTTAAGTCTAGCTGACATTGTGGAAGGCAAGTATATCTTTATCCTACAATGTAGTTCTTTAGTTCAGAATATAGAATTGTCATACGATTCCTTGCTATGTTTTTGGTTTAAGTTTTTTTTTATTAGAGATTAGATGACATAAATTCTTTGCATTTGAGTGTTTGTAATCGCTTTGATAGGTGGTAATTTTGATTTTGCCCAAACTGTAATGGATGTTGTCTATTGCAGATATTAAGACAGCTGTAAAAAATAAAAAGTTCCTCTTGTACGGTCATCAACTCTTAACTGGGTAACATTCTGTATTGAAACAAGTAACAAGGCTGTTATTTTAAAGGTGCACAAGGACTATGTGCCTATCCTCATGGAGGTAAGTGCATTTATGTTTGTAGTTGTAATATATTTCATATTTTTGAACAATCAGTTGAGTAAAATGTGCTAAACATTGCTTATTCCCCTTTATTTTAGAAGACAGCTTCAGTACTGGTTTTGATGAGTTTAGAGCACTAATTCATGGTTTCTTACTTTTTCACAGTGCCTCAATGATGGGACTCCAGATGTGAGGGATGCAGCCTTTTCAGCTTTGGAAGCGATAGCTAAGGTATCGTTTTATTTATTTATCAATTTTGTGCTTTTGCTGCTTAATTCTGAATTTTGATTATTGATGCTATGGATTTATTTCTTCTTTGCCCATTTTATTTAGTTGGTTGGTATGAGACCCTTGGAGCGGTCACTTGAGAAACTTGATGATGTTAGAAGAAAGAAGCTTTCTGAAATGATTTCAGGTTCTGAAGGTGGCACATCCACCAATACAACCTCAGGTTTGTAATATCTTTATAGCATCAGTTCTTATATCACTAATTTGTTCAACATTCTTGTGAGTTTTTATAACCTTGTGTGCATACTTATTGTTGTGTGAGCAGCAGTCCAAGCTTCTGGTGCAACCGCATCCTCTCATGAGGTGAGTTATTTCTTATATAATGGATTTATGGAAGTTAAAGAACAATGCTATGTTGAGAGGTTGCATGTAATGTTGCTATAATGATACTGATTTGTTTAATAAAGTATAGGGGACTGCCAAAATTGCCCGAGGATTCTCCCATCCCTGCTACAAGAAAAGTTGATGTTCTTGATTTTCTGCACTACATTTTGGATTTCAGGTTTGTACGTCTAGATCAAGTGGTATATTGGATTTGGATTTAGTGTATTTTCTTTCATTTGTGCTATAAGTTGCATGTGGTTGCTATGAGTTTCAGGCAGGTAGTTCAGGCACTTGCAATTTTTTCCTCTGAAAAATTTATTGTTTAGTTGTTCTTGCTTTATTTATATGGCAAGGAAATGTCCAAATCCTTCTATATGTGTTTCACATTGATGAACATTGATATATGCAATCATACACGTTCTGATATATATGCTTAAACATTCTGATTGTGTTGTTTTTCTTCATAAGAACCTCATCATTTGTTAAAAATATTGTACTTTAGGGGAAATGAATTGATTCTTATTTCTTTTTTGAAACAAAAATTGCTTGTATTAATATGATCAATGAATGCAAGGGGTGTGGAAAAGCCTATAAGCCCTGCTAATGTAAAATTGTATTTGTCCTCTGTTTTTGCTAGTCTACTTAGTTTTGTTTCCTCAACTGAAATATATGAGTACTGCCCTGTTTTTGTTTCTCAGGCAAGTAAAAAAGCCTTGGATCCAGTTGCTCCAGTTTATAAGTACTGCCTTGTATCAGTATCTAACATATTAACTTCAACATGCCAAAATGAGGTTAGCTGTCTCCATTTTCAGCGTTCAAGTCTAGCGCTAATCCATATTGCATTTTTTTTCCTACTTTTGCGTATAAACTTATATATTAAGCTCTTTGAGGGCTCATTTTAACTAAAATCTTAACTGGAACATGTTCACTTTCTTTCAGTTTTTCATAAATTTTAGGTAGCATAATATCTCTGTTTTTTTTAATTCCATTTGCAGCTTAAAAGTCATCCTGCTTTCTCTGAATTGTTAGCCCAATATTCACAGAGCGGTTATAGGTATTAAATTCATTTTTGTTGTAAATCAAAGCATATTGATTCATGATACCATTATTGAACTTCTGAATTGATGCTAGTAGTAGTGACTAGTAATTATTTATTTTTAATACCAATATTAGTGCCTAGTTTTGTAGATTAAATATCTAATAATTAAACACACTTTTATTCTTATTTTGCTAACTACTTTAAACTACATTGGTTATGAGCTATTGGGTTTAATTAATAAATCAATTAGCATAATTGTTGATGATTATGATCTTTAGAAAATGGAATCTTATGATTGACAGTTTTGATGAATCGTCTCCTAAGTTAAATAGCTTGTGATATTTTCCCACCACCTTAACATTGTTTCTAGCTTCTTTTGCTTAAGTCTCCCATTCTCTCTCTGTTTTCATAATGTGTTTATTTATTTATTTTGTGTAAAATGTGATATCATTGAGGTAAGTTTTGGTTTTTTTAGTTGATATGTTACTTTAGAAGAGTGACCTTCCTTGTGTTGCCCACACCCCAAATTTTGATTTTGTTTATGATTTCTTTTAAAATGTATGTCATCTATGTTTGTGCTAGTAGGTCTGTCTCTGTGGTTTGCTTTAGAGGACTTGTAAAATGTTTTTTGATTTCTTATGGAGGACATGTCGATTTTTTTTTGAAGTGCTTTCTTTCTTAATAAATTGGCTGCGTTTTATTTTCCTGTTACTAGCACAAGTTCTCTGTTTTGTATGCTTGATTCTATAAGCCCATTTTAGAATTTCCTATATAAAATATCAAGTAATATAACCCATAGATCAGTTTTTTTGAATATTTTAATTGAATTAGACATTGAAATTAAACCTCCTTACTGATGCAGAACCAAGAAAGAAAAAAGAATGAGAGACATAGACATTGACAGAAATGACAAAGAACTAGAGAGAAAGATAACAGTTTTATTGAGAGACAATCTGATTTTTTTTTATTCTATCCTTTTACAAATAATTCACACCCCTTTTAATCATTTTCTTTATTCTTTCCTAGATTTTCTTTTTTTCTTTCTTTTTTTGGCTGTTTAAATTTCTTTCCTTAATTGTAAGAAATAAACTAAAGCTTCGAATGTGTTTTTGGGCCCCTTTCTAAAATTGTTTGGATGTTCTCATATGCAAACGTGCTTCACTTATTATGATGTTCTTCTGTTAAAAGTATTCTAGAATGTTCTAGGAGAAACCTAGAATTAATTAGCCAACATTCAAAGTCAAAATTCCACTAGGAAAAAATTACTATGCCTGAAAATGAGCAAAGTCAGAATTGAAAGAGCTTCTTCAGAGCTTTGGAAGGTACTTTTTTCCAATTCATTCTTAATATGATATTACCTTCTTTCTTAGTTGCTTTGAGTTTTGCCATCTCTGATGCTAAACATGCTTTACTTTTCAACTTTATCCAGATATAAGATTGCTCAAAAGGTTTGTTTTTTGGCATATAAATTGAAAACCTATTTTTGAGCACTTTCCATGTTTTTTTTTCATGAAAGCTTTTAAGTTGTGCTGAATGAATGTAACTTTGGGTTTGCAGGTTGCAGGTTTAGCTGTTGTTTGTGTTATATGTTTCACCTCTAATGCTTTTGCAGGCAGCAAGAGCAGTTGATTATAGTATTGGGAGTAAGTTGCTGATACCTAAACCCCTCCTCTCACTTTTTGGAAACTTGACAGAATGAATAGGGTAGAGTGATTTCTTTGGAGCAATTCTCGACAACATTTGTAGTTGAGGCCTTTAGAATGGAAGAATGTATTTCACTAATTTTTGTATACATTTCTTGTTTTGTATTTAGTGATAAAGGAATCTGGATTGGACATAAATTATGTTGTAATATGATTTCTTAAGCCTAGACTATTAGACTAAATATTGTAATTACATTTGAGTAATTAATAAAAATCTATTTATGTTACCTTATTTGGCTTCAACTTTCATATTTGTTTTCTTAGTTTTGTGTAAGTAAAAAAAGATTATGTTTCTCTAAGCTAATATAACACGTGTTGTAGTAAAGTGTAGTATAACACAAAAAAAGTGTTATAGTAAAGTGTAGTATAACACAAAAAAAGTGTTATACTAAAGTGTAGTATAACACAAAAAAAGTGTTATAGTATCGACTATAAATAACATAATTCAACACTTATCTATATATTAAAATAACACATAAATTGTGTTATCGTTGACAGTACAATAACACATCTGTATAACACTAATAAAGTGTTATGTAAAGTACCCTGACCTACGATAACATAGTCTGTCTTAACAAATCAGAAAGTGTTATCGTAGGTTTTGATAACACATTTTTGGTGTTATTAAAAGCATTTTTTCTTGTAGAGTCTCCACCGAATTCTTCCATTATCATCTAAAAAATATCATTTTTAGGTTAAAAAATCTCTAAAAGTGAAGGGGTTTCTTTCTATTTCTTTTTTAAGAGTGAGATTTATTTCTTCATTTATATATATATTTATGAAATGGTAATGTATTTTTGTATTTTTTGTTTGAAGGTATTGGTGCGATTTTACTTGAGCTACATAAAAGGATTTGAAGGTGTTGGTAATTTGTTTTTAATTTTTCTGTTTTGTTTGATTTTTTTCTTTCAATTTTTGATTAATTTATGTTTTTTTTTATATAAATGAATTAATATTAGTTTTAATAAAAATCTGTTATTATATTAGGGTGAATGTATTTATTATTAAGTTTTACAAATGTTTATTAGTAAAAATGAGATTAGGAATTAGAAAATTGTTAGATGGTTAATTAGTATTTTTTTTATTAAAATAGATTTTTTGTTGTTTTGGTAAAAAATATGTATTAAACATATTAAATATTTGAGTGTTAATTTGGAATTTTTGGGTGCTAATGTTAGTATGTTGTTGTTAATTTTTTTTTTTGGTTATGTTAGTAGTAAAATATCAGATTTTATGAATATTGATGATTTGTTGTTGTTAATTTTTAGTAGAATTATGATATTTTGATTAGAAAATTGAATAATTAATAAAATTTAGACTAATAATTATAAATTATATAGTCGTTTACAATGTATTTGTATTGATCTGTGTATGTTCTGGGACTGAATAGTTTTTATGTGTTATTTGCAAGTTTTTAAATTTTGGGATAGATAACAATACAATCGTTATGCTGCAGAATTTTACATAGAATTATAAAATTTAAAGATTTTTTGAATATTAGTAAAAGCACTGAATAAAATATTTAATAGGTTTAGTAAAAACAATCATAAAGTAATTAAATAACTTTTAACCAAATCCTAGAAATTGTGTGAAAAATAATTAAATTATTCAATAAAGTAAAAGCAAAAAAATTAATTTAATAAATCATTAATTAACATTTATAATTTTCACTATTTTTTGTAATTAAAATTAAAATTAATATTGGAAGTTAAAAAAAATATGTCAAATTTAAATAATTTTAGTAATATTTACACTCAAATATATTATAGTTAGATATCATAAAACAATATAATTAACTTTAAAGCGCATAAGACATTATAAAAATAATATTCAATTTTATTTATTTTTCTTTGGTAATAAGAAATTATTACCAAAGATATGATAGTGTTTTCACTACAAAAAAATATAGTATTACCGGCGGAGAATTCCGCTGGTAATAATAGGTGCATCCGTCGGTAATTCGCTGCTGGTAATAATCGGTCAGTAATTAGTGGAATAACCGGACAACTGACACACCCGCCGGTATTATATTAATACCGACGGATTAATAGAGGCGGGACTCCGCCGGTGTAAAATAACACAGCCGACTTCGGAATCCGCCTCTATTAATCCGCCAGTAATAAATTACTAATATTAAAATATAATAATTGATTTTATTTTATTTCATAATAAATATACATATAATACTTATTTAAAGATAATAATATTTAACATAAATTAAAATTAATAACACAATTAATATTCATCAAACAAAAATAGCATTATAATTAATCATAAAACTAATATAATAAAAATATCAATTGTCTCATTTTAATTACATATGAACTAATTATAAAATAAACATAATAAAATTTCAATTGTCTTAATATAATTAAAATACGTAATCTAATTATTATTGTTTTGATCGGGCCAACCAGGTGTAAAATATTCATTAAGTTCAATATCTTGATCACCAATATTAGGGCGCGACAATGGTGGTGAAGCAAACTGTGGTGCTGGTGGTGGAGGGTAATATGTTTGTGGAGAGTGCTGCTGCGAAGATGATCCAAATTGTCGAGTATGTGGCCGCGCCGAGGGAGACTAATGCAATAAACTCTCAAACTGACCATATACCTCTGTTGCTGCGACGAACTCACAAATTGACCATATATCTGCTGTGGTTGCTGCTGCTGCGATGAATCCCCAAAGTCACGACACCTAGGATGTGACGTCTGAGATCTTATAGGGACATCGTGGTAATAAAAAGGAGGGAACTGGGAGGAGCGTCCATACATGTTTGGATAATTCTGTTGAGGTGGATGAAAATGTTGTTGTTGTTGTGGCATCGACCAAGGAGGTGGATTTTGAGAAGATATACCACATTCAGGTTGTGATGGTAAATATCGTTGCAGAAGGCTTTCAAACCGCGACTCAGTTTCTGTACTGGTATGCTTAGGATTACCAGATGGACCTTGTTGAGATTTCAACATCCGGATCTCTTCACGCATTGACTTCATCATTTCCGCTATAGTAGCCATGTCTTCTTGAGGCGTATGAGCAGGTTGGGCCTGTGACTGACTTTGACTTGTGGAGCTGGAAGCTGATTTTTCCCTTTGCCTTTGCTGTAACCTACTCCTCTTTGAAAGTCAGACCTCTCCCCAAGTACTTTACTCATAATCTTGTACTGATCGATCGACGAGGAATCAGCAGTAGATCTAGTTTCAGATCCCTCCGTCGGTCCTTGAGACTGGCTTTGAAGTCGTGCCCTCTCAAGCTCTTCCGTCATTTTTTCCTGTTCATAAAAAGAGTTAGAAACACAACAGTAACATAGTTTAATGAAAATAATAACACAAAAGTTTATCGAGTTGCGTCGTTGACAAAAACTTTTGTCGATTTTCTCAAATGGCTATCTTTTCAAGTATCAATAATATGTTCATCAGGGTTCGCCTATACAAATGTAGAGATAGGAAGTTATAATGTAAAATTTTGTTAAATTAAATTAATATTTTTACTTACAAATTGGTGACGCTTAGCTGCCATCAATTTTGTGCCTTGCGTCGATGCATACTTCATTTCTTTTCTGTTTTCTTGTTTTGGTTGGATCGCGCAATAAATTTTGGGCTAAAAAACAACTGAACAATATCTTTCCAACTCTCCTTGGTGCAATATTCAGGTGGGGCAATGAGAACACTCTCCAAATCTTCCGGCTTAGAGTAATATTTTTTGAAGTAAGTATGTCTAATGTCCTGCTCTCAGAATATCTTTTGCGCATCTCTATGTAGATAGTTTTCATAACTCTCTCGGATTCTGGATGACCATCAACATTATAAAAATGCTACATTAAAAAATAACACATTAGTTTAGTTTGTAAATGATTTTAATAAAAAATTTATACCACAAGACTTGTTCTAAATTTTTACCTTCATCTTTTGTACGACTTGTTCATTAAATTGTTGAGATACATCAGCAAAATCCAAGTAATGTCCTGGCAACAACAAGGTGACTTGGAGGCCTATCTCGCGGACAAAAGCTTGGTCCTCTAAGCCAACCACTTTGTCCATCCCAGGATCTAGCTGAAGATCTAGTGGTTTCCCGACATTCCGCCTTCGAATTTCAAGTGGTATGTTATTAGCCAGGCCACAACCCTTTCTTCTCGGCACTTCAGCTATCCACATTTTGAAAAATAACCAAAATTTGGAATATTAATATATATTAAACATTCATTGAGCTTGACTTTCAAGCTATGAATTAAAATTTTAAATTATTATTAACCTGACTCGCAGGAAGAGGGTACTCTACTAGGATCTGGCGGGTCTAGACCACCACCATCTTCGCCGTGAGAGGTGGATACATCCGCTGACATTGTACTTAGGAACAAAAATTATTAGTTAGTATTAAATTATTAGTTAGTATCAAATATCACCAATGGAAATGAATAAAATGATTACAAGTCCCATATATTATATTTTGAATGATTGTCTTTATTACAAAAATATAAAAACTATGTAGAATAATCACTTTCATCATTAATTAAATTAACATCAATCAAAGACACATGATTAACATCATCTTCACAAATATAACCTAGCAATTCATCTTCCGAGCAGCCTCTTCCGCCTCAAGCCGAGCATTCCACTTATCCAGAAGCTTCGCCTCATGAGGACCTAAGAAGCTGGTATCCAGGTCTTCGTTGTTGGCCCACATTCTGTACATGGCCAAATCAACCGCCTGGTCCTTCTTCTCTTTATACTCAGCAAGGAGGCGAGCCTTTTCACCCTCAATTATATCAAAAGTAGCGGCCTGGTCTTCTTCGAGCTTTTTGTTAGCCTCTTGGAGCTGAGTGTTCTCTTTCTCGAGCTCCGTGAGCCTAGCATTCAGCTTCTCAAGCTCGGACGCCTTGGCCTTAAGCTCCTCGGCTCCTGCCTCAAGCTTTTCATTTGCTGCCTTCAGGTCGTCACTCGCTTTGAGTTGAAGATCCTTCGCCTCCTGAGCATAAGACTTGCTCGAATGGATCTCGTTGTTCAATCTATAGTTGAGCTGGGCAGTAACGGCAAGAGACTGACAAAAGAAAAAATCGTCATTAACACCAAGACTGTATAAATATAACTACGAAGTAGAAGAAAAATTACCGCGGCAGCAAGCTCAATACTCTTCTCATAGAGGGCACTGCAGTCTCGGGTATTGTTCAAAAATTGCCATTGAGGAGCGTCAAGACTGCTGAAGCTCTGGCCGACTCGGGACATAACATCTGAGCCCAGCATAGACCCATGGGGTCCAGCCGCATTGTCAATTACATACTCCTCGACGTGAGTAAAAACTAACAGCTTGTGAGCTCGAGAAGCAGAAGGCTTTTTGGGAGGTGGACCAAGTGTTGGCTGGACCACTACAGGAAGTTGGGGCTTGGCCATAATGGAGGCACCGACCTGCAAAGTCGGCGCCACGATAGAAGCACCGACCTGAGAAGTCGGCGCTGAGACGGAGCTCGTAACAGGCGGAGCCGGGGGAGGAGGTGTTTTCTCGGACCTCTTGGGGACTTTGGTGGGCCGGTCAACCTTTCGTGACCCCGCCCTGGGACGCTTGCTCCTCTTGGCACCGCCACTCTCGAGGATGTTGTTAAGGTCGGAATCCATCTTGCCTGCACAATCACGCCACAATGTGAATCATAACAAAAAGAGGGAATAGTATATAAAGTGATTCAGTATTGGATAGATATACAAAGTAATGATAGAAGAAACCTAACTGGAACTCTCCCCCGAGCTCAAGCTCGGGGACCATAAAATTCCCCCATCTTCAGAAGAGGCGGGGGGAGTACCTTCCCTATAGGTGGACGTCAACCTCGAAAGGTCCCTATAGTCATTGGTCCCATATTGGACGGCTATCCCGTCCCACACCTCGTTCAGACTGTACATGGTGTCATACTTCCCGAGCCAACTATCAAACCTATGAACTCGGTCGTCTACCCAAGTCCATATATAGAAGTGGTCCCTATCATTTGGGCACAAGACTAACCTATCGGGTTGGTGCTTTAATAAGGTGGGGGACCACATTTTCGAGCTAAGGATGACTTTACCTTGATCATCCGAGTCTGAGCTCGAGGCTTCATCGTTAGCCTCGTTCCCCGATGGCGGGCTTCTTCGGCGAGCTGGGGGCGGAGGCCTCACCTCTCTCCTTGGAGGGAGGATGCCTGTGGGCAAAGGCACATGCTCCCAGCGGTCATACTTTTTATTGGACCAGTTCGAGGTGGACTGGCCATCTCCCAAAAGCCTGCAAGCTTGGAGCTTACTCTCATGTAAAAGGTATGAGAGAGACCTCCTGCCGTAAGGGAGTTGGAGCAGAGTCTCTCTATGCTCCTTCATTGCGTCGTCGGGAGTAGGACGGTGAAAATTGGCTGGAAAATAAGACACATTTCAACTAAGTACGGACCTACAAATAAAAGCCCGAGCACAGAGATAAAGAAGGGTGGAGTACTTACAAATCCGTCTGAATGAGTAGCATCAAGATGGGGACAAGCCATCTGTCCAGAAGAAGGCTTTCTTAAAGTCAGGTGGATGATTAGGAAGATCCTCAAACACCTTTTTCTCTTTGGGGTAGCTCGAAAGATAGTAAAAGCCGTCTCCTCCCTGAGCTCGGGAGGGGTTGCTTTTAAGACAGAAGAGGTATAAAATCTCCTGTGGTGAAGGTCCTTCCCACTTCAGCTCGTGGTATAGCGACCTCAGGGCAGACAGAACCCTGTAAGAATTGGTGTTGAGCTGGAATGGAGCCAGCCCAACAAAGTCCGTGAAGTCCTTGAAAAATGACTTCAAAGGCAGTAACGCTCCTGCCTTCATATGCTCTTCGCTCCAGGCCGCATACCTCAACTTGGGATTTCCATCTCCTAGGGCACGACAGCTTCGCTCACTGGGGGTAGGGGCTCAACACCTTAGGGTGCTTGACAGCCTAAGACCATGGAAGGCCAAGATATCAGTTAACTGGCCTAGTGAGGTAACCGAGCTCCAGTAGTGCTCGGCCTCAAAGAATTCTCTCCTCGGTTGCGAGGTAGAAGGCTCACCCATCAGCGAGAATTGGAGTTCTCCCGGATTATATGCAACAATCACTTTTAATTTAGGGTCGAGGGGAATCGGCCTGGGTCCAGAATCAGGTTCTGGATAAAGAGCCTCTCGAATGGTTCTCCTCTTCTTTTCTATAACCTCGTCAATTTGGCAGCGATAATGAGCTCGAATCTCCTCCTGTTCGCGCGCGAGATTGTATTCGCGAATCAGACGTTGATTCCGAGCAAACAGCGACTCTGGGCTCGGGGTTTTTGGCGAGTAAGGGATTGCCAGCAACGACCCTCACCGTCTTTCCAGATTCTATGACATCTAGCGAGAAAGAAAAAATGGTGAGGGCCATGCATGCAAGGGTTCAAGAATTGCTAGTTTGACAAGACAAGCTCGAAGAGTACTTGGATACGAAGCAAGCTCGATACTAAAAACCCGTCTAAAGAGTTGGAACGTGTACTCTACGAGAAAAAGGAGGAGAGTGGATATTTTTTTTTGAAAATCCCGAAATATCAGGGAAAAAGGGTGGCGGTTATTCAGAAATGGTAATCTTGGGTATCGTGCGTTCTTTAAAACCAAGATTGTATACCTGATATCTTGGTGTGCAAGATATGTCTTTTAAATTTTGAAACCCAGAAAAAAGAGACCTTGTTCTACACCAAAACTGGATTTAGAACAGTGATTTAAACTTAGCATGGAGACTTAGACGTGAAAGCATATCGGTCAAAAGTCTCCTAGCATGACGAACTAAGAAGATAAACTAGTGCATTCACAGAAATAAAAGAACTACGAAACTGGCATAATGGAAAGTAAAAAGACAATCAGATACTTACAGAATGATGGCGATTGCAGAAAAATCGTCGATTGAAGGAGAGGCTGCAGATATGAACTCACGGTCTCGAACAAACTGGCGGTCCTCTGTTTCTTTGGCTGAGAAAACATGCACAAGCAAAAAGTTCTCAGGGATAGTTTCTGGTTTTGCTTCTTTTCTTTCTTCTGATGAGCGCAAAATAAAAGGAAGACGATGACTGGGGTCTTATGTATAGATGGTAAAAGGGGATTAATCTGAGCCATTGAACAAAACCCTTGTAAAATCCAACGGATAGGGATTAGTGATATGATGGTACCAGAAAGGTGGCAGACGAACGATCGTGGGCAGATTTCCAAGGTACTCGAGTACCCCGAATGAGCAATACCCAACTGACACGTGTCCATTTTCAAGTATGTGACGGTGCGGTTCCCAAAGAAAGTAGTTCAAAATTTCCCTTCTCATAGGATTCGAACAAATACTTTTGAAGGGGCAAAATGTTACACCCAGATCTCGAGCCATGAGAATTGTGACCTCGAAAGCTGGATTCATAATGAATGGACTCGTAATATCTGGAACACGTCCGAAGCCTAGGCATCAGGCCTGCGAAGCAGAGGCGACTTCGAAGATGGTAGCCTCGAGATCCTCACAAGCTCGAAAGGCTGACCCCAAAATACGTCAGTTCTCGGGATAGCCTCGGATTAGGGGTCCCGAGCTCGACATAAGTATGAGTTCGAAGCCACATGATCTCGGGAGGATGCTATAGCTCGAAAATCGATAAGAGACCTAGGTGAATAGGGCCTTGGCGATATAGGATAATAACTTTGAATATCCTAATGAATCATCTATAAGAGACGCGATCTACATTGATTACTATAAATCCCCTATAACCAAGGGATATTATTTGTTCAGTTATACGCCCCCTGATCTTCAGGGGACGTTTCCTTGTATATAGGATTGCTGGCTTTTAATGCCATTAAATTTATTTGCATAAACAGAATAACTTCCCGAAATATGTAGGATAGTATTCTGAAATCTTCTCTATAAATAGAGAGGCCATGCACCATTGTAAGAAATTTTTTTGGTGATCTTGAGAGAAAACTTTGGAAAATTCATCCTTGAAGAATTTTCAGAGATCATCTTAAGTTTAATAACAAAGACTCGTGGATTAGGCAGATTTAACTGCTGAACCACGTAAAAAATCTCGTTTGTGTTATCATATTTCATTTGGCCATAACTGATTATTGTTTTCGTGCTCTTATTTCACTGTTGACGAAAAACGGCGTCAACATATATATAGAATAAGGTTTTACTACTATTGAATTTATTGAGAAAATTTTAAAATATTCATATATTTTCTAATGAAGTTCATAATAAAGTAGAGATAGAGATAAAGGAAAAGGAAAAGGAAAAGGATAAAGAAAAAGAAAAAGAAAAAGAATGTATATTACTTTATTTATTATCCTATTTTTTTTAATAAAAATAATAAAGATAAAGAAATAATTATATATATTACAAATTTTTAATTTTTGAATATATAGAAATTTTTTCAAAGGACTGTTAATTATTTTGATTATTTAATAATAAGTTGAGAGAATTGCAAAAGAGAAAAATACACAACAATGTACTATCAATGGGCAAATACTAATTGATATCAAATTATTATACTTGTTGTCAAAATATATGCTTCATACATACACTAAAAAATTGTATTAAATAATTTGATGACTTTTTTTTTTTGGATAATCTTGTATGAAAAGCATTTCATATTATAAAAGTTGTGCAGAAAGTAATACTATATAATGGTATAACTAGCTTCATATGATTTTGCATGTTTTGCTTCTATTGTCTGAATTAGTCAAATTGTGTGAGAATTGATGTAGAGCACTATTCAACATTTTAGTCATGAGCATAGCCTACATGAATTTGTGATACCACTTGCATTAAGTTGCAACATATGCAATCAGTTAATCATGGAATCAGGAGATTTTTTCGGTTGCTTGCAATGTGGGTATGCAATCCACAAAATATGTGCAAAGTTCCCAGAGCATATCAATAACTCGTTGCATCTACACCCTCTCAGCCTCCTTAGATCATCATTCGAGAGTTCTATTCGCTGCTTTTATTGTGACGAATCATTTACTGAAGAAGAATATGCTTACACTTGCAAGGAGTGTGCTTTCTACATGCATAATAAATGTGGTTTGATTCCACAACCCCCAATAAAATAATAGTTTCCAGGCTTTGAATATTTGAATCTTAGATTCTATATGTGATTTTGAGTGGAGGGTTAAAAATATCTAATGCATATTAAAAGCAAAGGTTGCGTTTGGTAACTCTACTTTTATTTATTATTTTTAAAATTATAATTAAAATTTATTAAATTTTGAAAATAATTTTTTTTTATTTTCAATTTTTTTAAACTGTTTTTTACTTTTTTTTTCTTCTCTTCTTCAAATCAACACCTCATATTATTAAACAAAAAATAAAAATAAAATTTATCAGACGCGTTTATTATTTTTTGTTTTTAAAAACAAAAAAAAAAGTTACCAAACATATTTTTATTTTTTAAAAATAAAGAAATAAAAATAAAATAATATTTCTATTTTTGTGTTTAAAAAATTTAAAAACAAAAATTTATACCCCACACAACCAAATTTAAAACAATTGGCTCTTGTCTTGGTGAAATGATTAATATTAAAATGGGCAAATAGTTTATTACTTTCTTGATATTTACAATTGAAAGTGGGCGGCTGTCTACCTTAAAAAAGATTATGTAATTCTTTTTTTTAAAATGCAAAGTAGTACGTTTAAAATAATTTTTATTATTGAAAATATTAAACTAATTAAAATTTAAGTGATATATTAATTATTTTGGAAGTGTGCTAGAATAATAAAATTTAAAAAAAAATTATAAATTTAAAAAAAAAATTGATAAGAATATTTAAGTTAATTTACTAAATTAATTAATTAATAAGAATAGGAAAGAAAGAAGGTGTCAATAGTATATGTCTGTATATATTGATTTTTTTTTATAGTTGAGCACCGTGGATCCATTGTGCAAACATTTCAAAATAATATTTTTCATTAGCTCAACTGAAAAAATAAATAAAAATAGAATTTATATTTTTTTTGATCCTGTGATCTAAAAATTTATTTTTGGACCTTACATTTTGTAAAATAATTTAAATAGATCTTTAAATCAATTTTGATGAAAAAAAAATTGAATATAACAATACAATTTTTAAGTAAATTGATTTTATTTTTATTCTAAATTGTTAGTTTGGTCAATTATTTGTGATTTCAGTTGAGAAAACTTTGATCAAAATCAGATTTAAGATTCTATTTAAATAATTTTACAAAATATAAAATCTAAAAAGTAATTTGTCAAAACACAACATCCAAACAAATAATAAAAAAAAAATACAAGTTTAAAAAAACATAAGTGCATAGAACAGTATTAATAATAAATTCCATTGGCCAAAAAAGTCAACGAAAACTGAAAAGTCACTCTTTATGGAAATTACTAATTTACTGTAATATTCTAAGAAATTCTTGCACGTTACTTATTACCAGTGGCCGAAATTGAAGGTCAAAATCGTAATTTCGTGTCGTTAAGTTGAAAACGAACTATCTCATTTGCATGCAGTGTGGATTTGGATAAATCATTTTCTTCATCTTCACATCCAAGCAACTAATAATAATAGTTTTGATTAATTATTATTATTATTGTTTCTCATTAATTAATTACTGAATTTTGGAATAAACTGATATCAAAGAAAATTAAATCACACAATAAATTTACATAAAAAGAAAAAAAAAAACTGTAAATTATACAATCAAAATCAAAGATGTGGAAACGAGGTCTTGAAAAAACGAACGAACGGCTTATTCTACGCTTCAAGATCTTCACGACCAACCAAGCCTCAGGCGGAGGAGGAGGGAGGGATCGAAATGGCGGCGGCGTGGAGGAGCTGCTGGGCGCGGGAGAGCTGATCGACGAGGGAGACGATCCGCGCGTGGTAAGTACGCGCCTGATCGACGGCCTCGGCTTCGAGGTCGCCGAGCTGAGAGCAGAGCCTCTCTTCGGCGTCCTCGGCGATGCGGAGCCTCTTCCAAGCTTTGAGAAGCTCCGTCCTCATCTCCTCCTCTCTCTCCCGGCTCCGCCTCAGCTCTTGCTCCAGCTCCTCGTTCCTCTTCTTAAGCGCCTGGTCTTCGAACGACTTTTGATTGGTCACCGCCATTGTTATCTTCTTCTTCTTCTCCTCGAATTTTCAACTGAAATCTCTGGTTATTGTTGAGTTCTGGTAACTCTCTCAACACGCTTTTTATAGATGAGCAAATTTTTATTTGCTTCTGTATAAAAAAATTATATATTTAAAAAAATTAAATTGCCATGTACTTTTCTATATGGTAATACTTAAAAAAAATAGTTATTTATTTAATTAATTAAAATTTTGACAATTAAGCATAATTAAAGATTGTGTTTGGTAACACTTAAAAAAAAAAAAATTTATTTAATTAATAAAGATAACTTTTTATTTATTTATTATTTTTAAAAATTTTAAATTTTTTTAAAACTGTTTTTGACTTGTTGTTTCTTTTATTTTCTTTTCTTTTTCAAATAAACAACTCATTTTATATTGTTAAACAAACAATAAAAATAAAAGTTATCAAACAAATTTATTATTTTTTGTTTTGAAAAACAAAAAAACAAAAATAATTACCAAACATATTTTTATTTTTTAAAAATAAAGAAACAAAATAAAAATAATATTTTAATTTTTGTGTTTAAAAAATTCAAAAACAAAAATTTTACCAATCACAACCTATATTAATTTTCTTCTTACTTTCTATTTAGGATAAAATGATAAATGAATTGTGAATTTGTGATTTGTTCTTTGCTAACTTCAATAGACTATGAATGAAGCTAAAGCTATTATTATTATTATTATATATATATATATTAAGGACAATTCTTCTATAGGGGCTTCATTTTAAGCCCTACCGGTAGGGCTCTTAGTGTTTCTCGACGCGTGAAAATTTGCAGGATGCTCTAAATAGCTACAATATACATGTTCATAAAAAAAATCGCGCTGAAAACTGTTTACGGGTTGTAAACACTAAGAGTCCTACCGGTAGGGCTTAAAGTGAAGCCCCTATAGGAGAATTCCCCCATATATTTATATATATAAAAAAACTTTTGATTAAGGAAATAAAAATTTGGGACAATTTTTGGGTAGGAATATTATTTTTGAACTTGCCCATTGAGATATTTTTATTTTGACACGTAAAAAAATTATTATATGATTTAAGAAATTCTAAATAATTTATAATAATGAAATCAGAGTTCAAATGATGAGTTGTACGCGTGTTTGATTGTTTTATATGCTTGTAAAATAGACTATTCGCAACACGATCCAACACTCTAAATTATTTATAATTTTTTCAAAAATTGATGGGATATCTGTTGTAACTATCATACTGTCTAAAAATTTAAATTAATTTGACAAATTATGTGTTTTCATTTTAATTGGTTTAATATGATAAAAAAAAATAATGATAAAAGTTTAGGGTTAAATGAAATAAAAGGACGAAGTGGATTGAATTATTGTTGAATTTCTATAGTGGGAAATAGTATTACGAGAAGAATAAAATAGAGAAATATTCTCTATACTCTCACTACTACAAAAATGATTTTTTAGGACTAGCATTGCGAGTCCTAAAAATTTTTTTAGGACTCGCAGGGCGCGAGTCCTCTATTTTGAGAGCCTTAAAAACTAAGGTTTTTTAGGACTCGCAATGCGAGTCCTAAAAAATCTGGTTGAGTGCCTATAATTAAGTTTTTAGGACTCGCAATACGAGTCCTAAAAAATCTGGTTGAGTGCCTTTAATTAAGTTTTTAGGACTCGCAACGCAAATCCTAAAAAATCGGGTTGAGTGCCTTTAAGTAATTTTTTAGGACTCGCAATGCGAGTCCTAAAAAGATCATGTTGTGTATCTTTAAATTAAGATTTTAGGACTCGCTTTGCATGCCCTTAAAAGTAATTTTTTTTTTTTTTAAAATTCAGCTACATTTAGATTTAAAAAAATATATCCCTTTTCCAAAATGTAATGTATTATATATGTTAGATTTCTAAAATTTTCAAAAGAAAATACAACAAAATAATTTTTTTATTAATTACTCAAAAACATAATTTTAATATTTAGTCTACTCTGCTTACAAAATCATATTACATAATAGTTATAGTTGCATATGGATATTTTGGTCAAAGTAATGTTAGTCCATGCCATTCCAAACAAAATTTCAACCAAACAAAAGAATTGATATTTCTTTCCCATTCTATTTCTATTCTCACATAAACACTATCATTTCAATCCCAACTGTTAACCGAGATTTTCGGCAACTCTCCTAAAGAAGGATATTTACTGATTATAATAAAGAGAATAGAGGATCGACACAAGGTTTTTACGTGGTTGGGGCGTTAACTAGCCTTAGTCCACGAGTCTGTATATAAATCTGTATTAGAGCTAGAATAAGCTTTTACAATGGAGTTGTCTAACTGTCTTTCAGCAGAGTTTCTGCCCCCTTTTCTATGGAGCATTACAACTTATATTTATAAAATGAGGGGGACACCAGGTTTGGGCCGGGCCTGACCCGGGCCCATTTGGAACATGTGTACAGGGGGCCTTCCTAGTAGAGGTCCGAGCTAAAAAGATATATAGTACATCAAGCCCAAACCAGCTCAGGCCCAATTAGTTGCCCTGAGATGCAAGCATTCTCCCGACAAAACGGCACTTTGGCTCTGACCACTTCGAATCACGAGGCAGATTCAGGGGACAAGATCGGTCAGAGTACTTGGCTGCGCAGTCCTGACACGCCAGCAGACAATCCCAAGGAGACCCTTTCTGCAGGTGAAAAGTGGGGGGACAAGACCCACGCGAAATGAGGCGGCTACAGTGTCCTGGACGCCTGGCCCATAGCCTGGGGATGAAGCGGTCCAGGTTAGTTTACCTTGGGCCCGCTGTGTTTACTTCGGACCCGGACCATTCTGGGTCCGGGAGCGGGACGCGATGGCCGCGATGATCCGGGGCACTCTGGACAGTGCCGGGACCGTTCGAGCCGAATCATGAACCCGGAGATACTTCCCGGACCTTCCTGCACAGGCCCAGTCCGTAGTCCGCGGGTTGGGCCCGAATACCGAACCGGCCCCTCTGACCGTGGGCCGGGGCGAGGGCCCAAAACCCTGAGAGGAAATGGGGATAACATTTACCCCCCAAGCCTTCATCCCGGTTATCCGGATGGAGGGTTGCACCACCCTCGCGGTTCTTGCCAAGTTGCCTCCACAATTTCTGCCAGGGCCAGGAGGCTCGCGGGAAGGCAGTGGCTGGGCCAGGTTACCCAGCCCGGACCATTGGATGTATCCCGGGGACGTTTACCCTTGGCCTGCTTCAAGAATAGCGGCACGTGTCGCCATGTGATTGTTGCGAGGGCCTCGAAGAGTCGCCTAGGCCTCTTAAAGCCTGCTAGGCCTGGGCTAGGGCGTCAGCGCACGTCATGAGGCGTCTCATCCGCACGGGGAGAGTCATCATTGATTTCCTTGGAAAGGGGCGGACCGTTGGATGGGGCGTCCTTTGAAATCCACCACTCCTGGACCGTCGGATCGGAGGTGCTGAGGATCCCGACCACAAAAGAGCTCATAAATGTCCTCTGCGCGATCCTCGGCCGTCGGATGAAGAGGCATCTGACCGTTGGATCGGGGGCCAGCATTTGAGGGCTGATATAAAGACTCAGACTACAGGCATTCGGCATTTTTCCATTTCCAACCCGACTTGAGAGAAAGAAAAACCAGAACGCTCGCAGAGCTTTGCATGTCCAACATCGCCGATGAAATACTTCGCCGTTTACTAGTTCTGCGCCACCGCCTGTTTCCCAGGGCCTCAACTTTCGTTCTGCAACCCGACGGCGCTTCTCGGACTTGCCCCGCCGACGAACTGCTCTACCGGCTGTGCCACTTCAAGAACGAGGTTTTGCCGTCCTTACGATCGGACAACCGCCAGCTTCAGCCGTCGACACCACACAGTAAGTATTTTCTGATTCTGTTGTCAATTTTGTGAACCTAGGCTCTCTAGACGCATGCACCTAGGCTCCGTGCTTTAGAATTTGCTAGGAAGGCCGCCCAGTTTGGGCGGCACCGTTTCGGATGATCCCTGGATAAGGGATGGACCGTAGTAGCCTTTCCTCCCGATCAGGGACCCGGGGCTTTTCGGGGTCCCGGGCCTGATCCGTCGGGACTCCAAGCAGTCCTTAGGAGACTCCCTGTACCTCGACCGACTCTATTGGGTTCAGGTACTGACTGCTTGGCCTCTCTTTCTTTGTTCCCAGATCGTCACTCATGGCCACGGGCGTCACACTTCACTCCGAAGAGGAGGTTAATAGGGCCCCTGTAGTCGTTCCCGGCTCCAAGACGCCCAAAGGCAACAGGTGGAAGATGGACGTAACGCCCAACCTGTTCCGGAACTACCGGATGATGCTGCTCCTAGAGACGAGGCTGGGCATCGAATCGACTCCGGGCCTGTTTCACAATCGTATGGCCAGGTTAGAGGAGCGGGCGCACACGTCCGTGGATGGATTCGGGGCCTGGAGTGCCGGCCACATCAGCGCGGGAGCTACGCTTCCGCTTCATGATTACTTCGTGTGGTTCCTGACGTATGTGGGGATCGCACCATTCCAACTGCTGCCACAAGCATACCGTCTGCTTGCTGGGTGGAAGGTGTTCTGTGTTGCGAAAGAAATCGCGGATCCTACCCCGGCGGAAGTCCTGTACTTCTACAAGCTGGTGCCGCAGGTCAACGTCAAAGACAAGAGCCAGGACGGCTTTTACAGGCTACAGCCGCGGAGTGGCTATCCGGCTCCTACCAGTACCTGGAAGCACCCCCCGGATGTCAGGCATTACTGGTTTATGACATCCGGGTTCCTTATTGACGAGAATCCCACGCTGCTGCTAGACTTCCAGCGAGTGGGTAAGTACTTCCCCGGACCCTCTATTTCACTCCCCTTTCGTTTTTCATCTCTCATCGTATCTTCCTGGTCGCAGGTCCCTTCATCCAAACCCCCCTCACCGCCTTTCTCCTGGAAAGGAGGAGGTTCTACGCCAAGCTGACCGCAGAGGATCTGGACGTAGGGGGCTATGTCAACGACAAAAACCTCCGGCTAGTAGGGTTACTCGCGGCCACTCAGACCATTGTAGTCCCTAGCTTCCGGGGCATCCCGTTTGAGAAGAATGTCGAGGTCCGGGAGCAGCTAGCCCTTGACCACATCGCCGGGGTGGTGAGAGCGGCGCGGGCCACCGCAGCCCAGCGTAAGAAGAATCAGCCCCCGGTGGAAGAGGCCACCTCGGAAGAGCTGGAAGGGCTTTTCGAAGATGCCCTACCAAACGTTGGGACTCCCGGGGCTAGCGTATCGGGGCGAGGTAACTCCCCTTTAGTCTTAATTTATGCCCCTCAAGTTGGGGATTTGGCTAGGGAAAGGCTAGAGCCGCCGGGCCCCGCGTTTGGGGCTGATGGGGAGATGAGGCCCTCGTCTCCCATCCCTGTAGGATCAGAAACCCTAATGTTCCTGTCCGGGTTCCTCCAGTATGGGGGTTTTCTAATCCCGGACGACGTAGGAGACCGAATACACTTATTTGCTTTAAGGGAATTGAGTCTCGCCCGGGGCCTAGACGAGGGTTTGTCCCGGGCTTATACTTTCTTCTTACTGTTGCACTTTCCCGTTCGGCTTATCATACTAACTTTGTTTTTCTGTATTTTTGCAGAGGATTCCAACATATCTGACCCGACCAGCGAGATGAGGAGGCTTATTAAGGAAAGATCAGCCTTGAAGGCGGCCAGGAGGTCAAATGTCGTGGCCGGCGCGGAGCTCCCCCCAACCAGTGAAAAACCCGGCACAACGCCCGGCCGAGACGAGGCACTGGCAGTTGTACCACTCCGGGCCATGGAGCCGGCCGCAGACGGTCTCCCGGACCAGCCCCCGGTAATCGATTTGGAAGCGGGCGAAGCCACAAGCCGGAGCTCTGGGAAGAGGGGCCCTGGAGATGATGCCCGGGAGGGCAACCTCGGGAAGAGGCCTCGGACGACGTTGTCAGAGACAGCCGAGGAGTCTCACGGGGAAAGCAGGCTAACCGCGAAGGAGATCCCTGCTCTGCCTGTCCTTCCACTCCGCCCAACCCTTCTCGAGGAGGGGGAGTCCGCCCTGCGGGACGAGCAGTTCCGGTTGGTCAACCGGACCTGGGAGAGCGGCCGATGCTGGAGAGACGACGCTTACAAGGCCCTGATGATCTGTCGCCAGGTCGAGTTTTCAGATCGTCCCGCCGAGTTCAGCACTCCTCAGCCGATCGTGGATCGGCTAGCTGCCGAGGCGGGCTTCCGCCCCAAGCTGGGCCAGGACATTGCCCCCATGGCCGCTGATCTGCTCGATCAGGTCGGGAGCACTATGTCTAACCTCCAGCTGAAGAGGTACGCCACGATAGCCAATCCGGACGGGCTGTTCATTTCTCAGGCTCTCCGCCACCAGGCTACCGCGGTAATTTTCAACTCATGTTCTTCAGTCGTTCGTTGATGGTGACTCTTTTTTCTAACTTTCGTTTGTTCCAGGTTGCCTTGTTATCTCAAAGGAGTGCCGATTTGTTGGCCGAGCTTGCCCTCAAGATGGAGACGGCCAGGCTGGAATTAGAGGTGGCCGAGAACCAGAGGGAGATCGTCAAGGAAAATCTCAGAAAGGAAACGGCTCGCCTCCAAGAAGAGCTGGCCCGCGCGAAGGCGGAGCGCGAGGAAATTTGCCGTGCCAAGACCGGGGTGGAAGAGGAGTTGTCCCGGATGACGAAGGTGGCTGACGAAAGGGCGACTCTCTTGGAGACGGCGGCGGCACAGTCCGTCCAGGACAAGGAGGAGATCCGGGTCTTGAAAGCCCGTGTTCTTGAGCTGGGTGACTCCCTTCTTCAGGAGAAAGCGGCACACGGCACCACCCGTCGGGAGAAGGAGGAGGCCGACAACTTAGTGGATGTCACCTTTAACGAGGCCATTTATATGGCCTGGTGCAAGGACAAGAACATGAATCTCCTTATCTTCCCCGATCCCGACTCGAAGCGCGCCGAGTATGAGGCCAAGGAGAGGGAGGATGCGGTTCTCCGGGCGGACGCGATGTAGGCCCTTGTCTCGGCCTCGTTTTTATTTTTTGTTAATTAGCTTAGCTTGTACTTTAATTTCGAACACTGCTTCTTCCTTTGGTTTTTAATAGATTTCTCCTTTCACCATTCAGTAAGAAGTGGATGTCGCGACTAACTAATTGCAGGGGGTTTGTCCCGGTTCCAACGGCCGGGACTGAAACCAACGACTAGTCTTTGCTCTATTCGGGGCCCTTGGGGCTTTGTTTAACCTGGAGTGTGCTTTCCCTGGAATTTTAGGTCCTGGGTCTGTTCCGGGGTTGACCTGGTGCTTCTGTGCTCCGAGGACCAACACGTCCGGGTCGGACGGACTTTATACACCCGGACGGTGCTCGTCCGGGTGGGACCGGCCTTGGGCTCGGTTCCCTTTATTTATACCCCCGGACTTCGTTCGTCCGGGGTGGGACCGGCCTTGGGCTCGGTCCTCTTTATTTATACTCCCGGACATCGTTTGTCCGGGGTGGGACCGGCCTTGGGCCCGGTTCCCCTTATTTATACTCCCGAACATCGTTCGTCCGGGGTGGGACCGGCCTTGGGCTTGGTCCTCTTTATTTATACCCCCGGACCTTCGTCGTCCGGGGTGGGACCGGCCTTGGGCCCGGTTCCCTTTATTTATACTCCCGGACTTCGTTCGTCCGGGGTGGGACCGGCCTTGGGCTCGGTCCTCTTTATTTATACTCCCGGACATCGTTCGTCCGGGGTGGGACCGGCCTTGGGCCCGGTTCCCTTTATTTATACTCCCGGACATCGTTCGCCCGGGGTGGGACCGTCCTTGGGCTCGGTTCCCTTTATTTATACCCCCGGACTTTGTTCGTCCGGGGTGGGACCGGCCTTGGGCTCGGTTCCCTTTATTTATACCCCCGGACTTCGTTCGTCCGGGGTGGGACCGGCCTTGGGCTCGGTCCTCTTTATTTATACTCCCGGACATCGTTCGTCCGGGGTGGGACCGGCCTTGGGCCCGGTTCCCTTTATTTATACTCCCGGACTTCGTTCGTCCGGGGTGGGACCAGCCTTGGGCTCGGTCCTCTTTATTTATACTCCCGGACATCGTTCGTCCGGGGTGGGACCGGCCTTGGGCCCGGTTCCCTTTATTTATACTCCCGGACATCGTTCGCCCGGGGTGGGACCGGCCTTGGGTTCGGTCCTCTTTATTTATACTCCCGGACATCGTTCGTCCGGGGTGGGACCGACCTTGGGCTCGGTCCTCTTTATTTATACCCCCGGACATCGTTCGTCCGGGGTGGGACCGGCCTTGGGCTCGGTCCTCTTTATGTATACTCCCGGACATCGTTCGTCCGGGGTGGGACCGGCCTTGAGCTCGGTTTCCTTTATTTTTATTTTTATGCCTGGGATGACACCCCCCGCAAGTGAGCAGAGACTAGTCTATGGTCACTTGAGATAATAGCCCTGAGGCACACATTTTCATGGAAATAATAGCCCTCTATGACGTTTTGCACACGTCATTTTCATTGTTTTACAAAAGGGAATTAGCCCTGAGGCGTACATGTTATAGCGTAAACATTAAACTCGGACGAGCCCTTAGGCTACTGGTAGTATTTACGGAGGTGTTCTGCGTTCCAGGCTCGCGGAACCTCGGAACCATCGAGCCGCTTCAAGCGGTACGTCCCGGGGCAGATCTCTTGCTGGATCTCATACGGCCCTTCCCAATTGGGGCCCAGAACCCCTACTCCCGGATCCTGAGTGGCCGGGAAGACTCTCCGCAGGACCAGGTCGCCGGTTTCGAACTTGCGGCTCTTGACTCTGGAGTTGAAGTGCCGAGCGATCTTGCCCTGGTACATCTTTAACTGCACTTGCGACTCTTCCCGGATTTCCTCGATAAGGTCCAGAGACTCTTGGAGTAAGGCATGGTTCTGGGTGGGATCATACGTGTCGCGACGATGGGACGGGATGGTGGTTTCGATTGGGATGACGGCTTCGCATCCGTACGTCATTGAGTATGGGGTGTGCCCGGTTGATGTCCGTTCGGTTGTCCGATAGGCCCACAACACGCGGGGGAGCTCTTCGGGCCACTTGCTCTTACAGGCCTGAAGCTTTTTCTTTAGTGTCCCTTTCAGGATTTTGTTCACGGCTTCGGCCTGTCCGTTCGCCTGGGGCCTGGCCATGGCGGAGAAACTCTTCACTATACCGTGCCTCTCGCAGAAATCCGTGAAGTGATGGCTGTCAAATTGTTTCCCGTTGTCAGACACGATTTTGTAGGGGAGGCCATACCGACACACTATGTTGTTAACGACGAAATCTAAGGCCTTCTTGGACGTGATCGTGTTCATAGGCTCCGCCTTAACCCATTTCGTGAAATAGTCTACCGCCACAATGGCATACTTCACCCCTCCTCTCCCGGTTGGGAGGGATCCCACAAGATCGATCCCCCACACTGCAAAGGGCCAGGGACTGTTCATCAAGGTTATCGCTGTTGGGGGGGCCTGAGGGATCTTCGCGTACCTCTGGCATTGTTCGCACCTGCGGACGTAGTCTATGCAGTCCCTTTTCATGGTGGGCCAGAAGTATCCTTGGCGCAGAATCTTCTTGGACAAACTGGGTCCGGCTGTGTGGTCTCCGCAAAAGCCTCCGTGGACCTCATGCATGATGGCGCCCAGCTCAGTCCCGGACACGCACCTGAGGTAAGGCATGGACAGTCCCCGGCGATAAAGTTTCCCGTCCATCATGACGTATCGGTGGGCCTGGTACAAAAGCTTCCTGGCCGCGGTTCACTCGTTTGGAACCTCCCCGGTGGACAGGTAGTGGATCAGCGACCCCATCCATGAATTGGAGTGATCGACGGCATGGACGGTCGGAGTCCCTATGCTTGGGACGGGGAGATGGTTGACGGGGATCAGCCCGGTCAACTCGCCCTCTGCGTCGGTTGCCAACTTTGCTAATGTGTCCGCAAAGACGTTCTTCTCCCGAGGGATCTGGCGGATGGAATGCGCTGCGAACGCTTGGAGCATCTCCCTCGCTTGGGCTACGTACGCCGCCATTCGCTCCATGAGCTGCCTGGCCGCGCTGTCCTCCAGGGGGATTCTCTCGTTCCGCCTGTCGTTTATGTCGTTCCTGAGATCTCCGTTTTGAGGAAGGATTTTTTGCTTGCGGGCCCGATCTTTCCGGGCATTCAGTCCGTCACGTAAATCTACCCGGGAAGTGTCGTCCCCGGAGCTGAGAATGTCATGATCCTCGCGGCGGGGTCTTTCCCGATGGTTCTTGTTGACCGAGGCACTCGGGTGCAAAGACTTTTCCCTCCCGTTCGCCCTTGGGGCGGGCCGGGGCTGATTGTCCTGCGGCCGTACCCCCTGCGGATCGATTGGGTGGCCTCGTCCTGGGACGGGGCACACCTTCTCTTTCCTAGGTAACGGTCGTGAACGTGCCCCAGCTTTACTGACGGGGGTAGTCTTTTTCCGAGTCGCCCGTCGCTCCTTGTCCGGGACTTTTGGAGCCGTGTCGGGGGGAGGCTCCGGGAAACGGATCGGGCTGGCCCCCCTGGGGCCCTCGGTTTGCGCTTGGGGAGCGGGATGTTGCGTTTCTGGGCGCGGGCCACCTGCGGGGTTGGCTGCCGGGCCCTGCGCGGCCATCAGCGCTTGCAGGGCATGGAGAGACTCTTGCACCCGGCGGTGCGCCCTCGCCTGCTCAGCCATCCTGGCTTCCTGATCCTGGATCTGCTGCCTCAGTCTAGTCACCTCCGGGTCTTGCTGATCGTCGCGAGGGACCTCGGGATCCGCGGCTTCATCATGATACTCCCCCTCGTTCTCCTCCTCATAGTACTCTTCTTCGTTTCCTACTTCGTACTCCGTCTCCCCCTCGTAGTCTTGCGACTCGTCTTGGTGAGATGTCTGAGGAGGCACGTCTTCAGGCAGGTTCTGAGGGACGCGCTGAGAAGGCAGTGGGTCTCCGTTGCCCTGCTCCGGGTTGGCAGGGTCGAAGGTGGTGTTACGAGTGTTCACCATCGTAGTAAAGGCCTGACGTTGGCGCTAGCTTCCTTCAGCTCTCAATGAAAGCACCAAACTGTTAACCGAGATTTTCGGCAACTCTCCTAAAGAAGGATATTTACTGATTATAATAAAGAGAATAGAGGATCGACACAAGGTTTTTACATGGTTGGGGCGTTAACTAGCCTTAGTCCACGAGTCTGTATATAAATCTGTATTAGAGCTAGAATAAGCTTTTACAATGTAGTTGTCCAACTGTCTTTCAGCAGAGTTTCTGCCCCCTTTTCTATGGAGCATTACAACTTATATTTATAGAATGAGGGGGACACCAGGTTTGGGCCGGGCCTGACCCGGGCCCATTTGGAACATGTGTACAGGGGGCCTTCCTAGTAGAGGTCCGAGCTAAAAAGATATATAGTACATCAAGCCCAAACCAGCTCAGGCCCAATTAGTTGCCCTGAGATGCAAGCATTCTCCCGACAAAACGACACTTTGGCTCTGACCACTTCGAATTACGAGGCAGATTCAGGGGACAAGACCGGTCAGAGTACTTGGCTGCGCAGTCCTGACACGCCAGCAGACAATCCCAAGGAGACCCTTTCTGCAGGTGAAAAGTGGGGGGACAAGACCCACGCGAAATGAGGCGGCTACAGTGTCCTGGACGCCTGGCCCATAGCCTGGGGATGAAGCGGTCCAGGTTAGTTTACCTTGGGCCCGCTGTGTTTACTTCGGACCCGGACCATTCTGGGTCCGGGAGCGGGACGCGATGGCCGCGATGATCCGGGGCACTCTGGACAGTGCCGGGACCGTTCGAGCCGAATCATGAACCCGGAGATACTTCCCGGACCTTCCTGCACAGGCCCAGTCCGTAGTCCGCGGGTTGGGCCCGAATACCGAACCGGCCCCTCTGACCGTGGGCCGGGGCGAGGGCCCAAAACCCTGAGAGGAAATGGGGATAACACCAACCAAACAAGATTGTATTAAAAAAAGATGATAAGAAATCACCTGTACTGTATTACAGTCTAGACAGCCTCAGACTAAGATAGTACATATAAGACATAAAACTACAAACAGAGAACAACAAAGATAGCAAAGAGGCCCTCATGAAAAACTATCAAAACTACAACCACAAGTGCCAGTCACAAAGAAGCATTGAGCATTCCTTAAAGCAAGGAGTGCTACACCAAAAAAAAATGCTTTCTTTTCAAGCAAGGAATGATTTCACAGCATCACAATTTTTTATTATTATTAGAAGGTCTCTGAAGATAGCTTAAGGATTTCTTCATGAGGAATGAACTTAACTTTACCAGTTTCTACTGGCTTTTTCTTCTTGGAATGAAGCTGTGAAATTGACAATTGCCCCTTGCTCATTGCTATTGTGACAACTTCATCTCTCTTCCCAGATTCATAGACCCAATCTTCAGGGACCTAGTGCTTTATTTTTCTTCCCATGCAATAACTGAAAACAGAGAGATATAAGAATCATTTATGATTGATTATTATCAATACTTGTATCATCACACACACTCAAAAAGACATGGAAAAAATATATATGAAAGTTAGAAGCAATAAACACGTGTAGAAGAATATCTTGAATGCTTATAAATAAGCTTAATCATGAACATTTTTGAAAGGTTTAAGTAAACTGTACAACTGCATTCCTTTTTGTTTTGTTTATAAATGACCTAACCTAAATAATAAATTAGATTTATTAATTGGTCCAAGAAAAAAATGAGAGCCAAAAATAGATAGAAAAAAAGGTTGTGCTAGTGATAGTCAGACGCTGATATGTGTAATAGCATTACTGCTAAATGCCAATAGATAAATTCTCAAAGAAACATACTTTCTGTCATTTTCACTAATGATGAGTTGGTTCAATTTAATATAATATATAACATAGATTAAGATAAACTAAATATTTGTATTGTTAAAAAAGTCTAATAGAGTATTAGACTAATCTAATACAACACAAATCAATTCTAAGTCCACAACATAATAGAGAAATCACACCAAAAAGTCCAAATTGCATAGTCTAAATATCTAATAAGTCTAAAAACAAAATTCAAATTCAAACAAGAAGGTAGAAAATAAAGCCCAAACCAAAATCCAACATTCATGGTGATATCAATTTCCCATGACCACCCGTGCCAAAGACAAAGCAAATGGATACGTGAATAAATAATAATGTATGTGATAATATCATATTAAGGGAAATACATAATGTTAATTGAAATACAACTCTAAGAATTAAGTTGCTTGTTACCTTGAAATTGATTTCCCATGAAGAACAAGACATTAATTCCAAACAAGTAAAATAAAGATAGTTCTGATTTTTTTTTACTAAAAACACAAGACATTAAATCAAAACAAGTAAAATAAAGATAGTATCGAATTTTTTTTATACTAAAAACAAGACATTAATTCAGAACAAGTAAAATAAAGAGAGTTCATGAAACTACTATACTAAAATCATGTCATCCTAATCACAAAATACAGAATTATTATATCCAATATAAACACAATTTCAGCAACAAAGCATGTGAAATATTTTTACTAAAAAACAGAGAAGTAATGATCCAAGTAACCAATCACAAATTTAAGTATATGACCCATTAGTGTGACAAATCAAAACAATCAAAGAAAAATGTCACTGCAGCAATGGAAATAATTATTTTTAAGAAATTATTGAAACAAAAACAAACCCACCGTGAGCACTAAGCAGAGATAACTTCCAAGAAACTGAAATTAATGAAAATTGATATTATAATTTTCTCACCCACCAAATCTAATTCAAATTAATGTTCACAAGTTATAAATCTCAATCACAAGAATAAGTAAATAACATCACCAATTCAAAATATCTAACAGAAACAAAAGAGTTGGAATACAAATCTCTATCTATATCTATAAATCCAAGTAACCAACATTTGAGATTTGACAAAACTCAATCCATCCAAAAAATGCAAAACTGAAAACTTAATCAAAATAAAACAATAGAGTTATAAACATACACAGATGATAGATTTACAAAAAAAAAAACATAACACAAAAGCAATCAATAGATTAAAAAACAAACAAGATAAACCAAGATATTTAGACTTATACCTCTATGAGTAGTGAGCCCGTGTGAAGCTTTCGGAGGGCTGACCCCCACCGTTCGTCCAAAGCCGCAACCACTCCGAGACCCACCATTTGTCCTGAGTTGTCGCCGTTTTGAGCCCTCCATGCTGCCATGGAGATTGATAGAAGTAGTGTGAGAGAGGGAAAGACATTCAGATTTTATAACAAAAAATAATGCATCAGGGGAAAGAAATAGAGTAACCTGGATTTTAGTGGGTTCTCAAATTCCACCGAGACCTCTGCTGCCACCGCCGTCGTGGCCGAAAACACCTGCAGCGTCGAACCTCTTGCAGCTCCGAGCACCCCTGCAGCGCCAAGAACCACCTGCAGCGCCGCCGAGAACCTTGGCCGAGATTGTCCAGGCGTCAAAAAGCGTGGCCGACCAGCAGCATAGCCGTTGCCGAGCACCATAACCACCAAGAACAACTGCACCGCCGGTTAGATGGGAACCCAGCCGCACAAAACTTCTTCTTCTTTGTTGTGCTGAAAAAAGAATGAACCTTAATCCCTAAAGCCCCAAACCGAATATATATGTATTTCTTATTAAAAAACTGAATTTAATTAATCAATAAAAAAGTGATTTTTAGGTCTGATTTTTTAATTAAAATTTTCTTATTTAATTCATTAATAAAAAACAGATTTTTAATTATTAATTTTCTTAAGAATATATTTATATAATATATATATTTTTTTTAGAGCCCACTTTGAGTATCATCAATACTCTTTTAGGACTCACATATGTTTTTAGGAGACTCATTGCGAGTCCTAAAATGTGTTTTTAAGGACTTTCAATGAGTGTCCTAAAAAGTCCATAAATTTTTGTTAAAAAACAAAAATCAAACTTTTAGGACACATATCCATTTTTAGGACTCCCTCTGCGAGTCCTAAAAGAAATTTTTAAGGACTCGCGTTGCGAGTCCTAAAAAGTACAGGAGTTGTTTTTAGGACTCGCATTTAGGCGAGTGTCTTAAAAAGGTATTTTTGTAGTAGTGTCTTTTGTCTCTTCTATATAAAAAGTGTGTAGATATTGTAAAGTCTTGGTTTTAACGGTTTTTTGTTTTTTTTTTCGGTTAACTTTAACAGAATATTCTTAGTGTAAACATGACTTAAACTTAAATAAAATTAAATAAATAAATATTATAAATTAAAAATAGTTGATGCATGCATATTACTGTCTACACTATGACTTTTTCTATTATTAATTTATTTTTAAATATTATTGTATTTTATATATATCATGTAGCTATGTAAATATATATTTATGTTGACGTTGTGTTTAAATGTCATATATGTAGAGATTATTGATATAAATATTTATATATATTATAGAACTATAATTCATTCTATTATATATATATATAATAGTGAACCAATTTTTATTAAAATTATAGACAATATTTACAACTTTAAAACTAAACAAACGTGCATTGTAAGTTAATATATATATATATAAAAAAAAAGAGTAATTTATTATCTTATATATATGCTAAAGGTCAAATAAACAAGGCAAAAATAATTATAATAATACACGAGTACATGATGATGTATTGTATAAATAAGTAGAGTAGTGTAATTAACCACTAGCCACATTATAATTTAAAAAATAAAATGAAAAGTGTTTGGCAGCATAGTTTTTTATAGTCATTTTGAAAACACATCTGATACAGAAAATAGTTTATATAGTGTCCCCAATAAATATTAAAAATATTACTATTTTTTCTACCACAGATTCAAAACATTATAGTGTGCTATTTAGTTTATGATTTTTATTTTAAGTATGTAAATTGAATATTACAATTTTAATAATGATTTTGATTCTAATGAGATGAGTTTTTTTTTATTATTTTCAAAATTATTTATGTTTATATTTATTTGTATTTTGAGCTAATAATTATAATTTAGATTTGTAATTTATATGTATTTATGGAAAATTTTGTACTATTTTTTTTTAGTTGTGATGTCCAACATCACAAAGAAGTGACTTACTGTTATTGGCGTAATCTAATATCGGGTCCAACACATTTTAATTTAATAAGCATTACAAATTATCACTACCTAATCGGAGGATGGCATGGCATGTCATGTGGTGACAAATAGCAACAAAATTGTGTATCAAAATCAGAAAAATGAAATTTTCGCAAAAAGAAAAGGTATTTTTAAAATAAAATTTGGTCATGTGAGCCAATCTTTTGAACCGATGAGCACCTTTTGATCGATGAAATACTACAATGCTACGACATTCAGACTATTCCTAAAGCTGATGAAAACGAAACGACATGCTGTTTGGATAAACCTTTGGGGTCAAAGATAGATTAATTGTTTTGACCGTAACTTATAATAATAATAATAATAATAAGACTAATATATAATGTTAAATGAATATATTTATGAGAGTGAGTTTCATTTCAGACAATAAAAACTGATGAGAGAGAGCAGCTTGTTTGGATTAAGAAAGCTGAGACACTGAAAAATAAAATATTGAATAGCATCATCAGCTAGGTCATTAATTCTCATTCATTATTACTGATATTTAAGTTACTATATTTATGATACCAACTTGATCAAAACGGTACAGTATAGCAAGTAAAACGACAGTAACATAAAACAGAGTCTAATAAATGACAAATGGGATTCTACTCTCAATCTTGGTTCAATCAAAATATAAGATTTTAGGCACTTAATGTGAATAAAAATCTGCTGTCCCCTTCTCTGTGTCTCAACCCTGCCCCCACCAATTAAATATTAACACATCATTTAGCACTACAAGAATAACAGTATCTAGCGACGACACCTCTAGCGACGACATGAAAAAAATCGTCGCTAGAGGTTATTTCATACACGCGGCCCCTGTTCGCGCGAAAAGCAATTGATTTCCCTCCTTTATTGACTTTTCTCTCTCTCTCTCCCTTTATGTTCAGATTAAGCAAACCGACTCCCCAAACACAAACAGCTCCCTTCTCCTCTCAGACCCCAAACCCCAAACCCTTCTCCTCTCAGCCGAACCCCTGTCTCCCTCCTCTCAGACCCCAACCGAACCCCTCTCTCCCTCCTCTCAGACCCAACCTCCTCACTCTCTCTCTTCTCAGACCCAACCTCCTTTATTTTCAGACCCAAACCCAAACCGAAACCCCCAAACTCCTCTCTCTCTTCTCTCAGAACTCAAACCCCAAACCGTGAGAACCCCAATCGCACAAAAGCCCATCCTCCAAGCGCCGTCTGTGGCTCTTCCAAGCCGCCGGAGACGTACGGTTCCTCCAAGCTTCATCGGAGAATCTCCATCTACGGTACATACATATATATATAAATATTTAGTTATACGGTATATATATATATAAGTATTTAGTTTTTTATTATTAGTATTGTTCAGTTCATTTATATATATATATATATTCTTTTGTGACACCCTCTCTGTTTTGCATGTGTATGTCCTGTTTTGGACTTGTTTGAGTAAAGTGCATTTTTCAGCGCTTTTGATTCCTGTGGTAGAATCAAACTATCATATGTAAATGTTGACTAAAGATTTAGGATTACATTGGGATTTTTCATTTTCTTCTTTTATGGGACCCTGTACATATATACGGTGATTCTATTTGCCTTTGCTTGGCTTAGCTAGGCTCTGAGTGTGTAGAAATATAATGCTTTTGAATTGATACTGATGGAGTTGAGGAATGGTAGTAGAGTTTGTTATATGCAGAGTAAATATAGAAAGTTCTAAGTTCTTGGTCGTCCTTGCTCAGATTTACATGGTTAATTAAATCATTTAGTAAATTAATTTTGGTGGCACACTTTGATGCTTGTAGTTTATTGTCATGTAGCTAAGTTTATAAGCTCTGAAATATTCTTGATTTTTAGGGGTGAATTTATATTGCTAACCCAATAGGTTTTCACTTTTCACTATGATAAATGGAGTTATGAAATTATAAGAAGGTTCTTTCAAAGAATATGCAGTAATGTGCATATATGGAAATTGAGAATTTTAGTTTTTTAAGTAATTACTGTCTTATATTTTGATTTAAATTCTTCATTATCTCTTTGAAAAGGACAACTATTTTGTTTATGTTGTTATATATCTTATTGCACTTCTTGATGTTTGCAGGGCTTGTAGTCCCAGATGTTCCATTAGAAGAGACTGATAATTTAAGAAAGGAAGCTCTGAAAAAGAATATTGTACTGGTGTGTCTTATTGGCCTTCCGATTTTTCATTCATTTGGATAGATACAGTGTTCTGTTTTTTTTTTTTTAAATGAAATTAACCTGCATCTTCTTGTGTGCTTCAAAGGTATTGCTAACCACACCCACTACTCCTAATGATCGAATGAAAGCCATTGTTCAAGCTGCTGAAGGATTTGTCTATCTGGTAAGGTTTTTCTTTGGTCGACTCATCAATCTTGCTTCCTCTTTAGTTTTTCTGATGCTTATAATAATGTATTAGTTTAAGTAAGCTTGACCGTTCATGCTAGAACTCTGTTCACTCATTTCTCTCTCTAGACGTGGGTTTTAGTTTTTCTGATGCTTATAATAATGTCTCAGTCATTTGCTGTAATTTGGCAACAATTCTTACTTGATGAGTTCTTTCTCTCCCTTTTCCTAGTTAGCTAACCATTTAAGGTGCCAATGAATAAAGGAAAAAGAATATAAAAAGAAGTACTTGCATTATTGTCATCTTTTAGTAGAGAGACATGGATATAATCTATTATCACTACTTGTACTGGTCGCAGTAGCAGAGCTAATTTTGTATACTCTTTAACTGAGTTTTCGAATGAGAATTTCCTGGTGCTAATTTAGTAGAATTCAGTTTCTTTACTATGGAGTTTGACTCTGTTATATTGGTTATTAGGGATTAGAGAGAGATATAGAGAGTTCTTGCCTAATGCTGCCATTTTTGCCTGTTTCAAGTTTCAACAAATTTACTTTCTCAGTTTGTCATTTCATTAAACAATATCACAATATTAAGTTTCCAATTCCTTTAAAGATTTATATATACTTATACATATATATATATATATATGAAAACTTGGTAGTTTATCTAGATTATAAGTTCCTGCAATGACAACTAACACAGTACAATATCAGAAATACACACTCCTAGACGCTAGTTAAAGCAATTTGTCAAACAGTTAGTAAACACAAACTAAGTAAGAAATCAAAGAGCAATACAGAGCCAGAGGAACATAAAATATGGAAGAAGTTAAATAAATATATGTGTAGTACATCAATCTAAAAAGAAGTACTTGCATTATTATGACAAAATTTGTGTGAAGAAAAACATGTAAGCGACTCTATTGTGGTGAGGCGAGGCAAACTATGAACTCGAACTTGATATCTTCACATGCATTTTCGAAATGATTTCTTTGGATCGTAATTGTGTTTTATATGTTTAGTTGCTACTGTTTGACATTTTAAAATATTTGGTTGTAGTATTACAGGAAACAAAACTACCCATCTATTACTTGGTATATATATATTGCTTGGTATAATAAATCACTACTGCATTAATCTTCTTTTTATTAATTTGTACTATGTTGACTAACCACTTTTAATAAGCTACAATATTGAAATTTCTTGCTTGATTAATTAATGTTGAATGAGTTGATTAGTTTTGGGTCAACCAGCTTATTTTATTATCTTGACAGTCATAGAATAATAATTAGCAAAACCATTTGCCTTCAAACGACAAGCATTCACCATTGGATTGGATTGGTATTTTTCTTTTGAAGCTGAATTAATTGATACTGCTGAGTTTGATGCTTTGAGGAATTGAAAGAATTGAAACTGTTTTTGAGTAAATTATGAGTTTACTTATATTTCAAAACTTCCTTATGTGTTTTTAGTCATTTAAGAAAACGAAAGTAACCGTTGGGAGAGGATTAAAGAGAGAAATGAGTGAGTGTTGAAGAAGAAGAAAAAGAAGAGTGTGTGAGAGCTTAAATGGTATATGGAACGGTTAGTTGGGATGTTGCTGTTATACAACAGAGAAAAGCACAAACTAAAAAAGGCAATGCTTTGTAAAATCTTTAGAAACTGAAAAATAAATAAATAAAAAGAACGAGAGAAAATATCTTCGTGGCTAAACCGTGTCTGTGCTGTGTTCTGTCTTTTTTTTTTTTTCTTTTTAAAACAAATGAAATTTTCTCAGCTTTGTAATAACCACTTTTTTAGCTGAACGTGGTGGGGTTGGTTTGTGTTTTTGTTATTTTTTAAAGAAATAATTTTTAATTATGTTATTTTGTTTTATGCTTAAGAATGCAAAAAAAAGATAGAAACCAGAATGTGTGGCAGAGCAAGGGCAACGTATAGAGGTGATCAAAGAGGAAATGGTAGAGAATTTTTGTGAAAAAAATATATTTTAAAAAAAATTATAAATATATATATATATATTTGCACATGTGTGAGTTAAGAAAGACTATATTGCATTAAATGATAGTTAGTTTGTTATTTTACCTCTAATTCATGAATTGTATGTCATTGTCTCTATTGAGAGATGGGGTTCACTTCAGAAAAAAAAAAGTGGAAAAATGCATGCATGAATGAATGATTCAAGCCATTCTTTACTTTCTTGAAGAAATTATTTGTGAAGAAGGTTATACTTATATATACACATATGCTGAAGCAAATTTCAATATCTTGGGTTTAATTAATTTGAACTAACGAAATGTAACAACACCAAACCACATAATAAATCACTACTGCATTACTCTTCTTTTTATTAATTTGTACTCTGTTGACTAACCACTGCATTTTTAATTTTCAGGATTAATTGTTGATTGCAATTTGAGCAAGAGCTTGGTTTTGCAGGATTTTCTATAACGAAAGACTTTGGATTTTGATTGATTTATTGAGGTATTTACTCTTCAAATGTGTTTATTCTCTGTATTTAGGCTTGTTTATTTTGGTTTTTTTTTCTTCATTATGTGTTATAAGTTTAAGAGAATACATGTTTCAATTGAATTTTTGTAAAACTTTAATGTATGTAGAAAAATATATGTTGTTCTAATAGAACCCAATATAGAGTTAAGTGGAGGTTAATCTAATTCCATGCAATTAATACAATATGTTTAAGCTATAGCTACCTATAACTAGATTGATATTTACACATATTTAATCCTATTTAAAATAATATATTTGTTTTTTATCAATAAAAAGAAGTCTTACTATTTTTACAAGTTTTGAGTTTTTCAGAATAATATGTATATTTGTTGTTCTTTGTGATGTTATTTTTCTTTAATTACTTCCTATCCTTTTGTAATAGTCTATCCATTTTCTTGATGCAATTATTTTTCCTCAAGAAATATGGAGTCAGGTTTACCCAAGAAAAAATATGATATATTTCTAATTAAGATGTATGGTACATGTGTGTGTTTTTTTAGGGAAATTTATGTATATATGTACCATACATCAACTCTGAGCAAGCAATTTGCGTTCGTTAAAAAAAATAAAAAGAAAAAAGTAGTAAAGAGTGAATCAATAAAATTATACAACAAATAATAATCATAAATGGTCAATATGCATAAACTTATAAATTTTTTACTAAATTTAATAACCAATAAAGGTAATAATTAATAAAATAAGTATAATAAAACAAATAATTAAATCAAATAAAAGTAATTACTATATTATATATAAAATTGAAATTAAATTGATTATTAATTACTCACTTAATTTATTAATTAATAAACTTTAATCTAATAAGTTATTGCTGATTTATTTGTAAAACATGATAATTCATTGAAAAAATAATAATTCAAATAATAATTTCTTACACTGTGCAGTGTAATAATTAATAATTTCTTACACTGTGCAGTGTCCTATAGAATGTCGATCGACAAGACTTGGATTAATAATTCAAATAAATTTTCTGATGAGTATGTTGCTGGAGCGTTTGCATTTGTTGAGAGAGCTCAACAATTTGTGGATACAAGGGGACTAGTGAAGTGTCCTTGTAACAAGTGTCTTAATATCGAATTGTAAACGATTGGTGTGTTAGAAAGTCATCTTTTTGAGAATGGTTTTCTACGAAGTTATACAAATTGGTACTGGCATGGAGAGGAGGAAATAATACCGACCAATAGAGTGGTCCACCAATGTCACGAGGACGAGATGATGGATGTTCTTAATGATATAGCACAACCTAACAATTGTGAAGATGATGAGAACGAGGTTGATGATGAGATACCACCAGCATCAGAATGCAGAGGTACTAGCCAATACTATAATGACTTATTTGCCGAGATGGAGTCTCCGTTATTCCCAGGGTGTGACAAATACACATCTTTGAATTTCGTAGCTAAGTTGATGCATTTCAAAGTGTTGGGGAAAATTCCTAACAAAATTTTTGATGGAATCTTGGAGTTGTTGGAAGATGCATTCCCATCTCCAAATAAGATACCAAAGTCACATTATGCGGCGAAGAGGTTGATGAGGAAATTGGGTTTGGGTTACGAGTTAATCCATGTTTGTAAGAATGATTGTGCATTGTTTTGGAAGGAAAATGCAGGAAAACACACGTGCCCAATTTGTGGGGAGGATCGTTGGGTGGATAAAAATACCAAGGGGAAGAAAGTGGCCCAAAAAGTTATGCGTTATTTTCCATTGACCCCTCGGTTGATGCGAAAATACGCGTCAAGACACATTTCTCAACATATGAGATGGCATCATGAAGGGCGTGTTAAAGAAGATGGTATCATGCGGCATCCTGCAGATGGGAAAGCATGGAAGAATTTTGACCGGAGAAAGTGAAAACATCAATTGTTGAAATTCTTTGCGGACTAGAAATCATTTTTCCGCCAGCATTTTTTGATGTTATGGTTCACCTAATGATACATTTGCCTCAAGAAGCAATAGATGGAGGTCCAGTACACATGAGGTGGATGTATCCCTTTGAGAGATACATGAAAAAATTGAAACATTATGTGCGTAATAAAGCTCGTCCTGAGGGTTCCATAGCTGAGGGTTATGTCGTCGATGAAGCATTGACATTCTGTTCTATGTACTTCAAAGGGGTGGAAACAAGGTTTAATCGTCCAGATAGAAATGTTGATGCAATTCCATCACCAAAGAAGTTGTCTGTGTTTCAATCTCAAGGTCGTCCAATCGGTAAGAAGACATTAACAACTTTGGACGATGAACTTAAAAAAACTGCTGAGTGGTACATTCTCAACAATTGCGTTGAGATTCTCCCATATATTCAGTAAGTACTTTGATCACACTAACAATATATTTATCTACTCTTCCATTTATCTTTCAAATTTTTTAAGTCTTTCATATTTTATATGTGTAGAGAGCACAAGCAGATCCTTTTATCTAATGGTGCTGAAAACCTAGATCAATTACAGAAAAAGGAGTTCCCCATGTGGTTTTACAATAAGCTTTACAATCTTCGACAAGCGGGATCTGCAGAAGCTTCTGAAGAGTTATTCTCCTTAGCAAGCGGCTCCTCTAATCTTGTTTCTTCATACACTGGGTGTATTGTTAATGGAGTTCGATTTTTGTGCTATGATAGAGATAAAAATTTGAAAACTCAAAACAGTGGTATCTTAGTACCCGGAGTAGACAACAAAAGTTTCTACGGGCAATTAGAAGAGGTTATAGTGATGTCATACCTTGCTGGTTGTTCTGTTGTATTATTCAAGTGTAAATGGTTTGATACAGATCCTACCAAGAGTAGGATGAAGAATGAAAATAATATAACCAGAATATTTACCAAGTTCGAGTGGTACAAAGATGACAAATTTATCTTGGCAACTCAGGCAAAACAAATTTTCTATCTTGATGATTTGAAAAATGACCGAGATTGGAAAATTGTTGAAGAAGTTCATCATAGAAATGTGTGGGACACCCCAGCAGCTGATGAACAGTTGGATCCCATTGAAATAGATGTTATGCATGACACAATATCATCTGATTTCCAATTGTTTGTCGATCTTGGTCCGTTGCCAGAAATAAATTTTTGCCATAGAGATCAACCGCCATCTATTGTCAATGTAGATACTCCTGTTGATCAAGAGGAAGATGAAGAGGAAGAGGAAGAGGAAATGGTTGATGAAGAGGAAGAGGAGATGGTCGATGAAGAGGAAGAGGAAGAGATGGACTTAGAAGAAGATAATGTAGAAGAAAATGAGAATGATAGTGATAATGAATATTATAGTGATGATTAAGTTGTAATTTTTACATTCAAAGATTGAATGATAATATTATTTATGGATAACCATATTATTTATGTTTATCTTTATTTGTCAAAATTTTATTATATGCACACATATATATATCATTATATTTAAATTTATTAGATGTCTTCTGCGGTAATGCGACATCACGGAGGTGATGGCGGGGCAGATCCTCCTCGAGATCCAACACATATAGAGGCTGACTGTGAGAGAGGTAATTCATGCACTATCTACTGTATTTATGCATAAATTAACCTTATAACTATAAATGTATAATTTAATATTATGCAATTGTAAAATAATAGTGCCTGCAATAAAAAGGCGTGGCATCAACAAAGGGATATCAACCCGAGAGGCTAGGGCTGCCTTAGGTAGACCATTACCCCTTGAGTGGGATGTTCGAGGAAAGACGTACAAGGAAATTGGTGAATATTCTCACCATTTGTCTCGGGAGATCGGCCTTCTCATTCGACAATATGTCGATCCCGACTATGATCGATGGGATAAAGTACCAAAGGAAGTTAGAGATCGAATATTTCCTCGTCTACAGGTAATTTATTTCTTATCTTTTGTATTTTGTTGAATTTAATGTTAAATTTGACTAATTAACTTAATTTATTTTAATTTAGGATGATTTATTCGATATTGGTCTCACTCGGTATGGGGCAGAACATCGAAGTGGCATTCTTCTCGGCATTCAACGATCTTGCGCTGATCGTTACTCAGAATGGAAGAATGATATATCTACTCACATAAAGAAGCATGGTCGGAGACATGCTTCTGATGGTTTGGTAGAAGAAAAATGGAAGAAAGCGCTTGATTATTTTGATCGACCTGAAGTGAAGGTAAAATTTCTTTTTAATTTAGTTTTGTTAATATAACATATATATAATTAACACAATGTCATTTTGTAGAGGCGCTCTGAGATTAATGCTGCGAATCGAGCAAAACAAAAACAAAATAGCTTCCAAGGATCGCAGTCTACGCCAGCACTTCGTTATAAGAAGGTATTTTTTCTTATTAAATTTTTAAAAAAATTCATATATTTTTATTAAATTTCTAAATAATTTTTGTATATTAGCGCAATATGCAAACTGGCCATCTCTCAGGCGTTCCAGAAACTTGGATGGATACTAAATATAAAGAAGGGAGAGGTTGGGTCAGTCAAGTAGCACATGATAATTATGTAAGTAATTGTATATTTTTTATATTTTTTATATTTTTCTTACTTTGTAAATTTGCAATAGTTGTATTAAAAATTCAATAATACAGGAAAAGTTGCTGGAGGTACGTCAAACTCAGCAGACCCAATCTTCTACGACCACCTCTAATGCGAGTACTGCCACAACTGAGGTGGACGACATTGCCCTTGTTGAGACAGTCTTTCGACGCCGTCGGGGCCATCAGACAGGACTTGGTCGTCGGATTCGCTCGAGCGCGGAACGTGAAGTGACTGACACACTTCAACCACCGTCACCGCCCCCTACTGCCCAAGAGATGCGGGATGTGGTCGAACGTCTCCGAATCGTTGAGGAGTACATGGCTAGACTTGGTGGAGCCTCAGGTTCTGGATCTTCTCAGCCAGGTGATGGTCAGGATCCGACACCTCCTACTCAATAGGATGCTGGAGAACATTATTTATGACTTTATACTTTATGTAATTTAACTTTAGGAAAATATTATATATCACATTCTACTTTATTTAGACTTACCTTGTTTTATTGGAACATTATATTTATAAAATTTTATGATTATTAAATTTTATTAGATTTATTTATGTTTCAATTAAAAAAATCAAATACAATATATAATAAATATAAAAAAAAAAGAAAATTAAAAAATTTTATTAGATTTATTTATGTTTCAATAAAAAAAATCAAATAAAATATATAATAATTATAGAAAAAAGCAAATTAAAAAAAAATAAATAATATCTCTAGCGACAACGTATAAGACCTCTAGCGACGACATAGGGAATAAGTCGTCGCTAGAAAAAAAGCAAATACGGAAATATGAAGTCATCCAGCGACGAATTTATCGGGCTCTAGCGACGACTAATGTTGTCGCTATAACCTATAGCGACGACAATTATAAGATCGTCGCTAATAAAAACCAATTAGCGACCGGGTTATAGCGACGACAACTAGCGACGACCATGTAGTCGCTAGAGCCTCCAGCGACGATAAATTCCCTTCTAGCGACGAAAAATGTCGTCGCTAATACCCCTTTTTTCTGTAGTGTAGTTTGACACATCAATAACGGAGGTCTAACACTAAAATAATTTGTAATTTTCTGTTACAAAGTATTTGCCCTTTTGTCTTCTTCTTCCATTTTTATTTATGTAGTCTAATCTAGTATATTATAGTGATAAAACACTTTCATCTTTTTTTTTTATATATACATTTTTTTAATGACAAAATAGAGTACGATCTCGTATTACAGCTATATATGTCATTTTATCTTATTTTTACATTTTCTTTAAGAAATAACTGAGATTGTAGTCTATACATGTTCTAGCAATGAATAAATTTGTAGAGAAAAACTTTATTTATTTTTCTGTTCTATATTAACCATTTGCCTTTTCTATTTTCTTCTGTTTATTTTTTGTATTTTATGAAAAAAATAGAGTTTACAGGTAGAATATTAACATCGCCACCTATTTTCATGGTGATAAAAAATTTATTTATCCATGTTTTTTCTTTATATATAAAAATGATAAAAAAATAAATAAATTACAAAATTAAGAAAAAAAAAGCGCAAATATGGTAACAAAAAATAAATAGACAACATAAAGAAGGAAAATAACAATGGCTAATAAAATATATTTCATTCACGTAACTTAGTCTAGCTTCCTTTGTACTCTTCCCATATTAATGTTTCTTCATTAAAAAATAATAATATAAAAATATATGTTTAAACCAGTGCTTGGATGATATTATTTTTGTCTGCAATATGAATTCATTGCAAGACCAAACTCTGTTTTTTCATTAAAAAATAATTAAAAATGAAAGAAGAAGAAGATAAAGGGCAAATGGTTTGTAACGGAAAAGTTAACAATAGTTTTTAATCTTAGACATCTGTTAATTAACGTGTTAAACTAAGTGATGTGTCAATATTTAATTGGTGGGACAGGATTGGGCCATAGAAACAGGGACAACAGATTTTTATTCCTTTAATGTAGTATATGATGAAAGCAATTAATGTTGATCTATTTTACCATCTTAAGTTTCATATAATTAATTGAGAAATGAGAAGGGATAACACTAGTGTTCAATACTACAGGAAAGTGTTATACTGTTATTGGTGTAATTCAATATTGGATCATACACATTTGAATTTAATAAGTATTATGATGTATTGCTAACCGATTATAAAGTGTCACTTTACAAGGTGTTGAGCACCTTAAAGTAATGACTCTAATTAATTACTAGCCATATAAGTTTTGTAACAACAGTTTTTCTTTCTTTAATAATTAACAAATTAATTATTAATTGGTTGAATATATATGTATATATTAATTGGTCGAATATATATGTATATATAGGTAGTGACTACAATTTATTCTTATTTTGTAATATTAGTTTATCATTTTTTTTTCGGCACCTGAATAGATATAATTCAATTTTTTTTTATATAATAATATACATTGTAGTTATATAGAACATCTTATAAATTTTTAAAAAATTCTGAATAAATTATGATACCAAAAACATGGTATAAACTGTTTGTTGCACGTATATTTGTTTTTTGTGTAAGTTTGTAAAATTTGACATTTTGAATTTTGTTTCGACTTTGTAAACTATTCATAATTTCTTAAAAATTTACAAGATATTCTAAATAACTACAGTGTGCAACTTCGTATAAATAAAATTAGGATTATTTCTATCCAAAATTTTCTTGTGAAAACAAATGAAGGGAAAGAAACGTTCGAAGGTCCAAGCTCAAGATCATCATTAAAGAAAAGAGAGAAAGAAACAGTTCCAAGATCAATATATCTATCTAAATCTCAAAAAACGATATAATTAGCAGATGATTCATGACACCATGCATGAAATTTACGAGTTGATGATGATCGATCATGCATGATACGGTGGAGATGGAATGAGAAAATCTCGTTCTTGATCGGCACGATAGACGGTGGTGGTGATGATTCGCCGAGCAAGATCAACACAGAACACGACGACATCTTCCGCTCTGAGGCCGCGATCTTCCACCAACTTGGACCAGTTATCTCCGAACAACACTTCACCGTCGGCTCTCAGCTTCAGCTTCGTCTCCATCTCGATGTGCCGATACGTCTGGTCCCTCACTCGAACCACAAAATTGTCACCATTCCAATCTCCTGGTTCTGCTATTATTGCTTCTGCTACCTCTCTCGGAAGCTGTATCTGATGACGAAGACGACTGCTCATATCTGCCTCGGTCAGTTTTTTTACACACAGAAAAGGCTGCTGCTGCTGCTGCTGCTGCTGTTGCTGTTGATCAGAACGATGGTGATCTTGTTCTTGCGGTTGCTGCGGTGGTGGCATGGGAGGAATCACAGTGCGGATGTTCTCGCCGGCGCCGTCTAATCGGATTACGGTGATATTGATGATGTTGGGAATTCTATAAACAAGTTTCAAGAGCAGAACGTCTCCGACTCTGATGCCGCGACCTCTGACGAACGAGTCCCATTCGGCTCCTTCAATCTTGACACGCCCGAAGTTCAGCAACTCCGGCCTAACGCTACGGACATCGCCTATGCCCATCGATCTGTCACTGATGGAAATGGTTTCCAGAGTTGGAAGAGCTTCAATGGCAGCTGCTAGTCGACTCGGGAGAAAGAAGGTGTTGGCGTCGATCACTACATTTCCAAACAAGGAATCATCCATTCTTGAAAGAAAGAAAAGATTAAAAAAAATGGAGTCTTGAGAGTGAGAGTGAGAGAGAGAGAAAAAAGAAGATTGTTAAATTTATATATATATGCAGAGTTTGGATATTCTCTGAAGGGATTTTGGCGCCAATTTGTTCATGATATTAGGTTAGTTAGTTAACAAATTTAGATGTTATTTCTATACAACTGTCTGAAATGTAATTATTCTAATGTTTATATAAAATATAATTACAAGGGATAATGAACAAAATTATGGAGTTGCTCAGTCATTTATTTCAATGTAATTTTGTTTAGCTTTATTTCACGTTGCAGAAAGAGAATAGACTTAGGAATAAATTTTGAAATAAATATCATATTTAAATTAAATAATTTATTTATTTTTGTTTAAGTTTATGTTTGGTATAGTTTTTGAATTTGAAAGTTATATATTATGTATTAATATTAAATACTATAAGTAGAAGATTTTAAATTTATGTTTTTTACTAATTTTAAAAATAAAATTTGTTGCTAATTTATAATAGATTATAATATATGTTTAATATGATATTATTTTAATAAGTAAGTTTAAGTTTAATTAAAATTTATTTAAGTTATAAAACATATGATTTTATTATTTTTAAATAATTATTATTGTAAAATATCTCAAAAATATCATATTTTAATTTGTTTAATTATTTATTATTTTTAAATAATTATCAATGTAAAATATATGAAAAATATCATATTTTAATTTGTTTAATTAATTATTATCTAAAAAATATCATATTTAATTATTTATTTCATTTGATTTAAATTTAATTATTTACAAACTATTAATTGATTTTATTTTATTTAAATTTAAGTGTAAAAACAAAAAAATTCTATTATCTTTACACTTATTATGCATAAAAAAGATATTATACTATCAAAACGGTTATGTTAGTTATTAGTTTCCTTTGGTATTACTAATTTTAGTTGATCGAGTGGTTACTAACTCTTCTTTGCTGTGATCATAATTAAGACCATATAATAATGTTACACGATTGATCTTCATAGCAATTAATGAACGACAACTCAATTCATATTTTCTTTAAATGACAAAGCTTAAAAAGAGCAAATTAAAAACGACAGGCCTAAATACTCAAACGACAAAGAAGAAGTAAAACGACAATTACATAATACAGCCCTCCAAAGCTCATCATCAAGAAGAAAGGAAGAAGCTTCAAGATTCAAAATAAGAACGGCGGCGCCGGTGGAAATGGAACGAGAATATCTTCTCCGGAGGAACGACAGACGGTGGTGGTGATGAGGCGTTGAGCAAGATTAACACAGAAAATGGTGACATCTTCCGACAAAAGCCCACGATCTTCCACAAACTCGGACCATCTCAATTCAAGCCAGGCTTCGCCGTCATCTCTCAACATCAGCATCGTCTCTATCTGGATATGCGGATACGTCTGGTCCATCACTCGAACCACACGATTATCAGTACGCGACTCTCTTAATGCTTCTGCTACCTCTCTCGGCAGCCGCACTTGAGGAAGACGATAATGCCTACCGACTTCTTCCTCGGTCAGCTTTTTTACGCACAGAAATGGCTGTTGCAGAGGCAGAGGCCAAGGCAGAGGCACAGGCAGAGGCGGAGGAGCAATAATAGTGCGGTTGTTTACGGCGTCCAAACGAATTGGGACAATTTTGATGAAGTTGGGAGTTAAGAAAAGAGCTTTAAAGAGCAGAACGTCGCCGACTCTGATGCCGCGATCTCTGACGAACGAGTTCCATTCGGCTCCTTCAGCCATGGCACCGCCGCTTCTCAAGAACACCAGGCTAGCTCTACGGACATCGTTGAAACCCAACGTCGTGTCGTTCAAGAAAATAAACTGTCCGAAGAATTGGCCTAGAAGAGCTTCAATGGAAGCTGCTAGTGGATTCGGGAGAAAGAAGGTGTTGAGGTCGGTCACTACATATCCAAACAATGAATTATCCACCATAGTTTCAAGAGTAGAAAAACACAGTTGAGTCTTTGAGAGAGAGAGAGAGAGAAATGATGATCAAGAGTACTGGTACTGGTAGTGGTGGTTAATAATTTATATATGTAGATTGGATTTTGGCGCCAATTTCTTCATGATATTACCGAACTCATTACCGTTAAGTTAGGTTTGTTATTTGTTAACAGAGTTAGTTGTCTCGGAATGTACTATTTTAGTTTATTATTATTATATAATATTTGATTTTAACTTAAATAATCAGAAAGCTGAAATAAATAATATTTTTTACTATTTAAGTATATACCACAAATTTTGCGTTACTATAATAATAATAATAATAATGAAGTATTCTATTAAAAAAGAGACCACCGATAGCACTCTTTCGTATTTTCTACCTTGGAATAATTTTTGATGCGATTTTTTTTTAATTATGTATATTGTAGTTATTTAGAATTTTCTACAATTTTTTAGAAAATTTGGAATAATTTACAGTGGTGAAACTAGGTTCAAACACGCTATTTTCCACACGGATAAAAAAATTATTCAGGCGTGCAACAACCTATTTTTAAACTAGTTTTCGATACTGTAAATTATTCATAATTTTCTGAAAATTTGCAGGATACTCTAAATAACTGCAATATATACGGTAATAAAAAAAAGCGCGCCTAAAACTATTCACAAGTTGAGAACATAAAAAAGTCTCATTGGTAGCGTTCTTTTTGAAGTCCATACCATAAAAAATTTCAATAATAATAATAATAAAACTTAAATAAAATTTATATGCTTAAATAATAATAATAAAAATATTTTTTACTATTTATTTAAGTTAAAATCAAGTATCATGTATTAATAAACTTTAACACTTGATTTTATTTGTTTTAATAAATTTGAAGTATTATTGATTTATTAAAAGAGTTTAAAATGATTTCAATTATAAACAAAAATATATGAGTCTTGTTATTTAAAAAAATATATATATGGATAATGTTGACCCAAGATTTGGCCAACTGACACGGTGTCAGAATTTGCTTGATATGAATGAATTTGATGAGAATAACGTAATGACAAAAATGAATAACAACACAATATTTTTATAGTGGTTCGGCCCCAAGGTTTGGTAATAATCTACGTCCACTTAAACTATTATTGATATAGAATCAAATGGGTGATCAAAGAACAAGGGTTCAATGAGTTTCACTAACCTCTGAAGAACAACACAATATCACTAGGAGAATTACTATAGTCTCAAATAATTCAAAAGCCAAAAAGAGTCCCTTCCTTGAGCTATCTTTTGCTATTTATAGGCTCAAGGGGGATTACAAAAGATTGTTACAGATATTCTTTCCCGAATAATCGGATATTCAGGAGATTGTGTGAGATAAATTTGGGATTCACAAAGATCTTCTCATAAATGTTGCTTTGTATGCGGAACTACCGACCAGACTGGTCGCAGGTAAGACTGGGCCGCACTGCTTCTAATGTGTCTTCTGGTCGATACTCTAGCAGAACGTTTCCAGGTGTCAGCCACGTGTCCAGGGATTACTTGCCACGTCATCAATGCTAATTTTTTGGATAACATTTGCCCCCCAAGTTTATTTATCACGAGCAGTAAAATAAACTTTTGGACGAACGACTCTTCGGTAACCCCGTCTGACGTGTCAGAACCCTTCGTGTGTTCTTGGAAAAAGTAACCCACTTCTGTCTAATCACGTCCTTTCGGTTTCCCAGAAATGATTTCAACAGCCATTCCGCTTCCCCATACTTTGAAAAAGGGAAACTGATGATTACACTTTTTAATGCCACAGACAAACTTATATAAGACCTTCGAAGTCTTCCTTTTCATTTTACGCACGCCACTGTCTTTGCAAGAAACCCTAAAAACTAGAGTTTTAAACTTCTCCGGAGACCGTTCTTCTGCACTTCCAAGACTCAGACCGCGAGTTCCTTGACCTCCGAAGATCTTTCTTCCATCTCCACGATCATTTTCTTGGTAAGTTTTCGAATTCTCATGCTTCAGATTTTCATGGCGCATGTTTTTGTATGTAGACTATTTGAGATTATCTGTTTCTGGTTTGAGATGCTTGTGATTAGGATTATGTTTTGTAGGCAAAAAGGGTTACGAGTTAGTTTGATTAGTCAGGATCATATGTTTAGGACGTAAGATCGAAGTAAAAATTCTATCTTTAGGCTAGTTGGAAAGTAGGTTTTTCCCGCCCTAAGGGGATTGAAAAAGCTTTCTTGAAAAACTTTTTGCTTTCACCCTTTAATCCGTCTTTCAAGCTGTTCGTATGGAACACTTTAGCTTCTTGTTAGAATGCTGTTGTATAAAAGCTTGGCTTTTTATACTCGTCCAGCGTTATTCTAAAAAGCTTTTAAAAATTCTCTATCCTCACCTCCCCATTCTTCTGTTTGCAGACATTGATGCCAGATTTGTGGGGAGGTGAGCGGCCTATTGATGACGACCTTTTCGCCCAGCTGCTCGAGGGTGAAGAACAACCGGCCGACCGGGTTCACGAGATTCCCTTCTCACGGTCCTCTACTAGACCCCGTCCTTCTCCTCAAATGGCCCGTTCAAAATCAGTAGGCAAGAAAAGACCTGAGTCTGAAAACAGCCCAAACCATCCTACCCAGCCTGATCCGCAGGCTAGGGCTCCCTGGACCAGTGGTTGAGAAAATCCTATCCCTGACCCTAATATCCAAACTAAGGCCCGCCCTCGACATCAGAATCTGCCGAATGTCGAGTGGTATATTGTTCCGACCAGTTCAATGACCATGCGGATGGTTGCTAACTACTTTAGGAAATACCCTCTCACAGGGGTTTCCATTATACGTCCTGCCGCAGACCAGAGGGCTAACCTCCCCAGAGGTATAAACAGCGCCTGGTCCCGGTATCACTTAGAGGCGGGAGCTTACCTCCCTCTTCATCCTTTTTATGAGGGGGTGGCCAATTATTTCGGTGTCGCCCCTTCCAAATAACTCCAAACGGATATAGAATGCTGGCCGTACTCTATATCCTGTATAAACTAAAGAAATGGCCAGAACCTTCGCCTCATGATGTCAACTATATTTTTGACCTTAAATCCAACCCGCAACAACACGGAACGAGTTTCTTCCACTTCTATCACCAGGAGACCAACCGGACGTTCCTGAGTGACACCACGCACATCTCGAACGTGGGGCAATACAGTAAGGAGTACTTCCTTACACCGAACATAACCAGCAATAACCTGGCCTTCGCTCGAGGAGGTAAGTGCTTGTATTTGACTGGTCGATACTTTTAATCAAGTTGTTCTCTTTCATTTTTCTCAAACTGAAATCTGTCTTTCAGGCCCATGGTTACGTCCGACCCCAACACCAGACATGGTGTTGAGGTCCAATACTTTGGCCAGGATGACTGACGCAGCAAAGAGTGTCAAGATCCTGGTCACTGATGAAAACCTGAGGCGGTCTGGCCTCTTGGCTCCTCGCCATGAAACAAGAGGGTCTGTGGTAGACGATGCCACCGCCAAGGGGGTTCCCGAGCAGCAACCTCCTGTGTCCCCTCCTCGGAGGAGGCCAACGGGGGTTACTATCAGGGAGCCCACGGGCAATCCTTCCGTAGAAAGGCCTTCTGCTCCCCAAGGCAAGGGGAAACAAAAGGCCAAATAGCCAGTTGTGGACTTGGGGGAGTCTTCTGATGAGAACGGTAACACTATTTTACTTTTGAATAGTTAGTCAATTCCCTGTCACTTGTTTGACGGGGAGGGCAACTTTACATATACTCCAAAATTAGGGCCAGACTTCTTCATGCCAGATAGTGAATGTATGACTAATAGAGTCAATAGTATAGCGACCAGTAGTTGTAGCTCGGGTATTCACTTTGTTACCTCTTTTCTGTTGTATAAAGAATTTTCATCTGCCTTTTGTCTTATCATTTGCTTGTGTTTTCTTGCATGCAGACATGGCCACTCCCAACGTCTTTGACATGTACCAGGCCGAGGAGGAAGAGGAAGTTCCTCAACTCCGACGGAAGTCATCAAGGAAGCACACTGGCGAGACCAGCCAGGGGCCCACCAAAAAGAGTCGAACCGAAGATCCTCCAAGGGACGCACCCACTGGGCAAACTTCTGCTCATCCCCCGACTCCTCCAGAGAAACAGACTCCTTCTGCCACGCAAAAACCTCCGACTGCGCCCACCAGAGAGCAGATTACTCGGGAAGAAGCTCTCGGGGCCAAAATCTTGAGCCGCACTCTGCGATCAGCCAAGGATCGCCTTGTACACATCGGTAAGAACGACCGTGTCAAGGATGCAATGGTCGAAGCAGAAAATATGTCGGTCAACTTGATCCTGAACAGGACCCTGAATGAAATTTCCAGCGTAAGTACTCCCTTGTCTCTCAAGCCTTAGTCCTTTATTCTTCGCAATAGGCTTTAACTTTTTCCTTTGTTCACAGGCCTTGTTGTCTGCTACCACTGCTCGCACCCGTGCCCAAGCCTCTATCGACCAGGCTCGGGCAAAGGCCATTGAGAGGTATCAGGTGAAGGCAGCCGAAGAGCTTTCGGCTGCAGAGGCTAGGCACGCCAAGGAGTTGGAGGCGATGGCTCGAGAGAGGGACGTTGCGGTGACAAAGTTGTCGGAGGCTGAGGCTGCAAAGGCAGCTGCGATAAAGTTGAGGCAAGAGTATCGAGATTCCAGCCAAACCCATCTTCGCGAAATCAAAAGGTTGGAAGGGCTGCTAAAGTCTAAGGACGAGGCCACTGCTACTCTTGAAGGCAAAGTAAAGCAGCTGAAGCTTGATAACTCCAAAAATCTGGAAAAGTACAAGAGGACGACGCTCCGGTGTTTCTACAACTTCTGGAAACACAATCAGGGTGCCGACTTCAGCTATCTTTCGGAAGATGTCAGAACTGCCAAGCTGGCTCGTTGTGCTGCCCAACTAGCCGAAGAGGAGGCAAGAACGAGGATCCCTGATTCCCCAATCCTAGCTGTCGTAGAAGAAGAAGTTGCTGCTGAGGATGCTGTTATCCAGACTGCCCGTGAGGACCCTCCGACCCCAAATGCCTCTTGAACTTTTTCATTTATTTTTTCTTTCCTTTTGATTACACGACCCACGGGTCGTGATGTAAAAACAATATTTTTGCTTTAAACTTTGCTGCACGGGCAGTAAATCTTTTTTCTTTTACTTGAACAATTACATCCAAGCAGTGATGCTTGCGGTGTAAAAGATTGCATGATGCTATAATATTTTTATTTATTATAACACTTGTCCGTATGACCGAACTTAGCATAGTACTTTGACATGATTTAACAAAATATAAATTTTGAAAAATACTCTAAGTACCCTAGCATGCTTTCACTCATTTTGTTCATGTGTTTACATACCTCATGGTACGCTTTGCTATCGATGTGCCTTATATGCCCCCCAAGTGATCGAGGAGCTTTAGGTCCTTGGTCACTTGCCTTGACCATGACCTGTTCGAACATTCCTGTTCGTGTGCAAAAATGATACTTGTAATACAGCAAAATAACACACGTAATGAACAAATACTTGTAAATGTAAATTCACAAAGGTTGGCAAGAACGACTGGCTGCGCACAGTCCATTATAATCTCGTATTAAAAATGGACTAAACATGTCTTTACGAGTGATTCTGAAATAGAATCTTACATATACGAGCGATTAGCCATACAGCGTGGCTAACCCTCTTTGCTAAACTTGTAAAAAGAAAAAATTAATACAAGCCAGTCCTTTATAAAGGACTGTTTACTGATAATACTTGCGCAGGTGTTCTCCATTCCAATAATGTGGAACGAGATCTCCATTTAAGCGTGCAAGTTTGTAGGTGCCTGGATGAAGGACTTCTTCAATCTGGTAAGGTCCTTCCCAATTAGGTTCGAGCACTCCAGCAGTAGGGTCGCGGGTATTTAAGAAAACTCGTCGTAGCACCAAGTCTCCGACGTTGAATTTTCTTTCTTTAACTTTGGAGTTAAAGTACCGGGCGACTTTTTGTTGGTATGCAGCAACTCGGAGTTGGGCATTCTCCCGTATCTCGTCAATCGAGTCTAGGGATTCCATCATTAGTTGGTTGTTTTGATCCTGGTCGTACGTTAGACGTCGATGTGAGGGGGGATCTAACTCGATAGGCAACATTGCCTCATATCCATAGGCTAAGGAAAATGGGGTATGTCCTGTTGCAGTTCGGTGAGACGTTCTATACGACCAGAGGACTTCAGGCAATTGCTCTGGCCACGCTCCCTTAGCTTCTTCAAGACTTTTCTTCAAGGTGTCCTTAAGAGTTTTATTCATGGCTTCGACCTACCCATTCGCCTGGGGGTGTGCAACTGAAGAAAAGCTTTTAATGACTCCATGTCTTTTGCAGAAATCGGTGAATAAATCGCTGTCAAATTGGGTCCCCTTGTCTGAAACTAGCTTTCTGGGCAGACCATATCGACAGACGATGTTCTTGATAACGAAGTCAAGGACTTTCTTGGTTGTGATGGTAGCGAGCGGTTCAGCTTCGACCCATTTGGTGAAGTAATCGACCGTCACGACTGCGTATTTTACTCCGCCTTTCCCTGTAGGTAGGGATCCAATCAAATCTATCCCCCATACTGCAAAAGGCCACGAACTTTGTATCTGCTTCAATTCGTTTGGAGCCGCTCGTGGAATCTTGGAGAACCTTTGGCATTTATCGCACCTTCGTACAAACTCCATCGAATCCTCGTTCATAGTTGGCCAGAAGTAGCCTTGCCGTAGTATCTTTTTTGCCAAACTCTGCCCCCCAGCGTGATCCCCACAGAAGCCTTCATGCACCTTTCTCATGAGTTCCTTAGCTTTTTCTGGTGTAACGCATCTTAGTAATGGCAAGGAATATCATCTTCGGTACATAACACCATCGACCAGTATGTATCTAGAAGCTCGCCTTAGTAGAGTTCTGGCTTTGTTCCTATCTGTTGGCAGCGTACCATTCATCAGATACTCCAATTATATATAATATTAGTTTATATATAATATATATTAATTTAAATATATAATATATATATCAAATTATATATAATATAATATATATCAGTTTATATATAATAATATAATATAATATATATATCGGTATATAATATATATAGTTTATATATCAGTATATTATAATATATAATATAACATATATAAATATATATATCGTTATACCCTCGGTTCGGTCTAGAGCTGTAAATGTGGGTCACCCGGCCCAGCTCGGCCCAAATTTTTCGTGCCTCCGATAAATTCTGGCCGGGCCGGGCCAGCCCGTCTAAGAAAGTGGGCCGGGCCGGGCCAGCCCGCATAAAAATATATAGGCCCAGCACGGCCCACACGGGCCACGTGCCGGGCCGAACCGAGCCCAGATCGTGCCAGCCCATATTTCTAAAGTGGGCCAGCCCATTTTTTAAAATGGGCTTTTCTCGTGCCCTAAAAATGGGCCTCAAGTCAGCCAAAATCTGGGCCTAATTTGAGCCCGCTTTTTTTACCTGATTTCCTTTTTTTCCTGTTTTACTTTTTACATATATATATGTATATTTACTTAATTAACACAATAAAAATTCCAAATTTAAAAATAAAAATAAAATAAACATTGCCTCATTAAAAACTTTACCAAGAAAAAGTTTAAGAAATAAAATCTATAAAAATAGTATGATATTTTTACATACTATAAAAAAATGATGATATAATAATAATTTTTTTAATTATTTGAGTTTAATTCGGGCTTTTTGTGTGCCGTGCTTTCAGGCTTTTTATATTCGTGCTTACGTGTCGTGCTTTCGTGTCGTGCCTTCGGGCTTGTCGTGTCGTGCCGTGCTAAGCCCGTGTCGTGCCCGTGCCTGGCCCGAGCCCATATTTTTTCGTGTCGTGCCTGGCCCAAGCCCATATTTTTTCGTGTCGTGTCGTGCTCGTGCCTTTCGGGCTCGTGCTGTGCTCAAAAGCCCGGCCCGTATTTACAGCTCTAGTTCAGTCGGCGTGGTGGTCCGGTCGGCTAGGTGTGGCAGAGTGGTGGTGGTCCGGTCGGCGTACTAAAACAGAGAAACAAAAAATGAAATGAGTAGAAAATTTAGGGGCAAAACAAACAAAAAAATAAAACAACTTACACTTGAGAGAGATGGAGTCGTTGAAGAAGATAGTGTCTGAAAAAAAAGAAGAGAGAAAGAAGGTCGGAGAAATTAACAGAGGAGAGAGAGAGAGAGAGAGAGAGTTTTTTCTGAAAAACTTTGAGACTGAAATGGGGAAGAAGAAGGCTTGCGGCTGTGATAAATCGTTATGACTTTTGCCGGCGCGTTTCGTTGCGTCGGCAAGAGTCAAAAAATGCGCCGGTAAAGGTACTTAGTAAACCCTACCACAAAACAGTGTCGTTTTACTAATGCCCTCTTTTGCCAGCGCATTTTTTGACTTTTTCCGGCGCAACGAAACGCGCCGGCAAAAGTATACCCACCTACTTCTTCTAAACGTGAAAAATTCAAAAAACACGTTGACTTTTGCCGCGGCGTTAGGTGAAATGTGCCGGCAAAAGTTTGTGGGTTTTTATATATAAAAATCTGATTGGACTTTTCCCGGCGCAATTCGGGGTTGCGCCGGCAAAGGTACTCCATTTTTAAAAAGCGATCACTTTTGCCGGCGCAACCTCGAATTGCGCCGGCAAAGGTGCTTGTTTTTGCCGGCGCAATTCGCCTGTTGCGCCGGTGAAAGTTGCTTTTACCGGCCCAATTCGGAATTGCGCAGGTAAAAAGCTTATTTCTTGTAGTGAGTATTGCTAAATTACCGCTAAAAAACAACACTCTTTTAAAAAAACTTTTTAAAATGCTAAAAGTCAAAATTTGTCTTTGAGAAGCTTTGTCAACCAGGCCATAATAAGAGTCGAGTGAGCTGTTTAGGGTCCAGAGGGAGCAATTGCCTCCATTGAATTTTGAGAAAAAAATCAATTTTTTTATATATATATATATATACTAGATAGAAGCAACGTGCGTTGTGTCACGGACTGACATTTTGACAGCGGAAATGCCCGTGCGGCACCTTGACTCCTCTGAGCCAAGGTCAGCCTTCCAACCATTCGAATAACAATGGGCACATTTTGCTTCAGCACTCTCCACAAGCACCACAGTTTGCTTCACCACCATTGTCGCGCCCTAATACTAGTGATTAAGATATTGACCTTAATGAATATTTAACACCTGGTTTGCCCGATCAAAACAATAATAATTAGATTACGTTTTTTAATTATATTAAGACAATTGAAATTTTATTATGTTTATTTTATAATTAATTCATATGTAATTAAAATGAGACAATTAATATTTTTATTATGTTAATTTTATGATTAATTATAATGCTATTTTTGTTTGATGAATTTTAATTGTGTTATTAATTATAATTTATGTTAAATATTATTATTTTTAAATAAGTATTATATGTATATTTATTAAGAAATAAAATAAAATAAATTATTATATTTTAATATTAGTATTTTATTACCAGCGAATTAATAGAGGCGGAACCCACTGGTATTAAACGAGTCAAACGAGGTTGACAGCGTTACACATTACCGGCGAAGTCCCGCCTCCATTAATCCGCCGGTATTAATACAATACCGGCGGGTGTGTCAGTCGGCCGGTAATTGAGTTAATACCGACCGATTATTACCGGCGGGCCTTTATCGGCAGACACACCATTTATTACCGGCGGAATCCTCCGCCGATAATACTAATTTTTGTTGTAGTGTATTGAGTTATGTACTTTCTTTAAGCTCATTTGTGCGAGAATTTTAAAAGGCTCAGATTTAGAAAAAGTCAAAACTTCAATTGTTGACATTATTTGCAAGTTAGAAAATATTTTCCCACCTGCTTTTTTCGATATCATGGTCCATCTACTAATACATTTACCGGAAGAAGCAATACTTGGAGGACCGATTCACATGAGGTGGATATATCCTTTTGAAAGGTTTATGAAAAAATTGAAGAATTATGTTCGTAATAAAGCACGTCCAGAGGGGTCAATAGCAGAAGGATATGTGGTTGATGAGGCATTAACATTTTGCTCCATGTACTTGAAAGGTGTTGAGACAAAGTTCAATCATGCAGACCGAAATGTAGATGTTGGTTCATCACTTAAAAAGATGTCGGTTTTTTGATCTCAGGGTCGTCCAATTGGTAAGAAATCCTTGACAATTTTGGAAGATGAAGTGAAGAAGTTTTAGTGATGTCATATCTTTCTGGTTGTTCTGTTATATTATTTAAGTGCAAATGGTTTGACACTAATCGGTCTTCAGGATTAAATTTTGAGCAAAACATAACGAGTATCAAAACCAGTTCGGAGGCCTTCAAAGATGATAAATTTATCTTAGCAACTCAGGCTAACCAAGTTTTCTACATTGATGACCTTAAAAATAAATCTCATTGGAAAGTCGTCCAAGAAGTGCATCACAGAACTGTGTGGGACATCCCACTAGTTGAAGAACAAGCAGAGGATGTAGAAGTAGATGTTATGCACGACATTAGTTCCTCTAATTTCCAATTATTCGTTGATCTTGGACCGTTGCCACAAATCAGCTTTGAACGTACGGGGGCTCCATTACAATTTGTTGAGATAGATAATGTTGCAATTGAGGATGAGAGGGAGGAGGAAATGGAAGAGGAAGAGGAGGAGGAGGAAGAGGAAGTGGAGGAGGAGGAGGAGGAGGAGGAAGTTGAATATGAAGATGATGAAAAGGGAGATGAACACATAGAAACCGAAGATGATAGTGAAGATTATTATAGTGATTATTAAGTGAAAATTTTATAATATGTTGAAGTAATTCTTTTTAACAATAATTAATTTTATATAGCTATTTTTAACCGATAAATGTAATTTTAAATTCGATTAATTTGACAAATATGGCTGATGTTATTGCTCGATCTCATGGGGGTGATGGTGGAGGTTGTGATCCTCCACGTGGACCGTCAGATATCCTAGCTGATTGTGAATGAGGTAATACTTTACACATTGATATACTCCTTAAATTTTAACAATTAATCCATTTTAATTTTAAAATATTGAATTTGCGTACAATTGCGCCTCCAAACAAACGTGGACGCCATAAAGGATTGAACACGCGGGAAAAAGAGGAACAATTGGGGCATCCTTTCCCTCTCGAGTGGGATGTGCGGGGGAGAACATATAAAGAGATCGGAGATTACAGCTCAAATTTCTCAAGAGAGCTCGGATTACTTCTTCAACAATACACAGATCCGGACTGTCCTCAATGGTCAAAAGTACCAAATGCCTCAAAACAAAGAATACTTGCACATCTGGACGTAAGTAGTTTATGTATTTTTATGTTAATTCTAATTTTATGTTATATATCATATTTACTAATAAATGTTTGTAAATTAGGATGATTTGTTTGATGTTGGATGTACTAGATATGGAAAAGGGAACATGCCTGGGATCTTGAGAGGCATTGATACATCATGTGCTAAAAAGTATTCTGACTGGAAGTACGATATTAAAGAGCATTTAACGATTAATGGGCCACAAAATCGTTATGGTGGTTGCACAGATACGCAGTGGCAAAAAGCCATTGAATTTTTTCGACTCCCAGAAATTACGGTATTAATTTCTTGTAAACTTAACTATCTAAATTAAATATATTACTAATGATAACTATTGACGCCCTTTTTCGTCAACAATGAAAGAAGAGCACGTTAACAATAAACAGTAATGGCCAATAAAAATACGATAATGCAAAACACGATTTTTTACGCGGTTCAGCAGTTAAATCTGCCTAGTCCACGAGTCTTTGTTATTAAACTCAAGATGTTCTCTGAAAATTCTTCAGAGTATTCTCTCAAGATCACAAAAGTTCGGTCCTTTACAATGGTGCATATCTTCTCTATTTATAGAGAAGATTTCTGAATACTATCCCACACATTTTGGGTAGTTACTCTTTTTATGCAAATAAATTAAATGGCCTTAAATGCCTGTAATCCGGTATAAAAGGAAACGTCCCCTGAAGACCAGGGGGCGTATAACTGATCAAATAATATCCCATGATTGTAGGGGATTTACAGTAATAAATGTAGACCACGTCTCTTATAGACAACTCATTAGGATATTCAAGGTTATTATCCTATATCACCAAGGCCCTATTCTCCCAAGTCTCCTATTGACTTTTCGAGCTAATAACATCTCCCGAGACCACATGACTCCGAGATCGTGGGCGCGTCAGGCTCGGAGCCCGTGATTCGAGGTCATCCCCTGAGAACAAATGCACCTCGGAGCCTACCTTTCGAGATCGTGGGGATTTCGAGGCCACCATCTTCGAACTCATCTCAGCTTTGCAGGCTCGATGTTTAGTTTTGGAACGTACTCCAGACTTTGCGAGTTCATTTATTATGCATCCAACTTTCGAGGTTACACTTCTCATGGCTCGAAATCTGGGTATAACAATAACTTTTTGCAGAAACGTTCTGTGGTCAACAAGGAAAATAGGAAGAAACTGAAAGAGCTTAGCTATGGAGGTTCTCAGTCAATCCCAGCGCTGCACTATAAAAAAGTTAGTTAATTAATTATTTTTTAGTTTGTTTTTCTTATTTACGTTTAATTATTAATTTTATAAAACTATATGTACGTGACAGCGCAATTTAGAGACTGGGCAACTTGAGCCCATCCCGGATAGCTGGATGGATGCTCACCATAAATAAGGCACAGGGTGGGTGACAGAGACAGCCAAAAAAACTTTGGGTACGTTAAGTTTTTTAACACATTTTTCAAAATTTTAATTGTTTGTTTACAATACATAATTACATTATACATTGTATCATGGGAGGAATTGCGTGCATATCGCGACACACAGCAGACACAGACAACTGATACTGAGAGTTCCACACCAGTTTCGAGTGCGCCTGAAGATGAAGACATATCTTTGGTACAACCTGTCTTCGGAAAACGACGGGGCCACCAGAAAGGATATAGACGTATCCTTAACATAAGGGACCGAACTCCATTTACTATTGATCCTCCACAAACTAGAGATGAAGAGATGTCTGAGATGAGAGAGCGTATTCGGCAATTAGAGGAACACATTCAGACTCATTGTATCACCCCGGGATTTCAATGTGCCCAACCACCACCTGATGATCCCGATGTTGGAGCACCGAGTCAGTAGGACTTATGTGTGAATTTTATTACTATGGATTATTACATTTTCATGTTTAGGACAAGTCTTTATTTTGATTCAGTAAATGTACTCTTATGTTTTGATTTATATGTTAAATATAAGTGTTTTAATTTGATTCTATTGTTTTATATTTAATTCAAATTAAATAAATAAATAAATAAGTGAATAAACATTACAAATATATAAAAAAATTATTGGTTAATTCTATACCGAGGACATTGTCCTTGGTATAGCCCATCAATATGAAATTTTTTGACTGGGTGTGCCGAGGACATTGGTCACTCTCTGCCGACGACATGTCCTCGGTACAACTTATACCGAGAACATATTGTATGTCGTCAGTAGAAGTTTACCTCTACCGACGCGGCTGTACCAAGGATTTAGTGTCGAGAACATGTTCTCGGTAGAAGCTATACCGAGAGCATTCAGGCTTATGCCGACGATATTTGTTCTCGGTATAAGCCTTGTTTTTTGTAGTGTAGGATCCCAACTGTTACAACAACCCCATTGACCTAAGTGTTAAATGAGTCATTGGTCTATAAAACAACTACTTCACTCCACTTATTATAAAAACACACTAGATCAAAAAGAGGGAGTTAGTGTGGAGATCAAGATTGAGTATTGAGAGAAAAGTGTGTGAGGGCTTGGTTTTGGGAACTATATTGTTCTGGGATTGAGAGGAAAATACCTGTGAGATATTTAGAGTGGTCAGTCCAAAATTGTTCCAAGAAGCTCGATAGAAGTTTTGTACTCATTTCGTTGATCGAATAAAGAAGAGATAGTGGTTCCTAAAACTGGATTAGGTTCAAGATCACATTGATCTTGTTCTGAGCCAGTATATACTTGTGCCGATTTATGTTTTTAGTTTTCAAACTATTTGATAATTAATCTTACTGATTTGTGTTTATAGCTTCATATTAAGTTCACTCAGATTCATCTGAGGATATTTAACTAGGAAATTTATCTTTATTTCCTATAATAGATTTTAACTAACATCTACCATATAGTTTATATTCAAAGAGAGCTCTTTGCAAAACTTATCAAATTCAAAGACACTTGGCAGACAGTAGTGGACTAAGAAAGCATCAAGGCCATATACACTTTTGTTTTCCATTTTCATCTTATTTTAATTTTTTAAGGAGTTTTTTTCTTTTTCATTTAAGAGCATACAACATATATCAAATAATAATTACCAGAACAGAAACATTTTAACTATAACTTTGTAATAATTAATACGACTATATAATAATGTTCATCATACACGATTGATCTTCATATAAAATGCTCATAGCAATGCATCACAACTCAATTCTTATTTCGTATGTAAAAACTAGTCTCTACTTATTAATTAAAAGATTAAATAATTATTCGTAAATGAGAATGACTTGACCAAACGTAAATAACTAAAAACGACAGCCCTAAATACTCAAACGACAAAGAAGAAGTACATTACATTATATGATAAAAGAAAGAAAAAACTGAAAATCAATGAAAGAAAGAACGTTTCCAAGATCAAAAAAGAAAAAAAAAACAAGTTGCAAGATTCAATATATCCAAGCCTAAAAAACGACAGTCATGGCCGTGATGGAAATGGAATGAAAGGATGTCGTTCATCATCTTGTCGATAGACGGTGGTGGTGATGATTCGCCGAGCAAGATCAACGCAGAACACGACGACATCTTCAGCTTTGAGGCAGCGACCATCGACCAAGTTGGACCAGTTATCGCCGAACAACACTTCTACGTCGGCTCTCAACTTCAGCTTCGTCTCCATCTCGATGTGCCGATACGTCTGGTCCCACACTCGAACCACAAAATTATCACGATTCAAATCTCCCGGCTCTGTTACTGCTTCTGCTACCTCTGTCGGCAGCTGTATCTGATGACGGAAACGACTGCTCATATCCGCCTCGGTCAGTTTTTTCACACACAGAAATGGCTGCTGCTGTTGATCAGAACGATCACGATCATGATGATGATGGTGATGATCTTGTGGTTGTTGTTGGGGCAGGGGTGGAATCACAGTGCTGTAGTCCTCGCCGTCTAATCGGAGTACGGTGATGTTGATGGTGTCATCGTATAATTTCAAGAGAAGAACGTCTCCGACTCTGATGCCGCGATCTCTGACGAACGAGCTCCATTGGGCTCCTTCGATCTTGACACGGCCGAAGTTGCAGAACACCAGACTAACGGCACGGCCTTCACCCACACCCATCAATCTGTCACTGATGAAAATACTCCGAACAGTCTTTGAAGAATAATCGTACGAGTTTCGAGGGTCGCTGCTAGTGGATTCGGGAGAATCAGAGTGTTGATGTCCCTCACTACACTTCCGAACAATGACTTCCCCATTATCGAAAGATAGAAAAAGAGAATGGAGTCTCTAATGAGTGAGAGAGATATGAAGAGTGGTATTTAAATATTGTTATATTGTAAACCTTATTTAAATTTAAATAAATAGTTAAAGATATTAAAATAAGATATTTTTTTTAGATATTTTATAATAATAATTATTTAAAAATAATAAAATTATATATTTTATAACTTAAATAAAATTTAATTAAATTTCAACTTAATATTATATTAAATATATAATATATAATTTTTTAGTTGTAACTACTAAATTTAAAAACCTGTAACAAACATAAATTTAAATAAAAATAAATAAAAATAAGATATTTTATGATAATTTAAATAATTAAAACATGTTTATTTAGAAATAATAAAAGTATACATATAACTTTTTTTTATCTTATAAATTTGTATAATATTTTGTTTTTTATCAAGTGATTAGAGTTATTTTTATTTATCAAATTCACCAAATGATATTGTGATATACATTAGAAACTAAAAATAATTGATGCATGTATACTATTGTCTACACTATGACTTTTTCTGTTCTTATTTTATTTCTATTATTAATTTCACTTTGAATATTATTGTATTTTATATACATGTCACGTAGTCATGTAAATATATATATTTATACTCATATAAGTAGAGTTTATTAGTATCAATATTTATATCAAAATTACAGACAATGTTTACAACTTTAAACTAAGCAAACATGCATCTCTTATTTGTGTTTTCCCACATGAACAATTTTAATTTTCATCCTTGTCTATGGGAAGGCAAAGAATTGGTATGGGTATTTATTTATTTAAAAATTAAAATTTTAAAATAGAAATAGTTAATAATATAAAAATAAAAATATTAAACTATATTTATAATATAAAATACTAAATATTATCACATATAAAATTAACAAATCTTTAAAACATTACTAATAAACTACAACAAAAACATATATAATACATAAAAATAATTACATGCGTGTTACTGTTGGAATAGGGAGTGCCATCCTCATCTGTACACCATTTAATATTTTGGGACAAAAAATTATTCTCAACTCCGTTCTCCATTTAGATATAAAAAATGGCGAGTCCCCATAAAAAAAAATTTGCATCCCTAGTTTCAAATATACATTCTTCTTTATGATTTTGCTTTCTTACCATTATTTTCATTACTTTTACTTTGTCTCATTATTATTTATACTATTATATATGTTAAATATGATTTATCTTCAAAAAAATGTTCATAAGTATGCATCACAACTATCAATTCCTATTTTGCATGTAAAAACTAGTCTATTACAAATTAACAGATTAAATAATAAATTTATAAATATATGTATTATAATCTCTAGTGCAAGTATACATATATTATATAAGGGTCATTAATAACTTATTTTTTTTAAAAGTGATTTTGTTCTCGATTCTATTTTTAATATTTTTTTATAAAATAATTTCTCATAATTTAAACAGTGAGTCCAAAAATTTAGTCGACAAATTTATATGTATATATTCTTTACAAATAAAAAAAAGTTTTTTTTATAAATAAAATATAATATGAGCATACGCGGCCTCTAATTTAACACTATATATATAAATATTATAATTTTATATTAATTTTTTAAAGTGTGAAGCAGATTTTCAGTTAAATATATTTAAAAAATATCAAAATTTTTAAAAACAACTTATTAAAATTTGAAGTCAAGATATTTTTTTTAACGACCGACTTCATTTGAATTTAATATAATGATCTCAAACACTACATATTATATATAAGTACAAGAACTCTGTAGGGTTTGGTTTCTCTACTACTGTTCTTGTGCATATTATTCCTTCTCAGTTTCGATTTTTGGACTTGTTTCTCTGTGTGACCAAAACAAGAGCAAGAAGAAGAAGATGAACGAACCTGGTGAAGCAGGAGATAGGAGGAACGTGGTAGATCCCCTGCTATGGCACGCCTGCGCCGGACGACTGGTTCACGTTCCTCCGGTCAATGCGAATGTGTTTTACTTCCCTCAGGGCCACGCCGAGCACGCCGGGGCCAACGCCGATTACTTAGCCGCATGTAGAGTTCCGCCGAACATTCACTGCCGAGTCACGGCCGTGGAGTTCAACGTGGAATTAGATAGCGATGAGGTTTTCACCAGGATTAGTCTCGTCCCGTTGCCGATTGAAGCCTATATCGAGGCCATCAACCGCGACTGGGTCGACGACGTTCTGGGCGGGATTGTGAACTTAGAGAGACCGCAGTTTTTTTCTAAGGTGCTTACACAATCCGACGCTCACAATGGCGGTGGTTTCTCAGTTCCGAAGAAACTGGCGGAGACTATTTTTCCGGCATTAGATTACAATGATGATCCGCCGGTTCAGACTCTTCGAGCCAGGGATGTTCAGGGCAGGATTTGGAGGTTTCGGCATGTGTATAGGGGGAGGCCTCTTCGGCATTTGTTGACTACAGGTTGGAGTAAATTCGTTAACGCCAAGAAACTGGTAGCCGGAGACTCGATCGTGTTCTCGAAGGCTGAGAATGGCGAGGTCTCTGTCGGAATCAGGCGAGTGAAGAGGGACAATAGGGTAGGAAGAAAGAGGGCTGAAAGTGCTATTGAAGCTGTAAATCTTGCGGTGCAAGTGAAGCCATTCCAAGTGAGTTACTACCCAAATAATGGTACCACAGAGTTCTGCGTTGAGGCCACGGCGGTGTATGCGGCGGTGATGAGGAAGAGTCAGTTGGGCCCTGGGGCAAGATTTAAGATGGCTTTCGAGAGTGAGGATTCCTCTCGGGTGAGCTGGTTCATGGGATCCATTAACTCTAACGTAGATGATCAACCAAGCCGCTGGCTTGATTCTCTGTGGCGCCTTCTACAGGTATTAATATTCAATTTGTTTTTGTTGATTATATATATATATATATATAACTCTACACGCATGCATTGATTGTACAAAATAATCCTATAGACTCGTTTGTTAAAATTAAAATTATGTAACTGTAGGTGACATGGGATGGAGGAGATATCAAATTTGTGAGGTGCATCAACCCATGGTTGGTCCGAGTGGTGAGCACACATACCATCCAAAACAATGACCGTGACCGTGGCCGTGGCCGTGACCGTGACCGTGACCGTGACCGTGACCGTGACCGTGACGGCACACATGCAGCCAAGCAATTGGAGAAGTCCACCAATACTGAAAACAACAACAACCAGATACTTCACTTATTTGGTGTACGCATAGACACTGGACAAAAAAGCTGTCTCTAATGCATTTCATTAAGACACAGAAAGAAACAAAATGACAATAGGGTTAGGTTACTATTAGTTACTTTTATTTATGCATTTTTTTTTTAAATGTTACTTTTTTTTCCTTTAATTCTTGTGGTTATGTCTTGAACCGTACGTCCTCCTTTAATTATGAAGAAATATTTTATTTTTGAATTCCATTTAATAATTTATTATTTCTAGATATAATATAACACAGATAATATGTACATGCCTACCATATTATACAGATAATTTATTTACTTGAATACTTTTATAAATTTATTAAGTGAAAGTAGTTCACATTAATTAACACTATTAGACTAATTTATGAAAATTATTAAACACTTTAAGATAACACAACAAAAATTCGCATTGGTGGAGTGAAATAACTAGTCATTTTCTTTAAGAGAATTAAGGAAAACCATATATGAATCGGACAACATTCAGAAATTACTATAGGAATATTATCAATATATATAAATATATATTTACAAAAACAAAGTATGAAAGAAAGAACGTTCCAAGATCCAAGCTCCAAGCTCAAGATTCAAACAAAAAATAAAAAGAAAGAAAGAAAGAATTGAAGCTCCAAGATTCAACAAACCAAGAAAACGACATAATTAGCAGAATGACGATTCATGACCATGAAATTTACATTATATATATCGATCTAAGGATAATCATCATACGGTGGAAATGGAATGAAAAAGTCTTGTACTTGATCGGCGCGAAAGACGGTGGTGGTGAACATTCGCCGAGCAAGATCAACACAAAAGACGACGATATCTTCCCTTTGGAGGCCACGATAATCGACAATCTCCCAACAAGACTTCGCCGTCAGCCCTCAACTGCAGCTTCGCCACTACATAGATGTACTCGTACGTCTGGTCCCTCACTCGAATCACAAAATCATTACTATTCAACTCTCCTGGTGTTATTGCTTCTGCTATCTCTCTCGGCAGCTGCAGCTGATGACGGCGGCGCCTGCTAGTGTCCGACCTATTCAGTTGTTTCACGCACAGAAATGGCTGTAAATGAAAACCATAAATACGGCAACCGTCTTGTGGTTGTGGTGGTTGCGGTGGTGGTGGTGGCAAGGGAGGAATCACAGTGCGGTGGCTGCTATCGCTTTTTAGTCGGATTACGGTGACTCTGATGTTGGTGGGAAGATCTTTGGTGAGAACTTTCAAGAGCAGAACGTCTCTGTCACAGCCCTAGGCTGAGGCAGAATTGTAATATTCATAATTTGGGTGCTCAAAGGTCAAACTTTGATCCTCGGTGGAAAATAGTTTTTATAAATGATTCTTTAATTTATATTAAATATTATTATAATTATAAGTCAAAACAATAGAATAACTCCTATAATTATATATAAAAATATTAGTGATAATAGTAGGATTATTTATCTTAATACATAGAACAATAATATACTTACAGTTATGTAGTCACCAAACAGTTAAATTTAATAAGTTATAAAACTCCTTAAATAATACTTAGCATCCACCATTTCTCATTTCTAACTATGACATAGCCAATTTAGATATACAAACCAGTAGGTTCCAAATTAAATACATACAATGTTCAAAAGATAGGACTATAACACTAAACACATTGGCTTCAACAATAATTTACCTTATCCACAATTGCGTCACTAGGATCCTAGAATGGGAGAGATATAGGGGTGAGCTTATAACATAAGACTCAAAAGTTTAATAAAAACTCCTGCATGGTTAGTTTTTCAAAACAAAACATACATCATCATGTATAAACCAAAATAGAGAGAAACCACAAATAATCATAAGAGCATAGCTACAAGTGCACATCACACCGTCCACTAGATCCCTAGTTCCCATTACCCACCATAGAAAAACTGACATTCTAAACCGGGTAGCCGGAGTCTCCGCCTTTGATGTTGCGGTCTTTGACAAAGAAGTTCCATTCGGTTCCTTCGATCTTGACACGCCCGGAGGTCAAGAAGATAGGGCTCAGACTACGGACGTCGCCTACACCCAAAGTTCTGTCGCTGAAGAAAATAAATGTTCTCTGAAGAATTGGAAGAGCTTCGATGGGAGCTGCTAGTGGATTCGGGAGAAAGAAGGTGTTGATGTCTTTCACTACGTTTCCAAACAATGGGTTAGTGATCTCCATACTTGAAACATAGAAAAAGAGAGAGATAGAGAGAAATGAAGATTGGTGGTGTTAAATTATATATATATATATATATAGTGTTTGGATTGGATTGGATTCTCTTAACGGGTTTTGGCGCCAATTTGTTATCATGACATTAACTAACTCTCATATCATGTGTGTCCGTACTAGGTGGAAGTTAAGTTAGGTTTGCTATTTGTTAGTTTAGTTAGTTAATGGGCTTTAGGTTAGGAGATTATACTTATATATATATATTTGCTTTCTTACTATTGTTTGTATAATATTGCTATTTGGCACATTAATGTGTGCCCGATGTAACATGCCAGATTTGAGGGCATGTTACAAGCTAGGATGGTGCTCGGTTAGATGCGCACGCGAGGGTGCAGGGTGGTGAGCATGTTGATGCCTAGTTTGTACGGCAGTGACATTTTCGTAAATTTCTTCAATATTGCCGAGAAGTGGACGGAACTTGGTAGGTTCCAGATTGAAGGGTCAATGAACGCAATGGTGCGATTAGATTTGGGAGATTCGAAGAATTGGTGAGCTGAGAGCCAAATATGTCTCCAAAGAAAAAATCATATATGTTCCTGGTAGAAGGCTAAACACTCAGAAGGCTCTTTGTAGGGGAGCACCTAGTGTCAGCTCTCCACCACCCTCTGGCGCAAGTGCGTCAAGTGAGTTACTACTAGTTGGGATGACTAGTAGGACGAGCATATGAGGACCACAAGGGGACTCATATGTCTCCATGAGTAGGAGTACTCATGGACATTATCGGGCCGCTCCAATAGTGTGTCGAAGTGTGCTGCCAGAGGTTTGTGGGTACGGTTCCCTTGGCTTGCCGGGATGCCGCTTGCATGGAACGTGGCCGAAACTTCCGAGAGACGTCGTGGTGTGCCATGGCCACAAATCTCGACACAAGATTACACGGGAAGTCATTCGTAGGACTTGCTAGCATACATGCATTGAAGAGTGTGCAATGCTTGAGAATGACAGAGGTCCAGTGTGTGCTATTAGTTTGGCAGCAAATCTCGACGGCCTGCCAACATGCGTGAATGCATGGTGCCTCGAGGATTGGACCATGGATGTATGAGAGTCCTTGGTCTGTGACGTGAACTAATCAGATAGTATCGAATGGGGCATGATGAGAGGTGTTGGCATGTTAGCTTGGTGTTGGCTCTTGGCCACACATGCTACCTTGACTTGCGAATGTCTGGGTGAGCATCGGTGTTGGGATTTGCCTTGCCATAGTGTGAACCTATGGATAGTGTGAGTGTCTTGGCTAGATAGCCTTGATGCATGGTTGCACTCATAGATGCTTGAGAGCATGACTCAGCGATAGTTGTTCGAGAGACGGAAGTGTGCAGAGGCACACGGTCGCGCGAAAAATGTGCCCATTGTTATTCGAATGGTTGGAAGGCTGACCTTGGCTCAGAGGAGTCAAGGTGCCGCATGGGTATTTTCGCTGTCAAAATGTCAGCTCGTGTCACCCGACAGCACATGAGGTGACACTTAAATTTAAATATGTGAGACTTGATATTTGATTGCACCAATAACGATATGTCACTTTCTTGTAGTGTTAGGTAGCAGTGATGTCCATTAGCATTTCTCTTATTTTTACTCTTAATTACTTGGAATACAACCACGTTGAATATGTGAATGTATCTATCAACTCTAACATCTTACATTTTAAAGGTATATATTAATTAATTGTCAATAATCTTTCATGTGAGATGAGGTTGAGATTATAAGTACAAATGGTTATGATCAATGCTAGAGCTTTTGTGTTATGCTAAGTTTATATGTTCAATTCATGAATATATTATTAACCTAAAGTTGACAAAACTTTCTAAATCATCCCAAAATATAATTTTTCAATTTCTATCTCATCTATATCACTTTTGACAACTTTTTTTTCTTTCTAAATTATCCCAATGCTAGTAAACCCCAAAAATTGCATACTATGATCACACACATCATTATTTAAAAAATTGCAATGTTTCATTTAATTTATATATAAATAAAAATATTAAAGATAGCAACGGTGATTGCCAGTGGCACCATTGCTTCAGTATTTAACTCCATTTAGAGTAGCCAAAAAAGAGTCCATGTCAGCAAGCACTTAGTAACGAGCTTTGGAGTTGCTCTAAAGTAGCAATGGTGGCATGCCATCAGATGAGAATACTAAAAAACAAAATAGAACTACAAAAAAAAAGGGGCTTTTTTCAAAAACTAGAGAATTCGCAAGCAATATCTACTATCATATTTAAAACTAGTTTGACCACAACTGGGCATAATGTATTATTTTGATCAATTTTACAAAACACATGGTACAAATTGTCATTTAACAAAACACAAGGCCCGATTGAGTATTCAAGCAAAACACATGAGCCAAATTGATATTTTCCTTTTTTAGATTCATACCAACATAATTTAGAGAGCTCTACAAAATTATGATAAATTTAAACTTAATTTTTTATAAATATGGACAAAAAAATAATGTCACCAAAATATGGTCTTTCCTATTTTTTTTTTAAACATTTTTATGGCTTCTTTTCCTTCCATACATATATTTTTTACAATAATTGGTTACTAGTATCAAATTAACTATTTTAAAAATTGATGTGGTAGTAACCAGTTACCACTATGAAGAAAGTTTTTTTAGTTATATTAACCAGTTACCACTATCAATTTTTTAGTTTGTTAGTGATATGGAGATAACCACTTACTATTGTAAAATTAATTTTAAAAAAATTATTTTGATAGTGGTAACTGTTTACTAGTATAAAATTAGACATTTTAAAAATTAATGTGGTAGTAACTGGATACCATAAAAAATGAGTTTTTTTCTTAAATACAGTTTTTGCTTTTTGCTTTTTTTTTTTTTTTTTTACTTTTTATTGTTCCTAATTTTTTTTCTAAAAAATACGTACTTAAATTTTCAAAAATACAATTTTCAAATTTTCATAATTACAAAAATACGGTATCAAGAAAAATAACTAGAAAATAACTCGTCACATCAACCCAAAATAAACTAAAAATATATATATATATATTAAAAGAACTAAACATCAATCCAAAATAAACCAAAAGAAAATGTGAGAACAACACATAGAAAGAAAAAAAGACAAATATATAAAAATGTAAACTTTTCCTTGAAATAGTAAAATTGAAAGAAAAAAAATGTTTGACCCTAAAAATGTAATTCTTTAGCAAAATTAAGTATTTTTTATAAAAAAAAATTTATAGAAAAAAGCTCACAAAATGTAAAAAAGCCATATTTATCAAACTTAGGGAAAAATGACCACATTTCATGTAATTTACCCCAAAATGTATATAACTATTCAAGTTGGGCCAACTTAATATTAAGGCCGTAATTAAAGCCCAAGCATCCTAACCCTAAGCCCATCTCCGACTCTCTCAGTGCACGATTAGTCCTTTTCTCTATTGAAGAACATAGGTTACACACACACAGAACTCACTCACTACTCGCTCCCTCTCTCTCTCACGCACGGCGTCGGCCACCACCGGGGTCTCTCTCTCACGCACGGCGTCGGCCACCACCGGGGTCTCTCTCTCAGGCACGGTGCAGGTAGCCTCTCTCTCTCTCATCAAGTTGTAGAATTGGTATTCTTACATAGCAGCTTTTAGTATTCTTTATTCATCACCAAAGAAAGAAAAATTGGTATGATGTCAAATTGTTGCAGAAAAATTGTGAGGAAAGTTGTAAATTTTGCTGAAATACATACATATTTATTTGAATGAGAGTTGGGCAATAAAGGGCTGCCGTTTATACATCGTCTTTGTATCTTGAAAAGTTAAAATCAGATAAAAATGATAATCATCAGAGACAATTTGATTTTGTGGTCATCATACTATCATATATCATATATCTTTGTTTATAAGTAGAGCTAATATTATATATCATATATCTTTGTTTATAGGTAGAGAAGTACTCTAATATTGCTCCAATCATTTTTTTTTGGTTATTGTCTGTTTACTTATCAAAATTTTCAACTTTATTGATTTTCTCACTCTCAATTGGGGCCACTGTGTGTCTTGAAAATTATAGAGATGGGAACCAATGGTTTTCAGAAGAAGAAAAGGAAAAATAACAAGCTTACAGAGCTTTCCCAAGAAGGTTTGTCCACTTAATTTATGACTTCTTTTATTATATTTTTATTTGGTTTGCGTATGTAACAAGTCACAGCCATGGTTTAGGATATGCTTTTAAATTGTGTTTTTCTAATTTGGGTTCTTTTCTGTCTTGCTTGAGATTGAAAGCACGGTTTTTGTGTTCTTCAATACACCGATGGAGATTTCTAGGTTTCTTAGCAGTAGGATTTGCAAACGTATTTAGTGATCTTTTGAAGATGAGAGTTAGTTAACCAAATTTGTTTAGCTTTTCGAAGCAAATATTTAATGCAATGAAGGAAATCAAGAATGATATTCTTTGTATGAATTCATTGAGGGGTGCGAACCTTCTAATCCTTATCTGGCTTGTGTCTAGATAGAAAATTAAACAAAATTGTTATCGAACCTCAAGAGGACCAACATTCAGAGAAGAGAAAAAGGAAGAAGGAACATAATGTTGGTGTTGGCAACTATGTTCAATTTCCTTTTGATGGTAAATTTGTGTTTTTTTTTACTCGCTAAATTATTTGTTGATTGCCTTTGTGGTTGATAACTTGTAACCATTTTCTCAAAATTGCTTTAGACGATACTTGAATAAGAAAAGGGAAAAAGAAGAAAGGTGAGAAATCAGCAAGGAAGGGAAAAGTGAAGAATGCAGAGAACAACAATGCTTTGATTGAAAACAATGAGCAAATTGATTGCGAGCCTGCTGACGATTTAAATGAACATGGTACACTAAACTCTGATACATTTGTTTCTTTTCCTAGATTCCGGAATTTTATGTAGGCTAGGATATTCTTTTAGTTTTTTCTTGTGTTTTGGGGGCATAAACGGGTAGAAGGGTAGTAAAATGTGTGTGCCTTGAGTCTTAAGGTTAGGATATTGTTCTTTTATAAAAGTAGAAACAAATAGAAAATGGTAATTTTCACACATAAGCAAGATCAAGTACCATTTTTTTTTATAATTTATTTATTGCTTTAAGAAATTTACCTTTATCTGTGTTATGAAATCACAACCCAAAGCATATTGTTCGCTCTAGGGAATTTGTCATATTATCAAGCAACACCATTTTCATTGTGCTCTTCTGAAAATTGTCTTTTAATTAGGTATTTCTTCTTTAGTAGGCAGGTCAAAGAAATCTTTGAAGAAGAAAAAATATCGAAATTCTTCCAAGGAAGATGACTCTGCACAGGATAAATTAGAAGAAAAGTAGGTATCCTTCTATTTTTACCCAACATTTTAAAATTGTTAATTGATACCCACTTTTCTAATCACAATACCTATTTTACCCTTTCTAGGTTTTGAAATGCAAACCACAACCCATTAAACTGTAAACCACAACTTTTTAAAATATAAATGTGGAAGTTAGTTAAGTTATTTAGTATGTCACTTAGCAGCTCGACAACCTTTTTGCATATTTTTCAAACACATTTTTTTTTTGGTCAATACAGTTAGCTCTCTTGTATAAAGCCCTTGCCTTTACTATCATTGTTGAGACGTTCATTTTATTCTTTCATCTGTAAAATTCTTCCCGTATAAGATTCTTGGATTCATGTTTCTCCAAGAACCAAGAATCTCTGTTTTGTAAGGAGTTTTTGATCTCCATTGTTTGTAATCGAGACTGAATAATTGAGCTAAGTGGCTAATAAAGACTACAAGCCTTATAGGTTGTTCTCCCGTGGAGTAGACAATAGATTCAACATCTCTTGACCATGTAATTTTGTGAGTTGTATTTACTTTGCTATTGTTTTATCATTTCTCATTTTTATGTTTGTGATTAGATGCTGTGCTTAGTCACTTGTTTGTTCTTGTTTTGTGTGGTTTGATCACCACAAGTGGTACCAGAAGCCAGGTTTGAGGATCAAGAACTGTCTTTATCTCAATCAAGATTACATCAAGAATGAGTTCAACAAAGTTTGAAGTTGATAAGTTCACTAGGGAGAATGATTTCAGTCTTTGGAGAATCAAAATGAGAGCACTGTTAGTGCCTCAGAGAATTTCAGAAGTCATTGAAGAGGAGGCTTTCAAGGATTCGAAAGAAGATAAAAAAAGATTAAAGAGCTTCAGACCAAGGCTCACAGTGTCATTCTTCTAAGTCTGGGAGATGGAGATGAAGTTCTTCGAGAAGTCTCACATGAAGAGACTGCTATTGGGTTATGGAATAAGTTAGCTGTCATCTACTTGAAGAAAACTCTGGCCAATAAACTGTATCTGAAGAAAAGATTGTACATGCTAAGAATGGATGAAACTCATGAACTCAGAAAACATCTTGATGAGTTCAACAGAATAGTTCTTAAACTTAAGAACATTGGTTTCAAAATCGATGAGGAGGATTAAGGGATTGTCTTACTGAGTTCTTTACCAAAATCATATGAGCAATTTTTTGGCACCATGCTCTATGGAAAAGAAACTTTAACAATGTCAGAAGTCAAAGCTGCATTAAAATTCAAAAGAAACCCAAAATAGATCGAAAGACAAGAATGACTCAAATGGATACGGGCTTATGGTCCGAGGCAGATCAGAAAAGAGAGAAAATAGGGGTTTCAAGAATAACAACAGTAATGGGAATCATCAGAATAACGGTAGTAACAGAAATCATGGGGGTCATCGATCCAAGTCAAGGTTCAGACATTAAAAGTTTTGCAATTATTGTAAGAAATAAGATCATTACAAAGATGAGTGCTACTCGCTAAAAAATAAGAACAACAAAGATAAGAACAGAGATAAGAATGACAAAGGCAATAGAGGTAAAGCAGGTACTGTGACAGATGGCTATGAATCAGTCGATGTAGTGGTTGTTGCTAATTCAGATTCGAGACAAGAATGGATTTTGGACTCTGGTTGTACTTTTCACATGTGCCTAGATAAGAGCTTGTTCAATTATCTTGAAGAGTAAGCTAGTTGTAATCTAAACTTAGAAGAAAAAAAGAAAAGAAAATAATGAGCCATAATTATTATTCAACGAAGTTTAATTATTCTTATTGCTTAATTGGTCCCTAAACTTATTTTCCACAAATTGGTCTCCGGATACTTTTTTGGCAAATTGGTCACCAACCATTAGTAATAGTGAAGGACTAACGATGACGAAAAAATCAAAGTTGGGGGACCAATTTACAAAAGTTCGGGAACCAATTTACCAAATTACTTATAGTTGAGGGGCTTGGAACGCAAATAAACCTTGACAAAATAGCATATTGTACTTTGTATTTTACTTTTTCAGTTTTTTCTAACTTTTTTGAACGGTTTGAAAAACACAAATAACTCTCAAATCTCATTTTTAATTCCATAAACATCAAATTAATCATTGGTAACAGCCATGAGGGTTGGTGGAATTTGAAATTCAAATGGTGTCTCTAAACTCTATAAATAAGAGTCTATCGCGTACTTGTAAAACATAATTTCTCTATCCATTAGAACACTTGGCTAGAAAACACCTAGAGGCTTGATAATTCTAGAAAGTTATTTTCGAAAAATTGTGAGAGTTCCCTTAGTGTTTGAGTTAGGGAGAAATAAACTTTTGGACAAAGGTTTCAAACCTCATATTATGATTAATAATAAAAGAAAAGGAATTTGAAGTATATATTTCTGCTTTTGATGAGAAAATAGAATTATAATTTCTCTACTGCAAGTTAAGAATCAAGTAGAGGACAAAAGATTAAAAGAAAAAAAAATAAAGGATATGTGTAGAAAAAATAATTATTTTATTATTAATTCATAAATGAGAATTTAAATTTCTAAATTTCATGAATGATTTATTTAAGAAAAAGAGGGAGAATTTTGAGACAAAAAAAAAAAAAAAGAGTCTATTCAATTAATTGCACAATTATCAATATTGTTATTAGCTTTGAAAAAAGAAATGATTAAAATTTGAGAGCATTTTGGTCATATCTAAAATAAGTTTGATCAAGATCAGTGCAATGTACTATTTTGGTCCATTTTGCAAAAGATTAAATCCAAAATGTCATTTAACAAAACATAAATATCAATTGAGTATTCAGGTAAAACACATAAATCAAATTAATATTTTTATTTTTTGTAATATTTCCTTTCACATAATTTATACATACCTATTTACTTCTTTACCAAATGTTATTGAAGCGTATAAGAATAATAATGATTTTTATCTTCTTTAATAATAAACAGATCATGAAAAAGATGGTATTCTACGTCATTGAGAAGCAAAACAAAAAATGCATAACTGAATGTTTTAACACAAAAGGAAAAAAAAAGAAAAAGAAAAGGAATTAGAAGTATATATTACTGCTTTTAATGAGAAAACAGAATCATAATTTCTATATGCAAGTTAAGAATAAAGTAGAGGACAAAAGATTAAAAAAAAAGAAAAAGAAAAGAATGTATGTTACTTGGTAAATGAGAAAAGTTGTAATTATCACTTTAGGTCAAAAAGAAACAAGAAAGGAATGAAAAGTTGTAATATGAATAAGAATGGTTTCATCTTTTATTTTCAATAAAGAGATGTGAAAAAGAAAGACTTCTATCATTGAGAAGTAAAAAAAAAAAAGTTTGGTGTAAGTTTTTACACACATTAGAAAAAAGAAAAAAGAAATTTGAGCTATATATTATTAAAAATTAGAATAAAATTTTCTCAGCTGAAGCAAAGTTTAAATTAGAGATACATAGAGATAGGTTGATCAAATAAATAAAAAGAATGTTATTACTTTATTTATTTATAAAGAATGTGAAAAAGAAAGGGGAATAAAGAGACGGGTAAACCATTTCTATTTTAGACCAAATTTATGGTAAAGATGTTTCTATAGTTATAATTTGTCATTGATGATATTTTTTTTTAATTATATTTATGTTTATTTTTCTTTTAACTGTTTGAAAGAATAAAACTTTAATTTTACAAGGTTTTTACTATATTTACATATCAAGATAAAAAAAATTGATGACTAAATTGTTATAGATCTATGGAAGAGAGTTATTCATTTATCTTCTACATGTGTATATTGTATTTTTATAGAAATATAATTATATATATCTGTGACTTATTTGTTTTAAAAATTCTTAACAAAAATTGCCCTTTGCATATTAATTTTATTTTGAATTAAAAATATAAAATTAAAAATTATGATTCGTATTAATTTTATTTTGAATTGAAAATATAAAATTAAAAATTATGATTTAGGTTTTCTATCATCAAAAAATTATTATTTTTAATTAAGAGTGTCTTTTTTTTGTATAATATATTATAGAGAGAATCTATTTTTAAGAAATAATCCATGATAACTTTGTAGTAATAATAATCTATAAGGTGTGTGAAAATAAATTTTAAAAATATATGAGAAGTTTATTTAAAAAGGAATAAAACACTTATGGGTGTAGTTAGAAGCAAACTTTAATTATTTCAAAAAAAAATTATTTTTATAAAATAACACCAATCTCCTCCTAAACTATTAAACAATAAAATTATATTATTTAATAGGAATATTTCTCTAAACACATCTAATATTTCTGTTATATACAATAATATCACCAATATTAGAAAAATTAAATTTGTGTATGCTATCATTGTAATTTTCTTGATTTGTAGCCAAATAATAATATTAAAAAAATATAACTATCTAGAATTTATATTAATATTATATATATAAAGCATTTGCATGAATATTAATATTATGATATTTTATTATTTTATTTTATAAAATCTCTTACAGGTAACACATTAGATTTTGCATGTTTTGCTTCTATTATATGAACTAGTCAAATATATATTCTAGTAGATAATTACTGGCTTATATATTCAATATATGAAGAGTTTAAATATGTAGGAAGATAGAACACTTTTAATAAATTTTACGTTTCTAAAATTTAAATTATATTTTTTTTATTAAAAATGATGAACTAATTAATATATAATAAAAATATAAAGGCTATGGATTTAAGTGATACAATTGATGAAGTTTTGGGGACCTCAATTACTATTTACTCAAATAAGAAAGTAATAAAAAAAGAAATATATTACTTAATTATGCCAAAAGAAACAAAAAATAAAAAGAATGAAAACTATGAAGTGCTTGTGAGATGGATAAACAATTTGTATTGTATTTATGAAGCTAATAAGAATTAGAATTATTTCTATCTTTTATGTTTAATAAATAGATGAAAAAGATAGTCGTCTACATCACTGAGAAGTAAAAAAAAACAATATAAGAAGGAGATGCATTGGATATTTTCTCTTTATAATTTTCTATAAATTAATTTTGTTGGTCAAATATAAGAAAGTAATAAAAAAATATATATTACATATAATGTCAAAAGAACAAGAAAAGAATGATACTTGTTGGTTGCTTATGAAATGAGCAAACAATTTTCATTTTAACAAAGTCAATAAGAATAAGAATATTCATCATCTTTAATAAAGAGAAACAAAAATTTTAAAAAATACATATAAAAAAAGGTTTTACTACTATTGATTTTATTGAGAAATTTTTTAAATATTCATATATTTTCTAATGAAGTTCATAATAAAGTAGAGATAGAGATAAAGGAAAAGGAAAAGGAAAAAGAAAAAAAAAAGTATATTACTTTATTTATTATCTTTTTTCTTTTTAATGAAAATAATAAATGTAAAAAATAATTATATATATTACAAATTTTTAATTTTTCAATATATAGAAATTTTTTCAAAAGACTGTTAATTATTTTGATTATTTAATAATAAATTGAGAGAATTGCAAAAGAGAAAAATACACAACAATGTATTATCAATGGGCAAATACTGATTGATATCAAATTATTATAATTGTTCTCAAAATATATGCTTCATACATACAGTAAAAAATTGTATTAAATAATTTGATGACTTTTTTTTTTGGATAACCTTGTATGAAAAGCATTTCATATTATAAAAGTTGTGCTAAAAGTAGTACTATATAATGGTATAACTAGCTTCATATGATTCTACATGTTTTGTTTTTATTGTCTGAACTAGTCAAATTGTGAGAATTGATGGAGAGTACTATTCAACATTTTAGTCATGAGCATAACCTACATGAATTTGTGAGACCACTTGCATTAAGTTGCAACATATGCCATCAGTTAATCATGGAATCATGAGATTTTTTCTGTTGCTTGCAATGTAGGTATGCAATCCACAAAATATGTGCCAAGTTCCCAGAACATATCAATATCTCGTTGCATCTACACCCTCTCAGCCTCCTTAGATCATCATTCGAGAGTTTTATTCGTTATTTTTATTGAAACGAATCTTTTACTGAAGAAGAATATGCTTACACTTGCAAAATGTGGTTTGATTCCACAACCCACAATAAAATAATAGTTTCCACGCTTTGAATATTTGAATCTTAGATTCTATATGTGATTTTGAGTGGAGGGTTTAAAATATCTAATACATATTAAAAGTAAATTTAAAACAATTGGCTCTTGTCTTGGTGAAATGATTAATATTAAAATTGGGCAAATAGTTTATTACTTTCTTGATATTTACAATTGAAAGTGGGCAGCTGTCTACCTTAAAAAAGATTATGTAATTCTTTTTTTTTAAATGTAAAGTAATAAGTTTAAAATAATTTTTATTATTAAAAATATTAAACTAATTAAAATATAAGTGATATATTAATGATTTTGGAAGTGTGTTAGAATAATAAATTTTAAAAAAAAAATATTTGATAAGAATATTTAAGTTAATTTACTAAATTAATTAATTAATAAGAATAGGAAGAGAAAGAAGTTGTCAATAGTATATGTCTGTATATATTGATTATTATTATTATTTTATAGTTGAGCACCGATCCAATGTGCAAACATTTCAAAATAATATTCTCCATTAGCTCAACTATAAAAATAAATAAAAATAGGGTTTATATTTTTTTGCACCCTGTGTTTTAAAAAATTTATTTTTGGATCCTATATTTTGTAAAATAGTTCAAATAGACCTTTAAATCAATTTTGATGAAGAAAAAATTGAATATAACAACACAGTTTTTAAGTATTTTGATTTTATTTTTATTTTGAATTGTTAGTTTGGTGAATTATTTATGATTTCAGTTGAGAAAACTTTGATCAAAATCGGGTTTAGGGTTCTATTTGAATAATTTTACAAAACATAGGGTCCAAAAAATAATTTGTCAAAATACAAGGTCCAAACAAATAATAAAACAAAATACAAATCCAAAAAAATATAAGCCTATAAAAATAAAATAGTATTAATAATAAATTCCATTGGCCAAAAAAGTCGAGGAAAAATGGAAAGTCAATCCTTTTGGAAATTACTAATTTACTTTGATATTCTAAGAAATTCTTGCACGTTACTTATTACCAGTGGCCGAAATTGAAGGTCAAAATCGTAATTTCGTGTTGTTAAGTTGAAAACGAACTATCTCAGTAGTAGTAGGACTGACTTCATTACAAACAAACACAAATACAAACAAACAATCGCCCTCAAGGAGAGGACATCAGCAACACTACAAGGAGCACACTTTCCTCACAAAGATCCTCTCATTTTCTTTCATTTTCTTTTGAGTAAAGCTACTAACTCTATAAACTATATCTCTTTTTATCATATCTACAATTACATTCACTCTATGAGAGTAACTATTAAAAAAACAAGTATTCCTATTTTGCCAAATGTAATAAATTGTTGTTGAAAAAACTGCTGCTACAATCTCTGCCTTAACACCATTGCTCATATCTTCAATCCAACGGGTCCAATCTCTGAACCGTAAAGACCAATTGCAGCCAATCCAAGCTTGGATCTAGTGCACAACCTGCTGAGAGAAATCACAATTAAAAAATAAATGATCATGATTCTCTTCAGTCTTTCCACAAACCGGGAAAAGGTAGCAGTCTAGATGCATAAGCACCTTTTGCAAGTGATCCCGGGTTAACAAATTATCATTCACAGCTTGCCAAATTATAAAACAATGCTTTGGCACACTCATCCTATTCCACACAAAGTGTTGGTAGTTGACTTTATCTTGGTGGATAAAACTCTTATAAAGCATACCAATAACCTACCAACTTGAATCTGACTTAAGTTGGTATTGCCAAAAACATTGGCCTTTTAAGTAGACATTATTTATCCACTTCACCCACAAAGTCTCATGTTGGTGACTAATGACCCAAACATATTTAGCAAGCATTGCCTTGTTCCACTTAGCTCCTTCACCAAAACCCAAACCCCCAAAAGCTTTTGGCAAGAAAACTTTGGACCGGAGGTAAGATGGAAGTTACTTCTGGTACCGTTGTTACCCCACATGAACCACATGCATAATCTGTCAACCTCTTTGACAATACTTTGAGGGAGCAAGAATATATTCATCCAGTAGTTCCGCAAACCCAACAGGACAGAAGGTATGAGTTGGGACCTCCCTGCATAAGAGAGATGCCTACTTGCCCAAGTGTGAAGCCTTAGCTTAATCTTTCTGAGAATCACTCCACAATCTGCCGCTTTCCATTTTTTTGGCCTCATAGGAACCCCAAGGTATTTAAAAGGAAATGTTCCCTCTTCAAACTGCAATACCTGAAGCAAATTGACCTTGTTAGCATTCAAAACACCTCCAAAGTACACTTGCGATTTGCTTAGGTTAGCCTTCAACCCTGTACTGCTGCAGAAGTCATCGAATATCTTTTTAACACACTGACCAGAGCCTCTGTTAGCTTTATAGAAAATAATTAGACCATCTGCAAAGCAGAGGTTGATGATCTTGAGGCTTTTACACAAAGGATGAAACCTAAAATCATGTTGCTGAGCCCCTAGCTGAAGCAATTGAGTGAGGTATTCCATAATCAGTACAAACAATAATGGGGAGATAGGGTCTCCTTGGCGAAGACCCTTAACACCCTGAAAACCCCCTTGCAATCTTCCATTCATCATGAGAACATAAGAAGTGCTACGAAGACACACCATGACCCAATGAATGAACCTGGTAGGAAATCTCAGACAGACCAGCAGCCTCTCCAGAAAGCACCAATTAACTGTATCATAGGCTTTGCTTAAGTCTATCTTCAAAGCACACCTCGGGGAAGTATTCTTCCTATTGTAATTCTTGATCAAATCATGAAATATGAGAATATTATGAGCTAGAGACCTCCCTTTTACAAAAGCACCTTGATTCTAACTGACCAGGTTAGGAAGAACTTCCGAGAGCCTACTACAAATCAATTTTGAAATACACTTATATAAAGTGTTGCAGCACACAATAGGTCTGTAGTCAACTGCACTGCTAGGCATATAAATTTTTGGCACCAGAGCTAGCACTGTTTCATTAAGCTCTGCAGGAATCTTCCCAGTGTTAAAGAACTCAAGAATTGCCTCTGAGATTTCATCACCTATGTCCTGCCACATTGCCTTGTAAAACTTAGAGCCATAGCCATCAGGGCCTGGAATTTTTGTGCCCGGAATGCTAAACAAAGCCTTTTTAACATCAGCTTTACTAAACTTCCTAATAAGTCTCAACTGCATCTCAATATCAAGACAAGGACCAAAATCAATGCATTGAGAATTAATAGGACTCGTTGCTGAACTGGTGCTTCCCATAAATCCCCTGAAATGATCCAAGAAATGTTGAACAACTTCAGTGTAATCATCAATTACAACCCCCCGCTCATTCTAAAATGAAACAATTCGATTCTCCTCTCTCCTTTTTTTAATGCAAGCATGAAAGTACGAGTTGTTGTCATCACCCTTCTACTGCCAAGTTACTTTGCTACGTTGAATAAAAAAGCTTCTATACATAGCAGAGTGATGTTGATACCTGAATGCAGCAAGCTTTTCAGCCTCCTGAACTGAGTTATCTGTTGGGGCTAGTAAGGGCCAGTTGATACTCACCTTTAGCTTGATGATATCCCTGCTCTACATCTCCAATTTCATCCCTGTTGAAGGCTCTCAAAGCATGCTTGAGCCGGAGCAGCTTCTTAATCATACCCTGCAATCCCCTCACTGCCATAGGTTTGTTCCAGTTACCCTTAACAACATCCTTGAACCCTCTGTGAGCAATCCAAAGATTAAAAAATCTTAATGGTTTTGTGCCCAAATTTCCATGTTTGTGACTTTTAATTAGGCAATAACAGTGATCCGAGGTAACATCCCATTGGAATTCAGCAATAGTGTTAGGCAATTCATCCACCCAATCTTCATTAGTAAAAGCATGATCAATCTTTGAGTATACCCTATCCCCTTCATCCTGCTTATTAGACCAGGTATATTTAGAGCCAATGCTCTTGAGAGCAGCCATCTGAATTTGAGCTAGCCAGGCAGCAGAGTCAAGAAGCTCAGCATCACTTATTGTCTTCCCACCAGCTTTGTCATCAAAGTTAAAAACAGCATTGAAGTCTCCTACAATCAGCCAAGGCTTTACAGGTAAAGGTGTATAAGAAAGACCCTTCCACATCTCCAATATCTCATCAATGGTGTTTAGGCCATACACAAAAGTGACCAAGAAAACCATATGCATACCTGTTAATTTAACCAAATAGTGAACAATCTGCTGGTGTTCCATCAGGACTTGAACTTTGATAAAAGACTTCTGCCAAATAACTAAAATTCTTCCTTCTGTGACATTACTGCAGTAATAATCCCAGCCAAGGAACAATTTAGCCATCATATCATCAACTTTATCCTTCTTCAATTTATTCTCTAATAAGGCACCAATCCCAACTTTGTTCATCTTCAAGAGACTCAAGATATCACACTGCTTATCCCTCTTATTCATACCCTTGACATTCCAACTAATTATATTGGAGCAGTCCATCAACCTCTGAATGAGTTGATTTCCCTTTTTTCTTTCCTTTCCCCTGTTCTTGAAGAACATTGAAAGCATTCTGTATTTTAGCTGAATCAGTCACCACTAACTTCCCTATGATCTTTGAGTTCCCAACTCTCTTAGGAATCTCCCAATTTTCTTTGTTATCTTGCTCAGGAGTTAAGAGATTTTTCTGTTTATTTCCCCATTCCTTAGCTACCCTTTGAATCTCTACCCCTGCCTCTTCTTGTTTCTCACCAGATTCCTTAGTAGCATTAGGTTCCCCAGCTGAATCTCCTGAAATTTCAGCAGTTGCCTTAATCTCAGTTTCAACATTAGTTTCAGCAGTCTTCTTTTCAATCACACTCTTCTTTGCCCAAAACTTTGGACCATTTTTCTTGCATTCTTCCATGTTATGCCAAAGCCCTTGCAATTGTTACATTTGATGGGGAGCCATTCATACTCATCAAACTGTTCTTGCACTTGGCCTTTCTCATTCACAAAGTAAATAATAAACGAGGGATCATCTGTTATCTCCATTTCAACCAAAACTCTAGCAAATCTAATCATGGATCTTTCCTTAGTGAACTTGTCCACCATAATTGGTTTCCCTATGGTGCTAACTAAGGTACTAAGGCATTTTTGGCCCCAATATTGAAGCCCTAGATTAGGCAATCTGATCCAAAGAGGCACAGAACGAACTAACCTCACTGTGTCTAAATCTTGAGTCCAGGGTCGCACTATAACTGGTTTCTTGTCAAACTGCACAATTCCAGTTTCCAGCACTAAATCTCAAGTAGCCTCATCATTGAATTTGACAATGGTGTGTCCCATGTTCATTCGCACAACTCGTTCAATGCCAAGGTGTCCCCAGATAGGTTTAACAAAGCCTTCGAAAACTGAAAATTGGGGATTAGCTCCCATCACCATACATATCACCACAGAGTTCCAATTTTGAGCTTGCTCTGCAACCTCTACCATATCAATTTGAGCAACTCGCTTTCCATTTTTCATCATCGGTTCCTCATAATGAAGCTTGGCCACCACACTAATCTGATGTTTTTCTTTGAGTTTTGCCCAATGAGATTGAGCTGAAGATTGAAAGTCTTCCTTCTCAGCTTCCTTAGCCCAATTCATCTTCGACAATTCTTCCTCTGAGCTCTTCAGACCACCATGGACTGAGCTCTCATGCATCTTCGATAATGGGTTATTCATCAGTTCCTTTTCTCCAATCATTTGCATTAGCAAGTCTAACTCTGGAAACGCAATCCGCTCTTGTTCCTTATTTGGAGATTCATTCACAATCGTGATTTCCTGGTTTGAAGGGGGCTCCTAGATTCGAGCTCGAGATGCAGGCTTTCGAGCAACCTTCTTCTTCTTCATCGCAGGAGAGAAGAGAGGTTCTACGCACGCCTCTTATTATTATAATCTAGTATTATTGTTTCTTGTTAACTAATAAACTGACATCAAAGAAAATTAATTCACACAATAAATTTACAAAAAAAAAAAAAAAACTGTAAATTATACAATCAAAATCAAAGATGTGGAAACGAGGCCTTCAAAAAATGAACGAATGGCTTAGAATATTCTACGCTTCAAGATCTTCACGACCAACCAAGCTTCAGGCGGAGGAGGGAGGGTTCGAAATGGCGGCGGCGTGGAGGAGCTGCTGGGCGCAAGAGAGCTGATCGACAAGGGAGACGATCCGCGCATGGTAAGTACGTGCCTGATCGACGGCCTCGGCTTCGAGCTCACCAAGCTGAGAGCAAAGCCTTTCCTCGGCGCCCTCGGCGATGCGGAGCCTCTTCCAAGCTTTGAGAAGCTCCGTCTGTAACGACCCTAAGGTAGAGTACGTCCGCCACATACTCGTAATTCTAGGGTTTACGAGTATGTTAGGCACTTGACCAAATGAATTAAATAAAAAGATACTAACAAATACAACAAAATTTAAAACTTTTATATAAACTTATTAATAGAAATTATTACACGTATGAATACTATAAACTTAATGTATCCATATGAAAAACTCTAAACCACTATTGCATTGCTAATGAGTCCGTGCTCCACAAGTTGCTCAACATCTAAAGCCACACCTGGAAAAATGTTGGAAAATAACATAATGAGCTAACGCTCAGCAAGAAAATCTCATGCATACACATACACATGAATGTCGTGAGTTTGTAGTGCACATATACTAGTATGCTGACTTATATACTTATGCATTTCATTTATTGCTCATGCACTTTCCAACTTTACTTTTATGCTCTTTCTTTTAGTTTCACATTTTTATGGGCCCAATATCACTTGTGCACACTGTTTGATTCGGCAAATGCCTGCAGGGCTTATAACACATATCATATAGAATCCCATGGGTTCTCCTCCAGCTAGCCATCATCTCAGCTAGGCTCATCATAACACTCATTTCATCGTTGCCATAGCTGCCATACTTATTACACATATGGAGGAGAAAGACGGAAACATGGCAAACATATCTGAATGGTCAACTCTGACCTAGCCCACACTAGTGGGCAGCCAATATAAGTCTTATAGACCTCCGTCTTCATCATTGCACTTACTTAATTGCTTCATCGAAACAGTGGCACCCTTTTTAACATCTTCTTATCACTTTGCTTAAGCCTTGTGTCATTAAAATGTTCACTTCACATAAGACATTTCAAGGCATTTCACAATTTTCCTCATATTTATATGCATGGTCTTATATCACATAACTGTACATGCCATGCATACATGCTGATGCTGAAATGTCAATGTTCATGTTCATGATTCATGTTTGATGGTATTCAATCAAGGCATTGTATCACATCTCATATAACTCAAAACATCTTTAGTCATAATACATGAAGCTTTGGGTTGGTGGCGTTGTTATACCTTAACGTAGAGCTATGGCTCAGGTCTAAGGTTTCCAGCCTAAAAACTTAAACGTTTCATATATCATAACATATAACAAATCATGAACATAAAGTAATCCACATATCCATCAACATAAGAACACATACTTGCACATAATTCATATCATTCTTAACCAAGTAAGACATCTTTCACATATCACGGAATTCATCAATTACATATCACACAACACCCTTATGGTGTTCATATAACCATTCTTCACATACTTATCATATGCATCATCATCATACCATACTTAACTCATTAGATGTACACATTCAATGTAGTCATGTATCTTACACTTAAGCACGAAAGGTGAGATTTACTTACCTTAGGTCCTTAGCTTATTTTAAAATTGCTCAGCAAGAATCAATCAATCAAATCCATACAAATCCTATTCAAGGCACATCATTTATTAAATTCTATCAAAATCGTAAATATACACTATCGATATTGTATATTAACAATACCATAAACTATATGAATGATAATAATAATTATTATCAACGTAATACAAATAACTCTTCATATAAAACCATGCTTTAAACCTTGCTCATAAGATAATGTACTCTTATGATAATAATAATAATAATAATAATAATAATAATAATAATAATAATAATAATAATAATCACAACAACAATAATAATTATCGTCTATAAATAAATTTATTTCAATATTAATAATAAAATACTTCAATAGCAATACGTACATGAATGTATATATTCAAATAGTCATTTTATAAAAGAAATTATATATTTAACATAAAATTGTAATAATCGATATTGTGATAATAATATAATTATAAATATTTATATTATTACTAATTAGTCATAACATCAATCCAATGATATAATAAATATACTTTTTCCAAAATTTACTGGTCTTACAAATATCAATAACTGTAAGAAACTAATATTTGATATTATTTTAAATATTCAAATATTAACAAAATATTAATATATAAGAATAATTGTTAAATAATAGGTTTACTATAAATCACACTTTTCATATATATATATATATATATATGAAACTATATTCTTGATTTACTTAACAAAATAATAACAATAATAATTAAAATTACTTAATCATAAAAATTTCCATATTAATATAAAATCAATTAAATATGTATTTTTATACTTTATTTAATATCTAATATTTTCTAGGAAATTGGACAGCACAACGGCTATAAAGTGGAAAATCCCAAAATCAAAACCTGTATAAAAATACATATAATCCCAGACAGCCAGTAAATTACAGAAAATATTCCATATATCAATAATATATAATTATATACTATAAATACACATAATAACAATTACTCTAATCAATAACAATTAAATCACAATATAGGTCAAAGAAATTATACCACAATGATCGGGTTCCACAACAAGTCAAACGGTGATTTTCTGAAACTCAAAACGTACTTCGGAACCTCGAACACTAAGTTTCGACCGTCGGTCTACGGTGGATCACGATGGCTCGTGATGGGCCCACCACCCAACTATGGTAGATGTAGGAACAAGTTATTGGGTTTTGAAGCCCACAACACGAGGAGCACGATGGTGGTGACGGATCGACAAACGGATGCCCGAGGTGGCCGAATCGCAACTTTGAAGTCGCGGGGTGGCCGAACTTAAATCGAGTGGTTGAGGCGTTTAATCGGCGAGTGAGCTCTAGATTCCCGCGTGGGATGATAGTTCGGAGGCCTTTGAATCCAACGGTCCGGCGCGTGGCTAAAAGTGGTGGCTGGAAAGTACTCCTGCGTCGTCGGCAACAGTAGCACGTAGAGAGAGAGAAAGAGAGAGAGAGAGAGAGTTTCAGAGGAGAGAGAGAGAGGGGCTCGGGTAAAAAGAAAGGCTGAAGCCTTTTATTTATTTATTTATTTATTTTTTTAAAATTACACTTGGACCCAAAATACTAAAATTCTTTTCAAATAAGCCCTTTAGCAAAACTTTCTTAATTTTATAAAAATCCCCAATTAAAATTATATGACATTTGGGTCCAATACTTGACTACTCAAGTTTCTCTCTCTTTAATCTCATTAAAACATAAAATGATATTTTAAACACTATTTTTCCATTACTATTTCTTAAATTTGTAAACTTGTACATTTTATGTATTAAAACTCTGATTTATAATAAAAAAAATGTATAATAAAAATGTTGGATATTACATCGTCGTCATCTCCTCCTCTCTCTCCTGGCTCCACCTCAGCTCTTGCTCCAGCTCCTCGTTCCTCTTCTTATGCGTTTGGTCTTCGAACGACTTTTGATTGGTCACTGCCATTATTATCTTCTTCTTCTTCTTCCTCGAATTTTCAACTGAAATCTCTGGCTATTGTTGAGTTCTGGTAACTCTCTCAACACGCTTTTTATAGATGAGCAGATTTTTATTTGCTTCTGTATAAAAAAAAAATTAAATTGCCATGGTGCTGCTGTATGGTAATACTTAAAAAAAATAGTTTTTTTATTTAATTAATTAAAATTTTGACAAGCATAATTAAAATAATTAATTATTTATTTATTATTTTTAAAATTTTTAATTAAAATTCATTATATTTTAAAAATAATTTTTTTAAAAATTTTTTAAAACTGCTTTTCACTTTTTATTTCTTTTATTTTTTTAAACAAACAATAAAAATAAAAGTTATCAAACAAATTTATTATTTTTTATTTTTAAAAACAAAAAACAAAAATAGTTACGAAAAATATTTTAATTTTTTAAAAATAAAAATAATATTTCAATTTGTGTTTAAAAAATTCAAAAACAAAAATTTTACCAAACACAACCTATATTAATTTTCTTCTTACTTTCTATTTAGGATAAAATGATAAATGAATTGTGAATTTGTGATTTGTTCTTTGCTAACTTCAATAGACTATGAATGAAGCTAAAGCTATTATTGTATATATATAAAAAAAAAACTTTTGATTAAGGAAATAAAAATTTGGGACAATTTTTGGGTAGGAATATTATTTTTGAACTTGCCCATTGAGGTATTTTTATTTTGACACGTAAAAAAATTATTATATGATTTAAGAAATTCTAAATAATTTATAATAATGAAATTAGAGTTCAAATGATGAGTTGTACGCGTGTTTGATTGTTTTTATATGCTTGTAAAATAGACTATTCGCAACACGATCCAACACTCTCAATTATTTATAATTTTTTTAAAAATTGATGGGATGTATGTTGTAACTATCATACTATCTAAAAATTTAAATTAATTTGACAAATTATGTGTTTTCATTTTAATTGGTTTAATATGATAAAAGTTTAGGGTTAAATGAAATAAAAGGACGAAGTGGATTGAATTATTGTTGAATTTCTATAGTGGGAAATAGTATTACGAGAAGAATAAAATAGAGGAATATTCTCTATACTCTTATGTCTCTTCTATATAAAAAGTGTGTAGATATTGTAAAGTTTTGGTTTTAACGGTTTTTTATTTTTTTTTGGTTAATTTTAACGGAATATTCTTATTGTAAACATGACTTAAACTTAAATAAAATTAAATAAATTAATATTAGAAACTAAAAATAGTTGATACATGCATATTACTGTTTACACTATGACTTTTTCTATAATTAATTTATTCTTAAATATTGTTGTATTATATATATATCATATAACTATATAAATATATATTTATGTCGACGTTGTGTTTAAATGTTATATATGTAGAAATTATTGATATAAATATTTATATATATTATAGAACTATAATTCACTTTATTATATATATATATAATAGTGAACCAGTTTTTATTAAAATTATAGACAATATTTACAACTTTAAAATTAAACAAACTTGCATTGTAAATTGCTTTTACATAGTATATATTAAAAAAGAGTAATTTATTATCTTATATGTCTGCTAAAGGTCAAATAAACAAGGCAAAAATAATTATAATAATACACGAGTGTATGATGATGTATTGTATATAAATAAGTAGAGTAGTGTAATTAACCACTAACCACATTATAATTTAAAAAATAAAATAAAAAGTGTTTGGCAACATAGTTTTTTATAGTCAATTTGAAAACACATCTGATACAGAAAATAGTTTATATAGTGTCCCCAATAAATATTAAAAATATTACTATTTTTTCTACCACAGATTCAAAACATTATAGTGTGCTATTTAGTTTATGATTTTTATTTTAAGTACGTAAATTGAATATTACAATTTTAATAATGATTTTGATTCTAATGAGATAAGTTTTTTTTTATTATTTTCAAAATTGTTTATGTTTATATTTATTTGTATTTTGAGCTAATAATTATGATGGAATATTAAATGAGATTGAGTAAGATAATTGTTATTTGTATATGAATTATTTAAATTATTATGTATGGAGGTTGTTTAGGATGGATATTAGGTAGTGTAGTATGATGATGTTGATAAGTTGGATGATTGGTGGGACAAGGAAGAGTTATGTTTTCAATTTTTATGTGTGTAGGAAAAGAGGAGACAAGGTAGTAAGTTAGTAGTAAAAGACTTGATTTGGCTACTCAAGCTTGGTTACAATTTGGAGGCTTGATGGGGTATTTATAGTTGCTTACCCCTACATTTAATTTTATCTAGATTATTCTAGTTCTGTATGTTTTACAACTTTTCTAGACTTTTCTAATTGATTTACATTCTTCTTGATTGGTTACTTCTAGTTTTCTAAATATTCTAGGCTTTTCTAGATTTCTAAAATTTTCACTAGAATATTCTAAGATACAAATATTCTAGAAATGTGTAGCACATTTTAACACTCCTCCTTGGTACACATTTCGGTAACTCCGATCATGTCTCGCAGTAGCTCGAACTTGCCTCTTGGTAGTGCCTTTGTGAATATGTCTGCTACCTGCTCTTCAGTCTTGCAGTGCTTGAGCTCGATTTCTTTATTTGCTTCTGCTTCCCTGATGAAATGGTACTTGATGCTTATATGCTTAGTTCTACTGTGAAATACTGGATTTTTCGCCATTGCTATAGCTGATTTGCTATCGCAATATATCTTTGTAGCTTCCTTCTGTGATTCTCCCATGTCTTCTAGTATTTTTTTAAGCCATATAGCTTGGCTTGTAGTCATTGCTGTTGCAATGTACTCTGCTTCAGCTGATGATTGTGCAACTGTTGCTTGTTTCTTTGAGGCCCATGAAAATATTCCAGATCCAAGTGTGAAGGCATATCCTGACGTACTTTTCATGTCGTCCATGGATCCTGCCCAGTCACTATCTGTGTAGCCAATCAGTTTTGACTCATTCATGACTTCGTACCAGATTCCGTAAAGTTTTGTTCCTTGAAAGTATCGAAGGATTCTCTTGGCTGCTCCGTAGTGAACTTGACTTGGATCATGCATGAATCTCGATAGAAGACTAACTGCGTACATTATGTCTGGTCTTGTAGCAGTTAGATAGAGTAGGCTGCTGATTAGACTTCGAAATTTTGATTCATCTGCTTTTGGTGAGCCATCTTCCTTCTTGAGAGCTTTGTTGTTGTCTAATGGAGTTGATATAGTCTTGCATCCCTCCATTTTGAATTTCTTCAATAGTGTCTCCGTATACTTCTTTTGTGAGATGAAGATCCCATCTTCTTTTTGAGTTATTTCGATCCCAAGAAAGTAGTGCATGAATCCCAGGTCGGTCATCTCAAAATCTTTCATCATGTCTTCTTTAAACTTCTTTATCATCTTCTCATTATTGCTTGTGTAGATGAGATCATCAACATATAAGGAGACAATAAGTGTTTCATTCGTACCTTGAGTTTTGATATAGAGTGTTGGCTCACTTTTGCTCTTCCTGAATCCTTGTTCAGTAAAGTAGTGGCCGATTCTACTGTACCAGGCTCGCGGAGCTTGCTTTAAGCCATACAAGGCCTTTTTCAACTTGAGAACTTTATCTTCCTGTCCTTGCACCACGAATCCTTGAGTTTGTTCCACGTATATTTCTTCTTCGAGAAAGCCATTAAGAAATGCCGACTTAACATCGAGTTGAAAAATCTTCCATTTCTTCTGTGCGGCTAGAGCTATCAATGCCCTTATTGTGTCGAGGCGGGCAACTGGAGCAAATGTTTCGTTGTAGTCGACTCCGTATTGTTGTGAGTATCCTTTCGCAACTAATCTTGCTTTGTGCTTTTGGATAGAGCCATCTGCGTTTAGCTTTGTTTTGTAGACCCACTTGACTCCTATAGTATCTTTGTCTCGTGGACGATCTACAAGCTCCCAAGTCTCATTCTTTTCAATCATCTTTATCTCTTCATTCATGGCTTGTCTCCATACTTCTTGCTGTTGAGCTGCTTCAAAACTTTCTGGCTCCATAAGCACTAGGTTGCATGTCTCATAGATCTCAGCAAGCGGTCTTGTTCGCCTTACTGGTGAGTCTGGCGGGGATTCTATGACTTGTGTCGGTTCCTCTGTGGTTGGCTGAGTTGGAACTTCATTTTGATCTGTTTCTTGTCTTGGCGGTAGAGGAATATTGACTGTCTTTCTTTCAACTTCTTGTGTCTCCCAGTTGTATGCAGCATCTTCGTCAAATTTTACGTCTCGGCTGATTATTAGTTTATTTGATTCCAAGCTATAGACTCGATAACCTTTTGATTGAGTACTATAGCCTAAGAAGATTCCTTTTTCAGTCTTCTCATCAAGCTTGCCTCTTTTCTCTTTTGGAATGTGAGAGTAGCATATGCAGCCGAAGACTTTGAGATGCTTTGCTGATGGCTTACGTCCGCTCCAAGCTTCGATCGGCGTCTTATTCTGCACGGCTTTGGTTGGACATCTGTTGAGCAAGTAGACTGCAGTGCTTACTGCCTCTGCCCAAAATCGTTTTGGGAGACCTTTCTCTAGTAGCATGGCTCTTGCTGCCTCTATAACAGTCCTGTTTTTCCTTTCAGATACGCCGTTTTGTTCTGGTGCGTATCCAACAGTGAGTTGGTGCTCCATCCCTTCATCTTCACAGAACTTGTTGAATTCATTAGAAGTGTATTCTTTGCCTCTATCACTTCTAATTGTCTTGATGTAGTGACCGCTTTGTTTTTCGACACGGGATTTGAATTTTTTGAAAATATCGAAGACTTGCAACTTTTGTTGCATAAAATAAACCCATGTCATTCTAGTAAAGTCATCAATGAAGAGAATGAAATACCTGTTTTGGTCATTTGATGGAGTGCGCATTGCCCCGCAGACGTCAGTATGGACCAGCTCCAGTGGTTTTTTGGCTCTCCAAGTTTTGCCGGATGGGAAAGGTTGTCGATGTTGTTTCCCGAGCATGCATCCTTCGCAGACTGTGTTGATCTCCTTAATTACTGGGAGGTCTCGCATCATATTCTTCTGCTTGAGGATCTTTAGCCCATGGAAGTTAAAGTGACCGAACCTTCTATGCCATAACCACGACTCATCTGTTTGTGCTTGCATTGCCACACTGCTTGCATATCTCCATTGTATAGGAAAGCATCTGTTTTCTTTCATTTTTACCTTTGCAATTTGAAAGGATTTATCTTGCTTATCATAGATTGTGCAAGAATTTCCTTCAAAATGCAAAGAGTACCCTTTTTCAATCATTTGGCCTACACTAAGTAGGTTTTGATCGATGTTGGGTACCAAGAGTACATCATTGATGTATCTCTTGCCTTTTTTAGTGTCAGTGGCAATGGTGCCTTTGCCGACTGCTTCCATGAAGTCACCATTATCGATTTTGACTTTAGTCTTGGATTTATCAAGACTACAAAAGATGCTTTCATTTTTCGTCATGTGGTTACTACAACCACTATCAAGATACCAAGTATCTTTTCCTTCTTCTGTTGCAGCTTGGCAGACATAGAAGAGATTACTTTCATCATTTTTCTCTTCGGAAAAATTAGCTTGATGGGATTTCTTTAAACGACAAGTTTTTTCAGTGTGGCCAAATTTTTTACAATTTTGGCACTGTGGTTTTCCTTTAAACCAGCAGTCTTTCTCCAAGTGACTTTTTCTTTTACAAATGCCACATGGAGGATACTTGTCGTTATTTTCTTTTTGTTTTTCTTGTGTCTTTTTCCCATCAACTTTTGGTTTTTGAGACCGCGGATTGATTTTAGACTGAAAGGCATTTTCAACTTCACTTTCCTTATGCCTTTCTCGTCTACTTTCATAAGCTTCAAGAGAGCCCATTAGTTCAGTTGGTGATAGAGTTTCTAAATCTTTAGTTTCCTCTATCACAGAAACTATTGAATCATATTTTTCTGTACAAGAAATTAGTATCTTTTGTACTATATTCTTGTCAGAAATTATTTCTCCGTAGGCTCCCATTTGATTTACTATTTCTTTAATTCTAGAATAGTAATCTTTTGCAGTCTCATTATCTTTCATTTTAAGATTTTCAAAATTTCTTATAAGCTTTTGTAGTCTAACAGTGTGTACCTTAATTGTTCCTTGGAACTCCTCCTGCAGCGTGTCCCATGCTTCTTTTGCCGTTGCTACGCCCATAATCCGTGGAAAAAGATTGTCTGCCATAGCTTGCTGCAAGCAGTATAATGCATGAGAATCCTTTTGTTGACTCTTCTCCATTACCTTCTTTTGATCTTCCGAAAGAGATGTAATGTCTTCCGGAATAGTGACTCCCTCTTCAATAATTTTCCATAGATTTTGTGATCGAAAATAGGTCCTCATTTTGATGGACCAAAAATCATAGTTTTCTCCATGGAAAATTGGAAGAGGTAGAGAAGAGCGGTTGGACTCCAAACTCATGTTGATGAGCGGAAAAGATTACGCCCAGTGATATGATCGAACGGAGCTCTGATACCACTGATGGAATGTTAAATGAGATTGAGTAAGATAATTGTTATTTGTATATGAATTATTTAAATTATTATGTATGGAGGTTGTTTAGGATGGATATTAGGTAGTGTAGTATGATGATGTTGATAAGTTGGATGATTGGTGGGACAAGGAAGAGTTATGTTTTCAATTTTTATGTGTGTAGGAAAAGAGGAGACAAGGTAGTAAGTTAGTAGTAAAAGACTTGATTTGGCTACTCAAGCTTGGTTACAATTTGGAGGCTTGATGGGGTATTTATAGTTGCTTACCCCTACATTTAATTTTATCTAGATTATTCTAGTTCTGTATGTTTTACAACTTTTCTAGACTTTTCTAATTGATTTACATTCTTCTTGATTGGTTACTTCTAGTTTTCTAAATATTCTAGGCTTTTCTAGATTTCTAAAATTTTCACTAGAATATTCTAAGATACAAATATTCTAGAAATGTGTAGCACATTTTAACACTCCTCCTTGGTACACATTTCGGTAACTCCGATCATGTCTCGCAGTAGCTCGAACTTGCCTCTTGGTAGTGCCTTTGTGAATATGTCTGCTACCTGCTCTTCAGTCTTGCAGTGCTTGAGCTCGATTTCTTTATTTGCTTCTGCTTCCCTGATGAAATGGTACTTGATGCTTATATGCTTAGTTCTACTGTGAAATACTGGATTTTTCGCCATTGCTATAGCTGATTTGCTATCGCAATATATCTTTGTAGCTTCCTTCTGTGATTCTCCCATGTCTTCTAGTATTTTTTTAAGCCATATAGCTTGGCTTGTAGTCATTGCTGTTGCAATGTACTCTGCTTCAGCTGATGATTGTGCAACTGTTGCTTGTTTCTTTGAGGCCCATGAAAATATTCCAGATCCAAGTGTGAAGGCATATCCTGACGTACTTTTCATGTCGTCCATGGATCCTGCCCAGTCACTATCTGTGTAGCCAATCAGTTTTGACTCATTCACGACTTCGTACCAGATTCCGTAAAGTTTTGTTCCTTGAAAGTATCGAAGGATTCTCTTGGCTGCTCCGTAGTGAACTTGACTTGGATCATGCATGAATCTCGATAGAAGACTAACTGCGTACATTATGTCTGGTCTTGTAGCAGTTAGATAGAGTAGGCTGCTGATTAGACTTCGAAATTTTGATTCATCTGCTTTTGGTGAGCCATCTTCCTTCTTGAGAGCTTTGTTGTTGTCTAATGGAGTTGATATAGTCTTGCATCCCTCCATTTTGAATTTCTTCAATAGTGTCTCCGTATACTTCTTTTGTGAGATGAAGATCCCATCTTCTTTTTGAGTTATTTCGATCCCAAGAAAGTAGTGCATGAATCCCAGGTCGGTCATCTCAAAATCTTTCATCATGTCTTCTTTAAACTTCTTTATCATCTTCTCATTATTGCTTGTGTAGATGAGATCATCAACATATAAGGAGACAATAAGTGTTTCATTCGTACCTTGAGTTTTGATATAGAGTGTTGGCTCACTTTTGCTCTTCCTGAATCCTTGTTCAGTAAAGTAGTGGCCGATTCTACTGTACCAGGCTCGCGGAGCTTGCTTTAAGCCATACAAGGCCTTTTTCAACTTGAGAAATTTATCTTCCTGTCCTTGCACCACGAATCCTTGAGTTTGTTCCACGTATATTTCTTCTTCGAGAAAGCCATTAAGAAATGCCGACTTAACATCGAGTTGAAAAATCTTCCATTTCTTCTGTGCGGCTAGAGCTATCAATGCCCTTATTGTGTCGAGGCGGGCAACTGGAGAAAATGTTTCGTTGTAGTCGACTCCGTATTGTTGTGAGTATCCTTTCGCAACTAATCTTGCTTTGTGCTTTTGGATAGAGCCATCTGCGTTTAGCTTTGTTTTGTAGACCCACTTGACTCCTATAGTATCTTTGTCTCGTGGACGATCTACAAGCTCCCAAGTCTCATTCTTTTCAATCATCTTTATCTCTTCATTCATGGCTTGTCTCCATACTTCTTGCTGTTGAGCTGCTTCAAAACTTTCTGGCTCCATAAGCACTAGGTTGCATGTCTCATAGATCTCAGCAAGCGGTCTTGTTCGCCTTACTGGTGAGTCTGGCGGGGATTCTATGACTTGTGTCGGTTCCTCTGTGGTTGGCTGAGTTGGAACTTCATTTTGATCTGTTTCTTGTCTTGGCGGTAGAGGAATATTGACTGTCTTTCTTTCAACTTCTTGTGTCTCCCAGTTGTATGCAGCATCTTCGTCAAATTTTACGTCTCGGCTGATTATTAGTTTATTTGATTCCAAGCTATAGACTCGATAACCTTTTGATTGAGTACTATAGCCTAAGAAGATTCCTTTTTCAGTCTTCTCATCAAGCTTGCCTCTTTTCTCTTTTGGAATGTGAGAGTAGCATATGCAGCCGAAGACTTTGAGATGCTTTGCTGATGGCTTACGTCCGCTCCAAGCTTCGATCGGCGTCTTATTCTGCACGGCTTTGGTTGGACATCTGTTGAGCAAGTAGACTGCAGTGCTTACTGCCTCTGCCCAAAATCGTTTTGGGAGACCTTTCTCTAGTAGCATGGCTCTTGCTGCCTCTATAACAGTCCTGTTTTTCCTTTCAGATACGCCGTTTTGTTCTGGTGCGTATCCAACAGTGAGTTGGTGCTCCATCCCTTCATCTTCACAGAACTTGTTGAATTCATTAGAAGTGTATTCTTTGCCTCTATCACTTCTAATTGTCTTGATGTAGTGACCGCTTTGTTTTTCGACACGGGATTTGAATTTTTTGAACATATCGAAGACTTGCAACTTTTGTTGCATAAAATAAACCCATGTCATTCTAGTAAAGTCATCAATGAAGAGAATGAAATACCTGTTTTGGTCATTTGATGGAGTGCGCATTGCCCCGCAGACGTCAGTATGGACCAGCTCCAGTGGTTTTTTGGCTCTCCAAGTTTTGCCGGATGGGAAAGGTTGTCGATGTTGTTTCCCGAGCATGCATCCTTCGCAGACTGTGTTGATCTCCTTAATTACTGGGAGGTCTCGCATCATATTCTTCTGCTTGAGGATCTTTAGCCCATGGAAGTTAAAGTGACCGAACCTTCTATGCCATAACCACGACTCATCTGTTTGTGCTTGCATTGCCACACTGCTTGCATATCTCCATTGTATAGGAAAGCATCTGTTTTCTTTCATTTTTACCTTTGCAATTTGAAAGGATTTATCTTGCTTATCATAGATTGTGCAAGAATTTCCTTCAAAATGCAAAGAGTACCCTTTTTCAATCATTTGGCCTACACTAAGTAGGTTTTGATCGATGTTGGGTACCAAGAGTACATCATTGATGTATCTCTTGCCTTTTTTAGTGTCAGTGGCAATGGTGCCTTTGCCGACTGCTTCCATGAAGTCACCATTATCGATTTTGACTTTAGTCTTGGATTTATCAAGACTACAAAAGATGCTTTCATTTTTCGTCATGTGGTTACTACAACCACTATCAAGATACCAAGTATCTTTTCCTTCTTCTGTTGCAGCTTGGCAGCCATAGAAGAGATTACTTTCATCATTTTTCTCTTCGGAAAAATTAGCTTGATGGGATTTCTTTAAACGACAAGTTTTTTCAGTGTGGCCAAATTTTTTACAATTTTGGCACTGTGGTTTTCCTTTAAACCAGCAGTCTTTCTCCAAGTGACTTTTTCTTTTACAAATGCCACATGGAGGATACTTGTCGTTATTTTCTTTTTGTTTTTCTTGTGTCTTTTTCCCATCAACTTTTGGTTTTTGAGACCGCGGATTGATTTTAGACTGAAAGGCATTTTCAACTTCACTTTCCTTATGCCTTTCTCGTCTACTTTCATAAGCTTCAAGAGAGCCCATTAGTTCAGTTGGTGATAGAGTTTCTAAATCTTTAGTTTCCTCTATCACAGAAACTATTGAATCATATTTTTCTGTACAAGAAATTAGTATCTTTTGTACTATATTCTTGTCAGAAATTATTTCTCCGTAGGCTCCCATTTGATTTACTATTTCTTTAATTCTAGAATAGTAATCTTTTGCAGTCTCATTATCTTTCATTTTAAGATTTTCAAAATTTCTTATAAGCTTTTGTAGTCTAACAGTGTGTACCTTAATTGTTCCTTGGAACTCCTCCTGCAGCGTGTCCCATGCTTCTTTTGCCGTTGCTACGCCCATAATCCGTGGAAAAAGATTGTCTGCCATAGCTTGCTGCAAGCAGTATAATGCATGAGAATCCTTTTGTTGACTCTTCTCCATTACCTTCTTTTGATCTTCCGAAAGAGATGTAATGTCTTCCGGAATAGTGACTCCCTCTTCAATAATTTTCCATAGATTTTGTGATCGAAAATAGGTCCTCATTTTGATGGACCAAAAATCATAGTTTTCTCCATGGAAAATTGGAAGAGGTAGAGAAGAGCGGTTGGACTCCAAACTCATGTTGATGAGCGGAAAAGATTACGCCCAGTGATATGATCGAACGGAGCTCTGATACCACTGATGGAATGTTAAATGAGATTGAGTAAGATAATTGTTATTTGTATATGAATTATTTAAATTATTATGTATGGAGGTTGTTTAGGATGGATATTAGGTAGTGTAGTATGATGATGTTGATAAGTTGGATGATTGGTGGGACAAGGAAGAGTTATGTTTTCAATTTTTATGTGTGTAGGAAAAGAGGAGACAAGGTAGTAAGTTAGTAGTAAAAGACTTGATTTGGCTACTCAAGCTTGGTTACAATTTGGAGGCTTGATGGGGTATTTATAGTTGCTTACCCCTACATTTAATTTTATCTAGATTATTCTAGTTCTGTATGTTTTACAACTTTTCTAGACTTTTCTAATTGATTTACATTCTTCTTGATTGGTTACTTCTAGTTTTCTAAATATTCTAGGCTTTTCTAGATTTCTAAAATTTTCACTAGAATATTCTAAGATACAAATATTCTAGAAATGTGTAGCACATTTTAACACTCCTCCTTGGTACACATTTCGGTAACTCCGATCATGTCTCGCAGTAGCTCGAACTTGCCTCTTGGTAGTGCCTTTGTGAATATGTCTGCTACCTGCTCTTCAGTCTTGCAGTGCTTGAGCTCGATTTCTTTATTTGCTTCTGCTTCCCTGATGAAATGGTACTTGATGCTTATATGCTTAGTTCTACTGTGAAATACTGGATTTTTCGCCATTGCTATAGCTGATTTGCTATCGCAATATATCTTTGTAGCTTCCTTCTGTGATTCTCCCATGTCTTCTAGTATTTTTTTAAGCCATATAGCTTGGCTTGTAGTCATTGCTGTTGCAATGTACTCTGCTTCAGCTGATGATTGTGCAACTGTTGCTTGTTTCTTTGAGGCCCATGAAAATATTCCAGATCCAAGTGTGAAGGCATATCCTGACGTACTTTTCATGTCGTCCATGGATCCTGCCCAGTCACTATCTGTGTAGCCAATCAGTTTTGACTCATTCACGACTTCGTACCAGATTCCGTAAAGTTTTGTTCCTTGAAAGTATCGAAGGATTCTCTTGGCTGCTCCGTAGTGAACTTGACTTGGATCATGCATGAATCTCGATAGAAGACTAACTGCGTACATTATGTCTGGTCTTGTAGCAGTTAGATAGAGTAGGCTGCTGATTAGACTTCGAAATTTTGATTCATCTGCTTTTGGTGAGCCATCTTCCTTCTTGAGAGCTTTGTTGTTGTCTAATGGAGTTGATATAGTCTTGCATCCCTCCATTTTGAATTTCTTCAATAGTGTCTCCGTATACTTCTTTTGTGAGATGAAGATCCCATCTTCTTTTTGAGTTATTTCGATCCCAAGAAAGTAGTGCATGAATCCCAGGTCGGTCATCTCAAAATCTTTCATCATGTCTTCTTTAAACTTCTTTATCATCTTCTCATTATTGCTTGTGTAGATGAGATCATCAACATATAAGGAGACAATAAGTGTTTCATTCGTACCTTGAGTTTTGATATAGAGTGTTGGCTCACTTTTGCTCTTCCTGAATCCTTGTTCAGTAAAGTAGTGGCCGATTCTACTGTACCAGGCTCGCGGAGCTTGCTTTAAGCCATACAAGGCCTTTTTCAACTTGAGAACTTTATCTTCCTGTCCTTGCACCACGAATCCTTGAGTTTGTTCCACGTATATTTCTTCTTCGAGAAAGCCATTAAGAAATGCCGACTTAACATCGAGTTGAAAAATCTTCCATTTCTTCTGTGCGGCTAGAGCTATCAATGCCCTTATTGTGTCGAGGCGGGCAACTGGAGAAAATGTTTCGTTGTAGTCGACTCTGTATTGTTGTGAGTATCCTTTCGCAACTAATCTTGCTTTGTGCTTTTGGATAGAGCCATCTGCGTTTAGCTTTGTTTTGTAGACCCACTTGACTCCTATAGTATCTTTGTCTCGTGGACGATCTACAAGCTCCCAAGTCTCATTCTTTTCAATCATCTTTATCTCTTCATTCATGGCTTGTCTCCATACTTCTTGCTGTTGAGCTGCTTCAAAACTTTCTGGCTCCATAAGCACTAGGTTGCATGTCTCATAGATCTCAGCAAGCGGTCTTGTTCGCCTTACTGGTGAGTCTGGCGGGGATTCTATGACTTGTGTCGGTTCCTCTGTGGTTGGCTGAGTTGGAACTTCATTTTGATCTGTTTCTTGTCTTGGCGGTAGAGGAATATTGACTGTCTTTCTTTCAACTTCTTGTGTCTCCCAGTTGTATGCAGCATCTTCGTCAAATTTTACGTCTCGGCTGATTATTAGTTTATTTGATTCCAAGCTATAGACTCGATAACCTTTTGATTGAGTACTATAGCCTAAGAAGATTCCTTTTTCAGTCTTCTCATCAAGCTTGCCTCTTTTCTCTTTTGGAATGTGAGAGTAGCATATGCAGCCGAAGACTTTGAGATGCTTTGCTGATGGCTTACGTCCGCTCCAAGCTTCGATCGGCGTCTTATTCTGCACGGCTTTGGTTGGACATCTGTTGAGCAAGTAGACTGCAGTGCTTACTGCCTCTGCCCAAAATCGTTTTGGGAGACCTTTCTCTAGTAGCATGGCTCTTGCTGCCTCTATAACAGTCCTGTTTTTCCTTTCAGATACGCCGTTTTGTTCTGGTGCGTATCCAACAGTGAGTTGGTGCTCCATCCCTTCATCTTCACAGAACTTGTTGAATTCATTAGAAGTGTATTCTTTGCCTCTATCACTTCTAATTGTCTTGATGTAGTGACCGCTTTGTTTTTCGACACGGGATTTGAATTTTTTGAACATATCGAAGACTTGCAACTTTTGTTGCATAAAATAAACCCATGTCATTCTAGTAAAGTCATCAATGAAGAGAATGAAATACCTGTTTTGGTCATTTGATGGAGTGCGCATTGCCCCGCAGACGTCAGTATGGACCAGCTCCAGTGGTTTTTTGGCTCTCCAAGTTTTGCCGGATGGGAAAGGTTGTCGATGTTGTTTCCCGAGCATGCATCCTTCGCAGACTGTGTTGATCTCCTTAATTACTGGGAGGTCTCGCATCATATTCTTCTGCTTGAGGATCTTTAGCCCATGGAAGTTAAAGTGACCGAACCTTCTATGCCATAACCACGACTCATCTGTTTGTGCTTGCATTGCCACACTGCTTGCATATCTCCATTGTATAGGAAAGCATCTGTTTTCTTTCATTTTTACCTTTGCAATTTGAAAGGATTTATCTTGCTTATCATAGATTGTGCAAGAATTTCCTTCAAAATGCAAAGAGTACCCTTTTTCAATCATTTGGCCTACACTAAGTAGGTTTTGATCGATGTTGGGTACCAAGAGTACATCATTGATGTATCTCTTGCCTTTTTTAGTGTCAGTGGCAATGGTGCCTTTGCCGACTGCTTCCATGAAGTCACCATTATCGATTTTGACTTTAGTCTTGGATTTATCAAGACTACAAAAGATGCTTTCATTTTTCGTCATGTGGTTACTACAACCACTATCAAGATACCAAGTATCTTTTCCTTCTTCTGTTGCAGCTTGGCAGCCATAGAAGAGATTACTTTCATCATTTTTCTCTTCGGAAAAATTAGCTTGATGGGATTTCTTTAAACGACAAGTTTTTTCAGTGTGGCCAAATTTTTTACAATTTTGGCACTGTGGTTTTCCTTTAAACCAGCAGTCTTTCTCCAAGTGACTTTTTCTTTTACAAATGCCACATGGAGGATACTTGTCGTTATTTTCTTTTTGTTTTTCTTGTGTCTTTTTCCCATCAACTTTTGGTTTTTGAGACCGCGGATTGATTTTAGACTGAAAGGCATTTTCAACTTCACTTTCCTTATGCCTTTCTCGTCTACTTTCATAAGCTTCAAGAGAGCCCATTAGTTCAGTTGGTGATAGAGTTTCTAAATCTTTAGTTTCCTCTATCACAGAAACTATTGAATCATATTTTTCTGTACAAGAAATTAGTATCTTTTGTACTATATTCTTGTCAGAAATTATTTCTCCGTAGGCTCCCATTTGATTTACTATTTCTTTAATTCTAGAATAGTAATCTTTTGCAGTCTCATTATCTTTCATTTTAAGATTTTCAAAATTTCTTATAAGCTTTTGTAGTCTAACAGTGTGTACCTTAATTGTTCCTTGGAACTCCTCCTGCAGCGTGTCCCATGCTTCTTTTGCCGTTGCTACGCCCATAATCCGTGGAAAAAGATTGTCTGCCATAGCTTGCTGCAAGCAGTATAATGCATGAGAATCCTTTTGTTGACTCTTCTCCATTACCTTCTTTTGATCTTCCGAAAGAGATGTAATGTCTTCCGGAATAGTGACTCCCTCTTCAATAATTTTCCATAGATTTTGTGATCGAAAATAGGTCCTCATTTTGATGGACCAAAAATCATAGTTTTCTCCATGGAAAATTGGAAGAGGTAGAGAAGAGCGGTTGGACTCCAAACTCATGTTGATGAGCGGAAAAGATTACGCCCAGTGATATGATCGAACGGAGCTCTGATACCACTGATGGAATGTTAAATGAGATTGAGTAAGATAATTGTTATTTGTATATGAATTATTTAAATTATTATGTATGGAGGTTGTTTAGGATGGATATTAGGTAGTGTAGTATGATGATGTTGATAAGTTGGATGATTGGTGGGACAAGGAAGAGTTATGTTTTCAATTTTTATGTGTGTAGGAAAAGAGGAGACAAGGTAGTAAGTTAGTAGTAAAAGACTTGATTTGGCTACTCAAGCTTGGTTACAATTTGGAGGCTTGATGGGGTATTTATAGTTGCTTACCCCTACATTTAATTTTATCTAGATTATTCTAGTTCTGTATGTTTTACAACTTTTCTAGACTTTTCTAATTGATTTACATTCTTCTTGATTGGTTACTTCTAGTTTTCTAAATATTCTAGGCTTTTCTAGATTTCTAAAATTTTCACTAGAATATTCTAAGATACAAATATTCTAGAAATGTGTAGCACATTTTAACACTCCTCCTTGGTACACATTTCGGTAACTCCGATCATGTCTCGCAGTAGCTCGAACTTGCCTCTTGGTAGTGCCTTTGTGAATATGTCTGCTACCTGCTCTTCAGTCTTGCAGTGCTTGAGCTCGATTTCTTTATTTGCTTCTGCTTCCCTGATGAAATGGTACTTGATGCTTATATGCTTAGTTCTACTGTGAAATACTGGATTTTTCGCCATTGCTATAGCTGATTTGCTATCGCAATATATCTTTGTAGCTTCCTTCTGTGATTCTCCCATGTCTTCTAGTATTTTTTTAAGCCATATAGCTTGGCTTGTAGTCATTGCTGTTGCAATGTACTCTGCTTCAGCTGATGATTGTGCAACTGTTGCTTGTTTCTTTGAGGCCCATGAAAATATTCCAGATCCAAGTGTGAAGGCATATCCTGACGTACTTTTCATGTCGTCCATGGATCCTGCCCAGTCACTATCTGTGTAGCCAATCAGTTTTGACTCATTCACGACTTCGTACCAGATTCCGTAAAGTTTTGTTCCTTGAAAGTATCGAAGGATTCTCTTGGCTGCTCCGTAGTGAACTTGACTTGGATCATGCATGAATCTCGATAGAAGACTAACTGCGTACATTATGTCTGGTCTTGTAGCAGTTAGATAGAGTAGGCTGCTGATTAGACTTCGAAATTTTGATTCATCTGCTTTTGGTGAGCCATCTTCCTTCTTGAGAGCTTTGTTGTTGTCTAATGGAGTTGATATAGTCTTGCATCCCTCCATTTTGAATTTCTTCAATAGTGTCTCCGTATACTTCTTTTGTGAGATGAAGATCCCATCTTCTTTTTGAGTTATTTCGATCCCAAGAAAGTAGTGCATGAATCCCAGGTCGGTCATCTCAAAATCTTTCATCATGTCTTCTTTAAACTTCTTTATCATCTTCTCATTATTGCTTGTGTAGATGAGATCATCAACATATAAGGAGACAATAAGTGTTTCATTCGTACCTTGAGTTTTGATATAGAGTGTTGGCTCACTTTTGCTCTTCCTGAATCCTTGTTCAGTAAAGTAGTGGCCGATTCTACTGTACCAGGCTCGCGGAGCTTGCTTTAAGCCATACAAGGCCTTTTTCAACTTGAGAACTTTATCTTCCTGTCCTTGCACCACGAATCCTTGAGTTTGTTCCACGTATATTTCTTCTTCGAGAAAGCCATTAAGAAATGCCGACTTAACATCGAGTTGAAAAATCTTCCATTTCTTCTGTGCGGCTAGAGCTATCAATGCCCTTATTGTGTCGAGGCGGGCAACTGGAGAAAATGTTTCGTTGTAGTCGACTCTGTATTGTTGTGAGTATCCTTTCGCAACTAATCTTGCTTTGTGCTTTTGGATAGAGCCATCTGCGTTTAGCTTTGTTTTGTAGACCCACTTGACTCCTATAGTATCTTTGTCTCGTGGACGATCTACAAGCTCCCAAGTCTCATTCTTTTCAATCATCTTTATCTCTTCATTCATGGCTTGTCTCCATACTTCTTGCTGTTGAGCTGCTTCAAAACTTTCTGGCTCCATAAGCACTAGGTTGCATGTCTCATAGATCTCAGCAAGCGGTCTTGTTCGCCTTACTGGTGAGTCTGGCGGGGATTCTATGACTTGTGTCGGTTCCTCTGTGGTTGGCTGAGTTGGAACTTCATTTTGATCTGTTTCTTGTCTTGGCGGTAGAGGAATATTGACTGTCTTTCTTTCAACTTCTTGTGTCTCCCAGTTGTATGCAGCATCTTCGTCAAATTTTACGTCTCGGCTGATTATTAGTTTATTTGATTCCAAGCTATAGACTCGATAACCTTTTGATTGAGTACTATAGCCTAAGAAGATTCCTTTTTCAGTCTTCTCATCAAGCTTGCCTCTTTTCTCTTTTGGAATGTGAGAGTAGCATATGCAGCCGAAGACTTTGAGATGCTTTGCTGATGGCTTACGTCCGCTCCAAGCTTCGATCGGCGTCTTATTCTGCACGGCTTTGGTTGGACATCTGTTGAGCAAGTAGACTGCAGTGCTTACTGCCTCTGCCCAAAATCGTTTTGGGAGACCTTTCTCTAGTAGCATGGCTCTTGCTGCCTCTATAACAGTCCTGTTTTTCCTTTCAGATACGCCGTTTTGTTCTGGTGCGTATCCAACAGTGAGTTGGTGCTCCATCCCTTCATCTTCACAGAACTTGTTGAATTCATTAGAAGTGTATTCTTTGCCTCTATCACTTCTAATTGTCTTGATGTAGTGACCGCTTTGTTTTTCGACACGGGATTTGAATTTTTTGAACATATCGAAGACTTGCAACTTTTGTTGCATAAAATAAACCCATGTCATTCTAGTAAAGTCATCAATGAAGAGAATGAAATACCTGTTTTGGTCATTTGATGGAGTGCGCATTGCCCCGCAGACGTCAGTATGGACCAGCTCCAGTGGTTTTTTGGCTCTCCAAGTTTTGCCGGATGGGAAAGGTTGTCGATGTTGTTTCCCGAGCATGCATCCTTCGCAGACTGTGTTGATCTCCTTAATTACTGGGAGGTCTCGCATCATATTCTTCTGCTTGAGGATCTTTAGCCCATGGAAGTTAAAGTGACCGAACCTTCTATGCCATAACCACGACTCATCTGTTTGTGCTTGCATTGCCACACTGCTTGCATATCTCCATTGTATAGGAAAGCATCTGTTTTCTTTCATTTTTACCTTTGCAATTTGAAAGGATTTATCTTGCTTATCATAGATTGTGCAAGAATTTCCTTCAAAATGCAAAGAGTACCCTTTTTCAATCATTTGGCCTACACTAAGTAGGTTTTGATCGATGTTGGGTACCAAGAGTACATCATTGATGTATCTCTTGCCTTTTTTAGTGTCAGTGGCAATGGTGCCTTTGCCGACTGCTTCCATGAAGTCACCATTATCGATTTTGACTTTAGTCTTGGATTTATCAAGACTACAAAAGATGCTTTCATTTTTCGTCATGTGGTTACTACAACCACTATCAAGATACCAAGTATCTTTTCCTTCTTCTGTTGCAGCTTGGCAGCCATAGAAGAGATTACTTTCATCATTTTTCTCTTCGGAAAAATTAGCTTGATGGGATTTCTTTAAACGACAAGTTTTTTCAGTGTGGCCAAATTTTTTACAATTTTGGCACTGTGGTTTTCCTTTAAACCAGCAGTCTTTCTCCAAGTGACTTTTTCTTTTACAAATGCCACATGGAGGATACTTGTCGTTATTTTCTTTTTGTTTTTCTTGTGTCTTTTTCCCATCAACTTTTGGTTTTTGAGACCGCGGATTGATTTTAGACTGAAAGGCATTTTCAACTTCACTTTCCTTATGCCTTTCTCGTCTACTTTCATAAGCTTCAAGAGAGCCCATTAGTTCAGTTGGTGATAGAGTTTCTAAATCTTTAGTTTCCTCTATCACAGAAACTATTGAATCATATTTTTCTGTACAAGAAATTAGTATCTTTTGTACTATATTCTTGTCAGAAATTATTTCTCCGTAGGCTCCCATTTGATTTACTATTTCTTTAATTCTAGAATAGTAATCTTTTGCAGTCTCATTATCTTTCATTTTAAGATTTTCAAAATTTCTTATAAGCTTTTGTAGTCTAACAGTGTGTACCTTAATTGTTCCTTGGAACTCCTCCTGCAGCGTGTCCCATGCTTCTTTTGCCGTTGCTACGCCCATAATCCGTGGAAAAAGATTGTCTGCCATAGCTTGCTGCAAGCAGTATAATGCATGAGAATCCTTTTGTTGACTCTTCTCCATTACCTTCTTTTGATCTTCCGAAAGAGATGTAATGTCTTCCGGAATAGTGACTCCCTCTTCAATAATTTTCCATAGATTTTGTGATCGAAAATAGGTCCTCATTTTGATGGACCAAAAATCATAGTTTTCTCCATGGAAAATTGGAAGAGGTAGAGAAGAGCGGTTGGACTCCAAACTCATGTTGATGAGCGGAAAAGATTACGCCCAGTGATATGATCGAACGGAGCTCTGATACCACTGATGGAATGTTAAATGAGATTGAGTAAGATAATTGTTATTTGTATATGAATTATTTAAATTATTATGTATGGAGGTTGTTTAGGATGGATATTAGGTAGTGTAGTATGATGATGTTGATAAGTTGGATGATTGGTGGGACAAGGAAGAGTTATGTTTTCAATTTTTATGTGTGTAGGAAAAGAGGAGACAAGGTAGTAAGTTAGTAGTAAAAGACTTGATTTGGCTACTCAAGCTTGGTTACAATTTGGAGGCTTGATGGGGTATTTATAGTTGCTTACCCCTACATTTAATTTTATCTAGATTATTCTAGTTCTATATGTTTTACAACTTTTCTAGACTTTTCTAATTGATTTACATTCTTCTTGATTGGTTACTTCTAGTTTTCTAAATATTCTAGGCTTTTCTAGATTTCTAAAATTTTCACTAGAATATTCTAAGATACAAATATTCTAGAAATGTGTAGCACATTTTAACAAATTATAATTTAGATTTGTAATTTATATGTATTTATGGATAATTTTGTACTATTTTTTTAGTTGTGATGCCAAACACCACAAGGAAGTGACATACTGTTATTGGTGTAATCCAATATCAGGTCCAATACATTTTAATTTAATAAGTATTACAAACTATCGCTATAAAATCGGAGGATGACATGTCATGTGGTGACAAATAGCAACAAACTTGTGTATCAAAATCAGAAAAATGAAAATTTCGCAAAAAAAAAAAAGGTATTTTTAAAATAAAATTTGGCCATGTGAGCCAATCTTTTGAACCGATGAGCACCTTTTGATCGATGAAATACTACAATGCTACGACATTCAGACTATTCCTAAAGCTGATGAAAACGAAACGACATGCCGTTTGGATAAACCTTTGGGGTCAAAGATAGATTAATTGTTTTGAGACTGTAACTTATAATAATAATAATAATAATAATAATAATAAGACTAATATATAATGTTAAATGAATATATTTATGAGAGTGAGTTTCATTTCCGACAATAAAAACTGATGAGAGAGAGCAGTTTGTTTGGATTAAGAAAGCTGAGACACTGAAAAATCAAATATTGAATAGCATCATCAGCTAGGTCATTAATTCTCATTTATTATCACTAATATTTAAGTTATTATATTTATGAAACCAACTTGATCAAAACGGTACAGTATAGCAAGTAAAACGACAGTAACATAAAACAGAGTCTAATAAATGACAAATGGGATTCTACTCTCAATCTTGGTTCAATCAAAATATAAGATTTTAGGCACTTTAATGTGGTATATGATGAAAGCAATTAATGTTGATCTATTTTACCATCTTAAGTTTCATATAATTAATTGAGAAATGATAAGGGATAATACTGGTGTCCAACACTACAGGAAAGTGTCATTCTGTTATTGGTATAATTCAATATCAGATCATACTCATTTGAATTTAATAAGTATTATGATATATTGTTAACTAATTATAAAGTGTCACCTTACATGGTATTGAGCATCTTAAAGTGCCAAATAACGACACTCTAATTAATTAAGCTAGTTAATTACTAGCTATATAAGTCTTGTAACAACATTTTTTCTTTATTTAATAATTAATTAACAAATTAATTATTAAATGATTGAATATATATGTATATATAGGTAGCGAACTATAACTTATTCTTATTTTGTAATACCGGTGCATTATTTTTTTATTTTTAGCATTTGAATAGATATAATTTTAAAAAATTTTATATGATGGTGTACATTATAGCTATATAGAATATCTTATCAATTTTAAATTTTTTTGAATAAATTATGATACCAAAAATAGGTTATAAACTATCATGCTTATCTTTTTGTATAAGCTTATAAAATTTAACATTTTGAACCTATTTCTACTTTGTAAACTATTCATAGTTTTTTATAAATTTACAGAAACTCATATAAATAAATCTAGGATCATATCCAGATAAAAAAAAAAAGAACGCACGGTATCACAAAATAAGGATATGCCTTGTAGCCGTTTAGTGTACGTATATTAACCAAAATTTTCTTGTCGAAAACAAATGAGGGGAAAGAAACGTTCCAAGGTCCAAGCTCAAGATCATTAAAAAAAAGAGAGAGAGAAAGAAACAGTTCCAAGATCAATATATCTATCTAAAGCTCAAAAAACGACATAATTAGCAGAATGATGATTCATGACACCATGCATGAAATTTACGAGTTGATGATGATCGATCATGCATGATACGGTGGAGATGGAATGAGAAAATCTCGTTCTTGATCGGCACGATAGACGGTGGTGGTGATGATTCGTCGAGCAAGATCAACACAGAACACGACGACATCTTCCGCTTTGAGGCCGCGATCTTCCACCAACTTTGCCCAGTTATCTCCGAACAACACTTCCCCGTCGGCTCTCAGCTTCAGCTTCGTCTCCATCTCGATGTACCGATACGTCTGGTCCCTCACTCGAACCACAAAATTATCACGATTCAAATCTCCCGGCTCTATTACTGCTTCTGCTACCTCTCTCGGCAGCTGTATCTGATGACGAAAACGACTGCTCATATCCGCCTCGGTCAGTTTTTTCACACACAGAAATGGCTGCTGCTGCTCTTGATCAGAACGATCACGACGATGATGATGATGATCTTGTGGGTATTGTTGGGGCAGGGGTGGAATCACAGTGCGGTAGTCCTCGCCGTCTAATCGGATTACGGTGATATTGATGATGTTGGGAATTCTATAAACAAGTTTCAAGAGCAGAACGTCTCCGACTCTGATGCCGCGATCTCTGACGAACGAGTCCCATTCGGCTCCTTCAATCTTGACACGCCCGAAGTTCAACAACTCCGGCCTAACGCTGCGGACATCGCCGATGCCCATCGATCTGTCACTGATGGAAATGGTTTCCAGAGTTGGACGAGCTTCAATGGCAGCTGCTAGTCGACTCGGGAGAAAGAAGGTGTTGGCGTCGATCACTACATTTCCAAACAGGGAATCATCCATTCTTGAAAGAAAGAAAAGATTAAAAAAAATGGAGTCTTGAGAGTGAGAGAAATGAAGAGTACTTGTTGTTAAATTTATATATGCAGAGTTTGGATATGAATTCTCAACGGATTTTGGCGCCAATTTGTTCATGAAATTACCAAACTCATATCATGTCCGTACTGCAACAGTTAAGTTAGGTTTGTTAGTTAACAGATTTAGATGTTATTATTTCTATACAACGTTAGAGTAGAACAGCTGTCACAAATGTAATTATTCTAATATTTATATAAAATATAAGAGTGTTGATATTTATTATATTAAGCGTCCATTACATAATCCAATACTCTATTATTAATCCAATACTCTATTATTAGTTAGCCACATCTCATTGACTTTATTCAATTCAAATATTTGAGATTTGATATTTGATAGTACCAATTAGCGGTTTTCATTGGATGACATCCAATATTTTTAAGCCCATCCAATCCAATCATCCAATTGGATGTTGGATTTTTAGAATCGATCCGATCCAATCATCTTGAACTAATCGATCCGATCCGATCCAATGGATGATTGGATCGGTTCAGTTCCATCCATTGGATGCATCCATTGGTTATCCGTTGAATCGGATCGGATCCATCCGATCTTTTAAAACCTTTATTTAGGCTGATTTAAAAAAAAAATATATTATTTCAATTATAGAAACACTAATTACTCATCAAAATAATAAAAATATTTAATTGTAATGTTTAGTTTAGGGTTTTTTTAAGCATCCCATGTGTGCAAGCCTATAGTAAGCTAAAGTGAGGTATTGGATGTTGGATGGTCATCCAACAACCAACCGATCCAATTTGGATTTTTAAAAATTACATCCGATCCGATCCAATAGTAATTGGACATCTAATTTTTGGTGGTCGGTTTTTTTTGGATCAGTCGGTTTTTATTTAATCGGATATTTTCTGCACACCCCTAGTACTAATAGCTTGAGTGCACCAGTGGTATTTCTCTAAAATATAAATACAAGTGATAATGTCAAAATTATGGAGTTGGTCAATCCTTTATTTCAATGTAATTTTATTTAGCTTTTTTGCTTTGTTGTGAGATCACTACGATACTAAATATAATTAAGTTGCACAAAGAGAATAGACTTAGGATTTATACCATATATAGCTTAGTTTTATTAGTAAAATTAATTAAAATTTTATTAAATTTGTATATTATTGTATATAAAAAATAATATAAATATATTTATTGAAAAATTAAATAAAAATATTATTTATGATTTTTTTAAATATGTATATATAATATGATAATTTTTAAGCATTTTTTTAATAAAAATTAAGATTATGTATTATGTATTATTATTATAATGATATTTTATAATATATTAAAATATATTAATATAAGTATTAAATCTTGTATTAAATAATATTATAATAATAATATTTGAATTCATATTAATATAATTAGTAAAATATTAGGATTAATAATATTTTATAATATTTAAATTTATATTAATATATAATTATTAAATATGTAGTTTTGTATTATATATTATTATAATAATGATATTTTATAACATTTGAATTTAAATTTATATTAATATAATTATTATATATGTAGTTTTATATAAAATATTATTATAATATTTGAATTTATATTAATATAGTTAATAAATATATTTTTTTAGTAATTTTAAAAGCATGTTATGTTAAATATTTAGAATATTTAATTAAAGTCACCAAAACAAACAATTAAAAACAAAATTTTTCTTTATCTACGCACTTTAATTTTTATATAAAAGAGATGTTAGACTACTTATAGGATCAAAACCGTTCACAACCATATATTTATAGTAAAAACGATTGATCTTTTTTCTTTAAATGACAAAGCTTAAAAAGAGCTAATTAAAAACGACAGGCCTAAATACTCAAACGACAAAGAAGAAGTAAAACGGCAATTACATAAAACAGCTAGCGTTCGAAGATCCAAAGCTCATCATCAAGAAGAAAGGAAGAAGCTTCAAGATTCAAAATCAGAACGGCGGCGCCGGCGGAGATGGAATGAGAATATCTTCTCCGAAGGTACGACAGACGGTGGTGGTGATGAGGCATTGAGCAAGATTAACACAGAAAATGGTGACATCTTTCGACAAAAGCCCACGATCTTCCACAAACTTGGACCATCTTAATTCGAGCCAAGCTTCGCCGTCATCTCTCAGCTTCAGCCGCGTCACTATCTGGATACGCCGGTACGTCTGGTACGCGACTCTCTTAGTGCTTCTGCTACCTCTCTCGGCAGCCGCACTTGAGGAAGACGAAAACGCCTACTGGCGTCTTCCTCGGTCAGCTTTTTTACGCACAGAAATGGTTGTTGCTGTCGAGAACGACGAGGCATAGGCAGAGTCCGAGAAAGAGGCAGAGGAGCAATCACAGTGCGGTTGTTTACGGCGTCCAAACGAATTGCGACGATTTCGATGAAGTTGGGAATTGAAAAAAGAACTTTAAAGAGCAGAACGTCGCCGACTCTGATGCCGCGATCTCTGACGAATTCCATTCGGCTCCTTCAGCCATGGCGCCGCCGCTTCTCGAGAACACCAGGCAAGCTCTACGGACGTCGTTGAAACTCATCGTCGTGTCGTTAAAGAAAATAAACTGTCTGAAGAATTGGCCTGTAAAAGCTTCAATGGAAGCCGCTAGTGGATTCGGGAGAAAGAAGGTGTTGAGGTCGGTCACTACATATCCAAACAATGAATTATCCACCATAGTTTCAAGAGTAGAAAAACACAGTTGGGTCTTTGAGAGAGAGAAATGACGATCAAGAGTACTGGTACTGGTAGTGGTGGTTAATTTATATATGTAGATCAGATTTTGGCGCCAATTTCTTCATGATATTACCGAACTCGTTACCGTTAAGTTAGGTTTGTTATTTGTTAGTTAACTAACAGATTTAGTTGTCTCGGAATGTACCATTTTAGTTTATGATTATTGTTATCCCCATTTCCTGGAAGGGCTTTGGGCCTTCACCCTGGCCCACGGTCGGGGGCCGACTAGGCAGTTGGGCCTAGCCCAGGGACTCCATACTGGGCCCGTTTGGAATGGTCCGGGACGTCCCTCCGGGTTCATCTTCAGCTTGGACGGTCCCGGCAATGTCTGGAGCGCCCGGAGCGTTGCGGCCTACGAGTCCCTGTCCCGGAGCCTGGTGCGGTCCGGGCCCAAGGTGAATGTAGCGGGCCAAAGGTAAACGGACCTGGGTCACCTCCTCCCTAGTTGAAGGGCCAGGCGTCCAGGATCCTAAAACCGCCTCATTACGCGTGGGCGTTGTCCCCCCACTTTTCGCCTGCAGAAAAGGTCGCCTTGGGATTGTCCACTGGTGTGTCAGGACTGTGCCGCCAAGTACCCTGACCAGTCTTGTCTCCTGAATCAGCCTCGTGACTCGAAGTGGTCAGAGCCAAAGTGCCGTTTTGTCGGGCGAAGGCTTGTGTCTCAGGTCAACTAATTGGGCCTTAGCTGGTTTGAATTTTGTGTATTGTATACCTTTTTATTTTGGGCCTCCGCTAGAAAGGCCCCTTGTGCACGTTCCTTTGATGGGCCCGGGTCGGATCCGGCCCAGACCCGGTGTCCCCCTCAGCTTATAAATATAAGCTGTAGAACAACGTAAAGAAAAAAAAAGGAGGCAGAAACTCTGTTCAGATATAGTTAGAAAACTCCATTGTAAAAGCTTCTTCTAGCCCTAATATATGGACTCGTGGACTAAGGCTAGTTAACGCCCTAACCACGTAAAAACCTCGTGTTGATCTTCCATTTTCATTATTATTACTAGTAAATATCATTCATTTATATAGTTGCCGAAAATCTCGGTTAACAGTTTGGTGCTTTCATTGAGAGCTGAAGGAAGCTAGCGCCAACGTCAGGCCTTTTTCTACGATGGTGAACACGCGTCACACTACCTTCGACCCTACCAACTCAGAGCAGGGTAACGGAGACCCGCTGCCTTCTCAGCACATTCCTCAAGACCTGCCTGAAGGCGTGCCTCCTCAGACGTCTCACCAAGATGAGTCGCAAGACTACGAGGGTGAGGCAGAATACGAAGTAGAAAACGAAGAAGAGTACTATGAGGAGGAGAACGAGGGGGAGTATCACGATGAAGCCGCGGACCCCGGGATCCCTCGCGACGATCAGCAAGACTCGGAGGTGACTAGACTAAGGCAGCAGATCCTGGATCAGGAAGCCAGGATGGCTGAACAGGCGGAGGCACACCGCCGGGTGCAAGAGTCTCTACGAGCCCTGCAAGCACTGATGGCCGCACGGGGCCCGGTAGCCAACCCCATGGCTGGCCCGCAATCAGAAACGCAACAACCCGCTCCCCAAGAGCAAGCCAGGGGCCCCAGGGGTGCTAGTCCGATTCTTCCCCCAGAGCCTTTTCCCGATGCAGCTCAGAAAGTCCCCGACAAGGAAAGACGGAGGACCCGGGAGAAGACCACCCCCGTCGAGAAAGCCGGGGCACGTTCTCGGCCGTTACCTAGGAAAGAGAAGGTGCGCCCCGTCCCAGGAGGAGGCCACCCAATCGATCTGCAAGGAGCGCGACCACAGAACGGGCAGCCCCGGCACGCCCCAGGGGCGAACGGGCGGGAAAGGTCTTTGCACCCAAGTGCCTCGGTCAACAAGAACCGCCGGGACCGGTCTCGCCGCGAGGATCGTCACGCTCTCAGCTCAGGGGACGACACTTCCCGGGTGGATCTACGTGACGGACTGGATGCCCGGAAAGAGCGGGCCCGCAAGGAAAAAATCCTTCCTCGAGACGGCGACCTCAGGAATGACATCAATGACAGGAGGAACGAGAGAATCCCCCTAGATGATAGCACGGCCAAGCAGCTCATGGAGCAAATGGCCGCATTAAAAAAGGTCACTGACCGCTTGGTCCGCAAGCAGGAAGGCGCGGACACTGACTCTGACGAAGAGGATAATGAGCCGTGCGCGAGGCACATCTTGGACGCTGTGCTGCCCAAGGGGTTCAAGATGCCGAGCCTCACCGCCTACACTGGAAGCACAGATCCCAGGGATCATCTGTCCCGGTACAACCGACTCATGACCGTGGCCCACGTCAGCGACAACGGCAAGTGCCTCTGCTTCTCCATCACGTTGGGCGGTCCCGTCGAAGAGTGGTGGAAAAGGCTTGAACCAGGGTCCTTCCAAACATGGTCCGGGCTACAGTCGGCGTTCCAGAAACAATTCGTGTCCGCCATGAGGATGGACATGCAAATCAGTGCCCTCGCCAATATTAAACAACTACCCGCGGAGACGTTAAGAGCCTATATCCAGTGCTTTACTGAAGAAGCCTCCAAGACCAAGGTCGATGACGGACAGCGCCTGGTGGCACTGCAATCTGGGATCCGGGCTGGGTCCCCACTCTGGGACGACATGCAGCGCAGTAAAGCCACCACTCTGGAAGAATTCATCAGGAGAGCCCAAGGATTCATCAACTGGGAGGAGGCCCAGATCCAGGCCTTCGGGTGGCCACCGGCTCCTCGCCCCATCCCTTAGACGATTCCAGGAGGTGCGGGGCAGTTCCCTGCTCAGTCCTACGCAACACCCCCCATAGTCCCGGGAACGGCCGTTGCGCCCGGTACCAGTTACACGCCTACGGTATACGGCCCTGCCGCTTCAGGGTACGCCACGGCCCAATCAACGCACTTCTCTGGTTATGGCGTCACGCCGACGGGGCACAGTATGGCCCCCATCGTAGCCCAGCAATCACAGACCGGAGTAACCGAGGCAAGCGTGAATCCCTCCCGGGGGAAGCGGTCCGGCAAAGGCCAGAACCGGCCGGAGCTGGCCAAGAAAGGGAAGAGGGGGTACGAGCCCCAATATTCAGAATACACCAACTTGGTTGACACCCGGGAAAACATCTACCTAGCTACAGAAAGAGCAGTCCACTACCGGAAGCCTAGCCCAATGTTTAAGGGGGGAAGGAATCCCAGAGATACCAGCAAACGGTGCGCCTATCACAAAGATGTGGGCCACACCACTGACGAGTGTCGACGGCTCAAAGATGATATTGAGTACCTCATCAAGCTGGGGCACCTCCATCAGTGGGTAAGAATGCCCGTGGGCGTCCCGGGCGTGTCAGCAATCCCTGGACAATCCACGGCGCCGGTGACGACTCGTGCATACCCGCCCCAAGGAGGGTATGCACCAGGACCCCCAGCGCAGGCCCCTCAGGGGACCATTGTCGCGCAGGCCCTGGAATGCCCTATCCTACCAGAGCAGCGCCCCCTCGAGTGGATGGGCACGTGGCGACCATAGCGGGCGGACCCCACCTAGGAGGACCTTCAAAGAATGACCAAAAGCGCTATCTGAGCGAGCTGGACCACGACCAAGAAGTTTGTGCCCTTGTCCAAGCCCCGGCTAAGCGCCCTAAACTGATGAACCTCCCCATCACGTTCACGGAGGACGACGCCCGCAACGTCCATTTCCCGCACCACGACCCGCTGGTCGTGGATGCCCAAATTGCCAACAAGCTGGTATCCCGCGTGTTGGTGGATGACGGAAGCTCCGTCAACTTGCTGTTCAAACCTGCCTTTGCCGCCATTGGCATGACGGAGGCTGATTTGGCGTCCTGCCCAACCCAAATCTACGGCTTCAACGGAGACGCGCTTCTCCCCATGGGAAAGGTCCAGCTGTCGGTGACGCTGGGGGATGAGTTGCTACACTCGTTCAAGTTCTGCACCTTTGTTGTGGTGGATTGCCCAACCGCTTACAACGTCATCTTTGGCCGACCCGCCCTGGTCGAGTTCGGGGCCATCACCTCCATCCGCCATCTATGGATGAAATTCCCGTGCAGCAATGGAGGAATAGGGACTGTCCGCGAAGACCAAAAAAGCGCTCGGAAGTGTTACCATGTCTCTGCCCGTTCCGTTTATATGGTCTGAGAGGAGCCCGTCGAGCCGGCCCTCCAACCGGTCGAGCGAGTAGTCCAGGAAGAGGACGATCTGGACCCGCGGATAGGAGATGAGCGCGTCCTGGAGCCAATGGACGAAATAGAAGAGGTATGCATCAGCAAAACCGACCCGGCCAAAGTCATCCAAGTGGGAAGGAGCCTGCCGGCGGACGTTCGGGCCGCCATCATCGCCCGAGTCCAGGAAAACCAGGATCTTCTGGCGTGGTCCCACTCCGATATGACCGGGATCGAACGCAACATCATCTGCCACGCGTTAAGTATTGACCCAAACGCGACCCCGGTTCGCCAGAAGCGCAGACCTTTGGGGACGGAAAGGGCCGAGGCCCTCAAGCTGGAGGTAGAGAAGTTGTCCTCCATCAACTTCATCCGCGAAGCCGTTTACCCCGTGTGGCTGGCCAACCCGGTCTTGGTGCCGAAACCTAACGGAACCTGGAGGACTTGCATCGACTTCCCGGACCTCAACAAAGCGTGTCCGAAGGACTGTTTCCCGCTCCCTCGAATAGAACAAATGGTGGACGCTACGTCCGGTTACGAGATCTTAAGTTTCATGGATGCCTACTCGGGCTACAAACAGATCTCCATGCACGTGGCGGATCAGGAGCACACCAGTTTCCAAACCGACAAGGGCATCTATTGCTACATAGTCATGCCTTTCGGACTCAAAAATGCCGGAGCAACTTACCAGAGGCTCGTCAACCGAATGTTTCGGGCCCAGCTAGGGCGAAACATGGAAGTATACATCGACGATATGCTGGTCAAGTCCAAGACGTCGCGGGACCATTCGGAGGATTTGGCGGAGGCTTTCGCAGTTATCCGAAAGTACGGGATGAAGTTGAACCCTAAGAAGTGCACTTTCGGCGTAGCTTCCGGGAAGTTCCTGGGCCTCATAGTGAGCTTCCGAGGAATCAAAGCCAACCCAGAGAAGATCAAGGCACTGATCGACATGGCCTCTCCCCGGAAGCACAAGGACGTTCAAAGCCTGACGGGGCGAGTGGCCGCCCTGAGCTGTTTCGTTTCCAAAGCCACGGACAAATGCGTCCCTTTTTTCAACGTCCTTCGGGGAAGCCAGCGGTTCGAGTGGTCACCCGAGTGCGAAGAAGCCTTCCAGAAACTGAAAGAGCACTTGGCCAAGGCCCCCATCCTGGCGAAGCCAGTCGAAGGAGAGCCTTTGTACCTATACCTGGCCGTGACCGAGCACGCCATCAGCGCCGCGTTGGTACGAGAAGAGGAAAGGACACAACTCTCGGTATACTACGTGAGCAAGCGGTTACTAGATGCCGAATCTAGGTACCCGCTGATCGAAAAGTTGACTTTCTGCCTATTGATGGCATCCCGAAAGCTTCGACCCTACTTCCAGGCTCACGCCATAAAGGTCTTGACCAACCATCCCCTGCGGCAGGTGTTGCAGAAACCCGAGTCGTCGGGGAGACTCCTGAAATGGGCGATGGAGCTGAGCCAGTTTGATATATCTTACGTGTCCCGGGTGTCCATTAAGGGACATGCCCTGGCCGATTTCATCTTCGAATGCTCCGGGATCCCCCCAGAAGAGAGTGTCCCCGCGGCCCCCGCAACGCCCGTTTGGAAAATCTTCGTGGACGGAGCCTCAAACGAGAACGGGGCCGGCGCCGGGATCATCTTGGTGTCACCGCAGGGGCACCAGCTGCAAAATGCCCTCCGTTTCCAGTTCCAAGCCTCGAACAACGAGGCGGAGCATGAAGCTGTCCTAGCCGGCTTGCGTCTGGCCCAGGAAGTAGGGGCAACGAACCTCGAAATCTACAGTGATTCTCAGCTGGTAGTCAGATAGATTTCGGGGGAGTATCAAACCAAGGGAGAACGAATGGCGGCATACGTGACTCAAACGAGGGAGATGCTCCAAACGTTCGCGGCGCATTCCATCCGCCAGATTCCCCAGGAGAAGAACGTGTTCGCGGATACATTAGCGAAGCTGGCAACCGACGCAGAGGCCGAACTAGCCGGACTGTTTCCCGTCAACCATCTCCCCGTCCCAAGCGTCAATACGGTCGACCACTCCACTTCCTGGATGGGGCCGCTGATCCGATACTTGTCCACCGGGGAAGTTCCGAACGATTGGGCCGCAGCCAGGAAACTCCTTTACCAGGCCCACCGGTACGTCATGATGGATGGGAAACTCTATCGCCGGGGACTGTCTATGCCTTACCTCAGGTGCGTGTCCGAGACCGAGCTGGGAGCCATTATGCATGAGGTCCACGAAGGCTTTTACGGAGATCACACGGCCGGGCCCAGTCTGTCCAAGAAGATTCTGCGTCAAGGATACTTCTGGCCCACCATGAAGAAAGACTGTATAGACTACGTCCGTAAGTGCGAGCAGTGCCAGAGGTACGCGAAGATCCCTCGGGCCCCCCCGACAGAGATAACCTTGATGAGCAGCCCCTGGCCCTTCGCCGTGTGGGGAATCGATCTTGTGGGATCTCTCCCGACCGGGAAGGGAGGGGTAAAGTATTCCATCGTGGCGGTAGACTATTTCACGAAATGGGTCGAGGCGGATCCCATGAACACGATCACGTCCAAGAAGGCCTTAGATTTCGTCGTCAACAACATAGTGTGTCGATATGGCCTCCCCTACAAAATCGTGTCCGACAACGGGAAGCAGTTTGACAGCTTCCACTTCACGGACTTTTGCGAAAGACACGGTATAGTGAAGAGTTTCTCGGCAGTCGCCAGACCACAAGCGAATGGGCAGGCCGAAGCCGTGAACAAAATCTTAAAAGGGACGCTGAAGAAAAAGCTCCAGGCCTGTAAAAGCAAATGGCCCGAGGAACTCCCACGCGTATTGTGGGCCTACCGGACGACCGAAAGGACGTCAACCGGGCACACCCCCTACTCAATGGTCTATGTATGCGAAGCCGTCATCCCAATTGAAATGACTGTCCCGTCCCATCGGCGCGACACCTATGATCCTACCCAGAACCACGCCTTGCTCCAGGAATCGCTGGATCTTATCGAGGAACTCCGGGAGGAATCGCAAGTACAGTTGAAGATGTACCAGGGCAAGATCGCACGACATTTCAACTACAAGGTCAAAAACCGCAAGTTTGGAACCGGCGATCTAGTCCTGCGGAGGGTCTTCCCTGCCACTCAGGATCCGGGAGTAGGGGTTCTGGGCCCTAATTGGGAAGGGCTGTATGAGATCCAGCACGAGGTCTGCCCCGGAACGTACCGCTTGAAGCGGCTCGATGGTTCCGAGGTTCCGCGAGCCTGGAATGCGGAGCATCTCCGCAAATACTACCAGTAGTCCTAGAACTCGTCCTAGTTTAGTATTTACGTTGTAAGCAATGCACGCCTCAGGGCTAATTCCCTTTTGAACAATGAAAACGACGTGTGTAAAACGTCGTAAAGGGCTATCGTCACCAAGAAAATGTACGCCTCAGGGCGAATACCTTTCAAATTTCATTCCCAAGTGACCCCAGACCCGTCTCCGCTCACTTGCGGGGGGTGTCATCCCAGGCACATGCGAAAAAGAGGACCGAGCCCAAGGCTCGTCCCGCCCCGGACGAAATGTCCGGGGGTATATAATAAAAGAGACCGAACCCAAGGCCGGTCCCACCCCGGACGAACGATGTCCGGGGGTATATAATAAAAGGGACCGAGCCCAAGGCCGGTCCCGCCCCGGACGAACGATGTCCGGGGGTATATAATAAAAAAAAAGGGACCGAGCCCAAGGCCGGTCCCACCCCGGACGAACAATGTCCGGGGGTATATAATAAAAGGGACCGAGCCCAATGCTCGTCCCACCCCGGACGAAACGACATCCGGGGAAATTAAAAAAGGGGACCGAGCCCAAGGCCGGTCCCACCCCGGACGAAATGTCCGAGGGTATATAATAAAAGGGACCGAACCCAAGGCCGGTCCCACCCTGGACGAACGATGTCCGGGGGTATATAATAAAAGGGATCGAGCCCAAGGCCGGTCCCGCCCCGGACGAACGATGTCCGGGGGTATATAATAAAAAAGAGGGACCGATCCCAAGGCCGGTCCCACCCCGGACGAACGATGTCCGGGGGTATATAATAAAAGGGACCGAGCCCAATGCTCGTCCCGCCCCGGACGAAACGACGTCAGGGAAATTAAAAAAGGGGACCAAGCCCAAGGCCGGTCCCACCCCGGACGAACGATGTCCGGGGGTATATAATAAAAAAAGGGACCGAGCCCAAGGCCGGTCCCACCCCGGACGAACGATGTCCGGGGGTATATAATAAAAGGGACCGAGCCCAATGGTCTGGGTGGCCGCAAGCAACCCTATTAGCCGGAGGTTTTTATTAGTGACATAGCCCCCAACGTCCAGCTCCTCCGCGGTCAGCTTGGCATAGAACCTCCTCCTTTCCAGGATAAACTCGGTAAGGGGGGTTTGAATGAAGAGACTTGCGACCCGGAAGATACGATAAGAGGTGGAAGCAAAAGATGGATAAAAGAGAGGGTCCGGGGGAATACTTACCCACTCGCTGGAAGTCTAGCAGCAGCGTGGGGTTCTTGTCGATAAGGAACCCGGATGTCATGAACCAGTAATCCCTGACATCCGGGGGGTGCTTCCAGGTGCTGGTAGGTGCAGGGTAGCCACTCCGCGGCTGCAGCCTGTAAAAGCCGTCCAGGCTCTTGTTTTTAACGCTGACCTGCGACACCAACTTGTAGAAGTACAAGACTTCCGCCGGGGTAGGCTCCGCGATCTCCTTCGCGACACAGAACACCTTCCACCCAGCAAGCAGGCGGTACGCTTGCGGCAGTAGTTGGAATGGTGCGATTCCCACGTATGTCAGGAACCGCACGAAATAATCATGAAGCGGGAGCGTAGCTCCCGCGCTGATGTGACCGGCACTCCAGGCCCCGAATCCATCCACGGACGTGTGCGCCCTTTCCACTAGCCTGGCCATACGATTGTGGAAAAAGCCCGGAGTTGATTCGATGCCCAGTCGCGTCTCCAGGAGCAGCGTCATCCGGTAGTTCCGGAATGAGTTGGCCGTTGCGTCCATTTCCCACCTGTTGCCTGTGGGCGTCTTGGATCCGGGAGCGACTACAGGGGCCCTGTTGACCTCTTCTTCGGAATGGAGTGTGATGCCCGTGGCCATGATTGACGATCTGGGAACAGAGAAAGAAAGACCAAGCAGTCAGTACCTAAATCCAAAAAAGTCGGTCGAGGTACGGGAAGTCTCCTAAGGACTGCTTGGAGTCCCGTCGGATCAGGCCCGGGACCCCGAAAAGCCCCGGGACCCTGATCGGGAGAGAAGGCTACTGAAGTCCACCCCTTGTCCGGGAAGCATCCGAGCACGGTGCCACCCAAACCAGGCAGCCTTCCTAACAAATTCTAAAGCACATGGCCTAGGCGCATGCATCTAGAGAGCATAAGTTCACAAAGTTGATAACGGAGTAAGAAAGGACTTACTGTGTGGTGTCGACTGTTGAGGCTGGCGGTTGTCCGGTCGTAAGGATGGCAGGACCTCGTTCTTGAAGTGGCACAGCCGGCGCAGCAGTTCGTCGGCGGGACAAACCCGAGAAGCGCCGTCAGGTTGCAGAATGAAGGTTGAGGCTCTGGGAAACAGACGGTGGCGCAGAACTAGCAAGCGGCGGAGTATTTCGTCGGCGAGGTCGGACATGCAAAACCCCTTCATCCCACAAAGTTTTCAAGTCATCTATAAGAGGAGCTAGATAGACGTCAATATCATTATCAGGTTGTTTAGGTCCTGATATCAACAAGGTCAAAATCGTAAACTTTCTCTTCATACACAACCATGGGGGTAGATTGTAAATAACAAGCATAACAGGCCAACAACTATACTTACTGCTAAGGGATGCGTGTGGATTAAACCCGTCAGTCGAAAGACCTAGACGAATATTACGAGATTCATTTCCAAAAGAAGGCCACTTCAAATCAACTCTCTTCCAAGCAAGGGTGTCAACTGGATGTCTTAATTTACCATCCTTTATTCTTTCATTAGCATGCCATGACAAACTTTTAGCATGTTCGGCATTTCTAAACAATCGGATGAAACGAGGAATTGGCGGAAGGTACCACAAAACTTTGGTAGGTACTCCTTCCTTGACATCGTCACCATTTCTTTTCTTTTGCCATCGTGACTCACTACAAGTAGGGCACGATTTTGCGTCTGCAAAACTATTTCGATACAATATGCAATCATTAGGACATGCATGAATTTTTTCGTACTGCATGCCTAATGAGCATAACGTCTTCTTTGCCTCATAAAATGAAATTGGAATTTCATTAACTTCAGGCAATAACTCCTTCAAGAAACCAAATAACTCAGTAATGCTTTTATCACTCCAGCCATGTTTAGCTTTTAGATTGTACAACCTAAGAAGCGCAGATAATTTTGTAAATCTTGTACAACCAGGGTAAATTGGTTTCTCGGCATCATTAAGGAGTGTCTCAAACTTATTTGGGTCTACTCCTGATCCATAATGTGCGTCGTCAATCATTTCATCTAATGGATCCCAGTTCTCCTCCACTATAGTCCTCCTCACTCCTTTTGGTCTACTTGGCAGAGTTGGAGCAATCGGAGCTATCTCCCCATGGTAATACCAAATTGTGTAACTCTTGTCAATCCCATTGAAATATAAGTGTTCTTTAATCTTTTTAAGATCCATCTTTTTAACATTTCCACACTTAAGACATGGACAATAAGAAAAATTTGGGTCTTTCACATTTTCCGAACAAAACCTTAAGAACAAATCGACCCCGTTCCTATATTCCGCAGATAACCTATTCGCTGACATCCACTGTTTATCCATATATTCTCCTATGTCTATGGAAAAGAAAAGAAACAACACTAAATAAGCACGTGATAAAGTTGTATGTCTATATAAAACTAATTTTTTATTATCCTAGATAAAATCGGGCAGCATTTCCCCTATAATAGTGACCTAACCATCTGCATGTGAATATCAAAACAAACAATTCAAACAACATACAATAAGTTTCTTCCTTATAGAATGTCTATATAAAACTAATTGTTTATTATCCTAGATAAAATCGGGCAGCATTTCCCCTATAATAGTGACCTAACCATCTGCATGTGAATAGCAAAACAAACAATTCAAACAACATACAATAAGTTTCTTCCTTATAGCTCCGCAGCACACAGTCAAATTTATCATAACCTACTTCACTAATACACACAAGTTCTCAACCTTCCGTTATCACCGCAGCACACAATTTTAATCTCAGAACCTACTTCACTATGGATGAATATTTAAGATATTCAAACTCTTCTAACATTTGTTTAATAATATTAAAAGTAGAAGTAAGAGAATATATATGTACCTCTTGCAATCTTTAATCCAAAAGCTAGCAAAATTACTTCACTTAGTAATCAAATTCGCTATTAAATCCACAAACCAATAAAATTAAATTAATAAATAATAAATAAAACATCACTAAATATCTAGCAATATATAACGTATTATTGTAATTTTAGAAACTTAATTACCTCAAATGTGTGATTGATATTGGAATTTTGATGCAAAATACTCTCTAAAATCTCACCACAAAAATCACAACCTATGAAATTAAATTAATTAATATGTTAAACATTACTAAACAAATATCACTAAATATCTAATAATAGTAAATGATATTGGTAAACAAATAAAAAAAATCCGAATGTGCCGCTAATTATAACCTCAACAAAAAATTAATATAAAATTTCATAACCTAAAAATTTAATAATAAACAAAAACATAAAAATTATCATATATTTCTATTTTATAAATTATTTAATAAATTTATTTTAACATAACTATATATATAACAAAATAGTTACAATTTAAAAAAAAATTCAAATATACAAAAATATATCTAAATTTCGAAATAAAAAATGATAAAAATTAAAAAAAATCATGAACATATATACTCTAATGAAATATATACAATGTGATAGGTTAAATTAAAAAAAAAACTAAAAAAATCATAAATCCCCAAAAACTTCCATGGAAAAACCACAAAAACATACAATGTATATAAAAAAATGCATAAAAATGTAAAACTAACACAAAATCATGTATATTACTCATCCTAATGCAAAACCTATGATTTATTTGCAAAATAATTAACTAAAAAGCAATAAAATAAAATAAAAACATACCTTAGAACCCTAAAAAAACGCAGCCCCAATACTCTCCTCTGGTTTGCATGCTCTCGGGTTGGTGATGATATGTGAGGAAGACAGCATTTTTGGTCATATATGAAGGGAGCACATCCAACGTCTCCCACTGGGAGACGTGGGACACGTGGCACGTCTCCCAGTGGGAGACGTTGGATGTACCCATAAACACTACCCAGCCTATTTCCAACGTCTTCCACCATTTTCAATGTCTTCCAATTGTAGCCATTAATATAAACTTTCAATGTCTTACACCATTAGACATTTAAAACTCCTGATAAGTTTTAATGTCTTACACCAATGGTGTAAGACATTGTAGGGAGTCATTGTATATCAAATTTGTTGTAGTGAAGCAACAAAATAGACTATAAATCTATCATATTAATCCATTCTACTTAGTTAAAAAAAATGCACAAAAAATATGTCACAAAATACACCAAAAAACGAGTAGCACAATACAAAAAATATACCATTAAAACAATAGCAAAATATACCATTAAAACTCTAGATCACAAGATCATGCTCCAATCTTTGACATACCTCAGTTAGTCTCCATTGCACAATAGCAAACTATAGAGCTGTATATACGGGTCGGGTTTTCTAGCACTTCACGAAATCGGCACGAGCCCGGGAGGCATGAGCACAACATGGCACGGCACGACATGGGCCTGAGCACGGCACGACACGACAAGCCCGAAGGCACGACACGAAAGCACGAACAAACTAGCCCGAAAGCACGACCCGATAAAAAGCCCGATATTTTTTACATTAATAATCATAATAAATTTTTATTTGTCAATTCTTAATAAATTAAAATGATAATAGAAGTCTTATTTTTCTCAATGTTTATATTTTTATAATTATATTAATTTATTTTAAGATTTGTGAGTTAAATTTTTTAGAATTTATTAGTAGGTATTAAAATTCTAATAATTATCTTTGATATAATTTTGTGTAAAATATTGTTAAAAAGTATATAAAAATATCTAAAATTATAATTTAAACAAAGAAATGTATTTGGTTTGATGGTAAGTCCATTGATTGTTGAAGAGGAGGTGGATGGTTCAATTCTCCATCCTCACATTTTTTGGCAATAATAAAGTGGGCCTGCCCGACTTGGGCCCGACACGGCACGAGCACGAGCACGGCATGACATGGGCCGGGCCCATGGGCCGTGCTGGGCCTACTCTTTCAAAAATGGGCCGGCCCGACCCGTCACGAATTGAATACGGGCCCGGGCCGGTCCGAATTTATCGGAGGCACAAAAATGTGGGCCGAGCCAGCCAACATTTACAGCTCTAGCAAACTACACCAAAAGCATCAGCAAAATAGACCATAAATCAATCAAGTTAATCCATTCAAATCGGTTGCAAAATGCACCAAAATCCGGTCAAGAAATATACCAAAAACTAGTAGCAAAATACAAGTAGTAGCCATTAAAGAACCAGCAAAATAGACCATAAACACACCAAAATCCAGTCACAAAATACAACAAAATCAAGTCACAAAATACACCAAAAACCAGTAGTGAAACACAAGTATAAAGCCATTAAAGTATAAGCAAAATACATTTCATATGAATGTCAATTTAAAGTTGCATTACTATGTTATAATGCAACAAAGAAAGAATGTATGCATTTGTTTATCAAAAGAAAGAATCCAAACTACTTGAAGTTATTTTTCTTTGGGAACGATGGTTAGTGCCGATGTAATTGGTATACCTCTAGTTCCTCTTGACGCTCCTTTAAGTTGGATCTTTATTTGAAAAATTAAGTAAAATAAAACTACTAATTAGTATCAAAGCCTAATATTGTTAATGAAAAACATCCAACTTAGCTTACCATTCCAGAGAGCTGATCAATAATGTAAGTCATTGACCTCAACATAACATCAAGTGTATCTTTAGTGAGTTGAAACATCACTTCCACTTCTCCTGAAGAAGACTTCGAATTGTCTTGTAGCCACCAAAAGAAAAAGGAAAAAGTTTGAGCGTAAGATGAACAAGAAAAAAATCAATAAAATGATGAGAGCCAACCATCTAAAAAGAATTTACAACCCAGCATTTTAATTATGGGAAAAATCAGTAAAATTACAAGCATTAATTAAATAAAAAAAAGATACTGTATATGGTAAAATTCTGAACTATACATAACACAGAGAAGGAGAAGCATAGAAGGAAAGTTCTACCAGAAGGAGCAAAACTGTCGTTGCCTTAACAAAATTATCAAAGGAAAAAATAATTGGTTCCACAAGTCTTAATCTGGCATATAATGGGCTATATTGGAACTACTTAGCGTCTCACATAATACAATGTGTGCTGAAGTTGGATACCTGGATGTAATCTTAACTGTAATGATATGGTTGGAGTAGTTTCCATTCTTTAGTTTGTCAATGATCTTGAATATGAAATCAAATATTCAAATCTGTGTAATTACATACAGCTACACATAGATACCCTATTTCACATTATATGGTTCCTTTCCCTTTCATTTTAAAATTCGATTAAGACATCAAATACGAGATTGATTCTATTGTAATAAATATGCATACTCTTTCAAAGAATACAAAAAGATCAGAACATGTAAGTTATCTTCCCAGTTCTGCAAACCTTTAGTGTGATGACTGCCCTCTCTTTGCTTGGTCTGAGCTGCAATTTTCCATGGTCCAAGTCATCAACTTGAGGTGCGGAAAAATTCCCTGAATATTAGTTGAAAGCCATTTATTTAAATGTGAGTCTCTGGTAGTTTAAACAAAGAGAAACTCATAATGAAGTTACAACCTGTTACACCTAGATTTCGAGACCTAAGATTGTGACCTCGAAAGCTGGACTCGTCAAGTGTAAGTTTGAGATATATAAAACGCATGTTCGTGGTCCATATGTCAAAACCTCGGAGCAAGACGGCAACCTCGAAGACGGGTAACCTCGGGATCCTTTCTAAGCTCAAAAGAACATAGCATCGGAATACATCTGTTGTCGGGTGTCTTCGAATCGAGTAGCCCGAGCTTAAAAGTACAAGCTCGAAATGTAACAGCCTCAATGGTAGTTATCTGCTCCGAGCTGATCTTGGAATAAGGAGGCTAGTTCGTAACCTATTCGTAAACCTTGACTGACATGGTGCTGGTTGCTGACCTCGAAGATTTGATGAGTCATTTGATGTAACGTGTTTCGTACGTTTAAAGATATTTATTGTTGTAACATCCCAACATTAGAGGGATATTAATAATTCTGCTACCCGTTTCCTGGTCTTCAGGGGACGTTTCCTTGTATATAGGAGTTACAATATTTAATATCTTTATTTTAATTAATAAGCAGAAGTATCTTCCCGAAATATGTGGGAATGAACTCTGAGAACTCTCTATAAATAGAGAGGTCATGAACATTTTGTAGGGGGATTTTCTGATATCTTGAGAGAAACTCTGGAGAATTCATCTATGAAGGATTTCCAGAAAACTCCAAGTCTAAATAAAATAGACTCGTGGACTAGGCAGATTTAACTGCTGAACCACGTAAAACTCTTGTTGTTCTACCATATTATTCATATGCGCCATAGTTCATATTGTTTAGTTGCTCTACATTTTAAGTTGACGAAAAATGGCATCAACAGTTTGGTGCTTTCATTGAGAGCCTCAAGCTGTACAATCCCTGATTAGCTATGACCACAAATGATCCAAATATTCCCGAAGAAAACTATCCACGATGCCTTGGGAAACAACCGATGACGAATCCAAAACCAGAAGAGAGAAGTGAGTCCTCTGATTCCCGAGGACCTCCGACACCTTCGGCTCCCAGGGACGACGAGGACATGTATTATAATCCCGAGCGGTATGTCCCCATTGTGGAACTCGAAAACCGATAGTTAAGAAAACAGTTGGCTGAGGCCAAGAAGTGTAACGAGGAGCTAGCTAGATTAGCTGCGGAGGCGCAGGTGGCTTAGCCCCAACCTCCGCCTAAGGTCCAAGCCCCACCGCCGCGGGACGTTCATGTTCCTCCCCACAGGCCTCGTGGGCGACCTCGCAAAAACACTGCCACAAGAAGAACAGAGCAACCTTCGCCACCGGCAGAACAACCTACTCCCTCGAGGCCAGGGCCGCGTTTGGTTTGCTCCACTTTTCACTTCGGTTTTTTCATAAAAACCGAAGTGAAAAGCCCCAATATAGTGTGCAAACCAAACATGGCCCTTGCTCATTTTCTATTTTAACTTCGTTTTTTTAAGAAACCGAAGTAATAGCCTATTTTTATGTTCTACCATTCCCAAAAGCGAAGTAAAAACCCATTGAAAGGCTTTTACTTTAGTTTTTTTTTATATTCTATGTGTAAAAAACGAAGTAAAAGCCTATATTTCTAATAGTGAAACCACACCTCCATTCTCATCTCTAACGACTGCCCCCACACCAATCAAGCCCAAACTTTATGAAGTCGTCGCATCTACATTGAGCTTGTAGGTACCTTCCGATGGAGGTTTCCATATACCCTTTTTCTTATATAGATTTTCAATCTCGTTATATAATTTTTCTTTTATTTGTAAAATTTGAAAAAAAAAAATAAAACTCAAGGGAATTCCCTCACCGATATAAATATATACTAGATACAAGCAACATGCGGGCACGTTTTAGTTTTATTTATAAAATTATTAATTATTTTTATTAAATTTGTATCATTGTCATATAAATTTCAAATAAATAAATAATAGTATATATAAAAGAATAACATAAACATATTAAGCTTGTGCATTAATTAATTTTGTTTTATTGTGCATTTTAAACTGAAACATTGTTTATAATTGTTTTAATAAAAATTAAGAATATGTATTATATATTATTATTATAATAATATTGATATAAAAATGAAATATTTTTATAATGATAATATTTTATAATATTTGAATTCATAGTAATATAATTAGTAAAAAAATGAAGATTATATACTATTATTATAATAATATTTTATAAAATTTAAATTTATATTAATATAATTCTTAAATATCTAGTCTTGTATTATATATTATTATAATTATAATATTTGAATTTAAATTTGAATGAATTTATATTAATATAATTATTATATATATAGTTTTATATTAAATATTATTATAATAATGATATTTTATAATATTTGAGTTTATATTAATATAATTAAGAAATATCCATTTTTAATCAGTGTTAAATGTATATTTTGTTAAATATTTAGAATATTATGTTAAAGTTAATACAATAAACCGTTCAAACAAAAAAAATTCATTATCTAAACATTTTTTATATAGAAGAGATTTAAAGGCACATATATAGAATGAGAAGCCAATAACAGCATGATTTGAAAATAAAATTTCCATTTAATTAGGTCATTCATTAATTACTACTAAGTATTTATGTGAAACCGCAACTTGACCAAAACGGCACAGTATGGCTCTAAACACGAAAAAGCTTAAAGAGCTATAAACGACAATTACATAAAATAGCGTCCAAAACATAATGTACTATTATTCATGGTTCTGTCTTGCCATCTTGTAACAGATTTTTTCTTTCTTTTTTTTTTTTTTTGGTAAATCAGTCAAATATATTGCTCACCAAAACAAATTACAACAAATTAATCCCCTTTACAAATATTCTCAAACCAACTTCTATCTATATCCCCAACCTTCCCAATATCAAGACTATATGTTCTATTTTTCCCAATATCAAGACTATATATTCTATTTACAATCAGATTTTTTACTCTGTTGACAGAATTTAAAACAGAAGGTACTTTATGGTACCAAAGACACATGTTCCTAGTGTTCTACACTAAGTATACACAAGCATTAAAAATCAAAGTATATATCTCTTTCCTCAAATTGCTACCTTTGCATCTCCGAATCCAGTGTAGGATACCTTTGAACTTGTATTGATATGACCCCATACCTGCCCAAAGAAAGATTTTCTGAAGACACAGCTTGCTGAAATGGCATTGGAAAAATAGGTGATCATGTGTTTCTATCTCTAAACCACAAATCACACAAATAGTCTCCACTTGCATTCCTTGTTTGAGTAATCTGTCACGGGTCCTCAGCCGATTCCAAGCAACCAACCATGTAATGAAAGTATGCTTTGGTATGCAATATCTCTTCCATATATTAGCTGCATACCATCTCTTTTCACCAATGGAAGGAAAAATTAAATCACAAGCCTTTTTGATGGAATATGTCTCTCTCGATTCCAGCTGCTGCTTAGAAAAACAATCAGCCAGCATCTCTTTCACCTGCATAATTTTGCGCCAGTACCAGCAACTATCAAGAGGAGCTTTATAATCCCACCAATCAGTGTCTTTTAGATACACCGAATGCACCCATTTTACCCACAAGTTATCTTTCTTTTGAGCAAGCGCCCAAACATGTTTCCCAATCGCTGCTACATTAATTATTATTAGCAAATTAATTATTAGCAAATTAATTAATATGTCTTATACATTGGTCTAATATAATCAAATATCCTTAGTCGTTGCATGCATTTTTCTTAAACCAAATAAATCAAACAAACTGTTAATATATATATATACATAACATTATATATGAAGAAAGAAAAGACTGAAAACAATGAAAGAAAGAACGTTTCCAAGATTAAAGATATAGTTACAAGGAGTGCTGCAAGAGTTGAAGATGATGAAAGGAAAATCAAAGATATTCTTGGATAGTCAATCTTCTATTCACCTTTGTAAAAATCCAGTATACCACGAAAAAAACAAACACATTAATATTCGTTTGTTTTTTATAAGAGAAAAAAAATAGAGAAAAATGTGATATCATTGGACAAGATTGATAGTGAGAATAATCAAACTGATATATGAACTAAGGTGCTATATATATATATATGAACAACTTTAAACATGCTTAAACTTGCTCAACCTTGGTAACTAATTAATGTTGGAGCTCTAGGATCATTATCTCTACATGTGGGATTCTATTATTATAACTAAGTTGTGATTTGAAGAAACTAGGTGAAATTTGTGGAAGTAGTTCCTTCAAATCCCAACTCATTCTATTAGTGAGCTATTAGGATTCCAACTGCTACAACAACCTCATTGACCTAAGTGTTAAATCAGTCATTGGTTTATAAAATGACTACTTTACTCCACTTATTATAAAAACACACTAGATCAAAAAGAGAGAGCTAGTGTCGAGATCAAGATTGAGTATTGAGAGAAAGTGTGAGAGAGCTGGGTTTGGGGAACTATATTGTTATGGGATTGAGAGGAAAATACCTGTGAGATATTTAGAGTGGTTGGTCCAAGATTGTTCCAAGAAGCTCGAGCTTTATACTCATTTCATTAATCGAATCAAGAAGAGATAGTGGTTCCTAAAACTGGATTAGGTTCAAGATCGCATTGATCTTATTCCGAGCCAGTATATATACTTGTGCCGATTTATAATTTTAGTTTTCTAACTATTTGATAATTAGTCTTATTGATTTGTGTTTTTAGCTTCATATTAGGTTCACTGAGATTCATCCGAGGTTCTTGAATTAGGAAGTTTATCTTTATTTACTATAGTAGATTTTAACTAACATCCTACAATATAATTTATAGGGAATTTACTCATTTGGTACCCTGTGTTTTTGCAAAGTATTATTTTGGTACCCTCTTTTTTCAATAATGCTCATATGATACTTTGTATTTTACAATCATTCATATTTGGTACCCTAGACTCATATTTGATAAATTAATTTTATCAATATGACCAAACTATCATAAGTTATATGTAATTAAGTAATTAAATTTGAATTTTGAACTCACATAATTGAAAAACATATTGATTAATTTTGTAAAGTTTAGGGTACCAAATATGTATGATTTTAAAATAAATGGTACCGAATATGTATGATTTCAAAATATATAAGATACCAAATGGTTACTTATCCTAATTTATATTCAAAGAGAGCTCTTTGCAAAACTTAACAAATTCAAAGACACTTGACAGACAGTAGTGGACTAAGAAAGTAGCAAGGCCATATACATTTTTGTTTTCCATTTTCATTTCATTTTAATTTTTTAATGAGTTTTTTCTTTTTCATTTAAGAGCATACAACATATATCAAATAATAATACCAGAAGAGAAACATTTTAACTATAACTTTGTAACAATTAATAAGTCTATATAATAATGTTCATCATACACGATTGATCTTCATATAAAATGCTCATAGCAATGCATCACAACTCAATTCTTATTTCGTATGTAAAAACTAGTCTCTACTTATTAATTAAAAGATTAAATAATTATTCGTAAATGAGAATAACTTGACCAAACGGTACAGTATGGTTCTTTAAATGACAAAACTTAAAAGAACTAAAAACGACAGCCCTAAATACTCAAACGACAAAGAAGAAGTACATTACATTATATGATAAAAGAAAGAAAAAACTGAAAATCAATGAAAGAAAGAACGTTTCCAAGATCAAAAAAGAAAAAAAAAACAAGTTGCAAGATTCAATATATCCAAGCCTAAAAAACGACAGTCATGACCGTGATGGAAATGGAATGAAAGGATGTCGTTCATCATCTTGTCGATAGACGGTGGTGGTGATGATTCGCCGAGCAAGATCAACGCAGAACACGACGACATCTTCAGCTTTGAGGCAGCGACCATCGACCAAGTTGGACCAGTTATCGCCGAACAACACTTCTCCGTCGGCTCTCAGCTTCAGCTTCGTCTCCATCTCGATGTGCCGATACGTCTGGTCCCACACTCGAACCACAAAATTATCACGATTCAAATCTCCCGGCTCTGTTACTGCTTCTGCTACCTCTGTCGGCAGCTGTATCTGATGCCGGAAACGACTGCTCATATCCGCCTCGGTCAGTTTTTTCACACACAGAAATGGCTGCTGCTGCTCTTGATCAGAACGATCACGATGATGATGGTGATGATCTTGTGGTTGTTGTTGGGGCAGGGGTGGAATCACAGTGCTGTAGTCCTCGCCGTCTAATCGGAGTACGGTGATGTTGATGGTGTCATCGTATAATTTCAAGAGAAGAACGTCTCCGACTCTGATGCCGCGATCTCTGACGAACGAGCTCCATTGGGCTCCTTCGATCTTGACACTGCCGAAGTTGCAGAACACCAGACTAACGGCACGGCCTTCACCCACACCCATCAATCTGTCACTGATGAAAATACTCCGTCTTTGAAGAATAATCGTACGAGTTTCGAGGGTCGCTGCTAATGGATTCGGGAGAATCAGAGTGTTGATGTCCCTCACTACACTTCCGAACAATGACTTCCCCATTCTCCAAAGATAGAAAAAGAGAATGGAGTCTCTGAGTGAGAGAGATAATGAAGATCGATAGAAAAAGAGAATGGAGTCTCTAATGAGTGAGAGAGATATGAAGAGTGGTATTTAAATATTGTTATATTGTAAACCTTATTTAAATTTAAATAAATAGTTAAAGATATTAAAATAAGATATTTTTTTTAGATATTTTATCATAATAATTATTTAAAAATAATAAAATTATATATTTTATAACTTAAATAAAATTTAATTCTTAAAATTAATATTATATTAAACATATAATATATAATATTTTGTTGTCACTACCAAATTCAAAAGCTATAACAAACATGAATTATAAATAAATAAATAAATAAATTAAAATATGATTTTGTTAAGATATTTTATGATAATTTAAATAATTAAAACATATTTATTTAAAAATAATAAATGCATACATATCATTTTTTTATCTTATAAATTTGTCTGATAGTTTATTTTTTATCGAGATCTTTTCATTCACATTGTGATATACATTAGAAACTAAAAATAATTGATACATGTATATTTTTTTCTATACTATGACTTTTTCTATTCTTATTTTATTTTTATTATTAATTTTTTTAAAAAAATTATTGTATTTTATATATATATCACGTAATCATGTAAATATATATTTATACGTTGTATTTAGATATCGTATATCTAGAGATTATTTATATCAATATTTATATATACCATGAACTATAATTTATTCTATTATATATATTTTTAAATAACAGTGAACAAATATTTACTATATTACATATTGTTTCTATCTTGTATATATAATGTTTACAATTTTAAAACTAAGCAAATATACATTACATATTGTTTCTATCTTGTATATATAAATATATATATATATATTTATATGAAAGAGTGAGCATGCCTTCCTCTCTTAAAAGAGTAAAAGTATATACCATGTTTCATATATAAGTTGCAGAAAAAGAATAGAGAAGAATTGAAGATATTTATATATATACGTAAGAAGATAAGATATATCTTGTATTTAATTAGGATCAAAACCGTTATAGTGTGGGGAATTGGCATATAGTCATCTCCTTACCCATGAACAATTTTAATTTTCATCCTCGTCCATGCGAAGCCAAAGAATTCCTAGGACTATTTATTTGTTAAAAAATTAAAATTTTAAAATAAAAATAGTTAATAATATAAAATTAAAAATATAAAACTATATTTATAATATAAAATATAAAATATTATCATATATAAAATTCACAATCTTTAAAAATTTACTGATAAACGACAACAAAAAGATATAAAATACATAAAAATAATTAAATATTTAAATGTGTTACTGTTGGAACAGGTAGTGTCATCCTCGTCCCTGTACTATTTAATATTTTGGGACGAAAAATTATCCTTAACTACATTCCCCATTTAGATAGAAAATGGCGAGTCCCCATAAAAAAAATTTTGCATCCCTAGTTTCAAATATACATTCTTCTTTATGATTTTTCTTTCTTAATTACCATTATTTTCATTACTTTTACTTTGTCTCATTATTATTTCTACTATTATATATGTTAAATACAACGTTGAATATGATTGATCTTCAAAAAATGTTCATAGGCATCACAAACTATCAATTCCTCCTACTGTTGACGCCGTTTTTCGTCAACAGTAAATATAGAGCGCGTAAACAATAAATAGTTATGGCCAGAAAAATACAATAAAACAAGTAGGATTTTTTACGTGGTTCAGCAGTTAGCTCTGCCTAGTCCACGAGTCTTTGTTGTTAGAACTTAGGAAATTTCTAGAAATTCTTCAGAGATGAATTCTCCAGAGTTTCTCTCAAGATCACAAAAATTCGGTCCTTTACAAAGGTACAAGACTTCTCTATTTATAGAGGAAGTCTCAGGATACTATCCCACATGTCTCTGGGAAGTTATCCTTTACATTAATAAATTTAATGGCTTTAAAAGCCTGTAACTCCTATATACAAGGAAACGTCTCCTGAAGACCAGGGGGCGTATAACTGACTAATAAATATCCCTTTATTATAGGGAAGTTACAACAATAAATGTAGACTGCGTCTCTCCAAGTGACTCACTAAGATGTTCGAAGTCAGCAATCAACATCGCCAGCATCGTACCAGCCCAGGTCTCTGGTTGACTTTCGAGTTGTATTTCTCAAAGTCAACTTAGAATGAAACACCAAGCTCACACTTAAGCCAAGCTCGGGCCACTTGATCCGAGGTCACACGACAATGGACGTATCCCGATGTTCTGTCTTCCGAGCTTGCAAGGACTTCGAGGCTACCCATCTTCGAGGTTGCCACCTGCTTGTAGGTTCGGCGCCTAGGTTGCGAACACGTATTCTAGATATTGCGAGCTCACACCTGACGAATCCAGCTTTCGAGATCACAATTCTCAAGGCTCGAAATTTGGGTGTAACATTTTGCCCCATCAAAAATATTTATTTGAATCCTATGAGAATGAAACTTTTGAACTACTTTCCTTGGGAACTGCACCGCCACACATGTTCGAGTAAGGACACGTGCCAGTTGGTATTGCTCACCCAAGGTACTCGAGTACCTTGGAAATCTGCCCACGATCGTTCGCCTGCCACCTTTTCGGCGCCATCTTGTCATTTTTCCCTGACCGTCAGATTTGATAAGAATCCTAACCAATGGCTTGGATTAATCCTTTTTTTTTTCCACCTCTAATTGTCTATATATAAGGCCTTAGCCATCTTCCTCATTTTACTTTTACGTTCATTAGAGGAAAAAAGAAAAGAGAAAGGAAAAACCAGAGGCTATCCCAAATAGCTTCTTGCTTTTGCATGTTTTCCCATTACTGGTTCTAAATCCAGTTTATATGTAGAACAAACCCAAACATGGTCTCTTTTTTTCTGGGTTTTCAAAATTTAAAAGACGTATCTTGCACACCAAGATATTAGGTACAAAATCTTGGTTTTAAAGAATGCACGATACCCAAGAATACCATTTTTGAACAATCGCCACCTTTTTCCCTGATATTTCGGGATTCTCATAAATTAGAACCACTTCCCTCCTCTTTTTTCGTGGAATAAAGGTCGTGACCCTTAATCAGGTTTCCAGGATCGAGCTCATCTCGCACCCAAGCACTTCCGAGCTTGTCTCACCAAGCTCACTATTCTTGATTTCTTGCATGCCCGGCCCTCACCATTTTTTCTTTCTCGTTAGATGTCACAGAATCTGGAAAGACGGTGGGGGTCGCTGCTTGCCATCCCGTATTTGCCAAAAACTCCGAGCCCGGAATCGTTATTTTCCCGGAACCAACGCCTGATTCGTGAACACGAGCTAGCTTGCGAGCAAGAAAAAACCCGAGCTCACTATCGTCGTCAAATCTTCGAGGTCATAGAAAAGAAGAGAAGAATCCTTCGAGAGGCTCTTTATCTGGAATCTGATTCAGGGCCCAGACCGATCCCCCTTGATCCTAGGTTAAAAGTGACAATTGCGTACAACCCGGGAGATCTCCAATTCTCACTGATGGGGGAGCCCTCTACTTCGCAGCCGAGGAGAGAATTTTTCGAGGCCAAGCATTATTGGAGCTCGGTTACCTCGCTAGGTCAGATAAACAACATCTTGGCCTTTCACGGTATAAGATTGTCAGGCTCGTTAAGGTGTTGAGCCCCTACTTCCCACGAACGAAGCTGCCACGCTCAAGGAGATGGAAATCTTGACAATAAGCTGAGGTATGCGGCTTAGAGCCAGGAGCATATGAAGGCAGGAGCGATACTGCCTTTGAAGTCTTTCTTCAAGGACTTCACAAACTTCATTGGGCTGGCTCCATTCCAGCTCAACACTAATTCATACAGAGTTCTTTCTGCCCTGAAGTCGATATACCACGAGCGGAAGTGGGAAGGATCGATGCCAGAGGAGATCCTATATCTTTTCTGTTTGAAGAGCAATCCCTCCCGAGCTCGGGGAGGAGACGTTTTCTATTACCTTTCGAGCTACCCGAAGGAGAAAAAGATGTTTGAGACCCTTCCCAACCATCCTCTTGATTTTAAGAAGGCCTTTTTCTGGACGGATGGCCTATCTCCGTCTCGATTTTATTCATTCAGACGGGTTCGTAAGTACCCCGACCTCCTTTATCTCTGTTCTCGAACTTTTGTCTATAGACTTATACTTAGTTGAATTGTATCTTATTTTCCAGCCAATTATCATCGTCCCACTCCTTCTGACGATATGAAGGAGCGTAGAGAGACCCTGCTCCAACTCCCTTATGGCAGGAGATCACTCTCATACCTTTTGCACGAAGGTAAACTTCGAGCTTGTGGGCTCTTGGGGAATGGTCAGTCCACCTCGGACTGGTCCAACAAAAAGTACGACCGCTGGGAGCTCGTGCGCCTGCCAACAGGCATCCTCCCCCCTAGGAGAGAGGTGAGGCCTCCGCCTCCAGTTTGCCGAAGGAGCCCGCAATTAGCCGTCCAATACGGGACCAATGACTATAGGGACCTTTCGAGGTTGACGTCCACATATAGGGAAGGTACTTCCCCCGCCTCTTCTGAAGATGGGGGAATTTCATGGTCTCCGAGCTCAAGCTCGACGGAGAGTTCTAGTTAGGTTTTTCTCCACTTGCCTTTTCATCACTTTGCATATTGGTGTGATGTTGAGTTACTTTTTATATATTTCTTTCTTTTTTGTTAACTCTACTGTGGTGTGACTGTGTAGGTGAGATGGACTCCGATCTCGAAAATATTCTCGAGAGTGGCGGTGTCAAGAGGAGCAAGCGCCCCAGGGGGTTGCGAAAGATTGACTAGCCTGCCAAGGTCCTTAAAAGGACCGAAAAGACACCTCCTCCACCAGCTCCGCCTGTCACGAGCTCCACTGTGGTGCCGACTTCACAGGTCGGTGCCTCCACTATGGTCGAGCCTCAACCTCCTGTCTTGGTTCACCCGTTGCTCAGTCCACCTCCTAAAAAACCTTCTGCTTCTCTAACCCACAAGTTGTCAGTTTCTACTCACGTTGAGGAGTATGTAATTGACAATGCTGCTGGGTCCCATGGGGCTATGCTGGGCTTGGACGTCTTGTCCCGAGTGGGCCAGAGCTTTAGCAGTTTTGATGCTCCCCAATGGCAATTTTTGAACAACGCCCGAGACTGCAACACACTCTACGAGAGGAGTATCGAGCTTGCCGGCGCAGGAACTTTTCTTTTTTCGCCTTTAGCTATATTTATAGACGATCCGTATGCTAATGATGATGAAATTTTTTATTTTTTGTATGCCAGACTCTTGCTGTTTCTGCTCAGCTCAACTATAAGTTGAATAACGAGATCCACTCGAGCAACTCCTATGCTCAGGAGGCGAAGGATCTTCAACTAAAACTGAGTGATGAACTAAGGGCAGCAAATGCAAAGCTTGAGGCAGGAGCCGAGGAGCTTAGGGCCAAGGCATCCAAGCTTGAGAAGCAGAATGCTAGGCTCGTGGAGCTTGAGAAGGAGAACACTCGGCTCCAGGAGGCTAATAAAAAGCTCGAAGAAGACAAGGCCGCCACTTTTGATATAATTGAGGGTGAAAAGGCTCGCCTCCTTGCCGAGTACAAAGAGAAGAAGGACTAGGCGGTTGATCTGGCTATGTACAGAATATGGACCAATAATGACGACCTGGATACCAGCTTCCTAGGGACCTCTTGAGGCAAAGCTCCTAGATAAGTGGAATGCTCGGCTTGAGGCGGAGGAGGCTGCTTGGGAGGCCGCTAAGGAGGCTGCTCAGAAGGATAGTTATGCTATTCGTCCTGGGGAGTCTAGTGCTGCTGATGCTGAGAAGGCCAAGGAAACTGCTCCTTCTTGAATCTCACCTTGGGGCTGCATCCCTTTATTTTTGTAACTGCTTTAATTTATGCCCGTAGGGCTGATACAATTTCTTTTTCCTTTTCTTTTAATACATATGCTTTACATTTCTTGGTTTGAAATATTTTGCACATTTTATATTAAAGAATCGCGTATGTTTGTTTATTCGCACAAACATAGTTTGGATTTAGGCTCGAGGTTCAATGCATTCATGCACAGTTTGCTCGAATTATCCGCTTCCGATCTCGTTATTCATCAAGGTCGGATATTACTTTAACCATGAACCCGAAAGTACTTGTATGGTGTGTAATGCAAATGGTTTAGTTATATCTTATTTTTTAGTTACTTTTTCTCGTCCTTGGTTATCTCTCCGAGGTTATGAGTTCGAAACTATTGTTTTATAAGATACTCCAGCCTCGATCTCGACTTAACTCGAAGTGGATTTATGTTCCAACTTATCGTCGATTAGTTTTAGCTGGTTTGCTCCAAACCTGTTAAGGTCGTGATTGGTTTGTAATCCATACACTTATATGTTTTTGATAATTCGGTTTTATCCAAATTACCTTAGCTCGTGCATTTGGTTACATCCAAACACTTATGTTTTTAATAATTTGGTTATATCCAAATTATCTTAGCTCGCGTATTTGGTTACATCCAAACACTTATGTTTTTAATAATTCGGTTATATCCAAATTATCTTAGCTCGCGTATTTGGTTATATCCAAACACTTGTATGTATTTCGTATATCTTAATTTATTTTTCAAGCTGGTGGTATTTATATATATACCAATGATGCCCCCTTAATATCCTATGAATGTGACTATAGGTTATTAGATTAAGAGAGATTGCAAAAATAAATCATATCAGACGAAATAACTCTTTATCTGATAAAATCCAAGAGTAGGCAAAACAATACAAATAGTCAAGCATGGTTATAGGCAACATCCTTCCTACACTACTGATAGTAAGGTCTTAGGTGTTCACCATTCCATGCTCGCGGTATTAGGCTCCCATCCAATCTTGCTAGCTTGTAGACACCGGATCGGATGACTGACTCTATCTGGTAAGGTCCTTCCTAATTCGGTCCGAGCACGCCAGCTTCCGGATCTCGCGTTGCCAAAAATACACGCCTTAGCACCAAATCTCCCACACCGAATTTTCGATCTCGAACCCTCTTGTTGAAGTACCTGGTAGCTCGCTGTTGGTAGGCATCGTTTCTTAGCTGAGCTTCATTTTTTCTTTCTTTGATCAGGTCTAAGGTTTCTTCGAGCTGAGTGTGGTTCGAGCTTTGGTCATAAGCGTGGGTTCGAATTGTAGGAATCTCGACCTCAATAGGCAACATAGCCTCGCAACCATATGCCAGAGAGAACGGAGTATGTCCAGTTGATGTTCGAGCTGTAGTCCTATATCCCCATAGGACTTGGGGCAATTCTTCAGGCCATCGTCCTTCTGCTTCCTCCAACTTTTTCTTTAGTGAACTCTTGAGAGTTTTGTTTACAGCCTAGACCTGGCCATTCGCCTGGGGATGAGCTACTGACGAAAAACTTTTTATTATTCCATTTTTCTCGCAAAAGTGGGTGAACAAGTCACTATCGAACTGGGTTCCGTTGTCGGATACGATTTTCCTCGGCATCCCATATCGGCATACAATGTTTTTTACCACAAAGTCAAGGACTTTCTTGGAAGTTATTGTTGCTAACGGTTCAGCTTCTGTCCACTTTGTCAAGTAATCTACGACAACTACAACATACTTCACTCCGCCCTTGCCAGTTGGGAGAGAGCCTATGAGATCGATTCCCCATACCGCAAATGGCCATGGGGAAGTCATCATGGTCAGCTCAAATGGTGGAGCTCGAGGAATCATGGCGAACCGCTGGCACTTATCGCACTTCTTTACGTATTCGAAAGAATCTGATTTGATGGTAGGCCAGAAATAACCTTGGCGTATGATTTTCTTGGACAAGCTATGCCCCCCAGTATGGTCTCCACAGAACCCTTCATGAATTTCTTCAATGATCTTCTTGGCTTCGGGTGGAGTTACGCACCGAAATAATGGCATGGAATATCCCCTTCTATACAGCTTTCCATCCAAAATGGTGTAACGGGGAAGTTGATACATTAACTTTCGAGCTTGGTTCGGATCTTTTGGTAGGACTCTGGTCTCGAGATATTTGATTATCGGGGTCATCCAGGTAGGCTCGGAATCAATCATGTATGAATTTTATTACTATGGACTATTACATTATCATGTTTAGAACAACTCTTTATTTTGATTAAGCAAACATACTTTTATGTTTTTATTTATATGTTTAATATAAATGTTTTAATTTTATTCTATTGTTTTATATTTAATTCAAATTAAATAAATAAATAAGTGAATAAACATTACAAATATATAAAAAAAAAATCTGGTTTAGTCTATACTGAGGACATTGTCCTCGGTATATCCCATTAATATGACAAATTTGGGTTGGTTGTGCCGATGACATTGTCCTCGGTACAACCTATATCGAGAACATGTTGTTTGTCGTCGGTAGAAGATTACCTCTACCGACGCCGCTGTACCGAGGACTTATTGCCGATGACATGTTCTCGGTAGAGGATATACCGAGAACATTTAGGCTTATACCGATGACATTTGTCCTCGGTATAGACCTTGTTTTTTGTAGTGTCTCCTAGCTATTATAAATTAACATATTAAATAATAAATTTGTAAATATATGTAATTATAATCTCTCATGCAAGTATAAATATATTATATAAAAGTTCTTTGGCCAAATGACCTATTGTTTAAAGTTATTTCGTACTCTAGCTTAGTTTTAATAATTTTTTGCAAAATGGTCTCTCATAATTTAGACAGCTAGTCGAAAATTTAGATAGGTGGTTGAAAAATTCAAACAGTTGGTCGAAAATTTTAGACAGCTTGTCAAAAAATTTAGACAACTAGTCGAATTTTAGACAGATGTCATTTTGCAAAAAACTATCACAAGTAAAATAGAGTTCAAAATCACTTAAAAAAATGATTTTCACAAATTTCCCATTATATAAATACATCAGCTAGGTCATTATTAAATTACTAATTAATAATTCGGTACAGTATAGTTCTTTAAGTGAAAAAGCTTAAAGGACTAATAAATACTCAAACGACAAAAAACAAGCAAAACGACAATTACATCAAAGCTAGAATCTAAATACTAAAACATAATGTAATACCAAAATGACAGATTAATGTACTATAATTCCACCCTGAATCTTGGTTGAATAAAATAAAATAAAATAAAATTTTAAACATTTGATTGCTAAGCAATTAATGGTTTTGTTTTACCATCTTAATTCATTTCTAGTATCACTTTAATTCCTTCATTTTATATTATTAAGCTAGTTATTTACATTACAAGTCTTGTAACAGCAGTTTTTCTTTCTTTAATATTATTAACAAATTAATTAATTTGTCTTATATTATTGGTTGAATATATATAATCCAACAACACCCTATATATGTACTAATTGTCTAATCAACCCTAGTTTTATTAGCAAGATTTAACTATATATACATATATATAGATATATTTATATAAAACCTTTGTCGTTGCATGCATTTTTGTTAAACCCTAGCTATAATCAACAAACAGTTATACAAAAATTTGCTTCTCAAAAACAAAGTATGAAAGAAAGAACGTCCCAAGATCCAAGCTCCAAGCTCAAGATTCAAACAAAAAAAGAAAGAAAGAAAGAATTGAAGCTCCAAGATTCAATATATCCAAACGAAAAAAACGACATTATAATTAGCAGAACGATGATCCTTGACCATGAAATTTACATCATATATATATATATCGATCTACGGATAATCATCATACGGTGGAAATGGAATGAAAAAGTCTTGTGCTTGATACGACGATATCTTCTGCTTAAGAACGTTTCCAAGATCCAAGATCAAAAGAGAAAAAAGAAAGAAGTTGCAAGATTCAATATATATCCAAGCCTAAAAAACGACATAATTAGCAGAAGATGAGTTCATGACCGTGATGGAATTGGAATGAAAGGATGTGGTTCATCATCTTGTCGATACACGGTGGTGGTGATGATTCGTCGAGCAAGATCAACACAGAACACGACGACATCTTCCGCTTTGAGGCAGCGACCATCGACCAACTCGGACCAGTTATCGCCGAACAACACTTCTCCGTCGGCTCTCAACTTCAGCTTCGTCTCCATCTCGATGTGCCGATACGTCTGGTCCCACACTCGAACCACAAAATTATCACGATTCAAATCTCCCGGCTCTGTTACTGCTTCTGCTACCTCTGTCGGCAGCTGTATCTGATGACGGAAACGACTGCTCATATCCGCCTCGGTCAGTTTTTTCACACACAGAAATGGCTGCTGCTGCTGTTGATCATGATGATGATGATGGTGATGATCTTGTGGTTGTTGTTGGGGTAGGGGTGGAATCACAGTTCGGTTGTCCTCGCCGTCTAATCGGAGTACGGTGATATTGATGGTGTCATCACATAATTGCAAGAGAAGAACGTCTCCGACTCTGATGCCGCGATCTCTGACGAACGAGCTCCATTGGGCTCCTTCAATCTTGACACACCCGAAGTTGCAGAACACCAGCCTAACGCCACGGCCTTCACCCACACCCATCGATCTGTCACTAATGAAAATACTCCATCTTTGAAAAAGAATCCTACGAGTTTCGAGGATAGCTGCTAGTGGATTCGGGAGAATCAAAGTGTTGATGTCCCTCACTACACTTCCAAACAATAACTTCCCCATTCTCGAAAGATAGAAAAAGAAAATGGAGTCTCTGAGTGAGAGAGATAATGAAGATCGATAGTAGAGATTTAATGTTTGGATATTCTCTTAAAGGATTTTGGCGCCAACTACTTACTTATAATCGCTTTTAGTTAGTTAGTTAGGTAATTAACTGATTAGTTATTATTCTAACTTCTTTATGTCATTCTTGGATTTTCATTTTAGCTTTAATTTTATTTTAGAGTTGCAATTTGAAACTTTAAAGTCTCACTACAAAAAAAAAAGCTATACCGAGAACATGTTCTCAGTATAGACATCTCAGATGCGCGATTACTTTTCGTGGTTAGTGCCTATACCAAGAACATATTCTCGGTATGGATTCAATAAATATCTCTAACTACGCGACCCCCCTTCTTCTTCCTCTCTTTCCTTCAGTTTTTACAGACCTATAGCCTCCCATTTCTCTCCGCCTCTCTCCACTGAATTCTTCCATTATCATCTAAAAAATATCATTTTTAGGTCCAAAAATCTCTAAAAGTGAAGGGGTTTCTCTCTATTTCTTAAGGGTGAGATTTATTTCTTCATTTATATATATATATTTATGAAATGGTAATGTATTTTTGTATTTTTTGTTTGAAGGTGTTGGTGCGATTTTGCTTGAGCTACAGAGAAGGATTTGAAGGTGTTGGTAATTTGTTTTTAATTTTTCTGTTTTGTTTGATTTTTTTTCTTTCAATTTTTGATTAATTAATGTTTTTGTACATAAATGAATTAATATTAGTTTTAATAAAAATCTGTTATTATATTAGGGTGAATGTATTTATTATTAGGTTTTAAAAATATTTATTAGTAAAAATGAGATTAGGAATTAGAATATTGTTAGATGGTTAATTAGTATTTTTTTTATTAAAATAGATTTTTTTGTTGTTTTGGTAATAAACTAGGTATTAAACATATTAGTAAACATATTAAATATTTGAGTGTTAATTTGGAATTTTTGGGTGCTAATGTTAGTATGTTGTTGTTGTTAATTTTTTTTTGGTTATGTTAGTAGTAGAAAATCAGATTTTATGAATATTGATGATTTGTTGTTGTTAATTTTTAGTAGAATTATGATATTTTGATTAGAAAATTGAATAATTAATAAAAATTAGACTAATAATTATAAATTATATAGTCGTTTACAATGTATTTGTATTGCTCTCTGCATGTTCTGGGACTGTATATTTTTTATGTGTTATTTGTAGGTTTTTAAATTTTGGGATAGATGACAATACATTCGTTATGTTGCAGAATTTTACATAGAATTATAAATTTTATAAATTTTGTGAATATTAGTAAAAGCACTAAATAAAATTTTTACTAGGTTTAGCAAACAAATTCATAAAATAATTAAATAACTTTTAACAAAATCCTAGAAATTGTGTGAAAATTAATTAAATTATTCAATAAAGCAAAAGCAAAACATTTAATTTAATAAATCATTAATTAATATTTATAATTTTCACTGTTTTTTGTAATTAAAATTAAAATTAATATTTGAAGTTCTAAAAAAATATGTAAAATTTAAATAATTTTAATAATACTTGCACTCAAATATATTATAGTTAGATATCATAAAACAACATAATTAACTTTAAAGAGCATAAGACATTATAAAAATAATATTTAATTTTATTTGTTTTTCTTTGGTAATAAGAAATTATTACCAAAGATATGATAGTGTTTTCACTACAAAAAAATATAGTATTACCGGCGGAGAATTCAGCTGGTAATAATAGGTGTATCCACCGGTAATGTATATTACCGGCGGCAGTCCGCCGGTAATTCGCCGCCGGTAATAATCGGTCGGTAATTAGCAGAATTACCGGATAACTGATACACCCGCCGGTATTATATTAATATCGGCGGATTAATAGAGGCGGGACTCTCCGCTGGTATAAAATAACACAGCCAACCTCGGGTTCCGCCTCTATTAATCCGCCGGTAATAAATTACTAATATTAAAATATAATAATTGATTTTATTTTATTTCATAATAAATATACATATAATACTTATTTAAAGATAATAATATTTAACATAAATTAAAATTAATAACACAATTAATATTCATCAAACAAAAATAGCATTATAATTAATCATAAAACTAATATAATAAAAATATCAATTGTCTCATTTTAATTACATATGAACTAATTATAAAATAAACATAATAAAATTTCAATTGTCTTAATATAATTAAAAAACATAATCTAATTATTATTGTTTTGATCGGGCGAACCAGGTGTAAAATATTCATTAAGGTCAATATCTTGATCACCAATATTAGGGCGCGACAATGGTGGTGAAGCAAACTGTGGTGCTGGTGGTGGAGGGTAATATGTTTGTGCAGAGTGCTGCTGCAAAGATGATCCAAATTGTCGAGTATGTGGTCGCGCCGAGGGAGACTGATGCAATAAACTCTCAAACTGACCATATACCTCTGTTGCTGCGACGAACTCACAAATTGACCATATATCTGCTGTGGTTGCTACTGCTGCGATGAATCCCCAAAGTCACGACGCCTAGGATGTGACGTCTGAGGTCCTGCAGGGACATCGTGGTAATAAAAAGGAGGGGACTGAGAGGAGCGTCCATACATGTTTGGATAATTCTGTTGAGGTGGATGAAAATGTTGTTGTTGTTGTGGCATCGACCAAGGAGGTGGATTTTGAGAAGATATACCACCTTCAGGTTGTGATGGTAAATATCATTGCAGAAGGCTTTCAAACCGCGACTCAGTTTCTGTACTGGTATGCTGAGGATTACCAGATGGACCTTGTTGAGATTTCAACATCCGGATCTCTTCACACATTGACTTCATCATTTTTTATATAGTATCCATGTCTTATTGAGGCGTATGAGCAGGTTGGGCCTGTGACTGACTTTGACTTGTGGAGCTGGAAGCTGATTTTTTTCCCTTTGCCTTTGCTGTAACCTACTCCTCTTTGAAAGTCAGACCTCTCCCCAAGTACTTTACTCATAATCTCGTACTGATCGATCGACGAGGAATCAGCGGCATATCTAGTTTCAGATCCCTCTGTCGGTCCTTGAGACTGGCTTTGAAGTCGTGCCCTCTCAAGCTCTTCCGTCATTTTTTCCAGTTCATAAAAAGTGTTAGAAACACAACTGTTGACCGCGTTTTTGGCCAACGACGTGTAGACGTCAAAACGACAATAAATCTTCAAGAGAAAAATACGACACAGGCAATTTTTATAGTGGTTCAGCCCCAATGTGTTGGTAATAGCCTAATCCACTTGGAGTTGTGATATAATTAGCCTACACTTAAGATCAGATGAACTTGAGCCAACTGAATTTCTTAAGTGCAAGTAGAAAAATATAGAGTTTCTCTCTCTAGAGAATACAAGCATTATCTCTCTAACCTCTTAGAAAATGCCCCAAGAATGCCCCAAGTAACAGTCCCCAAAATCTCAAAACGAGAGAGTTTTCTCAGTCTAAAAAGATCAGATCCTTAAAATGATGCCATGAGCCCTTTATTTATAGGCTCATGGATCGTACAAACACACTCCCTCATAATCGGGATCTTTATGTTATTCTTTCAATATTTAATTAATAATAACATCTAAAATACAACAATAAGCGATTCTTTGGGATAATATGAGAGATTCCCACGTAGGTACGACCAATTCTAGTTGAAGCCGTTACTGGGATTTCTTTCCGTAACAATGATCTGTTTAGTCGGTCCACTTCATACCCACAAGAAAAACTGGAGGGCCAAAACACTTCACCGGTCGGCCAAACTCTCACTGGTCGGCCATGACAAGTGACTGGTCGGACAAGCACCTGACTGGTCGGACAAGCACCTGACTGGTCGGTCATGACACCTGACTGGTCGGACAAGCACCTGACTGGTCGGTCATGACACCTCTCTGGTCTAACATGACACATCTCTGGTCTAACATGGCGCATCTCTGGTCTAGCATGACACATCTCTGGTCTAACATGGCGCATCTCTGGTCTAACATGACACATCTCTGGTCTAACATGGCACATCTCTGGTCTAACATGGCACATCTCTGGTCTAGCATGACATATCTCTGGTCAGTCAAACACTACAACAAATTTGATATACAATGACTCCCTACAATGTCTTACACCAATGGTGTAAGACATTAAAACTTATCAGGGGTTTTCAATGTCTAATGGTGTAAGACATTGAAAGTGTATATTAATGGCTACAATTAGAAGACATTAAAAATGGTGGAAGACGTTGGAAATAGGTTGGGGTAGTGATTATGGGTACATCCAACGTCTCCCACTGGGAGACGTGGGACACGTGGCACGTCTCCCAGTGTGAGACGTTGGATGTGCATGGGACTACATCCAACGTCTCCCACTGGGAGACGTGGGACACGTGGCACATCTCCCAGTGGGAGACGTTGGATGTGCTCCTTCATATATACCAAATAATCTTTGTCTTCCTCATATCATCACCAACCCGAGAGCATGCAAACCAGAGGAGAGAAATTGGGGCTGCGTTTTTTAGGGTTCTAAGGTAAGTTTTTATTTTATTTTATTGATTTTTAGTTAATTATTTTGCAAATAAATCATAGGTTTTGCATTAGGATGAGTAATATACATGATTTTGTGTTAGTTTTACATTTTTATGCATTTTTTTATATACATTGTAGGATTTTGTGGTTTTTCCATGGAAGTTTTTAGGGATTTATGATTTTTTAGTTTTTTTTTAATTTAACCTATCACATTGTATAGATTTTATTAGAGTATATATGTTCATGATTTTTTAAATTTTTATCATTTTTTATTTCGAAATTTAGATATATTTTTGTATATTTGAATTTGTTTTCAAAATTGTAACTATTTTGTTATATATATAGTTATGTTAAAATAAATTTATTAAATAATTTATAAAATATAAATATATGAAATTTTTTATGTTTTTGTTTATTATTAAGTTTTTAGGTTATGAAATTTTATATTGATTTTTTGTTGAGGTTATAATTAGTGGCACATTGAGATTTTTTTTATTTGTTTACCAATATCATTTACTATTATTAGATATTTAGTGATATTTGTTTAGTAATGTTTAACATATTAATTAATTTAATTTCATATAGGTTGTGATTTTTGTGGTGAGATTTTAGAGAGTATTTTGCATCAAAATTCCTATATCAATCACACATTTGAGGTAATTAAGTTTCTAAAATTACAATAATACATTATATATTGCTAGATATTTAGTGATGTTTTATTTATTATTTATTAATTTAATTTTATTGGTTTGTGGATTTAATAGCGAATTTGATTACTAAGTGAAGTAATTTTGCTAGCTTTTGGATTAAAGATTGCAAGAGGTACATATATATTCTCATACTTCTACTTTTAATATTATTAAACAAATGTTAGAGGAGTTTGAATATCTTAAATATTCATCCATAGTGAAGTAGGTTCTGAGATTAAAATTGTGTGCTGCGGTGATAACGGAAGGTTGAGAACTTGTGTGTATTAGTGAAGTAGGTTCTGAGAAATTTGACTGTGTGCTGCGGAGCTATAAGGAAGAAACTTATTGTATGTTGTTTGAATTGTTTGTTTTTCTATTCACATGAAGATGGTTAGGTCACTATTATAGGGGAAATGCCGCCCGATTTTATCTAGGATAATAAACAATTAATTTTATATAGACATTCTATAAGGAAGAAACTTATTGTATGCTGTTTGAATTGTTTGTTTTGATATTCACATGCAGATGGTTAGGTCACTATTATAGGGGAAATGCTGCCCGATTTTATCTAGGATAATAAAAGATTAGTTTTATATAGACATACAACTTTATCACGTGCTTATTTAGTGTTGTTTCTTTTCTTTTTCATAGACATAGGCGAATATATGGATAAACAGTGGATGTCAGCGAATAGGTTATCTGCAGAATATAGGAACGGGGTCGATTTGTTCTTAAGGTTTTGTTCGGAAAATGTGAAAGACCCAAATTTTACTTATTGTCCATGTCTTAAGTGTGGAAATGTTAAAAAGATGGATCTTAAAAAGATTAAAGAACACTTATATTTCAATGGGATCGACAAGAGCTACACAATTTGGTATTACCATGGGGAGATAGCTCTGATTGCTCCAACTCTGCCAAGTAGACCAAAAGGAGTGAGGAGGAATATAGTGGAGGAGAACTGTGATCCATTAGATGAAACGATTGACGACGCACATTATGGATCAGGAGTAGACCCAAATAAGTTTGAGACACTCCTTAATTGTAACGCCCCAACTCCTGGGACCGTTACGGTGTGCCTTGTAAATAGTGCTAAACTCGCTAATCGAGTCATTTGGCCAAAATCGTGATCTAAGTATGATTAGCGGTTTAGGGATTAAACATTTTGGTTAAGATATAACGTTTCACTAGAACGTTTAACATATACATTGGGATCCCGAAAATACAATTCAGAGTTTATTACAGAAAATATTTACAACAGGCCGTTCTAAGCGGCAAAACAGGGTTCAACCCTAGTTCCACTTTAAACCTCGACTGTGGCGGTCGAGCAGCCGCATATGTACACGTCATCACCTAAGCTCTCCAACTCAAGGGTGGTCCAGCTTCCTCTTGCCTTTACCTGCACCACATAGCACCCGTGAGCCGAAGCCCAGCAAGAAAACATAACACTTTTCATAAACATTATCAAATGATTATCATTATAATTACACTGAATATAAAGCTTTCAAACCAATGGGTGCACATCAGATGATTCTAGCGGGAGAGTGGCTGTTACATAAGCCACTAGCCTCCAAGCTCTCTTTTCTAGCGGGAGAGTGGCTGTTAGGTAAGCCACTAGCCTCCAAGCTCTGTTTTCTAGCAAGAGAGTGGCTGATAGGTAAGCCACTAGCCTTCAAGCTCTGTTTTCTAGAAAGAGAGTGGCTGATAGGTAAGCCACTAGCCTTCAGGCTCTGTTTTCTAGCAAGAGAGTGGCTGATAGGTAAGCCACTAGCCTTCAAGCTCTGTTTTCTAGTAAGAGAGTGGCTGATAGGTAAGCCACTAGCCTTCAAGCTCTGTTTATTCATCGACCCTCAGGGTCGGTCAGGCATTAATGCTCCTTGAGTCATTCAATGCTAGTAATCGATTAGATCTAATCTCTGTTGGCTTGCGTGATTCATGCTAAGGCCGTTCTGACAAGTAAGTCAGCGCTTCCTGACCTGTGTCCAGTAACACTGCCGAGCCTGACAAATAAGTCACAGCCTCACAGCTGATACTAACACTTTTGTCGATTCTGTATTCAGTCCATACACAAGTAAGCAATGCTATCAATATGTATCATATGCCAGTTATCCAAGAATAGGGCATTCAGCATGCTTACTAAACAGTTTCTAGCACAGTCATGATCATGCACAAACTCAGAGACTCAAGCTCTGACCAATCTCATATTCATCGTTCATGGCATGCCCTATCACATGTTTCTCGTGCATTACATGCATCACACTTAATTATCCAGCATGCCTCAACAACAGTCATATGCAAAAGGGCAAGGTTTGCTAAGCATTCATTATGCTAACAATGTTTACATTTAAACGTCCAACATGCATCAATCATAGCCATGCATGTCATACTCATTAGCCAATCAACATGCATCATAATAGCCATGCATGTCATGCTCAATAATCAACCAACATGCATCCATAATAGCCATGCATGTCACATATACACAGGGTGCAGTTTTCTTACCTCAGATTTGAGCTAGTACCAATATAAGAACGATCCTTGAGAACGATCCACTTTTAAGTCCTTAGCGGTCACCTAATCATAACCATATATCGAACACCATTAATAACATGATAATCAAAGGTTCCACACCAATATCTAGCCCCCAAGAGATCAATCCAAACTAATCCAAGTAGTAGGGACACTCCCGAGGCCCATAACTAAGTTCCTGGGGTCAAAACGAGCAAACGGGATGAAAACAGGGCGAGGGCTGCGGCCCTAGCACCTTGGGCCGCGGCCCCCAGGGTTCTCTGAGGCAAGGGCCGCGGAGCCCTCCATCTAGGGCTGCGGCGCCCAGCAAGGCTCACTTCCTGACACCTACTTCTTCGAACTAGGGTCGCGGCGCACAAGAACAGGGTCGCGACCCCCAACCCTGGGCCATTCCCAAACGCGTTTTAAACACTCCAAATCCTCCAAAAACATACCCAAACATTCCCCAATCATCAAATCAAAGTTCCCAAGCTTCCCAATACTCCAAAACCTTCAAAACCCAAAGCTCAAACCGACCAAAAACTCAACAATTAACAAAGTCCAATTCTAAGCTTTAAAACTTTAAAGACTTAAAACTTCAAACTTAGATTACCTTCGATTGGGTTGTTTCTCGTCAAATCCTTTGGTTAAGAAGCTTTTAATCTTTCCTAGGATCGCTACGCCTCGACCCTCGCTTGATTCCGACTCCTAGAACTCAAGATTTCCTCAAAAAGGTTCAAACGGTAAAACGGACTGTTTTGAGAGAGAACGAGAAGTTTCTAACGTACGTTCTTATCTGTCAAGCTACTTCAAGCTTAAGTAACCTTAAATAAAACCTAGTGCTCGGGGTCTTGAAAACACCCCCGGGGACACTATAGTCAAAACTTCCAGAATTTCACCCTGATCTCAAATATTCCCAATCTATCACCAAATAACATTTCTATTACCCCAAAATTGACCCTGTTATGATAAAACCGCTAACTCATTATATATGACCGTCTCATGCCGCATAGCTCGAATATATCTCCATAATAATGAGATCTCATTCACATATTACAATATGCACCCAATTTACAAATATGCCCTCAACAGGCCAAATTACCAAAATGCCCTTATCATTTTAAATACTCCCATACGCATGCATTTATCATCATATAATAATATAATTCACATTAACATGCATATATTCATTTTATAACATATTAAATCAATTATGGCCCTCCTGGCCTCCTAATCAAGGTCCTAAACCTTATTAGGAAATTTGGGGCATTACAACTATCCCCTCCTTACAGAAATTTCGTCTTCGAAATTTATCTGAACAGCCCGGAATAAGAATTCCGCACAACCAATTCCAGTTTCCCAGGTCATTCTCTCGACCTCACTGTTTCTGCAATATACCTTGAATCATGGTATACTTTGTTCCTCAGAACCTTGTAACTCATCTCATGAGTTCTTTTAACCCATGTCCACTGCATGGAGACACATAAAACAATGTACAACCGTCGGAATCAAAACTATGGTCCAACAAAAGATAATCTGACCAGTCCTATCCAGGACTTAAACTGTCATACCAATCTAGGCTCAACTTGCCTTTACTCATCACCCCTTACCATGGTGATTCTTTAGGAAGACATAACTTCCTACCTGGAACTCCATGTTCCTGCTTTTCAGTTTAGTATCACTTTCCATTTAATTTGAGAAATGAGCATCCCTGCTCCAACCTCTAGTAACCTTTATGGTCCCGTGAACCATTTCATGATCCAGATGTAACATCTCACCCATCTCATTCCAATGTACAGGTGATGAACATGTTCTACCATACCTTATCTCATAAGGTACCCTTTCAACACTGGACAGTTCTCCCTCTGATTATAATCAGCCCGAGAATAACGATCTGTACAAAATTCCATCTATCTATTCATCGCCGTCTCTCACCCTTCCATAACCTGGAAGTAACATTAGAGTCTTCATCTGATAAGATGGACCTTGAGTTCACGAAGACTCTCTATCCTTCTCACAAAGAGATTCAAATATAGATCAGCTATACTTTTCACCTGTCCTTACTGATACACTAGACTCACTTGGACTACCAGTCCACAATGACTTAATGCCAAATCATTTCAATCCATCAACCTGGGAATCCCACCGCGAAACCCATCGCGATGCTCACTCATTCCCACTATGAAACACCCAAAGGCTGTAATGGCCTTGCTGTTTCCTGATACACTGTCTCGACCTGCTAACAGGTTAAGAACTTTATACATGCCTCGATATATGCCCATTCATCTCATGCCATCACTATAAAATTCCCATATCATGTTACCCTTTCACGATGCCTGAATGAAACGAATAAAAGAATAGCATGAGATTCATCCAGAATCTCCTAGTTAATCTCAATGTCCATCAGATCCCAAGTCCGATCTCTATACCACCATAAATCCACGTCTGTCGTTACACAACCCTTAGCCAATCCAGCTAAAGCTTTCCATTCAATCTTGCCCGTCTGTGGCTCACTCAATTATCTTTCCTTTCTATCCTTCTTGAGATAATAATCTCACACAATTAACTGGCCACTCGGCCCGCCAGAAACTCTATCCAGTCCTGGTCTGATTCTTTAATCAACATGTTACATAGGCAATCACCTTTTCTCTGCCACTAGGATGTCATAACAACCCACTAACTGGTCCTGGTCTATAAAGACCCAGCACTTTCTTCCCAAGGCACCTGAATTATCTTTCCAATTCATGGACACTCCTGTCCCCAAGGCACTTTTCACTCTTGGCAATTCTCCACAGAGAAAACACCACTATACCATCGTCCAAGACGATCACAAACCCCATTCAAATCCACCCTTGAATGCACTATTCATCTGATTCACAAACACTTAGTATCAACCCAATTCCCAAAATATACTCAGCACTCACAGTGCTCTAATCTGATACAAGCACAATCCTTTACATAATTTTCTCACTCTGATCTCTAACTGGTCTTAACCAGATCCAAGTTCCACCCTAAAGGATTCCATCTTACTCAGCAACTAACTCTTTAATTCTTACAACCCCACTGAGCCACTCAAAACTGTGTTTACATCTGATTCCCTCTCTGGCACTAAATCAAACACCATTCTAGTCCCTTTTCATAAAAAGAGCCCTGGCAGACCACTTGGGAACACATTCAAAACTCACAGACTAGTCCAGTCTGTCTTGATCTCACTAACACAATCTAGGTGGTATCCACCACACTGGCTAAGAGTTCCATGCACCTCCTTGCACAAACTCCAGCCCTCATATCCGGTATCATAAATATATTGAATCCATGCATAGTGCCAATTGTCACAAGACTTTCTACTCACAAGCTCAAGAATTACTATACTTTCCTTGCTATTCAAAACTGTTCTAAAATTATTTAATCGATCCACACCTTAGATCAACCATAGCCAATCATAACTAACTCATTAAACCAATGATGAGTCCTTGCCATAACTCAACTTATCCCTTAAGTCACCAATACCGTGCTACTTTTCCCATCGCAACATAACCATGTGATCCACATATATCATCCATATACCTTTCTCCAAATACACATCAACCAAAGAACAACATGGCACCAAAGCCAAACAGCATAACTTAGAAATCAGAACCAGAAAGCTAACCTGCCATCCCTGAGGAACCAGTCTCAGTCTCAGACTCTGACTGTCCTGGAATAAACACTCGAGTTGGAATCGAGCTGCCTATCCCCTTTCGCTCAAGTTCTCTTAGCCTTGGGCAATCCTTCTTGAAATGCCCAACCATGTCACAAGCAAAACATGACCTTGCTCGGCATTCCCCCAAATGTCGCCTCTTGCACCGCGTGCATACTGGACGAGTCTGCCAGCTTTTCTTCTTACTTGCTCCAATAAGTGGAGGTACCCCTATCTGGGCTCCATGCCTCATGGCACTCTTTTCCTCATCTCTGATGCTCTCAACAGCAAGAGCCTTCTCTACCACCTGAGCATAGGTAGAGACTTCATGCACTGGGGCAACTTTAATGCCCTGAACTATTCCAGGATTCAACCCCTGAATAAACCTTTCCTTTCGAACCATATCTGTGGGTACCATGCTTAAGGAAAACTTGGCCAACTCATCAAATTCAGTAACATACTCAGTCACTGATGCATTACCCTGAACAAGATTCAGAAACTCATTCATCTTGGCAGTCTTAGCTACATCACAATAATACTTCTCATTGAACAGCTGCCTGAATTCTTTCCAGTCCATCACAGCTGTATCTCGTGTCTGGGATACTACCTCCCACCATGTCCGGGCATCATCCCGCAATACACATGTAGCACAGATCACCCTATCATGACCTACCAGCCCCATACTATCAAGAATGGAGCTGATCATGCCCATCCATTGCTCAGCTCTGAATGGATCTAGGCCTCCCTCAAAGATTGGAGGATAAAACTTCAGGAATCTTCCACAGAGAAATTCCCATCTATTCTCAACCCTAGGCTGAGCTAAAACTGATGCCACCCCTGGCATAGCAAAGGAAGAGGTACTCCCCAGCAGACTCCGTTGTTGCTTCAAGTACCTGATCTCTTCCTCCTGCCTCTGCAATCTAAATTGCAAATCTGTAAGCGTCTGCTGAACATTCAGAGATGCAGACGAAGAACCAATACCCTGGCTGTAACTCCCAGCCCCTGTATAACTATCACCAGGCCTCATAACATGTCTTGAATATAAACCTGCTGATTGAATCTGCAGTCAATAACTTGACCCATTAGTCACAATAACCATATCAAGGGCTTTCCCCACGGGATAAATCTTACCACACCACAATCATAGTCTACTTGCAGTGTTGCAAACATGCCCATGGCATTCATACTTTACTCATATTCCCTGCTCTTCCAATACTCAAACCATGCCTCCAATCCCAGCATGCAAATAACACAATTATATATTCATGGAGCAGGCAAACATATGATCACAGTCATATAAATATTCACGGAGCATATAATCATATAGTCAAGAGCCAGGCTCTATCAGAATCTCATGCTCCCTAATACAATGTACAGGTAAAGCATTCACATTTTATTCAAACAGCTATACACATAGCTACGGAAATGATTACCATTCCTTGAATGAAGCTATCTTCAGTGATGAGTGTACATGCCCAGCTTGTCTTCAGGAACCATAAACCTTGGCTCGCTCTGATACCAAGTTGTAACGCCCCAACTCCTGGGACCGTTACGGTGTGCCTTGTAAATAGTGCTAAACTCGCTAATCGAGTCATTTGGCCAAAATCGTGATCTAAGTATGATTAGAGGTTTAGGGATTAAACATTTTGGTTAAGATATAACGTTTCACTAGAACGTTTAACATATACATTGGGATCCCGAAAATACAATTCAGAGTTTATTACAGAAAATATTTACAACAGGCCGTTCTAAGCGGCAAAACAGGGTTCAACCCTAGTTCCACTTTAAACCTCGACCGTGGCGGTCGAGCAGCCGCATATGTACACGTCATCACCTAAGCTCTCCAACTCAAGGGTGGTCCAGCTTCCTCTTGCCTTTACCTGCACCACATAGCACCCGTGAGCTGAAGCCCAGCAAGAAAACATAACACTTTTCATAAACATTATCAAATGATTATCATTATAATCACACTGAATATAAAGCTTTCAAACCAATGGGTGCACATCACATGATTCTAGCGGGAGAGTGGCTGTTACATAAGCCACTAGCCTCCAAGCTCTTTTTTCTAGCGGGAGAGTGGCTGTTAGGTAAGCCACTAGCCTCCAAGCTCTGTTTTCTAGCAAGAGAGTGGCTGATAGGTAAGCCACTAGCCTTCAAGCTCTGTTTTCTAGCAAGAGAGTGGCTGATAGGTAAGCCACTACCCTTCAAGCTCTGTTTTCTAGCAAGAGAGTGGCTGATAGGTAAGCCACTAGCCTTCAAGCTTTGTTTATTCATCGACCCTCAGGGTCGGTCAGGCATTAATGCTCCTTGAGTCATTCAATGCTAGTAATCGATTAGATCTAATCTCTGTTGGCTTGCGTGATTCATGCTAAGGTCGTTCTGACAAGTAAGTCAGCGCTTCCTGACCTGTGTCCAGTAACACTGCCGAGCCTGATAAATAAGTCACAGCCTCACAGCTGATACTAACACTTTTGTCGATTCTGTATTCAGTCCATACACAAGTAAGCAATGCTATCAATATGTATCATATGCCAGTTATCCAAGAATAGGGCATTCAGCATGCTTACTAAATAGTTTCTAGCACAGTCATGATCATGCACAAACTCAGAGACTCAAGCTCTGACCAATCTCATATTCATCGTTCATGGCATGCCCTATCACATGTTTCTCGTGCATTACATGCATCACACTTAATTATCCAGCATGCCTCAACAACAGTCATATGCAAAAGGGCAAGGTTTGCCAAGCATTCATTATGCTAACAATGTTTACATTTAAACGTCCAACATGCATCAATCATAGCCATGCATGTCATACTCATTAGCCAATCAACATGCATCATAATAGCCATGCATGTCATGCTCAATAATCAACCAACATGCATCCATAATAGCCATGCATGTCACATATACACAGGGTGCAGTTTTCTTACCTCAGATTTGAGCTAGTACCAATATAAGAACGATCCTTGAGAATGATCAACCTTTAAGTCCTTAGCGGTCACCTAATCATAACCATATATCGAACACCATTAATAACATGATAATCAAAGGTTCCACACCAATATCTAGCCCCCAAGAGATCAATCCAAACTAATCCAAGTAGTAGGGACACTCCCGAGGCCCATAACTAAGTTCCTGGGGCCAAAACGAGCAAACGGGATGAAAACAGGGCGAGGGCTGCGGCCCTAGCACCTTGGGCCGCGACCCCCAGGGTTCTCTGAGGCAAGGGCCGCGGAGCCCTCCATCTAGGGCCGCGGCGCCCAGCAAGGCTCACTTCCTGACACCTGCTTCTTCGAACTAGGGCCGCTGCGCACAAGAACAGGGCCGCGGCCCCCAACCCTGGGCCATTCCCAAACGCGTTTTAAACACTCCAAATCCTCCAAAAACATACCCAAACATTCCCCAATCATCAAATCAAAGTTCCCAAGCTTCCCAATACTCCAAAACCTTCAAAACCCAAAGCTCAAACCGACCAAAAACTCAACAATTAACAAAGTCCAATTCTAAGCTTTAAAACTTTAAAGACTTAAAACTTCAAACTTAGATTACCTTCGATTGGGTTGTTTCTCGTCAAATCCTTCGTTTAAGAAGCTTTTAATCTTTCCTAGGATCGCTACGCCTCGACCCTCGCTTGATTCTGACTCCTAGAACTCAAGATTTCCTCAAAAAGGTTCAAACGGTAAAACGGACTGTTTTGAGAGAGAACGAGAAGTTTCTAACGTACGTTCTTATCTGTCAAGCTACTTCAAGCTTAAGTAACCTTAAATAAAACCTAGTGCTCGGGGTCCCGAAAACACCCCCGGGGACACTATAGTCAAAGCTTCCAGAATTTCACCCTGATCTCAAATATTCCCAATCTATCACCAAATAACATTTCTATTACCCCAAAATTGACCCCATTATGATAAAACCGCTAACTCATTATATATGACCGTCTCATGCCGCATAGCTCGAATATATCTCCATAATAATGAGATCGCATTCACATATTACAATATGCACCCAATTTACAAATATGCCATCAACAGGCCAAATTACCAAAATGCCCTTATCATTTTAAATACTCCCATACGCATGCATTTATCATCATATAATAATATAATTCACATTAACATGCATATATTCATTTTATAACATATTAAATCAATTATAGCCCTCCCGACCTCCTAATCAAGGTCCTAAACCTTATTAGGAAATTTGGGGCATTACATTAATGATGCCGAGAAACCAATTTACCCTGGTTGTACAAGATTTACAAAATTATCTGCGCTTCTTAGGTTGTACAATCTAAATGCTAAACATGGCTGGAGTGATAAAAGCATTACTGAATTATTTGGTTTTTTGAAGGATATTCAACCTTATATCGAGTGAGTTATATTCATATAATACATTTAGTTTAAGTTGTGTAATTTCATATATTCAATTGTTTAATAGCATATTTATAATTGAAGGGAACATTTTAATTGGATAAAGACCAAATTTCCATCCAAGTCAAGGAACTCAAAATGGTTACAAGATGAACATTATCGAAGTTTTAGTAGTTGTATTGAGCAAAAGGTAAATTGTGTTGATTATTGAAAGTTGTCATTAATTAGTACTTAATTACAAGATTACATTTTTGGTTGTTTTTGGTATGTTGATTTGATAGGTTGTGTCAGAATTACAAAACACATCAAATAATGTTTCAGACATTGTTAAGTGGAATACTCGAGGAACTTCGGTTAATGTCATCAAGTTTTCATCATACATGATTAACGGTACTCTATTTAACACTAGGGAACGCGATAACAACAGAAACACACAAAACAGTGGTGTTAGCCTTGTTGCTAAAACTATGCAAGTCTCTAGTGCAAAAGATAAAAATCCCGTTCAATGTGATATGACTTTTTATGGAGTAGTTAATGAAATTTGGGAGTTAGATTATATCACAACTCGAGTACCTGTTTTCTTTTGTGATTGGGTGAAAAGTGACAGCGGCATAATATATGAAGATTTTGGTTTCACATTAGTTAATCTAAATCGAATTGGGCACAAAACTGATCGATTTATATTAGCTTCAGAAGCGAAACAAGTATTTTATGTGAATGATCCTTCAGACAACTAATGGTCAATTGTTCTTCCAACGCAAACAAGAGAATGGAACATTAAAGATGGTGATTTACATGATATACCTCTCGAAGAAGAACTTGTCACATTCACCGCAATAGAAGATAATGACGAAGTTGATGATGATTATATTTGTTTCCGTGAAAACGGTGAAGGATTATGGGTTGATGAAAATGGGTCTTGAGGTACCATTTAATAGGTTTCATATGTTTATGATATGTGAAATTCTTAGTTTCATCTTTTGGTTTCATCAACATTAACAGTTGGAAAGATGTTAGTGTGGTGGATAAAAATAAAATATGGGACACAATGAAGGTATATTTTTATTAATTATATTTCATTTAATGTTTTTAAAATATATATTGTTTTGATAATATGCTTCTTATTACTTTCAAACTTGCAGAAAACTTATGATTTGGACCCCAAACAAAAGCAACAGATGTTGAAGGATGCGGGAAAGTACTTCCGAAATTGGAAGACTAATCTTACAAGGGTACACGTTTATGACGCTTTGAAAAAATACCCAAATGAGTTCCCGCCAGCTTTGCCATTTGGATTTGAGAATGTCATAACTCCGGATGAATGGTTAACGTTTGTGAACTCAAGATTAACTCCCGAGTGGCAAAGAAAGAGAGAGGAGATGCAAAATTATCGAGCACTGAATAAATACAATCACAACCTCTCTAGAGGAGGCTATGTGCGTATTGAAGAGATGTTAATGGAACAAAGTGGGAAAAGTCTGACTGAACTTGATAGGGCAGACTTATGGAGCATGGGTCGTAGGAATGCAAAAGGAGAGCTCATTGGAGAGGCCTCTGAGATTCAAAAAAATATTGTAAGTGCTCATATTTAATAATGTTGATATATCAAATTATTAGCTTATATATATATAACTTTCTGTGAATATTGTTTCACAGGATCATTACCGGCAACTCCAAGCTGAGGGTAAATGGGCACCTGATGGCCCTGATGATGTGCTGATGAGGGCGTTGGGCACTCCTGAGCCTCGAGGACGTGTTAGGGCTGGAGGACACGGTGTGTCCCGCTCAGTATACTGGAATACTCCAACACCTACCTCAACGAAAAATAAATCAAAAGCCTCTTCTTCGAATGACGACATTAGAAAGGAATTTGAAGAAAGATTTCGAAAACAAGAAGAAGAGCATCGTCAACAAGCACAACGCCTAGAAGAGCGCCTTCAGCAACAAGATGAGCTCTTGAGAAAATTATTGGCCCAACAGAGCGGGTCAGGATCTAACGTTGGAGTCCCACCAGCGCCATCATCATACTATGTGCCCGACCCACCAGTGTCACCAGCGCAGGCATCCTACTATACTCCAAACCCAGTAGTGCCTCAAGCAGAACACCACATTGTTGCACTACAACCGCTTTTGCAAGAGGTAATTAAACTTTCTTGAATATTCTGAAACCAAATAAATTTCTTTACTGCTTCAACATGATTATTTGTATATAATATGTTTCTTAAGGATGACATACTTCAGTTTGCTCGAAAGGAGAAGATTGGACAAGTAGTACTCGTCAGCTACATGAGGTATATATCTCACAAATAAGTTTGTTCATTTAATTTTCTAATTTGATTTATTCATTCATATAACAATTTTTCATATTTTTGTATTAGGTTCATTTACAGATATGTGGTACAACAAGGTCGCCAAAATAAGTTTTTATTTGTCAATCCTAATATTGTCGCCACTCAAGGGAGTTCATTCGACGATCGTGTTCAGAATCTGTTCAGACGTTGCAATGACGTAAAATCAAAAGAACAAGTTATGCTTGTCCCTTGGAACCATGGGTAAGTTTAAAAAGTTGTCATTTTTCCGACCCATATCAATAATTTCTTTGTTTAACATTTGAGCTATAATTTTTTTGTTTTTCTGATACAGTGAACATTGGATGTTGCTTATTTGGGCACCATATGCATATCATGTTTATTGTTGTGATCCGGTGAATTCAGAGCTAAATAACCGTGAGGAGATTGTATCAGTGATCGTCAGCGCTTTCAATCTTTTTTTCTCTATGAATCTTCCTGATGTCGATATCCCTGATACTCTACGCATTAAGCAACCTCAGGTAAGTAACTTTAGCAGAAATTTTTGAACATTTATAATAATTAAGTAGAATAATATGTATGCATTTTTTAAAAAGTTTCAATTTAATAATAAATTACTCATATTTTTAAATAATTAGTGTCCACACCAACCAGACAATGTGGCATGTGGATACTACTTAATGAGGATGTTGAAGGATTTGATTGAACATGCGAGTCCCGGGCATTACTTGAAAACGGTATTATTAATTAAAATTTACAAATTATTTTTGAAACTATAAATGTAATCAAATAATTAATTAATATATTTTACTTTATATTTCTTGCAGCTAACAAGCACATCATATACAGAGACACAAATTGATGAGTTGCGACAAGAATGGGCGACATATATGTTGCCGATAATCCAAAGTTACCGACCTCGTTGATAGGTTTTTTTTTTTTAATTTTTTAACTCTTTCTTCATACACAATGCAATATTTGTTCATTTTGAATATTTCTAACAAATATTGTATTTCTTGTATATATCTAACAAATATATTTTTTTCTTTCAATTTAATTGATTATTAAATTAATTTAAATTTAGATTAAAATAATTTCAATTTAAATTAATATTATTTCAATTTAATTAATTATTAAATCAAATTAAAATAATATTAATTATAAATTTATTTAATTTAATTTTTTTAAATGTGGGAGACTTTCAATGTCTCCCATTGGGAGACGCGGGAAGTGATTCACCTCTCCCAATGGAAGACGTGGGATGTCTCCTAGGGACTTCCCACGTCTCCCATTGGGAGAGGTGAGTCACTTCCCACGTCTCCCAATGGGAGACGTGGGATATATACCTACAATGACCCTAGCAACAACGTCTCACTAAGTGGGAGACATTGTAGACTTCCAATGTCTCCCAATTAAAGTCATAAAACCTATATTTTGTTGTAGTGAAAAATCTTTATCGATCGGACATAAATTCTATCAGGTTGGCCAGATCACTTTATCACAACTCCGAAAAGCCAACACATTTATTAACTATTAATGCGCCATTTACTGACCATGTATTGCCACTTGTCACTTCTGACTGCCAAGTCATCGTACTGAATTTTTTGGGGATAACAACAACAGTAACATAGTTTAATGAAAATAATAACACAAAAGTTTCTCGAGCTGCGTCGTTGACAAAAACTTTTGTCGATTTTCTCAAATGGCTATCTTTCAAAGTATCAATAACATGTTCATCAGGGTTCGCCTAAACAAATGTAGAGATAGGAAGTTAGAATGTAAAATTTTGTTAAATTAAATTAATATTTTTACTTACAAATTGATGACGCTTAGCTGCCATCAATTTTGTGCCTTGCGTCGATGTATACTTCATTTCTTTTCTGTTTTCTTGTTTTGGTTGGATCGCGCAATAAATTTTGGGCTAAAAAACAACTGAACAATATCTTTCCAACTCTCCTTGGTGCAATGGTCAGGTGGGGAAATGAGAACACTCTCCAAATCTTCCGGCTTAGAGTAATATTTTTTGAAGTAAGTTTGTCTGATGTTCTTTCTCTCAAAATATCTTTTGCGCATCTCTATGTAGATAGTTTTCATAACTCTCTCGGGTTCTGGATGACCATCAACATTATAAAAATGCTACATTAAAAAATAACACGTTAGTTTAATTTGTAAATGATTTTAATAAAAAAATTATACCACAAGACTTGTTCTAAATTTTTACCTTCATCTTTTGTACGACTTGTTCCTTAAATTGTTGAGGTACATCAGCAAAATCCAAATAATGTCCTAGCAACAACAAGGTGACTTGGAGGCCTATCTCGCGGACAAAAGCTTGGTCCTCTAGGCCAACCACTTTGTCCATCCTAGGATCTAGCTGAAGATCTAGTGGTTTCCCGGCATTCCGCCTTCGAATTTCAAGTGGTATTACTTGTTCGACAGTACAGCTCAAATTTCTCAAGAGAGCTCGGATTACTTGTTCGACAGTACACAGATCTGGACTGTCCTCAATGGTCAAAAGTATCAAATGCCTCGAAACAAAGAATACTTGCACATCTAGAGGTAAGTAGTTTATGTATTTTTATGTTAATTCTAATTTTATGTTATATATCATATTTACTAATAAATGTTTGTAAATTAGGATGATTTGTTTGATATTGGGCGTACTAGATCACTACAAGAAATATAGTTTTTAGAGGCAGAATTATTACCGGCGGACTAACTCCGCCGGTAATGTGCAGTATATTAGCGGCGGAGTACTGGGTCCGCCGCTAATACAAATGCATGTAACTGATCTTTAAATTTAATACCGGTGGGCATTTTACCGGCGGGATAAGGGATATAGCGGCGGGCCCGGGGCGGCGGGTTATGGTAATACCGGCGGGCCCCGCCGGTAATAGTGTAATACCGGCGGGGTAATACCGGCGGACCTCCGCCGATGTTGTATTACCGGCGGGGTAATACCGGCGGACCTCCGCCGATGGTGTATTACCAGCGGGGTAATACCGGCGGACCCCGCCGGTGATGTATCTATTACCGGCGGAGACCCGCCGGTAATACTATTATAGATATGTATTAAAAAACTCTTAGTTTTATTCCCTCCTCATCTTTCAGACTCGCACACCCAGTACCCTCCGTCCACACCACCGCGCGAGATCAAGGTTACGGATTGCCTGTAAGGATTTACCCCTCTCTCTCTCTCTCTCATATAAGGTCTTTGTTAATCAGGTATAAAGAGTCTTTGCTATTGTGTCTTTTGTGGATTGTGGTTCAAAAGAGTCAATCTTTGGCTGCAAAAATTTTCTATCTTATATAAGTGGCCAAGTTTGTACATAAAGGAAGGTTACTGGGAACAATATCATGTTTTCTTTTGTCTCATTCATCAATGTAGACGTGGAAGGAGCAGGAAGAGGAGCCATAGCAAGAGAAGATCTGAAAGCTGGAGATACAGCTCTGGAGATCCCTACCTCTTTAATCATTTCCGAGGAGCTAATGAAGAAATCTGACATGGTATGATTGTTAAATGGAATTATTTTACAAGTGCTCCAAGTTTATGTTTATCAATTTTATTTTGAACTTTTCTCATGCACAAGGCAGATATAACTAACAAATCACAGTGACTATTTGTAGAAATGTTGACCATTAATTTAAGACAAAGATGAGTTAGTCAAATTGTCACAGTTTATCCTTATGTCTAGTGAACCACTTAGATACAAAATTACTCTCTGTTTTTCTATTTAGAAAAAAAAAAAAGGCAATTTTGACTAGTCCATTTGGGTAGCAAACCAAAGTATGATACAAAATCATCCTATGTTTTTCAAAATAGAAGATGGTGATCTTCTGTCAAGAAGTATTATGTGATCACATCAACCACTAGGAAAACATAATTCAGTCCAGTTACCCAAGTATTTAGAGATTGTTAAGCATAAAGAAATTCCTAGTATGTAGTGAGAAAATATCATTCATCCTATGTATCAAGTTGTATTAAGCTTTTATGACGGGCTAATTCAGCATAAGAGTTTCTCGATATGAAATATAGGTGAATGAATCCAAGGAAAATTTGTTACACATACCTAGTGATAATTTTTTTTATTTGGCAGTAATTCTTGATTTCTTGTTTGAATGAAAGAGTTTTTTCGTCACTTCTATAATTTTTTTTAACACCTTATTCGAATTTTTTTTTTGATTGTGCTAGGGATTTAAGTCTGCTTTTAGGGCTATATTGCGCCCTTTTTAATTTTGGAAGAACTATCTTTGTTGCTTTATACAACCAGGTGACTCTTTCATTTTTCTTTTTCAAACCTTGGTTGATTTATCAATTTTATTTATGGATTTATCAAAATTGATTGTGTGTATGTATTTTTATTTCAGACTTGGATCGTTTACAGTATTGAAGTTTGAAGTTTGAAGGTTCTTTGGGGTTTTTCTCAAGTATGTATCGTTGTTTACTCTGTTTGTCTATTTACTCTTTTTGTTTATTCTGTTTGTTTGTTTACTCTGTTTTTTATAAAATAAATTATTTTATAGTATTTGACTGAGATTTTTATAAAAAAAAAAGCATTGATAATATGTTTTTTTATACAATTTACAGTTCCTGCTTTGCCGCTGTTTTTTCTGCTAAGCTTGATTATGACATGAATATATTAATGGTTAATTATTATGAATGAAAGAGAAACTTGATAATGATGTTTTAGTCTTTTAGATCTACATATATAAGCTTGATAATATTCTAAGACACTCAACCATTTGAGATAGTCTAACTTGTATAATAAAACTTTTTTTTAATAATGTACAAATAATTTAAAATTTTCTAGGAAATAACTCAAAATTGATATGAACAAAAAATAAAACTAAAATTCTCGAAGTTAACAACACACAATTTTGAAAAAGGTGGTATATAAAATTTTCTTTAAATAATAAATTATTGATGTTAATTAAATAGTTAATATTATTAATTATTTAATTTAATTTTTAATGTTATCTAATTAATAATATTAAATATTATTAAATTATTTGAATATAGAAATTGAATATTTTATTTAATACAAGTTTTTACAATTAATAATGATTAATTAAAAATGACTACATATCTTATAATAATTTATTTTTTATTAAATAACATTATCTAATTGAATAATTTAATTTAATTTAATACAAATCTTAAAAATTAATAATGATTAATTAAATAGTTAATATTATTAATTATTTAATTTAATAATTAATGTTACATAATTAATAATATTAACTATTATTAAATTATTTGAATATAGAAATTTAATATTTTATTTAATACAAGTTTTTACAATTAATAATGATTAATTAAAAATTACTACATATCTTATAATAATTTATTTTTTATTAAATAACATAATCTTATTGAATAATTTAATTTAATTTAATACAAATCTTAAAAATTAATAATGATTAATTAAATAGTTAATATTATTAATTATTTAATTTAATAATTAATGTTACATAATTAATAATATTAACTATTATTAAATTATTTGAATATAGAAATTTAATATTTTATTTAATACAAGTTTTTACAATTAATAATGATTAATTAAAAATTACTACATATCTTATAATAATTTATTTTTTATTAAATAACATAATCTTATTGAATAATTTAATTTAATTTAATACAAATCTTAAAAATTAATAATGATTAATTAAATAGTTAATATTATTAATTATTTAATTTAATAATTAATGTTACATAATTAATAATATTAACTATTATTAAATTATTTGAATATAGAAATTTAATATTTTATTTAATACAAGTTTTTACAATTAATAATGATTAATTAAAAATTACTACATATCTTATAATAATTTATTTTTTTATTAAATAACATTATCTAACTGAATAATTTAATTTAATTTAATACAAATCTTAAAAATTAATAATGATTAATTAAATAGTTAATATTATTAATTATTTAATTTAATAATTAATGTTACATAATTAATAATATTGACTATTATTAAATTATTTGAATATAGAAATTTAATATTTTATTTAATACAAGTTTTTACAATTAATAATGATTAATTAAAAATTACTACATATCTTATAATAATTTATTTTTTATTAAATAACATAATCTTATTGAATAATTTAATTTAATTTAATACAAATCTTAAAAATTAATAATGATTAATTAAATAGTTAATATTATTAATTATTTAATTTAATAATTAATGTTAAATAATTAATAATATTAACTATTATTAAATTATTTGAATATCGAAATTTGATATTTTTTTACAATTAATAATGATTAATTGAAAATTACTATCTTATAATAATTTATTTTTTCTGTCTCGGTATGCTTGTGATTGATGGTTGTTGACCACAACCATCGATTACAGGGATATCGACACAGAAATGATAAGTTTAAAGTATTAACAATAAAATAATGAATGAATTGTTTTTTTAATTTGAATAACATTTTCTAATAAAACATCATAAAATAACATAAAATATTATAATATTGCATAAGATTTAAAAAATGATAACAAATTTTTTTGTTATCCATTCCTTTTCACATTACTAAAACTCACAAACTCTTGTAACACTCTAGATGGCGATTGACAAGACTTGGACAACATTGAGAAATCGTGCTTGTCAAGAATATTGGAATGGTCTACAATCTTTTTTGAGGATGGCCTCGGAATATAAGGATTCTGATGGAAGAATTAGGTGTCCGTGTGTCAGATGCATAAATAATAGGCTTGAAATTTTACCTGTTGTCGAAGCACATGTATTCGATAGGGGGTTTTATCAAGGTTATGAGAGGTGGATTTATCATGGGGAAGCGGAACTAGATGTTGTTGATGAAGTAGTTGATGATGATGAAGTTGACGAGATGATTCCCATAGTGGAGGACTTCCTCTTACCGACAACTGAGCAAGTAGACAATAGTGGCGCAAGTCAATATTACGACGAGTTATTTGAGGAGATTGAAGCTGAGTTGTATCCTGGTTGTGATTGGATTTCTTCCCTTAACTTCTTAGCTAAGCTATTACATTTGAAAGTTAGAGGGAAGATTCCTAACAACATATTCGATGAATTATTGAAGTTGTTAAAGATTTCCTTTCCGAAGGAAAATAAAATTCCATCAACGTACTACGAGGCTAAAAAGAGATTGAAGAAATTAGGGTTGGGATACGAGTCGATTCATGTGTGCCAATATGATTGCTGTTTATTTTACAAAGAGTATGCAAACAAAGAGGAATGTCCAGTTTGCGGAACTAGTCGATGGGTGACTTTTGAAAAAACTAAAGGAAAAAAGGTGCCGCATAAGGTGATGCGTTACTTTCCATTGACACCCCGGTTGAAAAGACTATACAGCTCAAGGCTTACAGCGAAGGACATGCTATGGCACCACACTGGGAAATCGAAAGATGATGGAGTGATGCGACACCTGGTGGATGAGACGGCGTGGAAGAACTTTGACGTCAATCATCCTGGATTTGCAAGTGATCCTAGGAATGTCCGTTTAGGCTTAGCTGCTGATGGATTTAATCCATTTGGCAACATGAACCTGGCATACAGCATGTGGCCTGTGGTGTTGGCGAACTATAATCTTCCACCTTGGTTATGTATGAAAGACAACAATTTGATGCTGACCATACTTATTCCTGGTCCAAAATCACCGGGTAAGGACATAGATGTATTTCTAAGACCATTGGTGGATGAGTTGAAGGAGTTGTGGGCTAACGGAGCTGTTACGAGAGATAGTACGACCAACACTATGTTCAAGCTGCGCGCAGCCCTTTTATGGACAGTCAATGATTTTCCAGCTCGAAGTAGTTTGTCTGGATGGAGTGGTCAGGGATACAAAGCTTGTCCTACATGTAATGAAGACACATCTTCCATTCGAGTGATCGGTAAGACATCGTATGTTGGTCACAGAAGATTCTTGCCCAGTACACATCGAATGAGAAGGAACACTGAGTTCGATGGACAAATTGAGAGAAGACGTCCTCCGAAACTATTTACTTGTGAGGAAATAGTAGAACAAGTGAACAACCTTCCACCCCAAGTTCCTGGAAAACACTTGCAGTTTGGAGGTGTGAAACGTAGAAGAGTTGCGGAAGATAGAAATTGGAGGAAAAAAAGCATTTTCTACGAGCTTGATTATTGGAGTACAAACATTTTAAAACATAACATTGATGTCATGCATGTCGAAAAAAATGTGTGTGATAGTCTCCTCGGCACAATCTTGGACAATGATAAGTCTAAGGACACCACTAATGTAAGATATGATTTGAAGAAGATGGGAGTAAGGGAATCATTGTGGATTTATGAAGATGAGAGTGGAAAGTTGATGAAGCCGCATGCTTCTTACGTGTTAACTCCTGCTCAGAGACAACAATTTTGTCAATTTATTAAAGAAGTGAAATTTCTAGATGGCTTTTGTTCAAATTTGAAGAAAAAAGTAATCGAGAATGAAACTGTTGACGCCGTTTTTCGTCAACAGATAAAAGAAGAGAGCACGTAAACAATCAAAGACAATGGCCAAAAGAAACAAACGAATCAAACACACGGTTTTTTACGTGGTTCAGCAGTTAAATCTGCCTAGTCCACGAGTCTCTGTTATTAATCTCAAGATTATCTCTGAACAATTCTTTAGCCTGAATTCTCCAGAGTTTTCTCTCAAGGATCAGAATTTCGGTCCTTTACAATGGTGCATGACTTCTCTATTTATAGAGAAGGATGCAGAATACTATCCCACATATTTTGGGTAGTTACTCTTTTGTGAATAAAAATAAATGGCTTTAAATGCCAATAATCAGATATAAAAGGAAACGTTCCCCAAAGATCAGGAAACGCATAACTGACTAAATAATATCCCACGATTCTTGGGGATTTACATCAATAAATGAGGATTACATCCCATATCTACAATACTTGTAGATATTCAAGGTGATCATAGCGTATCTCCAAGGCTTCAGCATCTAAGGTTTCACGTCATTGTGCGAGCCACTGACATCTCCCGAGCTAACATTGCTTTCGAGATAGCATATCGAGCTCGAGATCCCTACTCCGAAGTTGTTCCTGAAGATGAGGGGCTCTCAGAGCTACCTTTCGAGATCGAGATCATTTCGAGGTCACTACATTCGAGGTCATGTATCATACTTTGCAGGCTCGGTTTACAATCGTAGAGCATACCCTAACCCTCACGAGACCATTTAATGCGAACTCAGCTTTCGAGGTCATATTTACTATGGCTCGAAATCTGGGTATAACATTTTGCCCCCTCAAAAGTATTTGTTCGAGTCCTAAGAGAAGGAAACTTTTGAACTACTCTTTCTGGGAACCATACCGTCACACTTTTAAAAACAGACACATGCCAGATGGGTATTGCCCACTTTAGGTACTTGAGTACCTTGGAAACACGCCCACGATCGTTCGTCTGACCATTTTTCGGCGCCATCTTATTGCTGATTCCCCTCCATTCGATCTGTTGAGGATTTTAACCAACGCTCCGGATCAATTTTAGTTTTCCCACCTATATATATAAGATCTCCTCTTCGTCTTCTTCTTTACGTTTGTTCATTGTAAACCAGAAAGAAAAGAAAAAACAAGAAAGCCAGAAACTTTCTTAAGAAGCTTCCATCCTGTGCATGTTTTCTCGACCCAAAAAACAAAGGAACCCTGGTCTGTTCGAGTCAGTGAGTTCTTTCTTGCAACCTCTTCTCCACTCGACGATTTCGCTGCACTCACCATCACTGTGTAAGTACGCCATTTTTGTTGTTCTTTTTATACTGTGCTTGCTGTGTACGTTAGTATGTGTTCTTAACATGATGCGATAGGAGGTTTTGAACCGATAGGTTTTTAGGCTTTCTGGACTTCCACTCTGGATGTTCGTCTCTGGTTTATACCTAGTTTCGACGTTTGAATGTGGTTCCCATTTTCTGGGTTTTGAAGTTCTTAGGCAGCGTTTCTTGTTCATTAAGCTTTTGGATAAAAACATGGGTTTTGACAAATACACGAAAACCAAAAACGCTTTTCCTGGCTAACCGCCACTCTCCTTTCCCTTGAATTTCGGGATCTTCAAAAAGAAATCATCCACGCTCCTTTTCCTTTCCTGTGGAAGCCACGCTCTGACTCTTTAGCAAGGGTCTAAATACTTAATTTCTTGTCCTTAGATATTCGAGCTCATCCTATCGAGTTCGTGATCCTTGCATGCATGGCCCTCACCATTTTTTCTTTCTCGTTAGATGTCACAGAATCTGGAAAGACGGTGGGGGTCATTACGAGCAATCCCTTACGAGCCCAAATATCCGAGCCCGGAATCGGTCTTTGTCCGGAACCAGCGTCGGATTAAAGAGTACGAGATCGCACGCGAGCAAGAAGACATTCGAGCCCACTATCGCCGCCAGATTGACGAGGTCATCGAAAAGAAGAGAAGGGTCCTTCGGGAAGCCATCTATCCGGAGCCTAACCCCGGACCTAGGCCAGTTCCCCTCGACCCCGCGTTAAAAGTCACGGTAGCATACCACCCGGGGGAACTTCAGTTTTCCTTAATGGCGGAGCCTTCGTCTTCGCAGCCTAGGAGGGAGATGTTTGAAGCCGAATTCTACCAGAGCTCGGTTACCACCTCCGACCAGATAACTGACATCCTGGCCATTCATGGCCTTAGCTCGTTGGACACACTAAAGTGTCGAGCTCCGACAAGGCATGAACGGAGCTGTTTCGCTCCTGGGGGCCGCGATTCCAGTGTGAAATACGCGGCCTGGAGCCAGGAACACCTAAGGGCAGGAGCTTTGTTGCCCCTGAAGTCCTTTTTCAGGGACTTCATCGATTTCGTTGGGTTGGCTCCATTCCAACTCAACACCAATTCATACAGGGTGCTGTCTGCCCTGAGGTCCTTGTTTCACGAGCAGGGGTGGACAGGACCTTCACCCCAAGAGATTTTATATCTCTTTTGCTTGAAGAGTAATCCCTCCCGAGCTCGGGGAGGAGATGGTTTCTACTATCTTTCGAGCTACCCCAAAGAGACAAAGATCTTTGAAGACCTTCCGAACCATCCCCCTGACTTCAAGAGGGCTTTTTTCTGGACAGACGGTCTGTTCCCGTCTCGACATCGTTATTTTAGGCGGATTCGTAAGTATTCTCGTTACTTTCTATTTTTGAGCTCGAATCTTTAGCCCTTGAATCCATGTTTAGTTGAAGTGTATCTCGCCTTTCAGCTAACTTTCAGCGTCCCACACCTGACGAGACAATGAAGGAGCACAGAGAGAGCCTGCTCCGACTCCCTTATGGCAGGAGGTCTCTCTCATTTCTGCTACATGAGGACAAGCTACGAGCTTGTGGGTTGTTGGGACAGGGCCAGTCAACCTCTGACTGGTCCAGTAACAAATATGAACGCTGGGAGGAAGTGCCTCTGCCCACAGGCATCCTTCCTCCGAGGAGGGAAAGGAAAGCATCTCTCCCAATTCGCTCGAGAAGTCCGCGGTCGGGGAACGAGGCCAATGATGAAGCCTCGAGTTCGGACTCCGATGGAGGTAAAACCCTTCCTACTTCGCGAATGTGGTCCCCCACTTTATTAAAACACAGGCCCAATAGACTAGTCTCGTGCCCACAGGATAGATACCACTTCTACATATGGAGTTGGGTAGATGACTGTGTCCATAGGTTTGATAGTGGGCTCGGGAAATACGACACTATGTATACCACGAACGAGATGTGGAATGGGATAGCCATGCAGTATGGGACCAATGATTATAGGGACCTTTCGAGGTTATCACCAACTTATAGGGAAGGCCCTCCCCCCGCCTCTTCTGAAGACGGGGGAATTTCATGGTCCCCAAGCTCAAGCTCGGGGGAAAGTTCCAGTTAGGTTTTTTCATCCACCACTCTATATATAGTGTTGAAGTAACTTGTATTTCTTTTACTGACTCACTGTGATGACTTGTGCAGGCGATATGGACTCCGACCTCGACGCCCTTATCGACAATGCGGGTGCCAAGAGGAGCAAACGCCCCAGGGCAGGGGGACTGAAAACCAGCCAGCCTGGGAAAGGCTCCAAGAAATCTAGGAAAACGCCTCCTCCTCCCCCGCGGCTTCGAGCTCTGCTGCTGCGTCGACTGGCCAGACTAACGCCCCCACGACGATACCACCCTCGCAGGTCGTCGTCTCTGTGGTGGCGCCGGCCTCGCAGACTGGTATCGCTGCCGTGGTCGAATCCCAACCTCCTGTGGCGGGTCAAATGCCTTCTACCCAGCTCGCCAAAAGACCTTCTGCTTCCCGAGCTCAGAAGCTAACCATCTCCATCCATATGGATTCGTATGTGGTGGATAATGCTGCCGGTCCTCACGGATCTACGCTGATCTCGGATGTAATGTCCCGGATCGGCCAGAGCTACGGCAATTTCGAGGCTCCTCAGTGGCAGTGTCTAACTGGCACTCGGGACCGCACTGTCCTGTACGAGAAGAGTATCGAGCACACTGCCGCGGTAAGTATCCTATATTCCCTTTGTTTACATTCATACTGTCTCGAGGCTAATGATGGTTTCTTCCTTTTTTTCAGGCTCTTGCTTTCACTGCCCAGCTCAATTACGAGCTGAACAACGAGGTCCATTCGAGCAGGACCCTCGCCCAAGAGGAGAGGGACCTCCACCTTAGAGCGAATGATGACCTGAAGGCGGCGAACATTAAGCTCGAGGCAGTGGTTAAGGAGCGTGAGGAAATGGCCAAGGAGCTTGGAAAGCTGAAAAATGAACTCGAGGAGCAAAAGAGAGATAACATCCAGCTTCGGGAGACCAATAAGAAGCTCGAGGAAGATAAGGCCGTCACCCTCGACCTTATGGAGGATATCAAAACCCGCCTTACTACCGAGTTCAAAGAAAAGAAGGAAACGGCGGTCGATTCAGCCATGTACCGGATGTGGGCCTATAACGAAGAACTGGACACCAGTTTTTTGGGTCCCCACGAGGCATCCTTCCTCGAACGATGGAATGCTCGGCTCGATAAGGAAGAGGCTGAACGGCTCAAGAAAGAGAAGGCTGAGCAGCTCAAGAAGGATAAGGCTGCTCCGGGTACCGTTTCGGAGGGAGCTCAGGAGGATAGTCATGCTATTCGTCCTGAGGGGTCCGGTGCTGCAGAGAAGGCCAAGGAGATTCCTCTTCATTGAGTCTAACCACGGGGAGATCGGTCATTGGGGCTGCGTCCTCTTATGTAATTATTGTGAATTACGTCCATGGGGCTGATACAATTTCTTTAACTAATTTAATTTTTTACATGCTTTACATTTCTTGGCTCGAAATATTTTGCACATTCTTATAATTGATGAACTCGTTTATGTTTATTTATGCATACAAACATAGTTTGGATTTTAGGCTCGAAATTCTATGCATTCATGCATAGTTTATTCGGATTATCCGTTTCCGACCTCGTTATTTATCAAGGTCGGATATTACTCCAACCATGAACTTGAAAGTACTTATATGGTATGTAATATGAATGATTTGGTTATATCTTTTTTTTTTTTAGTTACTTTTCCCCATCCTCAGTATTTTAGCTCCGAGGTTAAGAGTTTGAAACTATATTTCTAAGATATTCCAGCCTCGACTTTGACTTATCTCGCAATAGGTTTAGGCTCCCATTTATCATCGATCGATAATTTGGCTGGTTTGTTCCAAACCTGTTGTGTCTACACATCTGGTTAACTCCAGATATTTAGGTTTTGATGGTTCAGTTATATCCGAACTATCTAAGCTCGCGCATTTGGTCATGTCCAAATACTTTGTGTTTGATAATTCGGTTATGTCCGATCTATCTAATATCGCGTACTTGGTTATATCCAAGTACTTTATGTATATTTTTTATTTTTTAAGCTGTTGGTATGTATACCAATGATGCCCCCTTAATATCCTATGAGTGTGATCATAGGTTATTAAATTAAGAGAGATTTGCAAAAAATAAAAATAAATTACATGTGAAACAAAGTAGACCCTTTATTTGAAATTCAAAAACAAACTAAATACAGAAAATCATGGTTACAGGCGACACTTTCTACACTATTGATAATATGGTCTAAGGTGTTCGCCATTCCATGCTCGAGGTATCAGGCTCCCATCTAATCTCGCAAGTTTGTATACGCCCGGTCGGATGATTGACTCTATCTGGTATGTTCCTTCCCAGTTCGGCCCGAGCACCCCAGCTGCTGGATCTCGGGTTGCTGAGAATACTCGTCTCAAAATCAGGTCTCCCACTCCGAACTTTCGGTCTCGAACCCTCTTATTGAAATATCTCGTGGTTCGTTGCTGGTAAGCAGCATTTTTCAGCTGAGCCTCTTCCCTTTTTTCTTCGATCAAGTCTAGGGTTTCTTCGAGCTGAGTATGATTGGAACTTTGGTCGTAAATCTGAGTTTGAATCGTTGGAATTTTGACCTCAATGGGCAACATTGCCTCGCAGCCGTATGCTAGAGAAAACGGGGTATGCCCAGTTGATGTCCGAGCTGTAGTTCTATATCCCCAAAGGACTTGGGCTAATTCCTCAGGCCATCGTCCCTTTGCTTCTTCCAACTTTTTCTTCAATGAACTCTTGAGAGTTTTATTAACGGCTTCGACCTGACCGTTCGCCTGAGGGTGAGCCACTGACGAAAAGCTCTTGATTATACCGTTCTTGTTACAAAAGTTGGTAAATAAGTCGCAGTCAAACTGGGTTCCGTTGTCAGACACAATCTATCTTGGCACTCCATATCGGCATACGATGTTCTTTACCACGAAATCTAGGATCTTCTTCGAAGTTATGGTCGCCAATGGTTCAGCCTCCGTCCATTTTGTGAAGTAATCAACCGCGACCACAACATACTTTACTCCTCCTTTGCCAGTTGGGAGTGAGCCTATGAGGTCGATGCCCCATACCGCAAAAGGCCATGGGGACGTCAACATGGTTAGTTCGGAAGGTGGAGCTCGGGGTATCGTGGCGAATCTCTGGCACTTGTCGCACTTTTTCACGAACTCGAAAGAATCCGTTTTAATGATTGGCCAGAAATATCCTTGGCGTATAATCTTCTTGGATAGGCTATGCCCCCCGGTATGATCTCCGCAGAACCCTTCATGAATTTCTTCAATAATCTTCTTTGCCTCGGGGGGAGTCACACATCTGAGCAATGGCATGGAATACCCTCTTCTGTATAGCCTTCCATCCAGGATGGTGTAACGAGGAAGTTGATACATTAGTTTCCGAGCCTGACTTCGATCTTTTGGAAGAATTCCATTTTCGAGGTATTCAACGATCGGGCTCATCCAGGTCGGTTCTGTCTCGATCATGCACACATCTTCCTTGTCTGGCTCAGCAATGCTGGGTGCTGACAAGTGTTCTACGGGTACAACATTCAGCTCCTCATTTTCAGTGGAAGTGGCGAGCCGAGCTAAGGCATCTGCATTTGAGTTTTGTTCTCGGGGAACCTGTTCGATCGCATAAAACTCGAAAAACTCCAATGCGGATTTTGCCTTCTCCAGATAAGCTGCCATTTTTGTGCCACGAGCCTGGTATTCTCCCAAGATTTGATTAACTATGAGCTGGGAGTCGCTGTAGCAATGTATAGCTTTGGCCTTGAGCTCTTTTGCTATTCGTAGTCCCGCCAGTAAAGCCTCGTACTCAGCTTCATTATTAGATGCTTTAAATCCGAACCTTAATGCAGAGTGAAATTTGCTCCCTGCAGGAGTGATCAAAATAACTCCTGCCCCCGCTCCATTTTCATTTGACGACCCGTCGACGTAAAGTTTCCACAGCTCGTGGGCCGTGGTTGTTACCTCGTCATCAGCGATGCCGGTGCACTCCACTATGAAATCCGCCAACGCTTGTGCCTTGATGGTCGTCCTCGGATGGTAGGTGATCTCGAATTGTCCGAGTTCAACAGCCCACTTTAGGAGTCGACCAGACGCCTCTGGTTTAGACAAGACTTGCCTTAGTGGTTGATCTGTTAATACATGGATAGGATGTGCCTGAAAGTAAGGGCGGAGCTTTCGAGATGAGTGGATCAGACTGAGGGCGAGCTTCTCCATCAGTGGATACCTTGACTCTGCCCCCAGTAATCTTTTACTGATATAGTAGACGGGTTTCTGTATTCTCTCTTCCTCTCGGACGAGCACCGCGCTTATCGCGTGTTCGGTAGTTGAGAGGTACATGAACAGTACTTCTCCCGTCTCAGGCTTTGATAGGATGGGCGGTTCGGCTAGGTGCTTTTTGAGCTCCTGAAAGGCTAGCTCGCACTCATCTGTCCATTCGAACTTCTTACTTCCTTTCAATGAGTTGAAGAATGGGAGACCGCGGTCTGTTGACTTCGAGATGAACCTGCTCAGAGCTGCCATCCTGTCAGTCAGGCTTTGAACATCTTTATGCTTCCGAGGTGAAGGCATATCGATGAGGGCCTTTATCTTGTCGGGATTAGCCTCGATCCCACGAGAATTGACAATGAAACCCAGAAATTTTCCTGAAGACACCCCAAAAGTGCACTTATGAGGATTCAACTTCATGTTGTACTTTCTGAGCACGCCAAAGCACTCTTTGAGGTCATCAACATGGTTCTTGTTAAGTTGAGACTTTACAAGCATGTCGTCAACATAAACTTCCATGTTGTTCCCTATTTGCTCTGAGAACATCATGTTTACGAGCCGCTGGTACGTGGCTCCGGCATTCTTGAGTCCGAATGGCATGACATTGTAGCAGTAGAGCCCTTTATCTGTAATGAAGCTCGTATGCTCTTGGTCGGGGGCATGCATGGGAATCTGGTTATATCCAGAGTAGGCATCCATGAACGACATCAGACCATGCCCCGCCGTGGCATCTACGAGCTGATCAATTCTCGGCAGGGGAAAACAGTCTTTCGGGCAGGCCTTGTTGAGGTCCGAGTAGTCAATGCACGTCCTCCATGTCCCATTGGGTTTCGGGACCAACACTGGATTGGCCACCCAATCAGAGTAAAAAGCATCCCTTATAAAATTATTTGCTTTCAGCCTGTCCACCTCCTCCTTTAGTGCTTTCTTTCTGTCTTCATCCAGCTGCCTTCGCTTTTGCTGCTTCGGGGGAAAGCTTTTGTATATATTCAATGCGTGGCTCGATACATTAGGGCTTATTCCCACCATGTCAGAGTGTGACCACGCGAAGACATCCTGGTTTTTCTTCAGAAAGCAAATTAATTGCTATTTTGATTCGTCTTGGAGGTGTTTCCCGACCTTCACCTTCTTTGAGGGATCAGATTCATCGAGCTGAACCTCTTCGAGCTCCTCCAAAGGTTGGAGGTCAACCTTCTCTTCAATCCTTGGATCGATCTCCTCATCAATTTCTAAAACTGTCCCATCTTTATTCTGTATGACAACGAGTGCTTGCGCGCTTGTTTGTTTCTTTCCCCTTAAGGAAATGCTGTAGCACTCCCTTCCTGCCAATTGATCTCCCTTCAATGTTCCGACTCCACTTGGAGTTGGGAACTTAAGGGCTAGATGCCTTACAGATGAAACTGCCCCCAGCCCGACCAGGGCGGGTCTCCCGAGCAATACATTGTAGGCAGATGGTAACTCTACTACCACGAACTCCATCATCTTGGTCACCGAGACTGGATAGTCTCCCAAGGTCACAGGGAGTTCAATGGACCCCATACAGGCGGTTCCTTCTCCATAAAAGCCGTACAAAGTGGTTGCACAAGCCTTCAGGTCGCGAAGGGAGAGTCCCATTTTTTCTAGGGTTGCTTTATAAAGAATGTTAACTAAGCTCCCATTGTCTATGAGAACTCGGCACACTCTTTTGTTGGCAAGCTGTAGGGTGATGACGAGTGGGTCATGATGAGGGAACTGGACATGGGAGGCATCCTCCTCGGTGAAGGTTATAGGCTGAGTCTCAACCCTTTGGCTTTTTGGTGCTCTTGGTTCGGGTTCATATGGAGACCCGTCCCCTGTCTTCAGCTCATTCACATATCGTTTTTGAGCATTTCTGCCCCCTCCTGCGAGATGAGGACCTCCCGAGATGGTTATTACGTCCTCTCCATCTATCGGCGGAGGCCTGTCTTCATCCCGAGATCGGGAGTTATTATTCTGTGCTGCCGGAAGCGCGGCTACTCTCTGGCTGGCAGTAGCCTGTCCAGTATTCTGGTTTTTGACATACTGCCGGAAATAACCTCTCGAGATCAACCCTTCGATCTCGTCCTTCAGCTGTCGGCACTCATCAGTTGTGTGGCCGGTGTCCCTATGAAATCGACAATACTTGCTGGAGTCCCTCTTGGACTTTTGATTCCTCATAGGGTCCGGACGCCTGAAGGGGACCTGGTTTTCATTAGCCAGGTATATGTTTTCCCGAGACTCGTTGAGCTCGGTGTGCACTTTATATACGGAGAAATACCTTTCTCCTTTTTTCTTCTTTCCTCCATCAACCTCGGGATTATTTCCCTCGCTCTTTTTCCTCTTGGAGGGATTCTCCGAGGTAGGCTGTGTAGCTGCTGGGTCAACCGAGGTTGAGGCGGAGTTAATGTTTATCGTTGTAGTTTCGGTCTGCGAGGTCGCCTTGAGTGTTGACCTCGCCTCCTCTACATTGACAAATCTCTGCGCCCGTCTGTTAAACTCGGTTATCGACCTCACCGGTTTCCCTTGCATGTCATCCCAAAGGGCACTCCCGGGTAAAACACCAGCTCGGATGGCCATCAAATGCCCACTGTCATCCACGTCTCGAGCTCGGGCGACCTCTAGATTAAATCTTGTCAGGTAGCTCTTCAGTGTTTCGCCCGGTTGTTGTCGGACGTTAGTCAAAGTGGATGCTTCGGGTCTGACTCCCATCATAGCTCGGAACTGCTTCTTGAAGTCTCTAGACAATTGATCCCACGAAGTTATATAATGTCTCTTGTACTTCTCGAACCAACTCTTGGCAGGTCCGGCCAATGATGTCGGAAACAACATACATCTGAGCTCGTAACCCACGTTACTAGCTCTCATGATAATGTTGAATGTACTCAGGTGGCTGCATGGGTCGGTTTTTCCTTCAAACGCTGGGACGTGAGGAATTCGGAACCCTTGGGGGAACTGAGTGTTAGAAATATTGGGAGCAAACGGCTCGAGCTCCTCATCAGAGTCCTCATATCGACCGTTCCCTCGTTCATTCTTCAAAAGCCTAAAGGCTTTTTCGAGCTGATCGATCCTTTCTTGTACTGGGTCCTTAGGCGGTGTTTGGAATTGATAGTCATTAATCGCGATCCCAGGCTCGCGTCTCCGTGAGGGATCTCTACGCCCATTTAGATGATTCCTAAGATCCGGATTTGTCTGATCTCCCTTTCCCCTGCTCTGATTCAGATGATTGCGCAGGTCGGGATGGCTCTTGTGATTTCCAGTATTTTTACGACCCCGGTCGTGTTTACTGACAGACCTAGTTTCTCCGGACTCATCACTGGTGAAACTCATTGATCGGTCATTTCGTGGTGGATCCTTTCTACGTCGCCTTGTCTCTGCAGTGCGAGATCGGGACGTCTGACTTCTCTCGGATGGCGCGCCTTTCTGACGTCTCCCTGTTTCCTTGTCTTTCCCCTGTACGCCCTTGATCCTGATCTCGACCAGGTTGAGCGTTCCTGCGGGGAGGTGAAGGATATCTTATGGGAGACGGAGGAAACCGTATAGGTGACGGTGGTTGTCGTCCTTGCCTCGGCCTGGAGGGTCCAGAATTTGCCCGAGATGGGCCAGTTGCGTTCGGTGGACTACCAGGAACCTGAGTCCGAGCCTCGGCAGGAGCTTGGTTGTTCTCAGTTCCTGCAGGCACTTCCACAGGTGGATTAGGCGGGACCCGAGCTCGGGTACTCCTCTGAGGCCTAGAAGGAGCAGATGGCTCTGTTGGTGTTGGAGGTTGTGCTGGCCTCCTTGTGGCAGCATTTTTTCGTGGACGTCCACGGGGCCTCCGGGGAGGAACGTGCACGTCCCTTGGAGGAGGGACTTGGTCTTCGCGCAGAAGCGGGGGGTGAGCCACCTGCGCCTCCGCGGCTATCCTAGTCAACTCCTCGTTACGTTTGTTGGCATCTGCCAGCAGATGTTTCAGCTGCCGATTCTCCAATTCTACAATAGGGACATAACACTCAGTGTTATAGTACATGTCCTCATCCCTTGGTTGTGGAGGTGGTCCTCGGGAATCGAGGACCCACTCCTTTCTTCAGCGTCCGGGTTCTCCATTGGTTGTTTTCCAGGACGCCTTGGGTAATTTTCTTCAGGAGTGTTCTGATTGTTTGCAGCCATGAATCTCTCTGGGATGGATGCTTGAGGCTCTCAATGAAAGCACCAAACTGTTGACGCCGTTTTTCGTCAACAGATAAAAGAAGAGAGCACGTAAACAATCAAAGACAATGGCCAAAAGAAACAAACGAATCAAACACACGGTTTTTTACGTGGTTCAGCAGTTAAATCTGCCTAGTCCACGAGTCTCTGTTATTAATCTCAAGATTATCTCTGAACAATTCTTTAGCATGAATTCTCCAGAGTTTTCTCTCAAGGATCAGAATTTCGGTCCTTTACAATGGTGCATGACTTCTCTATTTATAGAGAAGGATGCAGAATACTCTCCCACATATTTTGGGTAGTTACTCTTTTGTGAATAAAAATAAATGGCTTTAAATGCCAATAATCATATATAAAAGGAAACGTTCCCCAAAGATCAGGAAACGCATAACTGACTAAATAATATCCCACGATTCTTGGGGATTTACATCAATAAATGAGGATTACATCCCATATCTACAATACTTGTAGATATTCAAGGTGATCATAGCGTATCTCCAAGGCTTCAGCATCTAAGGTTTCACGTCATTGTGCGAGCCACTGACATCTCCCGAGCTAACATTGCTTTCGAGATAGCATATCGAGCTCGAGATCCCTGCTCCGAAGTTGTTCCTGAAGATGAGGGGCTCTCAGAGCTACCTTTCGAGATCGAGATCATTTCGAGGTCACTACATTCGAGGTCATGTATCATACTTTGCAGGCTCGGTTTACAATCGTAGAGCATACCCTAACCCTCACGAGACCATTTAATGCGAACTCAGCTTTCGAGGTCATATTTACTATGGCTCAAAATCTGGGTATAACAGAAACAAATATCATTGGGTTGAAATCCCACGATTGTCATGTTATAATGCAACGATTATTGTATGTGGGTGTTCGCAAGTTTCTCCCAAAAGATATATCAACCACCATTTCTGAACTATGTAGTTTTTTCAGGCAACTATGTTCGAGGACTATAAATGTTACAGATATGGAGGAAGCACAAAAAGACCTTGTTCAGATATTGTGCAAGATGGAGTTGATCTTTCCTCCGGCTTTTTTTGATATAATGATTCACTTGGTCTTACATTTGCCTGAAGAAGCAATTTTGGGTGGACCAATATTTATGAGATGGATGTATCCTTTTGAAAGGTACATGAAAAAATTGAAGAACTACGTGGGGAATAAAGCTCGTCCTGAAGGGTCAATAGCTGAAGGCTATGTCGCTGATGAGGCTATGACATTTTGTTCGATGTATTTCAAAGGGGTTGAAACTAAATTTAATCATCTTGATCGCAATAAAGATGAGGTGTATGTCCCACGACACCTTACTGTGTTTCAATCTCAATGTCGTCCCCTAACAAAGGGAACTCTCAAGCCTCTAGATCTTGCGACTCGTGAAATGGCTGAATGGTTCATCATTAACAATTCACCCGAAATTCAGGGTTACTTAGAGTAAGTTTTTTCCCTTTAAAGTGAAATTTATGTTTATTCCAAATTATTTTATCTAATGTAGTCAAAGCATTCAAATTTACAGCGAACACCTAGTAGAGATCAAACTGAAATTCCCAGATGGTGATCATAATCATTTACAGAAGAAAAATTTTCGCCAGTGGTTTCATAAGAAGGTAAAATTGAGATTATTTTTAAACCTTTATTATTGTAATGATATTTTTATCATTCTAATATAAGTTTATTAATTTATTTAGATATATGACTTGCACAAACAAGGATCTTTAGAGAATGGTGATGAGTTGCTAGCTTTAGCATCTGGGTCAGATCACTTGGCAACATACTACGAAGGTTGTATAGTTAACGGTGTTCGATTTATCGCTTATGATCGAGATCAGAAGCGCACCACACAAAATAGTGGAGTGTCTGTTGCGGGAACTGAAGGTTTTAACTATTATGGCACGCTTCAAGATGTACTGGTCTTATCTTTCACTGGTGCATATTCAGTTGCATTGTTTAGGTGTAAATGGTTTAACACTGATCCAAGCAAGAAGAAAACAATCACTGAAAATAATATCACCAGTATAAACGTCAGTAGCGAATGGTACAAAGATGAGCCTTACATACTTGCTAGTCAAGCTAAGCAAGTATTCTATCTCGATGATCTACTTAGAGGCCGACACTGGAAAATTGTTGAGGATGTCAATCACCGTCAAATTTGGGAGATCAAGGACGATGAAGCTGATGTAGATGTTGATGTCGTACATGACATAAACTCATCAAATTTTGTGTTGACCGTTGATCTCGGTCAGTTGGTTATGGAATCTCATGAACCTGCAACATATATTGCCACTATACAAAATTCACCTGCTGATCAATTAGATGAAAATTTCATAAATGACGACTTAGGCGAAGAAGAAGTCGACGAAGAAGATGAATTGCTAGTTGATATTTGTGAAGATGATGTTAATCATGTGTCTCCGATTGATGTTAATTTAATTAATGATGACAGTGATAGTGATTATTCTTCTTAGTTTTTATATTTTTGTAATAATGACAATTGTTTAAAATATAATATATGAGACTTGTAATCATGATGTTCATTTCCATTGGTGATATTTGATACTAACTAACAATTTAATACTAACTAATCATTTTTGTTCCTAAGTACAATGTCAGCAGATATAGCCACCTCTCACGGCGGAGATGGTGGAGGTCTAGACCCGCCATATCCTAGTAGAGTACCATCTTCCTGCGAGTCAGGTTAATAATAATTTTCAAATTTTGCTCATAGCTTGAAAGTCAAGCTCAACGAATGTTTAAATATAATATTAGTATTTCAAATTTTTGTTATTCTTGAAAATGTGGATAGCTGAAGTGCCGAGAAGAAAGGGTCGTGGCCTGGCTAATTCGAAGCCACTTGAAATTCGACGGCGAAATGCCGGGAAACCACTAGATCTTCAGATTGATCCTAGGACGGACAAAGTGGTTGGCTTGGAGGACCAAGCTTTTGTCCGCGAGATAGGCCTCCAAGTCACTTTGTTGTTGCCAGGACATTACTTGGATTTCGCTGATATACCTCAACAATTTAAGGAACAAGTCGTACATAGGATGAAGGTACAAATTTAGAACAACTCTTGTGGTATAATTTTTAATGTAGAAATCATTTACAAACTAAACTAACATGTTATTTTTAATGTAGTATTTTTATAATGTTGATGGTCATCCAGAACCCGGGAGAGTTATGAAAACTATCTACACAGAGATGCGCAAAAGATATTCTGAGAGAAAGAACATCAGACATACTCACTTCAAAAAATATTACTCTAATCCGGAAGATTTGCAGAGTGTTTTAGTTGCCCCACCTGACCATTGCTCCAAGGAGAGTTGGAAAGATATTGTTCAGTTGTTTTTGAGCCCAAAATTTATCGCGCGATCCAACCAAAACAAGAAAAACAGAAAAGAAATGAAGTATACATCGACGCAAGGCACAAAATCGATGGCGGCTAAGCGCCACCAATTTGTAAGTAAAAATATTAATTTAATTTAACAAAATTTTACATTCTAACTTCCTATCTCTAAATTTGTATAGGCGAACCCTGATGAACATGTTATTGATACTTGGAAAGATAGCCATTTGAGAAAATCGACAAAAGTTTTTGTCAACGACATAGCTCGAGAAACTTTTGTAAGTTTAAACTTTTTTGTTATTATTTTCATTAAACTATGTTACTGATGTGTTTCTAACACTTTTTATGAACAGGAAAAAATGACGGAAGAGCTCGAGAGGGCACGACTTCAAAGCCAGTCTCAAGGACCGACGGAGGGATCTGAAACTGGATCTGCTGCTGAATCCTCGTCGATCGATCAGTACGAGATTATGAGTAAAGTACTTGGGGAGAGGTCTGACTTTCAAAGAGGAGTAGGTTACAGCAAAGGCAAAGGGAAAAAATCAGCTTCCAGCTCCATAAGTCAAAGTCAGTCACAGGCCCAACCTCAGGAAGACATTGCTACTATGGCGGAAATAATTAAGTCAATGCGTGAAGAGATCCGGATGTTGAAATCTCAACAAGGTCCATCTGGTAATCCTCAGCATACCAGTACAGAAGCTGAGTCGCGGTTTGAAAGCCTTCTCCAAAGATATTTACCATCACAACCTGAAGGTGGTATATCTTCTCAAAGTCCACCTCCTTGGTCGATGCCACAACAACAACAACATGTGTATCCACCTCAACAGAATTATCCAAACACGTATGGACACTCCTCCCAGTCCCCTCCTTTATATTACCCCGACCTCCCTACAGGATCTCATACGTCACATCCTAGGCAGCAGCATCCACAGCAGATGTATGGTCAATTTGTGAGTTCATCGCAGCAGCAGAGGTATGGTCAGTTTGAGAGTTTTTTGCATCAGTCTCCCTCGTCGCGACCACATGCTCGACAATTTAGGTCATCTTCGCAGCATCACTCTACACAAGCACCACAGTTTGCTTCACCACCGTTGCTGCGCCCTAATACTAGTGATCAAGATATTGATCTTAATGAATATTTTACACCAAGTTGGCCTGATCAAAACAATAATAATTAGATTATGTTTTTTAAATATATTAAGACTGAGATTTTATTATGTTTATTTTATAATTAGTTTATATTTAATTAAAATGAGACAATTTGTATTTTATTAAGTTAATTTTATGATTAATTACAATGTTATTTTTGTTTGATGAATATTAATTGTGTTATTAATTATTATATATGTTAAATAAGTATTATATGTATATTTATTAAGAAACAAAATAAAATTAATTGTATTATTTTAATATATGTAATTTAATACCGGCGGATTATTAGAAACGGCATCCGCTGGTAATAAACGGGTCCCGACGGTTGTCAGAGTTGCACATCACCGGCGGGCCCCGCCTCTATTATTCCGCCGGTAATAATACAATACCGGCGGATGGTGTCAGTCGGTCGGTAATGGTGTTAATACCGACCGATTATCACCGGTGGGGTTTTACCGGCGGACCTCCGCCGGTAATTTAAAATACCGGCGGATTCACCATGTATTACCGGCGGGATCCTTCGCCGGTAATTGTAATTTTTGTTCTTGTGGATATGGATATGGGCACATGCCTGGGATCTTGAGAGGCATTGATACATCGTGTGCTAAAAAGTATTCTGACTAGAAGTACGATATTAAAGAGCATATAACGATTAATGGGCCACAAAATCGTTATGGTGGTTGCACAGGTACGCAGTGGCAAAAAGCCATTGAATTTTTTCGACGCTTAGAAATTACTGTATTAATTTCTTGCTAAACTTAACTATCTTAATTAAATATATTACTAATGATAACTTTTTGCAGAAACGTTCTGTGGTCAACAAGGAAAATAGGAAGAAACTGAAAGAGCTTAGCTATGGAGGTTCTCAGTCAATCCCAGCGCTGCGCTATAAAAAAGTTAGTTAATTAATTTTTTTTTAGTTTGCTTTTCTTATTTACATTTAATTATTAATTTTATAAAAATATATGTACGTGACAGCGCAATTTAGAAACTGGGCAACTTGAACCCATCCCAGATAGCTAGATGGATACTCACCATAAATCAGGCACAGGGTGGGTGATAGAGACAGCCAAAAATACTTGGGTACGTTAAGTTTTTTTAAACATTTTTCAAAATTTTAATTGTTTGTTTACAATACATAATTACATTATAAATTGTATCATAGGGTGCATATCGCGACACACAGCAGACACAAAAAACTGATACTGAGAGTTTCACACCAGTTTCGAGTGCGCCTGAAGATGAAGACATATCTTTGGTACAAACTGTCTTCGGAAAACGACGGGGCCACCAAAAAGGATATGGACGTATCCTTAACATAAGGGATCGAACCATTTGATTTTCATCCTTCACAAACTAGAGATGAAGAGATGTCTGAGAAGAGAGAGCATGTTCGACAATTAGAGGAGCATGTCCGGACTCATTGTATCACCCCGAGATCTCAATGTGCCCCACCACCACCCGATGATCCCGATGTTGGAGCACCGACTCAGTAGGACTTATGTATGAATTTTATTACTATGGACTATTACATTATCATGTTTAGGACAACTCTTTATTTTGATTCAGCAAACATACTATTATGTTTTTATTTATATGTTTAATATAAATGTTTTAATTTTATTCTATTGTTTTATATTTAATTCAAAATAAATAAATAAACAAATAAGTGAATAAACATTACAAATATAAAAAAAAAATCCGGTTTAGTCTATACCGAAGACATTGTCCTCGGTATATCCCATTAATATGACAAATTTGAGTTGGTTGTGCCGATGACATTTTGCACTCTATACCGATGACATTGTCCTCGATACAACCTATACCGAGAACATGTTGATTGTTGTCGGTAGAAGTTTACCTCTACCGACGCGGCTATACCGAGGACTTACTGCCGACAACATGTTCTCAATAGAGGATATACCGAGAACATTTAGGCTTATACCGATGACATTTGTCATCAGTATAGGCCTTGTTTTTTGTAGTGTCTCCTAGCTATTATAAATTGACATATTAAGTAATAAATTTGTAAATATATGTAATTATAATCTCTCATGCAAGTATAAATATATTATATAAAAGTTCTTTGGCCAAATGACCTATTGTTTAAAGTCATTTCGCTCTCTAGCTTAGTTTTAATAATTTTTTGCAAAATTGTCTCATAATTTAGACAGCTAGTCGAAAATTTAGATAGGTAGTCGAAAAATTCAAACAGTCGGTCGAAAATTTTAGACAGCTTGCCAAAAAGTTTAGACAACTAGTCGAATTTTAGACGGATGTTATTTTGCAAAAAACTATCAAAACTAGGACAGAGTACAAAATCACTTAAAAAAATATATTTTCACAAATTTTCCATTATACAAATACATCAGCTAGGTCATTCGTTAATTACTAATTAATAAGTCGTCACAGTATAGTTCTTTGAGTGAAAAAGCTTAAAGGGCTAATAAATACTCAATCGACAAAAAACAAGCAAAACGACAATTACATAAAACAACTAGCGTCTAAATACTAAACCAAAATGACAGATTAATGTACTATAATTAATTCCACCCTGAATCTTGGTTGAATAAATAAAATAAAATAAAATTTTAAACATTTGATTGCTAAGCAATTAATGGTTTTCTTTTACAATCTTAATTAATTTCTAGTATCACCTTAATTCCTTCATTTTATATTATTAAGCTAGTTATTTACATTACAAGTCTTGTAACAGCATTTTTTCTTTCTTTAATATTATTAACAAATTAATTAATTTGTCATATATATTATTGGTTGAATATATATAATCCAACAACACCCAATATATGTACTAATTGTCTAATCAACCCTAGATCTATTAGTAAGATTTAACTATATATACATATATATACAGAGAGAGAGATATATATATATATATATTTATATAAAACCTTTGTCGTTGCATGCATTTTTGTTAAACCCAAGCTATATATAATCAACATACAGTTATACATGTATATATGATGAAGAAAGAAAAGACTGATCCAGGCATATTTATAAATACATATACATATAAACCAAAAATTTACTTCTCAAAAACAAGGTATGAAAGAAAGAACGTTCCAAGATCCATGCTCCAAGCTCAAGATTCAAACAAAAAAAGAATGAAAGAACGAATTGATTCAATATATCCAAACGAAAAAAACGACATTATAATTAGCAGAACGATGATCCATGACCTTGAAATTTACATTATATATCTTCCGCGCATACGGATAATCATAAATGGAATGAAAAAGTCTTGTGCTTGATACGACGATATCTTCCGCTTAAGAACGTTTCCCAGATCCAAGATCAAAAAGAAAAAAGAAACAAGTTGCAAGATTCAATATATATCCAAGCCTAAAAAACGACATAATTAGCAGAAGATGTCGTTCATGACCGTGATGGAATTGGAATGAAAGGATGTGGTTTATCATCTTGTCGATACACGGTGGTGGTGATGATTCGTCGAGCAAGATCAACACAGAACACGACGACATCTTCCGCTTTGAGGCAGCGACCATCGACCAACTCAGACCAGTTATCGCCGAACAACACTTCTACGTCGGCTCTCAACTTCAGCTTCGTCTCCATCTCGATGTGCCGATACGTCTGGTCCCACACTCGAACCACAAAATTATCACGATTCAAATCTCCCGGCTCTGTTACTGCTTCTGCTACCTCTGTCGGCAGCTGTATCTGATGACGGAAACGACTGCTCATATCCGCCTCGGTCAGTTTTTTCACACACAGAAATGGCTGCTGCTGCTGTTGATCATGATGATGATGATGGTGATGATCTTGTGGTTGTTGTTGGGGTAGGGGTGGAATCACAGTGCGGTTGTCCTCGCCGTCTAATCGGAGTACGGTGATATTGATGGTGTCATCACATAATTGCAAGAGAAGAACGTCTCCGACTCTGATGCCGCGATCTCTGACGAACGAGCTCCATTGGGCTCCTTCAATCTTGACACGCCCGAAGTTGCAGAACACCAGCCTAACGCCACGGCCTTCACCCACACCCATCGATCTGTCACTAATGAAAATACTCCATCTTTGAAAAAGAATCCTACGAGTTTCGAGGATAGCTGCTAGTGGATTCGGGAGAATCAAAGTGTTGATGTCCCTCACTACACTTCCAAACAATAACTTCCCCATTCTCGAAAGATAGAAAAAGAAAATGGAGTCTCTGAGTGAGAGAGATAATGAAGATCGATAGTAGAGATTTAATGTTTGGATATTCTCTTAAAGGATTTTGGCGCCAACTACTTACTTATAATCGCTTTTAGTTAGGTAGTTAGGTAATTAACTGATTAGTTATTATTCTAACTTCTTTATGTCATTCTTGGATTTTCATTTTAGCTTTAATTTTATTTTAGAGTTGCTATTTGAAACTTTAAAGTCTCACTACAAAAAAAAAGCTATACCGAGAACGTGTTCTCAGTATAGACATCTCAGATGCGCGATCACTTTTCGCGGTTAGTGCCTATACCGAGAACATATATTCTCGGTATGGATTCAATAAATATCTCCAACTACGCGACACCCCTTCTTCTTCCTCTCTTTCCTTCAGTTTTTACAGACCCATAGCCTCCCATTTCTCTCCGCCTCTCTCCACCGAATTCTTCCATTATCATCTAAAATATATCATTTTTAGGTCCAAAAATCACTACAAATAAATATATCTTTTAGTGACAACCTTTTAGTCACAACATATGTTTTGTGCAACTAAATGTCACTTTTAGTCACAACAAAAAATTATTTGTGACTAAAAGGTCATAATTAATTACAGAGAAGTGAAGGGGCTTCTCTCTATTTCTTAAGGGTGAGATTTATTTCTTCATTTATATATATATATTTATGAAATGCTAATGTATTTTTGTATTTTTTGTTTGAAGGTGTTGGTGCGATTTTGCTTGAGCTACAGAGAAGGATTTGAAGGTGTTGGTAATTTGTTTTTAATTTTTCTGTTTTGTTTGATTTTTTTCTTTCAATTTTTGATTAATTAATGTTTTTTTACATAAATGAATTAATGTTAGTTTTAATCAAAATCTGTTATTATATTAGGGTGAATGTATTTATTATTAGGTTTTAAAAATATTTATTAGTAAAAATGAGATTAGGAATTAGAATATTGTTAGATGGTTAATTAGTATTTTTTTTTATTAAAATAGATTTTTTTGTTGTTTTGGTAATAAACTAGGTATTAAACATATTAGTAAACATATTAAATATTTGAGTGTTAATTTGGAATTTTTGGGTGCTAATGTTAGTATGTTGTTGTTGTTAATTTTTTTTTGGTTATGTTAGTAGTAGAAAATCAGATTTTATGAATATTGATGATTTGTTGTTGTTAATTTTTAGTAGAATTATGATATTTTGATTAGAAAATTGAATAATTAATAAAATTTAGACTAATAATTATAAATTATATAGTCGTTTACAATGTATTTGTATTGCTCTCTGCATGTTCTGGGACTGTATATTTTTTATGTGTCATTTGTAGGTTTTTAAATTTTGGGATAGATGACAATATATTCGTTATGTTGCAGAATTTTACATAGAATTATAAATTTTACAAATTTTGTGAATATTAGTAAAAGCACTAAATAAATTTTTTACTAGGTTTAGCAAAAAAAATCATAAAATAATTAAATAACTTTTAACAAAATCCTAGAAATTGTGTGAAAATTAATTAAATTATTCAATAAAGCAAAAGCAAAACATTTAATTTAATAAATCATTAATTAATATTTATAATTTTCACTATTTTTTGTAATTAAAATTAAAATTAATATTTGAAGTTCGAAAAAAATATGTAAAATTTAAATAATTTTAATAATACTTGCACTCAAATATATTATAGTTAGATATCATAAAACAACATAATTAACTTTAAAGAGCATAAGACATTATAAAAATAATATTTAATTTTATTTGTTTTTCTTTGGTAATAAGAAATTATTACCAAAGATATGATAGTGTTTTCACTACAAAAAAATATAGTATTATCGGCGGAGAATTCAGCTGGTAATAATAGGTGTATCCGCCCGTAATGTATATTACCGGCGGCAGTCCGCTGGTAATTCGCCGCCGGTAATAATCGGTCGGTAATTAGCAGAATTACCGGACAACTGACACACCCGCCGGTATCATATTAATAGCGGCGGATTAATAGAGGCGGGACTCCGCCGGTATAAAATAACACAGCCAACCTCGGGTTCCGCCTCTATTAATCCGCCGGTAATAAATTACTAATATTAAAATATAATAATTGATTTTATTTTATTTCATAATAAATATACATATAATACTTATTTAAAGATAATAATATTTAACATAAATTAAAATTAATAACACAATTAATATTCATCAAACAAAAATAGCATTATAATTAATCATAAAACTAATATAATAAAAATATCAATTGTCTCATTTTAATTACATATGGACTAATTATAAAATAAACATAATAAAATTTCAATTGTCTTAATATAATTAAAAAACATAATCTAATTATTATTGTTTTGATCGGGCTAACCAAGTGTAAAATATTCATTAAGGTCAATATCTTGATCACCAATATTAGGGCGCGACAATGGTGGTGAAGCAAACTGTGGTGCTGGTGGTGGAGGGTAATATGTTTGTGGAGAGTGCTGCTGCAAAGATGATCCAAATTGTCGAGTATGTGGTCGCGCCGAGGGAGACTGATGCAATAAACTCTCAAACTGACCATATACCTCTGTTGCTGCGACGAACTCACAAATTGACCATATATCTGCTGTGGTTGTTGCTGCTGCGATGAATCCCCAAAGTCACGACGCCTAGGATGTGACGTCTGAGGTCCTGCAGGGACATCGTGGTAATAAAAAGGAGGGGACTGAGAGGAGCGTCCATACATGTTTGGATAATTCTGTTGAGGTGGATGAAAATGTTGTTGTTGTTGTGGCATCGACCAAGGAGGTGGATTTTGAGAAGATATACCACCTTCAGGTTGTGATGGTAAATATCATTGCAGAAGGCTTTCAAACCGCGACTCAGTTTCTGTACTGGTATGCTGAGGATTACCAGATGGACCTTGTTGAGATTTCAACATCCGGATCTCTTCACACATTGACTTCATCATTTTTGATATAGTAGCCATGTCTTCTTGAGGCGTATGAGCAAGTTGGGCCTGTGACTGACTTTGATTTGTGGAGCTGGAAGCTGATTTTTTTCCCTTTGCCTTTGCTGTAACCTACTCCTCTTTGAAAGTCAGACCTCTTCCCAAGTACTTTACTCATAATCTCGTACTGATCGATCGACGGGGAATCAGCAGCAGATCTAGTTTCAGATCCCTCTGTCGGTCCTTGAGACTGGCTTTGAAGTCGTGCCCTCTTAAGCTCTTCCGTCATTTTTTCCAGTTCATAAAAAGTGTTAGAAACACAACTGTTGACCGCGTTTTTGGCCAACAACGTGTAGACGTCAAAACGACAATAAATCTTCAAGAGAAAAATACGACACAGACAATTTTTATAGTGGTTCAGCCCCAATGTGTTGGTAATAGCCTAATCCACTTGGAGTTGTGATATATTTAGCCTACACTTAAGATCAGATGAACTTGAGCCAACTGAATTTCTTAAGTGCAAGTAGAAAAATATAGAGTTTCTCTCTCTAGAGAATACAAGCATTATCTCTCTAACCTCTTAGAAAATGCCCCAAGAATGCCCCAAGTAACAGTCCCCAAAATCTCAAAACGAGAGAGTTTTCTCAGTCTAAAAAGATCAGATCCTTAAAATGATGCCATGAGCCCTTTATTTATAGGCTCATGGATCGTACAAACACACTCCCTCATAATCGGGATCTTTCTGTTATTCTTTCAATATTTAATTAATAATAACATCTAAAATACAACAATAAGCGATTCTTTGGGATAATATGAGAGATTCCCACGTAGGTACGACCGATTCTAGTTGAAGCCGTTACTGGGATTTCTTTGCGTAACAATGATCTGTTTAGTCGGTCCACTTCATACCCACAAGGAAAACTGGAGGGCCAAAACACTTCACCGGTCGGCCAAACTCTCACTGGTCGGCCATGACAAGTGACTGGTCGGCCAAACACTTGACTGGTTGGACAAGCACCTGACTGGTCGGTCATGACACCTGACTGGTCGGACAAGCACCTAATTGGTCGGTCATGACACCTCTCTGGTCTAACATGACACATCTCTAGTCTAACATGGCGCATCTCTGGTCTAACATGACACATCTCTGGTCGCATGACACATCTCTGGTCTAACATGGCGCATCTCTGGTCTAGCATGACACATCTCTGGTCTAACATGGCACATCTCTGGTCTAACATGGCACATCTCTGGTCTAGCATGACATATCTCTGGTCAGTCAAACACTACAACAAAATTGATATACAATGACTCCCTACAATGTCTTACACCAATGGTGTAAGACATTAAAACTTATCAGGGGTTTTAAATGTCTATTGGTGTAAGACATTGAAAGTGTATATTAATGGCTACAATTAATAGACATTAAAAATGGTGGAAGACGTTGGAAATAGGTTGGGGTAGTGATTATGGGTACATCCAACGTCTCCCACTGGGAGACGTGCCACGTGTCCCACGTCTCCCAGTGGGAGACGTTGGATGTGCATGGGACTACATCCAATATTTGGAGGATGAATCCCAATATTTTTCCTCTAAAAATACATAGAAAAAAAATAAAAAGAAGAAGAAGATGAAGAGAATAGAGAGGTTTTGAAATGTGTAGAGTTTTTGGTATGGTAACCTCTCTCTAAAATGGACACCAAATCTCTTATTTATAGCAAAAAATGAGGTATTAAAATAATCAATTGAAATTAATTAAATTGATTAAATTAATTTAATTAATTATAATATGGCAAATAGGGATAAATTATAGGGTGTAATAATGATGTTTTGGGGTAAAATGTGTAGAAAGTGGGGTAAAAATGTGGTATTTTGGTCATAGGGGACAAGTGGTTCATTTGGGCAATTTATGGGCTCAAGGGGCTGTGAGACAGGCGGCTGGTGGCTGCTTCGGGTGCCAGGCGTGAGGAGGATGTTGGGCTGGGCAGGAGGCCCATGGTGAGGAGAAGAGAGTGTGATGGTTGAAGGAAGCATCACACGTGATTGCTGAACGTGGTGGAGGCAGCTGATGATAGGAGTGCATGGGTGGTGACTTTGGCTGTTGAAGTAGATGGTGATGCAGCTGGGAGACAGGTGGCGGCAGATGATTGGAGGCGAACTGGAGCTGGGGAGGAGCTGAAGACAGCTTGGGCCACGTTGGGCTTCGGTAGTTGGCCGAATGGATTACAAAAATGCCACTTTTTTCTTCTCTTTTTTAGCTTTATATATTTTCTTTTCTTTTCTTTTCAAAACCCAAAAATACAATAAATTTCCTACAAAATAAACATAAAATAAATATGTTATCCAATAAATCAGCATTGGTGACGTGGAAAATAATCTCTGGACACGTGGTTGACACCTGGAAGCGTCTGCTAGAGTATCGACCAGAAGACACAGTAGAGGCAGGGTAAGCCCTCTTACCCGCGACCAGTCTGGTCGATGGATCCGTGTACAAGGCAACTTTTATGGGAAGATCTTTATGAATCCCGGATTTATCTCATACAATCTTCTGGATATCCGATTATTCAGGGAAGAATATCTGTAACAATCTCTTGTAACCCTCCTTGAGCCTATAAATAGCAAGAGATAACTCAAAGGAAGGGACTTTTCGCTTTAGAATCATTCAAAACTATAGTAATTCTCCAAGTAAACCTGTATCATTCTTCAGAGGTGTGTGAAACTCATTGAACCTTGGTTCTTTGATCACCCTTCTGATTCTTATATCAATATCAGTCTAAGTGGACGTAGGTCGTTACCAGATCCTGGGGCAACCACTATAAATTACTGTGTTTTCTTTACAATTGTCATTGCGTTCTTCTCTATACACTCGTTTATATCAACCACGTTTTGACTCCGTGTCAGTTGGCCAAATCTTGGGTCAACATTCTGGTGCTTTCATTGAGAGATTGATTTATTGCTGTTGAGAAAACTAATGGTGAAAACAGGAAAGAAAACTGGGCAGGCAACCGCCGCTGCACCGTCGAATCCACCACCTCCTCCTCCCCCTGCAAGCATAGCGGAAGATGAGCCGCAATTGGATTTTGAAGAAGCGGATATGGATGACGTGACGCTGAAGAGTACTTTGGGCGCATTGCAAGAAGAACTGGCTAATCTGAGGGCCAGTCAGGAGACCGCCGCTGAAGTTATGGCGCGGCAGCAGCAGGAGATAGAAAGGCAGCGCGCGGAATTGAGCGAAAGACAGGCGGAGGAGGATCGCCACCAGAACGAAGCCATGGCAGCCCTGGAGGCAGCCTTGCTATTGGCAAGAAATCAAGCTGCACCTGCTTCACAGCTTGACCAACCGGTGAATGGGCCACCCCAGAGGGGTCCTAATCCGAGCCCACCGATTTAGCCTTCAAGTTCGCAAAGGCCCGAGCAGCCTCAAATGCCTCATGACGATGTCCCACAGGACCCTGAGGCGCAGACCACCCTCTAACGCTCGGGATGGTTCAGCCAGGAACGGGCATCGAGGGAACAACCGATCTCACCATAGCCAGTCAAGATTCAGAGATGGCCACGGATACAATGAAGCTGACTCAGGCAAGGGAAATGCTGACGGGAGGAATGGAGAAAGAGGTAAAAGCAGGAGCCAAGTACCTCAAGATGACCAACCAAATAGACGGGATGCTGGGGGGCAGCCCAGACAAAATAATGTCTTCAACCGGCTCGGTGGTAGCGAGCAGCGAAGAAGAGAGGAGGACCTAAGAGATGTGCTCAATGATCGTCGCGAGAAGCACAGCGAGAACATCCCCCCAGCAACAGAGGCCACCGCAATTCCTACCACAGTGCAAGCCCAGATAGACGCACTCAATCAGGCTGTACAGCAGCTAGTCGGAGGAAGGACTTCTTACATCGACCACGATAGGAGGAAAGGCACTCCTTTCGTCCAAAGGATAGCTAATGCTGAAACTCCCAACAAGTTCAAGATGCCTACGCTCCCAAAATTTGATGGATATGGGGACCCAGTCTCACATGTGAATAAGTTTGAGATTCAGATGGACATTCAGAAAGTGTTCGAAGACGCTCGGTGCAGGATCTTCCCTGCAACACTTTTTGAAGCGGCCCAGGAGTGGTTCTTTAAATTTCCGCCTGCAAGCATAATTTCCTGGGAAATGTTCGTAAGGGAGTTCTACGGACAGTTCTATGCGGGTCGTGTGCACCCAACCGAAGCAAACCAGCTAGTCGAGATTCGCCAGCAGGACGAAGAGTCAGTGAAGGATTACGTCCAACGTTTTATGCAAGCGGCAGCTGGAGCGAAAACAGTAGGAGACGAAGGCAAGATGATGGCCATTACCGCGGGGGTAAAACGTTGCTCTCCCCTCTGGAAAAGTCTCCGAAAGGAAGGAGTTAAAACAACCCAGGAGTTCTTGGACTCAGCTGATCGTTACATCAAGCTCGAAGAGGCCATTGCTGATGATGGAAAACCCTCGAACAAGGGAAAGAAAGCCGCCAACCCCTCCAAAGCCTCCAATGGTTCTAAACCTAATGGCAACAGCAAAGGTAACGGAAATAGCAACGGTAATGGCAAGAATGGTTGGAAACGGCCGTATAACGAGCCCTCCACCTTTGACAACAAACGAGCCAAGTGTAATCATTATGAACCTAGGTTCACTAACTATACTGCCCTCGTTGAGTCTCGGGGAGAGTTTTACCAGGCCACAAGCTCTAGTGTGCCTTATAGAAAACCTGGACCCATTCGAAAGGACATTTCGAAAAGAGACACTACCAAGTTCTGTTGTTACCATAACGACTACGGACACGACACTAACGAATGCAACCAGTTAAAAGACGAAATCGAGTTCCTTATTTGACAAGGACACTTGAGAGGGTACGTACGGGCCTCGGGAAGTTCCCAACGAGAAGCTCCAGGTGGCAACGAGCAGGCGCCCACACGCCAACGCTTGCCACCATTACAGCCTGCCCCCGTGGCTGGAACACTCTTAACCATCTGTGGAGGCCCGCACCGCGCGGGAAATAGCGGAAAGGCCAGAGAACGATATGCTCAGACTCTGCGCCACGACCAGGACATCGAGATGATGACTGTGGAGGACCGTGCACCAAAAAAGGCTCGGTCAGAGGAGGATGAGATGACCTTCTCTGAAGACGATGCCCGACACGTCCGGTTCCCACATTCTGATCCGCTGGTCGTGGACATCCAGATGGCCAATATGATGGTAAAGAGAGTACTGGTCGATACAGGAAGTTCAGTGAACATCCTGTATAAGTCAACACTGGAACGCATGAAGCTGTCCGTAAAAGACTTGGAGCCCTGCAATCAAACAATATATGGCTTCTCTGGAGAAGAACTCGCCCCAGCCGGAATGATCAAGCTTCTAGTAACGACGGGTACAACGCCCGCAACAAGGACATTACTCAGCACCTTTGTAGTGGTCGATTGTCCTTCGACGTACAACGGCATTATCGGAAGACCCATACTGGTCGGTCTACGGGCCGTCATCTCTATGTGGCACCTAGCCATGAAATTCCCAACAGACGTGGGGGTAGGACGCGTCTTAGGAAACCAAAGGGAAGCCAGGGAGTGCTACAACGCCTCAATCACAAAGGCGAAAAGTGGAACGCCAAGGAGCACTACCTCAGACCAATTGCAGATGGCATTAGATACGCAAGCCCAATCAGGTGGTGAAGTCAACAAATAGGGTGTTGCCCAAAGTGAGGATGGAGATTTGGATCCTCGCTTTGGGTATTTTGAAGAAAATGTTGGACCCGTCGAGGACCTGGAGGAGGTCCAACTCGACAATAAAGACCCGACCAGAGTCGTGAAGGTTGGGAAAAATTTAGAGCCTACCACGAAGCATGCGCTGGTGGAATTCTTGCGTAGGAACCAGGAAGTTTTTGCCTGGTCGCATAAAGACATGGTGGGGATAGATCCTACGGTAATCAGCCATGTCTTGAACATAGACAAAACTTTCCCACCCGTGCAACAAAAGAGAAGGCTGCTCGATAAAGATAGATCAAGAGCCTTGAAGGAAGAAGTCGAAAGACTTCAGGAGAATGGATTCATCACGGTAGCGTTTTATCCCTCGTGGGTCTCGAATCCGGTACTGGTCCCCATGCTTAACGACAAGTGGCGTACCTGTGTGGATTTTACGGACCTCAATAAAGCCTGCCCAAAAGACTGCTTCCCACTCCCAAGGATCGACCAGCTGATCGATGCGACTGCAGGTCATGAGGTCCTCTCGTTCATGGATGCATATTCAGGCTACAACCAGATTAGCATGCATCCCCCTGATGAGGATCACACCAGCTTTCAGACCAATACGGGCTTGTATTGCTACAAGGTCATGCCCTTCGGACTGAAAAACGCAGGTGCGACTTACCAACGACTAGTCAACCACATGTTTAAGGAACTGATCGATGTGAACATGGAGGTATATGTGGATGACATGCTGGTAAAGTCTAAAAAAGCAAAAGGACATGTGAGGGATCTACAAGAGTGCTTCGATGTGTTGAATAAGAACCAGATGAAGTTGAATCCCCTCAAATGTTCCTTTGGAGTCGAATCGGGGAAGTTTTTAGGGTTTATAGTAAACTCAAGAGGAATCGAAGCCAACCCTAACAAGATAAAAGCCCTGATCGACATGAAGTCGTTGGAGAAAATCAAAGATGTACAAAGTTTGACCGGAAGGATCGCTGTCCTGAGTAGATTCATCTCCAAATCAACTGACAAATGTGTCCCTTTCTTCAATCTACTCAGGGGCAATAAGAAGTTTGAATGGACAGGAGACTGCGAGCAGGCATTCCAGGCCTTAAAAGCTCATTTGGCGCAACCTCCCATCTTGTCAAAGCCAATCGAAGGAGAAACTTTGTATATTTACCTGTCGATTACTGAAGTTGCTGCTAGTGCGGTACTAGTACGGGAAGAAGAAGGCATACAGAAAGCAGTCTACTATATCAGCAAACGGCTGATTGGTGCGGAATTAAGGTATCCGCCAATCGAAAGGTTAGCATATTGCTTAATTCTAGCCTCCAGGAAGTTACGTCCTTACTTCCAAGCCCATCCTATCACAGTTTTAACTAACCAGCCCCTTCGGCAAGTCCTCCAAAAACCTGAGGCGGCTGGAAGATTGTTAAAATGGGCAGTTGAACTAGGGCAGCTCGATGTAACTTATTCACCGCGAGCAGCAATAAAGGGACAAGTCTTGGCCGATCTTGTTGCGGAGTTCACCGAACTCCCAGGCAAGGAGTAGTGCGATCAGCCTGAAGCGCCCGTACCTCAAGACATAACTCCTTCGTGGAAGCTATTTACGGATGGTTCATCCAACGAATCCCACGCTGGAGTGGGAGTGATATTGATAACGCTGGAAGGGCATCGATTTCACTGCACAATCAGGTTCGACTTCGCAGCATCAAACAATGAAGTGGAATACGAAGCACTCCTTGCTGGACTGAGAATGGCCAAAGATATGAGCATAAGGACGCTTGATAATTACAGTGACTCTCAGCTAGTCGTGAATCAAGTCCTGGGAGAATATCAAGCGCGAGGCTTAAAGATGATGGCCTACCTAAATAAAACGAAGGATTTACTAGCCCAGTTTACAAAGTACACCCTCCAGCAAATTCCGCGAGACCAGAATTCGAATGCAGACGCCTTGGCTAAGCTCGCGAGCGCAAAGGATGCTGATACCTTGAACATAGTTCCAGTAGAAAGACTGAGTAAGCCAAGCATAGAAGCGGCCGAAGCCAATATGGAGATTTGTATAGAAGATACGTGGATGGCGCCATACTTGGAGTATCTGACGAATGGCACACTCCCAACAGATAGAAACAAAGCCAGAACTCTGCAAAGGCGGGCCGCTAGGTACATACTGGTCGATGGCATTATGTACCGAAGAGGATATTCAATGCCACTACTCAGGTGCGTTACACCAGAAAAAGCTAAGGAACTCATGAGGGAGGTGCATGAAGGCTTCTGCGGGGATCACGCTGGGGGGCAGAGTTTGGCAAAAAAGATTCTAGGCCAAGGCTACTTCTGGCCAACAATGAATGAGGATTCGATGGAGTATGTACGAAGATGCGACAAATGTCAAAGGTTCTCCAAGATTCCACGAACAGCTCCAAATGAACTAAAATAGATGGAGAGCCCGTGGCCTTTCGCGGTATGGGGGATAGATTTGATTGGATCCCTGCCCACAGGGAAAGGCGGAGTAAAGTACGCAGTTATGGCAGTTGATTACTTCACCAAATGGGCCGAAGCTGAACCACTCGCAACCATCACGACCAAGAAAGTCCTTGACTTCGTCATCAAGAACATTGTATGCCGGTATTGTCTGCCCAGGAAGATAGTTTCAGACAACGGGACCCAATTTGACAGCGACTTATTCACCGATTTCTGCGAAAGGCATGGCGTTATTAAAAGTTTTTCTTCAGTCGCACACCCCGAAGCGAATGGGCAAGTTGAAGCCGTGAACAAAACTCTCAAAGACACCCTGAAGAAAAGACTTGAAGAAGCTAAAGGAGCGTGGCCAGAGTAGCTGCCTGAAGTCCTATGGTCGTATAGAACATCTCACCGAATAGCAACAGGCCATACCCCATTTTCCTTGGCCTATGGATATGAGGCCATGTTGCCTGTCGAGTTAGATCCCCCCTCACATCGGCGTTTGACTTACGACCAGGACCAGAACACCCAGCTAATGATGGAGTCCCTAGAATCGATTGATGAAATGCGAGAAAAATCTCAACTCCGAGTTGCTGCTTACCAGCAAAAAGTCGCCCGGTACTTTAACTCCAAAGTTAAAGAAAGAAAATTCAACGTCGGTGACTTGGTGCTACGACAAGTTTTCTTAAATACCCGCGACCCCACTGCTGGAGTGCTCGGACCTAACTGGGAAGGACCTTATCAGATTGAAGAAGTCCTTCACCCAGGCACCTACAAACTTGCACGCTTAAACGGAGATCTCATGGAGTGGAGAACACCTGCGCAAGTATTATCAATAAACAGTCCTTTTTAAAGGACTGGCTTGTGTAAAGATTTTCAATTTTTTACAAGTTTTGCAAAGAGGGTTAGCCACGTTGTATGGCTAACTGCTCGTATATGTAAGGTTCTATTAAAGAATCACTCGCAAAGACATGTTTAATCCATTTTTAATACGAGATTATAAGGGACTGTGCTCAGCCAGTCATTCTTGCCAACCTTTGTGAATTTATATTTACAAGTATTTGTTCATTACGTGTGTTGTTTTGCTGTATTACAAGTATCAATCTTCATACGAACAGAAATGTTCGAACAGGCCATGGTCAGGGCAAGTGACCAAGGACCTAAAGCTCCTCGATCACTTGGGGGGCATATAAGGCACATCAATAGCAAAGCATACTCTCAAGGTATGTAAACACATGAACAAAATAAGTGAAAGCATGCTACAGTACTTAGAGTATTTTTCAAAATTTATGTTTTGTTAAATCATGGCAAAGTACTATGCTAAGTTCGGTCATACGGACAAATGTTATAATAAGTAAAAATATTATAGCATCAAGATTTAAGCTTTTACACCGCAAGCATCGCTGCTTGGATGTAACTGTTCAGGTAAAAGGATTTACTGCCCGTGCAACAAAGTTTAAAAAGAAACTATTGTCTTTACATCACGACCCGTAGGTCGTATACCCAAAAAGAAAGAAAAAATAAATGAGAAGAATTCAAGAGGCATTCGGGGCCGGAGGGTCCTGGGCAGCATCCTGGTTAGTCGCGTCCTCGACAACTTCTTCTTCTACATCAGCGACGCTTGGAGTGGCAGGGGTTGCAGCTCTTGCCTCCTCTTCGGCCAGTTGGGCAGCACATCGAGCCAACTCCGCACTTCTGACTTCCTCTGAAAGGTAACTAAAGTCAGCACCCTGATTGTGTTTCCAGAAATTGTAGAAACATCGGAGTGTCGTCCTCTTGTACTTTTCCAGATTTTTGGAGTTGTCAAGCTCCAACTGCTTCACCTTACCCCCGAGAGTGAGAATGGCCTCGTCCTTGGTCTTGAGTACCTCCCCCAGATGCTTGATTTCGCGAAGATGAGCTTTGTTGAAATCTCGGTACTCCTATCTCAACTTGACCGCTGCTTCCTTCGCAGCTTCAGCCTCTGACAGCTTAGTCACCGCCGCATCCCTCTCTCGGACCACTGCCTCCAACTCCTTGGCATGCCTAGCCTCAGCAGCCGATAGCTCCTCGGCCACCTTCACCTGATACCTTTCGATGGCTTTTGCCTCGGCCTGCTCGAGGTAAGCCTGGGCTCGGGTACGAGCAGTAGTGGCAGAAAGTAAGGCCTGTGTACAAAGAAAAAGGAGTTAGAACTTATCATAAGGACTAAAAAACTAAAGCTTGAAGAGTAAAGAAGTAATTACGCTGGAGATTTCTTTCAGAGCCTTATTCAGGATCCGGTCGACTGGCAGCTCTTCAGCTTGGACCATTGCGGCCCTAACACGGTCGCCTTTGCCGATGCGATCGAGGCGGTCCCTGGCAAATCGAATGGCGCGGCTCATGAGTCTGGCCCCATGAGCCTCTTCACGAGAAAGCTGCTCTCTGACAGGTGCGGTTGGAGGGTTCGGCGAGGCAGGAGCGTTTTGCTGCTCGGAAGGAACTGAAGGAGGGGTAGGAGTTCGCCCAGTAGGCGTGGGACTTTGCCCAGTTGGCGTGCCCTGAGGGGGGGTCTTCTGATTGACCCTTCTTGGCTGGAGGGCCTCGACTGGATTCACCAGTTCTCTTCTTAGGCTTTCATTGGAGTTGAGGAACTTCCTCTTCGTCCTCAGCCTGGTATATGTCGAAGATGTTGGGAGTCAACATATCTGCATGCAAGTAAACACAAGAAGTTAAGGAAAAAAAAGGCAGGTGAAAGTAGGCTATACAACAAAAAGAAGGTAATAAAGTAAATACCCGAGCTACAACTACTGCTCGCTACACTATTGACTCTATTAGTCATATACTCATTATCTGGCATGAAGAAGTCTGGCCCTAGATTTGGAGCATATGTAAAGTTACCATCCCCATCAAACATATGACAGGGAATTGGCAAACCATTTAAAAGCGAAATAACTTTACCATTGTCATCGGAAGATTCTCCCAAGTCAACAATAGGCTCTTTGGCCTTTTCTTTCCCCTTGCCTTGGGGAGCAGAAGGCCTTTCTGCGGAAGGGCTACCCGTGGGTTCCCTGATCGTAACTCCTGTTGGCCTCCTCCTAGGAGGAGGCATAGGAGGTTGCTGCTTGGGAACCCCCTCGGCAGTGGCTTCGTCCACCACGGACCCTCTATTTTCATGGCGAGGAGCCAGGAGGCCAGACGACCTCAAGTTCTTTTCAGTTATCAAGGTCTTGACACATTTTGCTGCATCAGACATCCTGGCCAGAGTGTTAGACCTCAACACCATGTCTGGTGTTGGGGTCGGACGTAACCAAGGGCTTGAAAAAACAGATTAAGTCTGAGAAAAATGAAAGGAAATACTCTATGTTAAAGTATCGACCAGTCGAAGATAAGTTCTTACCTCCTCTCGTGAAGGTCAAGTTGTTACTGGTTATGTCCGGAGTAAAGAAGTACTCCTTATTGTAGTGCCCCACGTTTGATATATGGGTAGTGCCACTCAAGAACGTCCGGCCAGTCTCCCGGTGGCAGAAGTGGGAAAAGCCCGTCCCGTTGTGCTGTGGGTTAGACTTAAGGTCAAAAAGATAGTTGACCTCGTGGGGCGAAGGTTCTGGCCATTTGTTAAGTTTATACAGGATATAGAGTGCGGCCAGCATCCTATATCCGTTTGGAGTTATTTGGAAGGGGGCGACACCGAAATAATTGGCCACCCCCACAAAAAAGGGATGAAGAGGGAGATAAGCTCCCGCCTCAATGTGATACCGGGACCAGGCACTGTTCGCCCCTCCTGGACGGTTAGCCCTCTGGTCTGCGGTAGGACGTATAATGGTTACCCCCGTGAGGGAGAATTTCCTGAAGCAGTTAGTGACCATTCGAAGGGTCACTGAACTGGCTGGGGAAGTATACCACTCGACATCAGGCGGATTCTGATGACGAGGGCGAGCCCTAGTTTGGATATTAGGGTTAAGAACGAGATTTTCTCGACCGCTGGTCGAGGGAGCCCTAGCCTGCGAATCAGGCTGGGCAGGAGAAGTAGGGTTGCTTTCAGACTCGGGCCTTTTCTTGCCAGAAGACTTGGAGCGGGCCATTTGGGAGGAAGGACGGGGTCTGGAAGGAGATCGCGAGAAAGGAATCTCGTGGACACGTCACTACTACAAAAAAGACTTTTTAGGACTAGCATTGCGAGTCCTAAAAAAGTTTTTAGGACTCGCGGGACGCGAGTCCTCTATTTGAGAGCCTTAAAAACTAAGGTTTTTAGGACTCGCAACGCGAGTCCTAAAAGATCTTGCTGAGTGCCTTTAAGTAAAGCGAGTCCTAAAAAATTTTTACTACTACAAAAAAAAAAGTTTTTTAGGACTCACAATGTGTGTCCTAAAAATTTTATTTAAATACCTTTTAATTAATTATATAATTTTATTTAATAAATCAAAATTTGGGTAAAATGCCAAAAAAAATTTTAAATCTCATTATTGCTGAATAAATAATAAATATATACTTATATATTTAAAATAAATAAATTACAAAAAATATTAGAATTATTATTATTAGTTGAATGAATATATTAAAGATACACAAAAACAAAATCAAACATTACCAATAATATTACATGATTTTATACCATCATTCGAAGAACATATATGCAAAAACCAATAATATTAATGATTATATACAATCAACATATCAGCCAGCCACCACCTAAAATCCATATACAACAACTAAAATCCAAACAAATACAACCAGCCAGCCACCACCTGAAAATGAAGACCAGCCTCCGACCACCGCCTCTAGGAGCGAGCCCCTCCGAGCCACCGCCTGTGTGAGCGAGCCCCTCTGCGAGCCACAGCCTTTGTGAGCGAGCCCCCCCGAGCCACCGCCTCTGTGAGCGACCCCTCCGCGCCACCACCTCTGTGAGCGAGCCCCTCCGAGCGACCGTCTCCGCAAGCAATCTCGTCGACGGCGTTGCAGCGAGCCCCTCTGCGAGCCACCGTCCAGCGAGCCCCACCGCCTCATCTGCTTGAGTAAGCCATGGAGAAGAGGGTTAGGAGGAGGAGGCTGTCGGCTGGGGAGAAGAGGTTGGGAGGAGGAGGCTGAAACGTTTAGGGTTAGGGACTTAGTGATTGATCAATTTTTTTTTTTTAAATGTATATTCAGACCCAAATAAATAAAATTAAATTTTCTTTTCTTTTTTTAAAAAATAAAATAAAAGAAATCTGTTTTTTTTTAATTTAGTTATTAAAATAAAATTTTAATTTATTCATTTATTTATCATTTTTTAGTTAAAAGTTTTTAGGACACCCAAAGTGAGTCCTTAAAATTTACCACTAATATTATACTTAAATTTAATTTTTTTTAGGACATGCATTAGTTTTTAGGACTCGCGTTGCGAGTCCTAAAAGAAATTCTTTAAGGACTCTCAACGCGAGTCCTAAAAAGTCCAGAAGATTGGAGGGAATTTGTGATTTTTTAAAATTTAAATTTTTAGGAGACATATAAGGTTTTAGGACTCGCAATGCGAGTCCTAAAAAGTCCAGGAGGTGTTTTTTTAAAATCCAAAATCAAACTTTTTTAGGACTCGAATATTCTTTAAGGACTCACAACGCGAGTCCTAAAAAGTCCAGGAGGTGTTTTTTTAAAATCCAAAATCAAACTTTTTTAGGACTCGCAACGCGAGTCCTAAAAGATATTCTTTAAGGACTCGCAACGCGAGTCCTAAAAAGTCCAGGAGGTGTTTTTTTAAAACCCAAAATCAAACTTTTTTAGGACACACAGAGATTTTAGGACTCGCAACGCGAGTCCTAAAAGATATTATTTAAAGACTCGCGACGCGAGTCCTAAAAAGTCCAGAAGTTGTTTTTAGGACTCGCATATATGTGAGTGTCCTAAAAAAGTGTCCTAAAAACCCTTTTTTGTAGTAGTGCGTACAGCTGGTTGTTCTTCTCCCTCGAGCAGCTGGGCAAGAAGGTCATCATCGATGGGTCTTTCACCTCCCCACAAATCTGGCATTAAAGTCTGCAAACAGAAGAATGGGGAGGTGAGGAAATAGAACTTTAGAAAGCTTTTCATAATAACGCTGGTCGAGTATAAAAGTTAGGCTTTTATACAACAGCATTCTATCAAAAAGCTAAATCTTTCTACACGAACAGTTTGAAAAACGAATCAAAGGGTGAAAGTAAAAAGTTTTTCTGAGAAAGCTTTTTCAACTCCCCTTAGGGCGGGAAAAATTCAACTGGCTTAAAAATCGAAATGTTACTTCGGTTTTATGTCCTAAAAAGCATGATCCTGGATTTTAAACTAACTCGTAAATCTATTTTGCCTACAAAACGTCCTGTCTACAAGCATCTTAAACCAGAAACAAAAAGACCTAAACAGTACACCATCAGAAGCATGCACCGCAAGAAATTAGAAGCATGGGGTTTCGAAAACTTACCAAGAAAAGTGATCGTGAAGGTGGAAGAAAGGTCTTCGGAGATTAAAGAGCCCACGGTCTGAGTCTTGGAAGTGCAGGAAAACGGTCTCCGGAGAAGGTTAAAGCTCTGGTTTTTAGGGTTTTCTACAAAGATAATGGTGTGCGTAAAAAGAAAGAAGAGGCTTCGACGGTCTTATATAAGTATTCTCTGATATTAAGAAAGTGTAATCATCAGTTTTCCTTTTTCTAAGTATGGGGAAACGGGATGGCCGTCGAAATCGTTTCTGGGAAACTGAAAAGACATGATTAGACAGAAGTGGGTTTCTTTTTTCAAGAACACACGAAGGGTTCTGACACGTCAGGAGGGGTTACCGAAGAGTCGTTCGTTCAAAGTTTATTTACTGTTCGTAGTAAATAAACTTTGGGGGGCAAATGTTATCCAATAAATCAGCATTTGCGACGTGGCAAATAATCTCTGGACACGTGGCTGACACCTGGAAGCGTCTGCTAGAGTATCGACCAGAAGACACAGTAGAGGCAGGGTAAGCCCTCTTACCCGCAACCAGTCTGGTCGATGGTTCCGTGTACAAGGCAACTTTTATGGGAAGATCTTTATGAATCCCGGATTTATCTCATACAATCTTCTGGATATCCGATTATTCAGGGAAGAATATCTGTAACAATCTCTTGTAACCCTCCTTGAGCCTATAAATAGCAAGAGATAGCTCAAAGGAAGGGACTTTTCGCTTTAGAATCATTCAAAACTATAGTAATTCTCCAAGTAAACCTGTATCGTTCTTCAGAGGTGTGTGAAACTCATTGAACCCTGGTTCTTTGATCACCCTTCTGATTCTTATATCAATATCAATCTAAGTGGACGTAGGTCGTTACCAGATCCTGGGGCCGAACCCCTATAAATTACTGTGTTTTCTTTACATTTGTCATTGCGTTCTTCTCTATACACTCGTTTATATCAACCATGTTTTGACTCCGTGTCAGTTGGCCAAATCTTGGGTCAACAAAATCATAATAAAATATTTTCAACTATAAAATAAATCAATTTAATTCTTTGAAAATATTAATTATAACTTAATTTATATTTAACATTTAATTTCAATAATACAACATTTTTACCTCAAACTAAACCACAATAATTCAAATAATTAACTACAATATTTTACAACAAAATAACTATAAAAACACACAAAAATCTATAAAATAAAAATAAGACTAATAAATTCAAAATTACTTAAAAACTTAATAAATCAATTAAAAACTCAAGAATTAAGCAACAATTAGCACATAAAAAGTGGTAAAATAACTCTATTTTGTAGAGTTATCACGTCTCTTGCCGAATGGCTTGAACAAATCCACATATAATGTGGTACTATGCATAATTCACCCACATGCATGAAAATACACAATTATGCCCTCAACGGGCCAAATTACCAAAACACCCTTATAATTAAAAATGAACCCATATGCATGCATTTATCATCATATTATAATATAATTCACATAAACATGCATATAATCATTTAATGGCATAATAAATCAGTTATGGCCCTCCCGGCCTCCTAATCAATATTCTAAACCATCTTAGGAAATTTGACGCATTACAAGAAGTGCATCACAGAAATGTGTGGGACATCCTACTAGTTGAAGAACAAGCAGAGGATGTAGAAGTATATGTTATGCACGGCACTAGTTCCTCTAATTTCCAAGTATTCATTGATCTTGGTCCGTTGCCACAAATTAGCTTTGAACGTACGGGGGCTCCATTACAATTTGTTGAGATAGATAATGTTGCAATTGAGGAGGAGAGGGAGGAGGAAGAGGAAGAGGAAGATGAGTAGGAGGAGGAGGAGGAGGAGGAGGAGGAGGAAGTTGAATATAAAGAAGAAGATGATGAAGAGGAAGATGAACACATAGAAACCGATGGTGATAGTGAAGATTATTATAGTGATTATTAAGTGGTAATTTTATAATATATTGAAGTAATTATTTTTAACAATAATTGATTATTATAGTTATTATGTTAAGTATAAATGTAATTTTAATATTGATTAATTTGACAGATATGGCTGATGTTATTGTTCGATCTCACGGGAGTAATGGTGGAGGATGCGATCCTCCACGTGGACTGTCAGATATCCCAGCTGATTGTGAACGAAGTAATACATTACGCATTGATACACTCCTTAAATTTTAACAGCTAATACATATTAATTTTAAAATAATAAATTTGCATACAATAGCGCCTCCAAACAAACGTGGACGCCACAAATGATTAAACACACAGGAAAAAAAGGAAGAGTTGGGATGTCCTCTCCCTCTCGAGTGGGATGTGCGAGGGAGAACATATAAAGAGATCGGAGATTACAGCTCAATTTCTTAAGAGAGCTGGGATTACTTGTTCGACAGTACACAGATCCAAACTCTCCTCAATGGTCAAAAGTACCAAATGCCTCGAAACAAAGAATACTTGCACATCTAGAGGTAAGTAGTTTTTGTATTTATGTTAATTCTAATTTTAGGTTATATATATCATATTTACTAATAAATGTTTGTAATTTAGGATGATTTGTTTGATATCGAGCATACCAAATATTGACAAGGGCACATGCCCGGGATCTTCAGAGGCATTGATACATCATGTACTAAATAATATTCTAATTGGAAGTACGATATTAAAGAACATTTAATGATTAATATGCCACAAAATCATTTTGGTGGTTGCACAGATATGCAGTGGAAAAAATCTATTGAATTTTACCGACGCCCAGAAATTATGGTATTAATTTCTTGCTAAACTTAACTCTCTTAATTAAATATATTACTAACAGAAACTTTTTGCAGAAACGTTCTGGGGTCAACAAGGAAAATAGGAAGAAACTAAAAGAGCTTAGCTACAGAGGTTCTCAATCAATCTCAGCACTGCACTATAAAAAAGTTAGTTAATTAATTCTTTTTAAGTTTGTTTTTCTTATTTACGTTTAATTATTATATTTATAAAAATATATGTACGTGACAACGTAATTTAGAGACTGGGCAACTTGAGCCAATCCCGGATAGCTGGATGGATATTCACCATAAATCAGGCACATGGTGGGTGACAGAGATAGCCAAAAAAACTTACGTACGTTAAGTTTTTTTAAACATTTTTCAAATTTTTAATTGTTTTTTTACAATACATAAGTACATTATATATTGTATCATAGGAGGAATTGCGTGCATATCATGACACATAGCAGACACGGACAACTGATACTGAGAGTTCTACACTAGTTTCGAGTGCACCTGAAGATGATGACTTATCTTTGGTACAAACTGTATTCGGAAAATGACGTGGCCACCAGAAAGGATATGGACGTATCCTTAACATAAGAGACTGGACTCCATTTATTATTGATCCTCCACAAACTAGAGATGAAGAGATGTCTGAGATGAGAGAGTGTGTTCGACAATTAGAGGAGCACATCCGGACTCATTGTATCACCCCACCACCACCTGATGATCCCGATGTTGGAGCACCGAGTCAGTAGGACTTATGTATGAATTTTATTACTATGGACTATTACATTTTCATGTTTAGGACAACTCTTTATTTTGATTCAGCAAACGTACTCTTATGTTTTTATTTATATGTTTAATATAAGTGTTTTAATTTTATTCTATTGTTTTATATTTAATTCAAATTAAATCAATCAATAAATAAATAAGTGAATAAACATTACTAACAGAAAAAAAATAAAAAAATCTCAGTTCTGTCTATACTGAGGACAATGTCCTCGGTATAGCCCATCCTTATGACAAAATTGGACTGGTTGTGCCGAGGACATTCTCAACTCTATACCGAGTCCTTGGTACAACTTATACCGATGACATATTGAATGTCCTCGGTAGAAGTTTACCTCTACCGACGCGGCTATACCGAGGACTTATTGTCGAGAACATGTTCTCGGTATAGCCTCTACTGATAACATTTTGGCTTACACCGACGACATTTGTTCTCGATGTAAGCCTTGTTTTTTGTAGTGTATCTAACACTGCATGAGGTGGTACCTACGATTGGTTAATGATACCTACAATACTTATATTGAATTTAAATATATGAGGTCAATATTTAATTATAAAATTTGCAATATTTAAAAAATTACTAATAAACTACAACAAAAACATATAAAATACATAAAAATAATTAAATATTTAAATGTGTTACTGTTCGAACAATTTTTTGGGACGAAAATTTTTCCACAACTCCATTCCCCATTTAGATAGAGAATTTGCATCCCTAGTTTCAAAGATACATTCTTCTTTATGATTTTGCTTTCTTACCATTATTTTCATTACTTTTACTTTGTCTCATTATTATATCTACCATTATATATGTTAAATACAACGTTGAATATGATTTATCTTCAAAAAAATGTTCATAGGTATGCATCACAACTATCAATTCCTATTTTGCATGTAAAAACTAGCCTCCTAGTTATTATAAATTAACAGATTAAATAATAAATTTGTAAATATATGTAATTATAATCTCTCATGCAAGTATAAATATATTATATAAAGGTACTTTGGCCAAATAACCTATTTTTTAAAGTTATTTTCTACTCTATCATAGTTTTAATAATTTTTTGCAAAATGACATTTTATAATTTAGATAGCTAGTCGAAAATTTATACAGGTAATAGAAAAATTCAAACAGTCGATCGAAAATTTTAGACGGTCCGTCAAAAAATTTAGACAACTGGTCAAATTTTAGACAAATATTATTTTGCAAAAAACTATCAAAAGTAGGCAAAAGTACAAAACCACTTAAAAAAATCATTTTCACAAATTTTTCATTATGTAAATACATCAGCTAGGTCATTCGTTAATTACTAATTAATAAGTCGGTACAGTATTGTTCTTTAAGTGAAAAAGCTTAATAAATACTCAAACGACAAAAAACAAGTAAAACAACAATTACATAAAATTGCTAGCGTCTAAATACCAAAACATAATGTAAAACCAAAATGACAGATTAATGTACTATGTTGAATAAAATAAAATAAATTTTAAACATTTGATTGCTAAGCCATTAATGGTTTTGTTTTACCATCTTAATTAATTTCTAGTATCACTTTAATTCCTTCATTTTATATTATTAAGCTAGTTATTTACATTACAAGTCTTGTAAACAAATTAATTAAATTGTCTTATATTGGTCGAATATATATAATCTAACAACACCATATGTACCAATTGTCTAATAAAACCTAGCTTTATTTGCAAGATTTAACTATATATATACATATATATATATAGATATATTTATATAAAACCTTTGTCGTTGCATGCATTTTTGTTAAACCCCAGCTATATATAATCAACAAAAACAGTTATATATACATGTATATATATATGAAGAAAGAAAAGACTGATCGATGCATACTTATAAAAATATATATATTGTAGGTGATTTGCGAAGATTTTGTCCGTCTTTGGAAGAAAACCAAAAATAGCAAAAAAAATAGCATTCTTGGATCCACTAAAAGCACACAAACATCCTGAAGAAATTGATTCAATGATAATTAAGTAAGTTTTAAATTTTTAAAAATATTTCTTAATACGCAGCAACTATTAAATGTTACTACATTTTAATAACTTTTGTTTTTTTTTTTTTAAATAGTGCATATTATAAGGCTTTTTTCAATGAATTATTCGGTAATCCTACAAAGATATTTAATGTTGCATGTCCAAAACAACCACAAAGTCATGAATGTGGTTTTTATGTGTTATAGTCATCAAATGCAATAAAAACTTTAAAAGAAAAAGTAAGTTTATTTTTTTATAACTTATTTTGATATCGATAATCTATAAAATAATCAATGTTGTTATTAATTAATTTATACTTATTAATTTTACAGTTTAATGGGAAGAAGCAATATAGTGAGATTGCAGACCTCTTGCTAATCCAACACGAATGGTTAGGTCGATTGATAACATACATTTATCAGTAAGCCTATTTTATTTATGAATTCGTTTAGTTCTAAGTTTAGTTTTATGTAAATGTATTAATGTTAATACTAGCTATCTTACTTAAGTTCTTGTGTTTTATATGCTTATGTATATGACATTTCTAATTAATGAAAGTTAGCATATTTTCATTCAAAAAAAATTCATAACCAATTTCAATTGCAAAAATATATATAACTATAAATTCATATAATTAGACCATTTAAATAAAATTAGAGCAAAAAAACTTATATATATAAATAGAATTAAGACATTTAAAAATAATAAAAAATAATTATTAAAAAAATGGGGCTTTCTATTTCGGTTATTATGTAAAAACCGAAGTAGAATCCCTACTTTCTACTTCAGTCTTTACATAATAACCAAAGTAGAAAGTGCCCACCAAGGAAGCGTACCCCACTTTCTACTTCGGTTATTATGTAAAAATTGAAAATGAGGATTCTACTTCAGATTTTACATAATAACCGAAGTAGAAACCTATTTTCCACTTTGATTTTTAACTACTTTTTACTTCGCTCCAAACTATTGCGGTTGTGAATTTTAACGAAAATCGAAGTAAATCCAGCTTAAAAACCGAAGTAAAAGCCATTTTTTCTTGTTGTGTGTACTCATTTCGTTGATCGAATCAAGAAGAGATAGTGGTTCTTAAAACTGGATTAGGTTCAAGATCACATTGATCTTGTTTTGAGCCGGTATATACTTGTGCCGATTTATGTTGTTAGTTTTCTAACTATTTGATAATTAGTCTCAGTTTATCTTTATTTGTTACAGTAGATTTTAACTAACACCTACAATATAATTTATATTCAATAGAGCTCTTTGCAAAATTTATCAAATTCAAAGACACTTGGTAGACATTAGTGGACTAAGAAAGCAGCAAGGCCATATACATTTTTGTTTTCCATTTCCATTTTATTTTAATTTTTTAAGGAGTTTTTTTTATTTTTCATTTAAGAGCATACAACATATATCAAATAATAATACCAGATCAGAAACATTTTAACTATAACATTGTAACAATTAATAAGACTATATAATAATGTTCATCATACACGATTGATCTTCATAGCAATGGATCACAACTTAATTCCTATTTAACTTGACCAAACGTTACAGTATGGTTCTTTAAACGACAAAACTTAAAAGAACTAAAAACGACAGCCCTAAATACTCAAACGACAAAGAAAGAAAGAAAAAACTGTAAAACAATGAAAGAAAGAACGTTTCCAAGATCAGCAGAAGACGAGTTCATGACCGTGATGGAAATGGAATGAAAGGATGTCCTTCATCATCTTGTCGATACACAGTGGTGGTGATGATTCGCCGAGCAAGATCGACAGAGAACACGACGACATCTTCAGCTTTGAGGCAGCGACCATCGACCAAGTTGGACCAGTTATCGCCGAACAACACTTCTCCGTCGGCTCTCAGCTTCAGCTTCGTCTCCATATCGATGTGCCGATACGTCTGGTCCCACACTCGAACCACAAAATTGTCACGATTCAAATCTCCCGGCTCTGTTATTGCTTCTGCTACCTCTGTCGGTAGCTGTATGTGATGACGAAAACGACTGCTCATATCCGCCTCGGTCAGTTTTTTCACACACAGAAATGGCTGCTGCTGCTCTTGATCAGAACGATCACCATGATGATGATGATGATGATCTTTTGGTTGTTTTTGGGGCAGGGGTGGAATCACAGTGCGGTAGTCCTCGCCGTCTAATCGGAGTACGGTGACGTTGATGGTGTCATCGTATAACTTCAAGAGAAGAACGTCTCCGACTCTGATGCCGCGATCTCCGACGAACGAGCTCCATTGGGCTCCTTCAATCTTGACACGGCCGAAGTTGCAGAACACCAGACTAACGGCACGGTCTTCTCCCACACCCATCAATCTGTCACTGATGAAAATACTCCGTCTTTGAAGAATAATCGTACGAGTTTCGAGGATCGCTGCTAGTGGGTTCGGGAGAATCAGAGTGTTGATGTCCCTCACTACACTTCCGAACAATGATTTCCCCATTCTCGAAAGATAGGAAAAGAGAATGGAGTCTCTGACTGAGAGAGATAACGAAGATCGATAAAAAAAGGGAATGGAGTCTCTAATGAGTGAGAGAGATATGAAAAGTGGTATTTAAATATTGTTATATTGTAAATCTTATTTAAATTTAAATAAATAATTAAAGGAATTAAAATTAGATATTATTTTAGATATTTTACTATAATAATTATTTTAAAATAATAAAATTATATATTTTATAACTTAAATTTAATAATACATTAAACAAATAATATATATAATCTTGTTTGTTAGGGTTAAATTCAAAAACTATAACCAACATAAATTACGGTTAAATGAGTGAGAGAGATATGAAGAGTAGTATTTAAATATTGTTAGATTGTAAAACAGATTTAAATTTAAATAAATAATTAAATGAATTAAAATATGATATTTTTTTAGATATTTTATAATAATAATTATCTAAAAATAAAAAATTATATATTTATCACTTAAATAAAATTTAATTAAACTTAAATTTAATATTATATTAAACATATAATATATATAATTTTTTTGTTACTGTCAAATTTAACAGCTATAACAAACATACATTTAAACAAAAATAAATAAATTAATTAAAATATGATATTTTAAGATATTTTATGATAATTTAAATAATTATAACATATTTATTTAGAAATAATAAAAGCATATATATCATTTTTTTATCTTATAAATTTGTGTGATAATTTATTTTTTATCAAGTGATTAGACCTATTTTTATTCACCAAATGACACTGTGATATACATTAGAAACTAAAAATAATTGATGCATATATACTATAGTCTACACTAAGATTTTTTCTATTCTTATTTTAGTTCTATTATTAATTTCTTTTTTTAAATATTATTGTATTTTATATATATTTCATGTAGTCGTATAAATATATATTTATACGTTGTATTTAGATGTCATATAGATTATTGATATCAATGTTTATATATACTATAGAACTATAATTCATTCTATTATATATATTTTTAAATAATGAACTATTTTTTATTAAAATTACAGACAATGTTTACAATTTTAAAACTAAGAAAACGTGTATAAATATTTACTAGATACAAGCAACATGCAATATGCACGTTTGTTTAGTTTTATTTATAGAATTTATTAATTATTTTTATTAAATTTATATTAATGTCATATAAATTTTGAAATAAATATTTTATTTTAATTAAATAATTTATTTATTTATTTATGTTCTAATTTTTGAATTTGGGAGTGACAACAAGAGATTATATATTATATGTTTAATGTAATATTAAATATTATACGTGTATTTTAAATTTAAGTTTCTAGCTAGTTTTTTTTTTAATTAAAAAAGAAATTTGTTACTAATTCACATTAGATTATATTATATATTTAATATGATATTATTCTAATAAGTGAGTTTAAGTTTAAATAAATTTTATTTAAGTTATAAAATGTATGATTTTATTATTTTTAAATAATTATCGTTGTAGAATATCTAAAAAATATTATATTTTAATTTGTTTAATCATTTATTATTTTAAAATAATTATCATTGTAAAATATCTCAAAAATATCATATTTTAACTTGTTTAATTATTTATTATTTTTAAATAATTATCATTCTAAAATATCTAAAAAATATCTTATCTTAAATTTTTTAATTAATTATTTTATTTTATTTAAGTTTAAGAGATGTTTACACATATTCTGTTAGATATAAGAATATTCCGTTAAAGTTAACATTAAAAAAATAAAAAACTGTTAAAACCAAAAATTTCCGTTATCTACACATTTTTTATATATAATAGATATATATATATATATATATATATATAAGAAGATAAGATATATAGAGTGGGGAATTGGCATATAGTCATCTCCTTTCCCATGAACAATTTTAATTTTCATCCTCGTCCATGGGAAGGCACAGAATTCCTACGGGTATTTATTTGTTAAAAAATTAAAATTTTAAAATAAAAATAGTTAATAATATAAAAATAAAGATATTAAACTATATTTATTATATAAAATACTAAATATTATCACATATAAAATTTACAATCTTTAAAAAATTACTAATAAACTACAACAAAAACATAAAAAATACATAAAATTAATTAAATATTTAAACGTGTTACTGTTGGAACATGGAGTGAGTCCCCACAAAAAAAAATTTGCATCCCTTGTTTCAAATATACATTCTTCTTTATGATTTTGCTATCTTACCGTTATTTTTATTACTTTTACTTTGTCTCATTATTATTTCTACTATTATATAGCAGAGATTGACATTTTGTGTAGTAGTGTATGTTTACAATTCTATTATTAAATATAAAAATATTTTGTTAAAATTTTGAGAAAAAAATAAAATAACCCTAAAAACAAAATAAAATTCATTATCTATGCATAAATTTCACTTGCATACATGACAATAAGGAATGCAACCAAACGAGGCCTTAGTCAACGCGCTCAAAAGGTGGGCGCTACACCTCAAGGGCCTAAATAATCCCCAATCAGTACTACTACTCTTGGTCCCAACAACCTTATCAAATGCTTTCGCCGCCGGTTCGTTGAGCTCTTTGACCGGAAACATGGGCACCGGAATAGTTTTCCGGCTATGTTGCCTCTTCCTTATCTCACTCAGCTCCATCTTCGGTTGAAGCTTCATCACCAACCCAACAAAGACCTTATGCTTTCGAGAACTACTGCTCCGGAACGAGGACTTGCCCGTTGCCGCCGGTGAACCCACGAACTGACCAAAACGAACCGATTTCGAACGAACCTTACTATTAACAGCAGGAACTGCGGCGGAAACGAAGAAGCTACGAGACCGTTTAAACGATTCTCGCCGGATGAAAAGGCCGTTCTCGGGGTGTCGTAGAAACTCGTTCTTCTGCTTCGGAGGTATGATTTCGCCGCAGAATACGACCTCGTTTCTGGGGTCGCAGAATGAGAGGAATGATAATTGATCGTCGTTGTCCAAGAAATTTTCTTGGTTAGTGTCGTTGGTGTTATCCATAGTAAAATCAAAGCAAGCTTATAACAATTAATGTATATTGTAAAATGACTAGTGATGATGGAGAGTTGGTTATTGGTTTATGTGTAGTGTTCATATTATTTATACGTAAGAAAACACGTTTAAGTAAATAATATTATATTGTGCTAAGAGGCTTCTTCCTTCTTCTAACCATAGAGTTGGTAATGACTAATCTTTTTATATTATTTATGAATAAAGTTGCCTATTAGGTGCAAGGTCATCTAGTTATAGCTGATTTTCTAGAAGGAAGTATAATTAAAAATGAAAAATCAAATGTACAAGAAAGTGAAAGTGTTTGATTAGTCAAATTCTCACGTCCACCCTCCTCGAAGGTGCACACCATATAGTGTTTTTGACTCTGAGAAATATTTTCGGCCATTTTTTTTATTTATAATTATGCATGTTGTAGTCATTTAGTGACTAATGTAAATTTTCAGAAAAGTCTGAATAATTTATAGTGCTGAAAATAAACTTCAAACATGTTATTTTTCACGCGCATAAAAAAATTAATTATACGTGCAACAACTTGTTTTAAATCTAGTTTTTGGCACGGTAAATTATTCGGAATTTTTTACAAATTTGCAGTATACTCCAAATAACTACAATGTACACGGTCATAAAAAAAAAATTCGCCAAAAATACTTCTTGAGCCAAAAACACCAGGGGTTGCACCAGTGTGCCCTTTTTTTTTGGGGGGGGAGGGGGTTATATTACATGCGAATTATCAGTTGCACCTAGTGATGCACATGAGACGGGGAATTAGCGGGGAGTGCTCCTCCGTCCCTGTCACTGTCCCATCCCTACTTATTCCCCGTCGGGGACGGGGTGGGAAATCCCCTATTAGGGCGGGGAATCCACACGTGGAACTCATTTATTTAAAAAATAAATTTTAAATTAAAATTTTAAAATAAAAATAATAAATTATATGTAAATTAAAATATTGCACAATATTCATTATTTAAAATATTAAACACTTTCCTAAATAAAATTTAAATTTTTTAAAAAGTTACTACTGTATTACAAAAACACATAAAGAAATATATAAAATACATATAAAATATTACAAAAATATATAAAAATTTAAACGGGGCCCGTCGGGGCAGGGAGTGCTATCTCCGTCCCCACCCCATTTATAATTCAGGGATCGAAAGTTATCTTCATCCCTGCCCCGTTCCCCATTTAGATGGGGATTCCCCGCCCATTAGGGACGAGTCCCCGTGGGGCCCTGTCCCCATGGGGAAAATGTGCATCTCTAGTTGCACCCTCGCTAAAAAGGGCACACTGGTATACCCCTCTGATGTTTTTAGCTTAGTAAGTATTTCGGGGAAGTTCTTTTTTATGACCATGTACATTATAGTTATTTAAAACATCCTGCAAATTTTCAAAAAATTATTAATAATTTACAATGTCGAAAATAAGGTTCAAACATGTTACCTTCCATGCACATAAAAAAAATTAGTCACGCGTACAACTTGAACCTAATTTTCAATACTGTAAATTATTCGAAAATTTCTAAAAATCAGCATGCTAGAATAACTACAATGTACACAGTTATAAAAAAAAATTCATCGAAAATACTTCCCAAGCAAAAAATACTAGGGGTGCACCAGAAAATTACCCTATTACCCTATATTATATGGTTTACTAGAAGATTGACCTTTTTGTGTTAAAAAATCATAATCTCACGTTATTGAAGATAGATTAGGTAGCTCGTATATATGGAATAGTAAGGTTTCTTTAAGCTAATTATCTGAGGTAGAGTAGATCATCATTCCGTATATATATATATATATATATATATATAAATGATAAAAATTAACCCCAAATTTGGTATATATTTTAAGTTTTAAATAATATTATAATTATATTGTCCTTTTGTATTCAATTACAATTAATTATTATATATGAATATTGCTATAAGGTACTCTAATCTAATATTTAGTACGTAACATATAATTATTAGGGTAATTGTCTTACATATTTATTCAAACTAAATATGTAAGACCTGATTATCAGGCTTGTCGTGGTGGTGATAAATAATTGTACAATACTTAATTTTTCTTCTCCACTCCTTGAAATTTGATATCTTTCACTAAATATCTCTATTTAGATTTTGTACGAGCCCTCACATTTAGACTATTTATTTATTTTTTTGAAAAGAAACTTCATTGAATTAATGAGTCAACATCAACCAATTAGGCAATACATCTTGCAATTACATCTTTAGAAAGAGAAAGAAAGTCATTTCTTAAACTAGTCTTAGCTAAAACATGTGCTACTTGATTACCTTCTCGTTGAATATAAGTACTAGAAGCAATTTTACAAAGCTATGAGTAATATTGTATATCCCCACTAGAAGCCCAACTTCAGAAATAACACTAGGTGCATGAAGAGCTAGAATCACATATTTACAATCACTCTCAAGACTATGAATGCGAATTCTTTCTTCCAACACCACTTCAAGGCTTCCAGAAAAGCCATCAATTCGGCTAAAAAAGGGGAAAGGATCTTTCTGAAATGGCAAGATAAGAAGCAAACCACACCTCCATTCTCATCTCTAACGACTGCCCCCACACCAATCAAGCCACTACAACAAATTTCATTATTAGCGGCGGGGGACTCCGCCGCTAATAAATGCCACGTCCGCCGCTAATAGGTTTTAGCGGCGGGCCTCCGCCGCTAATACTCCGCGCCTAAAAAAGTGTCGCTAATAATGATTATTAGCGGCGGACTGACACACCCGCCGCTAATAAGCAATTATTAGCAGCGGACATTAGCGGCGGGTTCCGCCGCTAATAACTATGTCCGAGGCATTAATATTAGCCGCGGGGTCCGCCGCTATTATTATATTTATAATTTTTTTTAAATTAAATTTTAAATAAATTAATAAATTAATATTTATTAAATTTAATTATTTTTAAAAATAATTTATAATATAATTTAATAAAAATAAATATTTAATTAATTTAAACATAACTAACATTAAAATTAATATAAATAGTTTTAATATTTATCAACCTAGTAAATATCACTATAGTCATTAAAAATAAATAAAGTATTAATTCAGTCCAAATATATAAACTAGTAACTAAAGAAAGTCATTAAGATTAATATTGAAATTGTCCTCATCTTCAACATTTTGGTCTGGCTGTGAGGATGATGGCTGTGACGATGGCGGTGGCGGTGGCTGTGGCGGCCGTGGCGGTGGCGGTGGCAGTGAAGGAATATATGGTGGTTGTGATGATCGTCCGAGCGTGAGGTCCCCAAACAGATCTCGAGGCTGTGGCTGTGGCTGTGGCTGTGGCGGAGGCTGCATCGATCCTCCTGGAAAATCGGTAAAACTAAAATATTGTGGAGGAGACTGAGAATGGGGTCCAAAAATGTATTGGTTTTGATACTGAGGAGGTTGTTGCGACGACATATGTGGCGGATACATTGGATGAGGCTGGTACAGCTGCTGCGGCGGATACTGTGAAGGAGGCTGGAACTGCTGCTGTGAAGGAGGTTGATACTGCTGATGTGAATGAGGCTGATACTGCTGTGAAGGAGGCTGATACTGCTGTGACGGAGGCTGATACTGCTGTGACGGAGACTGAGAAGACGAAGCACCTTCGGATTGTGGTGGCAAATGCCTCTGCAGAAAACTGTCAAACATTGGGTTATACAGTTTACTGGGATGCACAGTTGTCGAAGTCTCAAACGTCTCACGAATTGCCTTCACCAACAAAGCCATAACTCTCATATCTTCATTAGGCGAAGCAGCAGTATTTGCTTGGGACTGACTTTGATCTGTAGAGCTAGAGGATGTCCTTTTTGCCTTCCCTTTCGCCCTATAACCCACTCCTCTTTGGTAGTCAGATCTCTCCCCGAGTACTTTACTTAGTATCTCGTATTGATCGACCAGGGACGAATCAACACCAGATACATTTAGAGATGCCTCACTCTGCTGTTGACTTTGCCTCTCATTCTGTGACCTCTCAACCTCAGCCGCCATTTTTTCCTGTATAAAGATAACATTATAAACAAAAATTAGAAACATTATAAACATTAGAAACAAGAAAACAATACTATTCACTTACATAATCTTGTTGAGCTGCCTCATTGACAAAAGATTTTGTCGATTTTCTCATATGAGCATCCCTCCAAGTATCAACAACATGCGCATGCAGGTTCTCCTATACAAATGTAAACAAAATGTTTCAGAATGTGTTATTTTATGAAATTAAATTAACATCTTCACTTACATATTCGTGACGCTTAGTTGCCAACGACTTTGTGCCTTGTGTTGTTACATACTTCATTTGTCTTCTGTTTGCTTGATTTTTAGCGGAACGAGCCAAAAATCTTTCGCTCAAAAACATTTCACAAATAAGCTGCCAAGCCTCCTTAGTGCAATGGTTAGGTGGCTTAGAGAGGACATTCTCCAAATCTTCTGGTCCAGCATAATGACTTTTGAAGTGTTTAAGTCTATAGTTCTTTCTCTCGCGATATCTTTCCCCCATCTCCTTGTTGAGAGTTGCCAGAACTGACTCACGTTGTGGATGACCGTCTATATTATAGTAATACTGCATTAGGAAAAAAAAATATTAGATAACTTGTAAATAATGGAATTAAATAATGAAAAGTACAAGATTTGTAATTTTTTTACTCTCATACGATCAAGCACTTGATCCTTAAACTGTTGAGGTACATCAACAAAATCCAAATAATGCCCCGAACACAACATGGAAACTAGAGTTCCCAACATGCGAATAAAAACTTGATCCTCCTGCCCAACCACTTTGTTGGTCACAGGATCAAGCTCTAGATCCAATGGTTTCCCAGCTTTTTTCCTTCGTTCTTCAAGAACATTATTACTAGTAGGGCCACGACCTTTTCTTCTCGTCGACGGGGCTTTAAAATTTATTAACAATAATCAGTATTAGTATTGATGTTATATTTATCTAACAATATAATTTCTAAAAATAATTTTGATATGCAATATTTAACCTGACTCGCAAGATGTTGGTACCCTAGAAGGATCTGGCGGGTCTTGACCCCCACCATCTCCGCCATGATAAGTAGCTATATCAGCTGACATTATACTTCAGTTTAAAATTTATTAGTTAGTAATTAGCATTAAATAGAAGTATATCACATTGAATTCATAATAATAATAATAATTACAAAAAAAAACTTCATTATATTTAAATATATAGTTCTGTTACACAAATAGAAAAAACTAAACAGAGTAATCACTATCATTTCCATCAGTAATCGGAGATACATTTTCATCTTCACAAAGCTCAAATATCTTATATTATAATTACAAAAAAACACTTCATTATATTTAAATACATAGTTCTGTTGCACAAATAGAAAAAAACTAAACAGAGTAATCACTATCATTTCCATCAGTAATCGGAGACACATTTTCATCTTCACAAAGTTCAACAACCAATTCATCTTCTGCATCTGCAACGTCCTCATGTTCTGACATATCAGTTTCGTCGTCACCATCTTCATCAGCTCCAACATATGCAGCAGGTTGATCAGATTGCATAATCAACTCTCCGAGGTCCACAGTCAACAAAAAATTTGATGAACTTGTTTCATGTACAACATCAATAACATCATTAACCTCATCAGAATTGTCCTTAATGTCCCAAATTTGTCGATGATTCACATCTTCTACAACTTTCCAATCACGACCTCTAAGTAAATCATCGAGACAGAAAACTTGCTTAGCTTGAGTAGCAAGTATGTACGGCTCATCTTTGTACCATTCACCATTGACGTTTATACTGGTGACATTATTTTCAATGACTGTTTTCTTCATTCTTGGATTTGTATCAAACCATTTGCACCGAAATAATGCCACTGAATATGCACCAGTGAAAGAAAGTATCACCACTTCTTCAAGCGTGCCGTAAAAATTAAAACCTTCTATTCCGGCAGCAGACACTCCACTATTCTGTGTGGTGCGCTTTTTGTCTCGATCGTGTGCAATAAATCGAACACCATTGACTATACAACCTTGGTAAAAGGTTGACAAATGATCTGACCCAGATGATAAAGCTAACAGTTCATCACCGTTATCCAAAGACCTAAGCTTGTCCAGGTCATATATCTAAATACATAGAATGATATTAGATTCACAAAATATATCATTAATAAAATCACTGTTCAAAGTTCAAAGTTCAAAGCTACCTTTTTATGAAACCACGAACGGAAATTTTTCCTATGCAAACGATCATGATCACCATCTGGGTATTTTTGTTTAATCTCTTGTAGGTGTTCGCTGTTAATTAGAATAGTGTTACGATTCTTGATAACAAAAAAAATGATAATAACCACACATGTTCTAATTTATAAGAGAATAAACTTACTCTAAATAAGGCTCAATTTCAGGACAATTCTCAAGGATGAACCACTCAGCTATTTCACGAGTCTTATGATAAGAGTCTTCAAAGTTCCCTTTGTGAGTGGACGACATTGAGATTGGAAAACTGCAAGATTTCGTGGGATATAAGTTGCATCTTCATTTCGATCAAGACGGTTAAATCTTGTTTCAATGCCTTTGAAATACATTGAACAAAAGGTCAAAGCCTCGTCTGCAACATAGCCTTCGGCGATCGACCCTTCAGGGCGAGCTTTATTTCCCACATAATTCTTTAATTTTTTCATGTATCTTTCAAAAGGATACATCCACCTCATAAATACCGGACCACCCAATATTGCTTCTTCTGGAAAATGCAATACCAAATGAATCATTATGTCAAAAAAAGCTGGAGGAAAAATGAACTCCATCTTGCACAATATCTGAATAAGATCATTTTGTGCTTCCTCCATATCTTTAACATTTAAAGTCCTCGAACATATTTTCCTGAAGAAATTGCACAATTCTGCAATAGTGGTCGATATAGATTTTGGAAGAAACTTACGAACACCGAGAGAAAGTAATCGTTGCATTATCACATGACAATCGTGTGACTTCAACCCAAGAATATTTGTATCATTCTCGGACACTTTCTTCTTCAAATTTGAACAAAAACCATCTGGAAATCTAACTCCTTTTATAAACTGACAAAACTGTTGCCTCTGCGCCGGAGTTAACACATAAGGAGCGTGCGGCTTCATCAGCTTCCCATTTTCATCTTCATAAATCCACAATGATTCTCTCACACCCATCTTTTTCAAATCATGTCTGGCATTAGTGGTGTCCTTAGATTTATCACTGTCTAAGATGGTGCCAAGGAGACTATCACACACATTCTTCTCAACATGCATGAAATCTATATTGTGTTTTAATTTGTTTGTACACCAATACTCAAGCTCGTAAAAAATACTTTTTTTCCTCCAATTACCTTCATCTACTCCTCTTTTACGTTTCACACCCCCAAACTGGACATGTTTTCCTGGAACTTGCGCTGCAAGAGCATTAACTTGTTCTAGTATATCCTCACAAGTAAACCGTCTCGGAGGACGTCTTCTCTCAACTTATCCATTGAACTCTTTGTCTCTTCTCATTCGATGAGTACTTGGCAAGAATCTTCTGTGACCAACGTAAGAAGTCTTACCGATCACTCAGATGGAAGTTGTGTCCTCATTACACGTAGGACAAGCTTTGTATCCCTGACCACTCCATCCAGACAAACTACTGCGAGCTGGAAAATCGTTCACTGTCCACAAAAGGGTTGCCCGCATCTTGAACATCATGTTGGTCGTACTATCTCTTGTATCAACTCCGTTAACCCACAGATCCTTCAACTCATCCACCAATGGTCTCAGAAATACATCCATGTCCTTACCGGGTGATTTTGGCCCAGGAATAAGGAGGGTCAACATGAAATAATTGTCTTTCATGCACAACCAAGGTGGCAGATTATAGTTTGCCAACACCACAGGCCACATACTGTATGCAAGATTCATGTTGCCAAATGGATTAAATCCATCAGCAGCTAAGCCCAGACGAACATTTATGGGATCCCTTGAAAAATCAGGATGCTTGGCATCAAAGTCATTCCACGCAGAGCCGTCCACCGGGTGTCGCATCACCCCTTCATCTTTTGATTTCCCGGCGTGATGCCATATCATGTGTTTTGCTGTAATCCTTGAACTGTATAATCTTTTCAATCGAGGGGTCAACGGAAAGTAACGCATCACCTTGTGTGGCACTTTTTTTCCTTTCGTCATTTCGGAAGTAATCTATCTACTACTTCCGCATACTGGACATGTCTCTTTAGATGCATGCTCATTGTAAAATAAGCAGCAATCATACTGACACACATGAACGGACTCGTATCCCAACCCTAATTTTTTCAATCTCTTTTTCGCCTCGTAGTACGATCCGGGGATTTTGTTCTCCTTAGGAAATGCAAGCTTTAACAACTTCAGCAATTCATCAAATATGTTGTTAGGCATCTTCCCTCTAACTTTTAGATGCAATAACTTTGCTAAAAAGTTCAGGGATGAAATCCAATCACAGCCAGGATACAACTCCGCTTCAATCTCCTCAAATAACTCGTCATAATACTGATTCCCACCGGGATCCCTTTCTACTTCCTCAGTTGTCGGTAAAAGGAAGTCTTCCACAACTTGAATCATCTCATCGTCTTCATTCTCATCAACCACCTCATCAGCAACAATTTCTTCCACCTCACCATGAAAAATCCACTTATCATAAGCTTGATGAAAACCCCTATCGAATACATGTGCCCGAACTACATCCAAAGATTCAAATATATTATTATTGCATCTTACACACGGGCACCTAATTCTTCCATCAGAATCTTTATGTTCCGACGCCATCCTCAAAAAAGCTTGCAGACCATTCCAATATTCTTGACAACCACGATTTCTCAATGTTGTCCAAGTCTTGTCAATCGCCATCTAAAGTGTTATAAGAGTGTGAGTTTTAGTAATGTGAATAGAAATTGATAACAAAGGAGATTTGCTATCATTTTTGAAATCTTATGCAATATTATAATATCTTATGCTATTTTATGATGTTTTATTTGATAATGTTATTTATAAACAAATTAATTTTTTTTTCCTAAACTAATTTATTATTTATTAAAATTTTATTAAATATTATATCTAACTTTTATTATTTAATTAATTACATTATTATAAATTAATTAAAAAATAAATTATTATTTATTCTTAATTTTTTAAACTTTTATTAAATATAATTATCAATTTCTATATTCATGTAATTTATAAATTATTATTTATTCATAATTTTTTAATTTGTAATAATAATAATAATAATTTTATAAATTAATTATTATTTGACTTTAAGACTAATTTATATTTTTAAATAATTAGATAAATTTTATCAATAATATTTTTAACTTATCATTTATGTGTCGATATCCATGTAATTGATGGTTGTAGTCAACAACCATCAATCACAAACATACCGAGACTAAGAAAATAAATTAACTACTAATTAATTTTTTTGTTCTATTTTTACAAATTATAATAATAATAATAATAATATATGTTCAAGCAAAAAGGAGAAAAAAGAACAAAATAACATGATAATATGCACTTATTGTTGTTTTTTTTTTCTATACTCACTTTTTTTATTAAATAAACTATCTTAAATTTGTTTCAAAAAATTTCACAATCTAAACAAAATTAGTTTCCCTATTAAAAATATCAAGTTGCGGTGAAAATTAGTTAGTAGTATAAAAGCTTTCACTTATTTGACTAAATACTTTTTTTTTTTGACAAAAATTAATAAGTAGTTCAAAAAATTTGGTATGGCCGCTAATAATGGCAATGGAGTAACACAGACGCGATATAATTAGTTTGTTTCAATTTTAATTTAAAAAATAATTACAAATTTTTTTAAAATAAAAAATAATTCAAAATTTATTACTAAAATTTAAAAATGATTCAAACATTAAAAAAATATTTTAAAATTTAAATTAATTTTAATTGAATTTGTATATTTTTCTAGCACTTAGTTTAATTAATATTATATAATTAAGAAAATGGTGATAAAGAAAATATGGGTGCTAATAATCTGATTGATCAATTTTAAATCCTCTTTATTCAATATTAACAAAAACACTATATTTTACTTAATACTAAATCATCTATTATTATATTTTATAAATTAATTTAAATTATCACTTAAATTTTGTTTTTAACCAAAACAGTCCTATAATTATTTACATACCAAGATTACAAAATAAAGTAAGAATAAACACATATATCTTAACAATAGATGTCAAGATTTACATACCAAGGATACTAACTAAAGGAGTCAAAACTCAAATATTATACACTAAACAAATACAAAATAAATTATTCAAAAAATACAAAAGATATTAATTACAAAAAATATATCCACACCTGTTGAGGGTGTGCCAAGGTCGTGTGTGTGTCGGGGTCGTGGGTGTGTCGTTGTCCTGATAAAAAAAAATTAATACCAAAAGATACACGAAAAAAATTCAAACCAAAATAATATAAAACTAAGTATAAAAAAAATGCAATATGTTGGTTAGGCATTACACCATTATTCACCATTGAAGATGATTAAAGCAGAGAGCACAAAAGTAGCTAGTATAAAGCAAGTGTTTCTATACCACTTACAACAATGACATACACAAGTATATTTATTTTAGTCAATTTATTAATCTAACTTTTGCAAGTGCTTAAAATGCATGCACTTGTTTGATTTAAATTAAAGTAATAAATTCAATTACATTGAGTAACTAAATTCTAGAAATTAAGTTTATGAAAGTATAAAATATGATATGGATAAGTTACATAAAAAAAAAAATAAAGAAATTTATCATTGCTGATATAAATGAAAGCTACCAACAAATATATGAAATAAAAACTCGACATGAATAGAAATTAAATTAAACAAATTAAATTAAATTATTTATTTAGATAATATTATATCAAACTTTTATTATTTAATTCATTAAATTATTAAAAATTAATCAAAAATTAAATTATTATTTATTCTTAATTTTTTATACTTTTATTAAATATTATTATCAATTTCTATATACATGTAATTTATAACTATTTAATATTAGATAATATTATTCAATAAACAAATTAAATTAAATTATTTATTTAGATAATATTATATCAAACTTTTATTATTTAATTCATTAAATTATTAAAAATTAATCAAAAAATAAGTTATTATTTATATAATTTTTTATTCATATTTTTTTATACTTTTATTAAATATAATTATCAATTTCTATATTCATGTAATTTATAACTATTTAATATTGGATAATGTTATTCAATAAACAAATTAAATTATATAATTAAATTAATAAAAAATAATTAAAAATAAATTATTATTTATTCATAATTTTTTAAAATTTTATTAAATATAATTATCAATTTTTATATTAATGTAATTTATATTAAACAATATTATTCAATAAACAAATTAAATTAAATTATTTAATTAAATAATAATGTATCAAACTTTTATAATTTAATAAATTAAATTATTAAAAATTAATCAAAAATTAAATTATTATTTATATAATTATTTATTCTTAATTATTTTATACTTTTATTAAATATTATTATCAATTTCTATATTCATGTAATTTATATTTAACAATATTATTCAATAAACAAATTAAATTAATTTATTTATTTAGATAATATTATATCAAACTTTTATTATTTAATTCATTAAATTATTAAAAAATAATCAAAAAATAATTTATTATATATATAATTATCAATTTCTATATTTATGTAATTTATACCTATTTAATTATTTTTTATTATTTAATTAATTAAATTAGTAAAAAATAATTAAAAATAAATTATTATTTATTCATAATTATTTAATTTGTAATAATAATAATAATTTTACAAATTAATTATTATTTGACTTTAAGGCTAATTTATTTTTTTAAATAATTAGATAAATTAAAATGGCAGCCTAATATTAGCCTAACAAAACAAGCTGGAAGGAACAACCCTAGACATAATGACATAAACCCAGAATAAAAAGAGAACATACTCTATGTGGAAGTATCAATCTGCTCTGGAAGAAACAAATGTTACGGCAAGCCCTTTCGTGCCGAACCTACCAGCTCTACCAACCTGGCCATAATTTCATGAGAAAGGAGTAAGAAAAATAATATGCGATTTCATCTAAATAAAGTCTTAAATATTTTTATAAAATATTTTAAAATAAAAAAGTAATTTTACGTAAATAAATGGACGGTATTATTGTCTGACTAATTAATTTTGATAGAGACTTGGTTCAAGTAGGCATTTTGTATTTCTAGCAAAACAAATTGATGTAATAATTTGGTATTATATATTGAAATCAGATGGATGTAAGTGAGTATTCAAACAAAATCTAATGTTGTAATTTAGTATTTTTAAAATTACGAAGAAACTAGTATCTATTCCGTATTATATGTTTGTTTTTAACTTGATTTGATAAAGAAAATAAAATAAAAACGTACGGATCTCTATTAAATAATTGGTTACAAACTACTACTAATCTTTGTGAACTATATATGAGTTAGTCAGAGGTGCATGTTATCAATTACGTATTCAGGGGATGGGGATTATGAACATCTATTTTCAGGGGATGGGGATGGTGCTAAAACAAAAGCACCTCTAAACTTGTAACATAACATACCTTGGATCTCTATTAAAACAAAAGTACAGAATTTCATAGGCAGGAGAAACGAAAAAGGTTTGTTTTTGTTCTACAATATACCTTAGAAACACCTTGGGTCTGCAACGCCTTCAACGAAATGGAGTTTAAGAGGCGGAATAGGTTGTTTAAGAAACGCCTTGGGTCTGCAACGAAATAAATTGTTAGAATAGAGTTTAAGAGGCGGAATAGAGAAAGAGAAATGGAGAAGCTGCTACCTGCTTGGTCTGCAACACCTTGGGTCTGGTACCTACTCGGTGCGGTGTGGAGAAGCTGTGCGAAGGCAGGAGAAACGGAGAAGCAGGAGAAACGGAGAAGGCATGCGAAGAAGAAAGGTGCGGTGCAATATGTAACTTCTACATAATCATTAGCGGCGGGTACCGCCGCTATTACCATAGCCCGTCGCTAATAACGTTATTAGCGGCGGAGACTCCGCCACTAATAAATGATATACTCCGTCGCTAATACTATTAGCGGCGGATATCCGCCTCTAAAAAAAGGTGATTATCCGCCGCTAATAACACTTTAAAAAATGAACCGTTTGATTCCCGGGCATTTTCCTCTGTTGTATTAGCGGCGGATAACCCGTTGCTAATAATAGGAAGTCTGCCGCTAATACATATTAATTATATATTTTTAAATAACCACACCTAATTAGCGACGGACCCCCTATCCCGCTGCTAATACCCTGTATAATAGCGGCGGACTGTACCCGCCGCTAATAGTTACGCCGCTACTCACATTAATTGTTGTAGTGAGCCCAAACTCTTTGAAATTGCCGCATCTACATTGAGCTTGTAGGTACCTTCCGATGGAGGTTTCCATATACCCTTTTTCTCATATAGATTTTCATTCTCGTTATATGATTTTTCTTTTATTTGTAAAATTTTCAAAAAAATTTAAAACACAAGAGAATTCCCTCGCTGATATAAATATATACTAGATACAAGAAATATAAAATGAATGTATTAGTTTTATTTATAAAATTTATTAATTATTTTTATTAAATTTATGTCATTGTCATATAAATTTTAAATAAATAGATAATATTATATATAAAAAAATAACATAAATATATTAAGCTTGTGCATTAATTAATTTTTTTTACTGTGCATTTTAAACTGAAAACATTGTTTATAATTTTTTTAATAAAAAAAATAAGAATATGTATTATATATTATTATAATGATATTTTATAATATTAATATAAAAATACAATATTTTTATAATGATAATATTTTATAATATTTGAATTCATATTAATATAATTAATAAAAAAGTAAGATTATATATTATTATAATTATAATATTTATAATAGTTGAATTTAAATTTGAATTAATTTATATTAATATAATTATTATATATATAATTTTATATTAAATATTATTATAATAATGATATTTTATAATATTTGAATTTATATTAATATAATTAATAAATATTTATTTTTAATTATTGTTAAAAGTATATTCTGTTAAATATTTAAAATATTATATTAAAGTTAACACAATAAACAGTTAAATATTATATTATATTATATAGAAGAGATTTAAAGGCACATATATATATATAGAATGAGAAGCCAATAAACGACATAGTATGGCCAAAACGACACAGTATGGCTCTGAAAAGAAAATTTCCATTTAATTAGGTCATTCATTAATTAATACTAAGTATTTAATTATGTGAAACCAACTTGACCAAAACGGCACAGTATGGCTCTGAATACGAAAAAGCTTAAAGAGCTAAAAACGACAGAGCACTAAATCGTCAAACGCCAATTACATAAAATAGCGTCCAAAACATAATGTAAACCAAAATGATAGTTTAATGTAAACGCCAATTACATATTTTTTCTTTCTTTAATTATTAGCAAATTAATTAATATGTCTCATACATTGGTCTAATATAATCAAATATCCTTAGTCGTTGCATGCATTTTTCTTAAACCAAATAAATCAACAAACTGTTAATATATATATACCTAACTTTATATATGAAGTAAGAAAAGACTGAAAACAATGAAAGAACGAACGTTTCCAAGATCAAAGATATAGTTCCAAGGAGTGCTGCAAGAGTTGAAGATGATGAAATGAAAATCAAAGATATTCTTGGATAGTCAATCTTTAATTCACCTTTGTAAAAATCCAGTATACCAGGAGAGCAAATACATCGATATTCGTTTGTTTTGAATAAGAGAAAGAAATAGAGGAAGATGTGATATCATTGGACAAGATTAGTACGGAGGATAATCAAGATGATATATGAACTAAGGTGCTATATATGAATAACTTTAAGCATGCTTAAATTTGCTCAACCTTGGTAACTAATGTTGGAACTCTAGGATCATTATCTCTACAAGTGGGATGCTATTATTACAACTAGGTTGTGATTTGAAGAATCTAGGTGAAATTTGTGGAAGTAGTTCCTTCAAATCCCAACTGGCTCTATTTGTGAGCTGTTAGGATCCCAACTGTTACAACAACCCCATTGGCCTAATTGTTAAATCAGTCATTGGTTTATAAAATGACTACTTTACTCCACTTATTATAAAAACACACTAGATCAAAGAGAGAGCTAGTGTGTAGATCAAGATTGAGTATTGAGAGAAAGTGTGTGAGAGCTAAGTTTGGGGAACTATATTGTTCTGGGATTGAGAGGAAAATACCTGTGAGATATTTAGAGTGGTCGGTCCAAGATTGTTCCAAGAAGCTCGATAAAAGCTTTGTACTTATTTCGTTTATCGAATCAAGAAGAGATAGTAGTTCCTAAAATTGGATTAGGTTCAAGATCACATTGATCTTCTTCTGGGCCAGTATATATACTTATGCCGATTTATGTTTTTAGTTTTCTAACTATTTGATAATTAATCTTACTAATTTGTGTTTTTAGCTTCATATTAGGTTCACTGAGATTTTAACTAACACCTACGATATAATTTATATTCAAAGAGAGCTCTTTGCAAAACTTATCAAATTCAAAGACACTTGGTAGGCAGTAGCGGACTAAGACACCAGCAAGGCTATATACATTTTTGTTTACCATTTTTATTTTATTTTAATTTTTTAAGGAGTTTTTTTCTTTTTCATTTAAGAGCATACAACGTATATCAAATAATAATACCAGAACAGAAACATTTTAACTATAACTTTGTAATGATTAATAAGACTATATAATAAGAGAATTGCTAAGGGCATTGGTACCCAACACCACAAGGAAGTGGCATACAGCTATTGGTGCAATTCAATATCGGCTCCTATTTATTTAAATTTAATAAGCATTATGGGATATCGCTAACCAATCATAAGGTGCCACCTCATGTGATATGGTGTTAGACAGATACCAAATAACAACACTCATATCATATAATAATATTCATCATACACGATTGATCTTCATATAAAATGCTCATAGCAATGCATCACAACTCAATTCCTATTTCGTATTTAAAAACTAGTCTCTACTTATTAATTAAAAGATTAAATAATTATTCGTAAATGAGAATAACTTGACCAAACGGTACAGTATGGTTCTTTCAACGACAAAACTTAAAAGAACTAAAAACGACAGCCCTAAATACTCAAACGACAAAGAAGAAGTACATAACATCATATGATAAAGAAAGAAAAAACTGAAAAACAATGAAAGAAAGAACGTTTCCAAGATTACCAGAAGACGAGTTCATGACCGTGATGGAAATGGAATGAAAGGATGTCGTTCATCATCTTGTCGATACACGGTGGTGGTGATGATTCGCCGAGCAAGATCGACAGAGAACACGACGACATCTTCAGCTTTGAGGCAGCGACCATCGACCAAGTTGGACCAGTTATCGCCGAACAACACTTCTCCGTCGGCTCTCAGCTTCAGCTTCGTCTCCATATCGATGTGCCGATACGTCTGGTCCCACACTCGAACCACAAAATTGTCACGATTCAAATCTCCCGGCTCTGTTATTGCTTCTGCTACCTCTGTCGGCAGCTGTATCTGATGCCGGAAACGACTGCTCATATCCGCCTCGGTCAGTTTTTTCACACACAGAAATGGCTGCTGCTGTTGATCAGAACGATCACGATGATGATGGTGATGATCTTGTGGTTGTTGTTGGGGCAGGGGTGGAATCACAGTGCTGTAGTCCTCGCCGTCTAATCGGAGTACGGTGATGTTGATGGTGTCATCGTATAATTTCAAGAGAAGAACGTCTCCGACTCTGATGCCGCGATCTCTGACGAACGAGCTCCATTGGGCTCCTTCGATCTTGACACGGCCGAAGTTGCAGAACACCAGACTAACGGCACGGCCTTCACCCACACCCATCAATCTGTCACTGATGAAAATACTCCGAACAGTCTTTGAAGAATAATCGTACGTGTTTCGAGGGTCGCTGCTAATGGATTCGGGAGAATCAGAGTGTTGATGTCCCTCACTACACTTCCGAACAATGACTTCCCCATTCTCCAAAGATAGAAAAAGAGAATGGAGTCTCTGAGTGAGAGAGATAATGAAGATCGATAGAAAAAGAGAATGGAGTCTCTAATGAGTGAGAGAGATATGAAGAGTGGTATTTAAATATTGTTATATTGTAAACCTTATTTAAATTTAAATAAATAGTTAAAAGATATTAAAATAAGATATATTTTTTTAGATATTTTACAATAATAATTATTTAAAAATAATAAAATTATATATTTTATAACTTAAATAAAATTTAATTAAACTTAAAATTAATATTATATTAAACATATAATATATAATATTTTGTTGTCACTACCAAATTCAAAAGCTATAATAAACATGAATTTTAAATAAATTAAAATATGATATTGTTAAGATATTTTATGATAATTTAAATAATTAAAACATATTTATTTAAAAATAATAAATGCATACATATCATTTTTTTTATCTTATAAATTTGTGTGATAGTTTATTTTTTATTAATTAGAGATCTTTTTATTAACATTGTGATATACATTAGAAACTAAAAATAATTGATGCATGTATACTTTTTTTCTATACTATGACTTTTTCTATTCTTATTTTATTTTTATTATTAATTTCTTTTTAAAAGTTATTGTATTTTATATATATATCACGTAATCATGTAAATATATATTTATACGTTGTATTTAGATATCGTATATCTAGAGATTATTTATATCAATATTTATATATACCATGAACTATAATTTATTCTATTATATATATTTTTAAATAACAGTGAACAATTTTTTATTAAAATTACATACAATATTTACAACTTTAAAACTAAGCAAATATACATTACATATTGTTTCTATCTTGTATATATAAATATATATCTATTATATATAAAAAGTATGTAGTTAACGGAAATTCTTGGTTTTAACGGTTTTTTATTTTTTTAATGTTAACTTTAACGGAATATTCTTATATCTAACAGAATATTCTTATACTCTTAAACTTAAATAAAATAAAATAATTAATTAAAAATTTTAAAATAAGATATTTTTTAGATATTTTACAATGATAATTATTTAAAAATAATAAATAATTAAACAAGTTAAAATATGATATTTTTGAGATATTTTACAATGATAATTATTTAAAAATAATAAATGATTAAAAAAATTAAAATATAATATTTTTTAGATATTCTACAACGATAATTATTTAAAAATAATAAAATCATACATTTTATAACTTAAATAAAATTTATTTAAACTTAAACTCACTTATTAGAATAATATCATATTAAATATATAATATAATCTAATGTGAATTAGTAACAAATTACTTTTAAAAAATAAAAGCTAGCTAGAAACTTAAATTTAAAATACACGTATAATATTTAATATTACATTAAACATATAATATATAATCTCTTGTTGTCACTCCCAAATTCAAAAATTAGAACAAACATAAATGTAAACAAAAATAAATAAATTATTTAATTAAAATAAAATATTTATTTCAAAATTTATATGACATTAATATAAATTTAATAAAAATAATTAATAAATTCTATAAATAAAACTAAACAAACGTGCATATTGCACGTTGCTTGTATCTAGTATATATATATATATGAAAGAAACAAGAGTGAGCATGCCTTCCTCTCTTAAAAGAGTAAAAGTATATACCATGTTACATATATAAGTTGCAGAAAAAGAATAGAGAAGAATTGAAGATATTTATATATATACGTAAGAAGATAAGATATATCTTGTATTTAATTAGGATCAAAACCGTTATAGTGTGGGGAATTGGCATATAGTCATCTCCTTTCCCATGAACAATTTTAATTTTCATCCTCGTCCATGCGAAGTCAAAGAATTCCTACGGCTATTTATTTGTTAAAAAATTAAAATTTTAAAATAAAAATAGTTAATAATATAAATATAAAAATATAAAACTATATTTATAATATAAAATACTAAATATTATCATATATAAAATTCACAATCTTTAAAAATTTACTGATAAACGACAACAAAAAAATATAAAATACATAAAAATAATTAAATATTTAAACATGTTACTGTTGGAACAGGTAGTGTCATCCTCGTCCCTGCACTATTTAATATTTTGGGACGAAAAATTATCCTTAACTCCATTCCCCATTTAGATAGAGAATGGCGAGTCCCCATAAAAAAAAAATTTGCATCCCTAGTTTCAAATATACATTCTTCTTTATGATTTTTCTTTCTTAATTACCTTTATTTTCATTACTTTTACTTTGTCTCATTATTATTTCTACTATTATTCATGTTAAATACAACGTTGAATATGATTGATCTTCAAAAAATGTTCATAGGCATCACAAACTATCAATTCCTACTGTTGACGCCGTTTTTCGTCAACAGTAAATATAAAGCACGTAAACAATAAATAGTTATGGCCAGAAAAATACAATAAAACAAGTAGGAATTTTTACGTGGTTCAGCAGTTAACTCTGCCTAGTCCACGAGTCTTTGTTATTAGAACTTAGGAAATTTCTAGAAATTCTTCAGAGATGAATTATCCAGAGTTTATCTCAAGATCACAAAAATTCGGTCCTTTACAAAGGTACAAGACTTCTCTATTTATAGAGGAAGTCTCAGGATACTATCCCACATGTCTCTGGGAAGTTATCCTTTACATTAATAAATTTAATGGCTTTAAAAGCCTGTAACTCCTATATACAAGGAAACGTCCCCTGAAGACCAGGGGGCGTATAACTGACTAATAAATATCCCTTTATTATAGGGAAGTTACAACAATAAATGTAGACTGCGTCTCTCCAAGTGACTCACTAAGATGTTCGAAGTCAGCAATCAACATCGCCAGCATCGTACTAGCCCAGGTCTCTGGTTGACTTTCGAGTTGTATTTCTCAAAGTCAACTTAGAATGAAACACCAAGCTCACACTTAAGCCAAGCTCGGGCCACTTGATCTGAGGTCACACGACAATGGACGTATCCCGATGTTCTGTCTTCCGAGCTTGCAAGGACTTCGAGGCTACCCATCTTCGAGGTTGCCACCTGCTTGTAGGTTCGGTGCCTAGGTTGCGAACACGTATTCTAGATATTGCGAGCTCACACCTGACGAATCCAGCTTTCGAGATCACAATTCTCAAGGCTCGAAATTTGGGTGTAACATTTTGCCCCATAAAAAATATTTATTCGAATCCTATGAGAATGAAACTTTTGAACTACTTTCCTCGGGAACTGCACCGCCACACATGTTCGAGTATGGACACGTGCCAGTTGGGTATTGCTCACCCAAGGTACTCGAGTACCTTGGAAATCTGCCCACGATTGTTCGCCTGCCACTTTTTCGGCGCCATCTTGTCATTTTTCCCTGACCGTCAAATTTGATAAGAATCCTGACCAATGGCTCGGATTAATCCTTTTTTTTCCACCTCTGATTGTCTATATATAAGGCCTTAGCCATCTTCCTCATTTTACTTTTACGTTCATTAGAGGAAAAAAGAAAAGAGAAAGGAAAAACCAGAGGCTATCCCAAATAGCTTCTTGCTTTTGCATGTTTTCCCATTACTGGTTCTAAATCCAGTTTATATGTAGAACAAACCCAAACATGGTCTCTTTTTTCTGGGTTTTCAAAATTTAAAAGACGTATCTTGCACACCAAGATATTAGGTACAAAATCGTGGTTTTAAAGAATGCACGATACCCAAGAATACCATTTTTGAACAACCGCCACCTTTTTCCCTGATATTTCGGGATTCTCAGAAATTAGAACCACTTCCCTCCTCTTTTTTCGTGGAATACAGGTCGTGACCCTTAATCGGGTTTCCAGGATCGAGCTCATCTCGCACCCAAGCACTTCTGAGCTTGTCTCACCAAGCTCGCTATTCTTGATTTCTTGCATGCCCGGCTCTCACCATTTTTTCTTTCTCGTAAGATGTCACAGAATTTGGAAAGACGGTGGGGGTCGCTGCTTGCCATCCCGTATTTGCCAAAAACCACTACAATAATCTAACTATTTAATGACTCTTTTTAATGACCTACACTTGTGGTGAAGGTCATGAAAATTTGTAGAGCATATTTCATGTCCGTTAATGAGGGTCATGAAATATTATATATCATGTCCCCCTTTACAAGAGATATAATGTAATGTGGGTCATTATATATAATTTTAAAATTTTATATTTTATATTTTAAATTTCTGTGTATCATGTCCCCCTTTACAAGAGATATAATGTAATGTGGGTCATTATATATAATTTTTAAATTTTAAATTTTATATTTTACATTTCTGTGTACTTTTTAAAAAAAAAAGAAAAGAAAAAGCCCAAGCGACATGAAATAATCCCTGTGCCCGCGCGCCCTTTCCCCTACCCCATTTTCTGAAATTTTTGTTCTTCTTTCCCGCTACACCATATTGCTCTTTCTCTCTATCTTTGAAATGGCAAAGAGAAATTTTTTTTTTCTGGCTTTGAAATCTCCATAGATACCTCTGCCTGTCCTCATCTTTGTACCCTCTTCGCCTCTACAATAGAAGTCCCCACGATTACCATTCGAAGATCCAGTTTTCAGATTCAACGGCATCTTCGTCTCCCTACGCGGAGCACAACATTCCTTCATCGGAAGCAAAAGAAAAATGTAAGTCCGAACATACCTTTGCTTTGATTTTTCTCTTAGATTCTGAGTACCAAATTCATGTAAAATGGTTTTGTTGTGTTCATAATGTTGTGTAATAAGTTAAGGAAAAGAAAGAACACACCAAGAACCGGCCAAAGTAAGAGTTATATATTCATATATTTACTTCTTAGTTTACGGTTCCGATTTTATATTTTCATTTCCTAGGATGGCTATGAATTTGTGGGGCATTTTATATGGATTTAATCTGTGTTTTGGGACTAGAAACCGTCATTAAGGGGTTAGAAATGGTTTAATATGATAAGGCTTGAAGTTTGTGATGTTTTGGTGATGGGTGATGAATGGTAGAGGCGGACATGGAAGTTGGCTCCATGGAAGTTGGCTCAGTTATTAGAGCTTGGTTGTGAGGGGGTGCCATGTTTATCTCATTTTGCTTCAGCCATGTTAGAACTTGAAAGGGAAACCGAGATTGAAACAAACGAAGAACACTTGGTGTTCTTGAGGGTACGATCGGGTCCAAGGAGTTAAGAGCAAGGTGAGTGTTTTTTCTTGGGTTTCCATTGAAGATACAGACCTTGAACACGTTTATTTAGTCTCTTAATCCCTTGTAGAAGAAAGCAAAGGAAAGGAGAGAATGATCTTGGGAGTTCGGTACAAGAATAGTCAAAAGAAAAACGTAAGTCCGAACATACCTTTGCATTGATTTTTATCTTAGATTCTAAGTACAAAATTCATGTAAAATAGTTTTGTTGTGTTCGTAGTGTTGTGTAATAAGTTGCAGAAAAGAAAGAACACACCAAGAACCGGCCACAGTAAGAGTTATATATTCATAGATTTCCTTCGTAGTTTACGGTTCTGATTTTATATTTTCATTTCCTAGGATGGCTATGAATTTGTGGGGCATTTTATATGGATTTAATCTGTGTTTTGGGACTAGAAACAGTCATTAAGGGGTTAGAAATGGTTTAATATGATAAGGCTTGAAGTTTGTGATGTTTTGGTGATGGGTGATGAATGGTAAATGCGGACATGGAAGTTGGCTCCATGGTTGACGTGGAAGAAGAGTTAAGGTCGGTGGTGGTGATGGGTTGGTTGTGGTGGCCGAGAAGATGGTTGTGGTGGTGTAGAGGAGAAGCCATGATTGCCTTGATGTTGAACCATGGGGTCGGGCAAGACGTGAGAGAGAGAGGCTAAAGGTGTGTGTGAAGATGGTGGTCACGTGTGCATGCATGTACCTTTTAGTTATGGCTCAATCCCTATTTGTATATTCATATATACATATATGTATGTTAAATTTATATTTTACATATTTATTGATTTGATGATTTAGTGGCTGATAATGGTTGGAGAATTTTGAATGAACAAGCTATTTGATATCTATATGTACCATTTTTTTTCTTTCATGATATCAGTTGTTTATAACTTAATTAAGATGTGTATATATAGTGAGTCTTATAATATGCATTATATCTCTTAATGCATATTAATAGAATTGTAAATACACACGTTACATATGCATTACCTTATTTGGAGCAGTTATATATTAATGTATATGCATTATATATATTAATGAATGATAGGATGATTTTTTATTTGGAGCAGTTACACGTTACATAAAGAAAAGGAAAAGAATACGATAGCATATTTTGTAAATGCATATTTTTATGACTAAAACTGAATTGAAAAAAATAGAATTGAAAAAATGAGAAATTAGATAATATAGAGTGAAGAAAAGTTAGACTGCCACCTCACCTCCTAAATGCCCAACTTTATATAGATATATAGATGTGTGCAACTTGAATGTTTATTTAACTTGTCATTTTCATTATGAGTTCCTTTTGTGTTTTTTTTTTTGCTAAAACAAACTGATTATTTTAGTTGCAAACTGATGATTTTTAGTGCATATGATGCAACAGAATGGTTTAGTCATATCCATATAACATCATCATTTTCATCATGAGCTTCTTTTTTGTGTTTTTTTGCTCAAACTGATAATTTTAGTTGCAAAAACATCTGTTTTGGTCTCTGCTCAGTGAAAGTGATATCAACCATATTCTTTTGTTTAATACAATGCATCTATATATTTATATATTAATTAACAAATAATAATAATAATTGTATTTTTGGATCTCAAAATTAGTTCAAAAACTAGTTGTAAAGCCTGGTATATGCTCTCTAGAAATGAACGAATTGTTGAAATTAAGGATGTGTGTCTCTCTTTAATATTTGTTCTTCTTCTTTTCTCTTCAGGTGAATTACTTGCACAGCCATGGACTTGTCCATACAGAATTGAAGCTGGAAAATGTGCACATATGCCCAGTGGATAGACATATTAAAGTAAGCACCATATTTTTACTGTAGAATTGAAGAATGCATTTTCTTATACACTTTATGATCTTTTTAATAAATGGATTACCAACATCCAGGGGAATTCCAGCTTTTTTCATTTTTTTACTAGTTTGGAGCTTCTTTTTTTTAATACCATACTGCTATGCAATGACATTGGCAATTTTCTTGCCTCCTTTATCACTTCTCTTCTTGCCTCCTTTATCACTTCAATTAGAAACATTATAGTTTTCTTTAATTTTTATTCTATATTAATCTTATAGGTATTGATTACATTCTTCAGATTGTAGATCCAATTGACAAGGATTGAGCGTTGGAAAGTTAATTAGCTAGCTTGATCACCTTTTAAATTGAAAGAGGTACGTATGAATATATTTTGTTAATTCTTTTATTAATATTATGCAAATGTTAGAAGAGTTTGAATATCTTAGATATTCATTCGTAGTGAAGTAGGTTCTGAGAAATTGTGTGCTGCGGTGATAACAGAAGGTTGAGAACTTGTGTGCCTTAGTGAAGTAGGTTCTGGGCTTGTTTGTCTGCTGGGAGATATAAGGAAACAAATTTATTGTTTGAATTACTTTTTACTGATGGCTTGGTCAGTATTATAGAGAAAATGTTGCCTTTTTTTTTCTTTCTAATTTTGTTTTGGCTTCTTACATGTGTTTGATTGATATAAATTAACAAATGGTTAGGTTAGTAATATAGGGGAAGAGCCAGCATACTTATTTATTTAATAAGCTAATATGCTTATTTATTTATCCTTTTTTAATTTGTATAGAAGAGAAGATATGGATAAAAAATGGATGTCAGCGAATAGGTTATCTGAGGAGTACAAGAACGGAGTTGATTTTTTCTTAAGGTTTTGTTTGGAGAATGGGGGAGACCCAAAATTTACTTGTTGTCCATGTCTAAAGTGTTTTAATGTAACAAAGTTGAGTTTCAATAAGATCAAAGAACACTTATTCTTTAATGGGATTGACATAAGTTATAAGATATGGTATAGTCATGGGGAGAAACCCCCTAATATACCAGATCCCCCTAGTAGGATTAGTAAAGTTAGGAGGAATAGAGATGAAGTGAATTGGGATTCATTGGATGAAATGATTGATGATGCACGTTATGGATCAATAGTAGACCCAAACAAGTTCGAGACACTACTTAGTGACGCTGAGAAACTGATTTACCCTGATTGTAAAAGATTTACAAAGTTATCGACGCTTCTAAGGTTGTTTAATTTGAAGGCAAAACATGGATGGAGTGATCGAAGTTTGACAGAATTACTTAGTTTTTTGAAAGAATTGTTGCCTGAATGTAATGAGATGCCAATGTCATTTTATGAGGCCAAAAAAACAATATGTTCATTAGCATGGAGTATGAAAAAATCCATGCATGCCCTAATGATTGCATACTATACCGAAATAGGTTTTCTGATGCAGAATCATGCCCTACTTGTGGTGAGTCACGATGGAAAAAGAAAAGGAATGGTGAGGATGTTAAGGAAGGAATACCCGCCAAGGTTTTGTGGTATCTTCCACCTATACCCCGTTTCATTCGACTATTTAGAAATGCTGAACTTGCTAAGAGTTTGTCATGGCATGCAAATGAGAGAGTGAAAGATGGTAAATTAAGACATCCAGCTGATAGTATAGCTTGGAAGAGAGTTGATCTGAAGTGGCCTTCTTTTGGCAATGAATCTCGGAATCTTCGTCTAGGTCTTTCTACAGACGGAATAAATCCACATAATAACCTTAGTAGTAAGTACAGTTGTTGGCCTGTCATGCTTGTTATATACAATCTGCCCCCATGGTTGTGTATGAAGAAGAAGTTTACCTTATTGACTTTGTTGATATCGGGACCTAAACAACCAGGGAATGACATTGACGTCTATCTAGCTCCTCTTATTGATGACTTAAAAACTTTGTGGAATGAAGGGGTTAGGGTTTACGATGCATACAAGCAAGAAGAGTTTAGCCTTAGAGCGGCATTGTTGTGGACAATCAATGACTTTCCCGCTTATGGAAATTTATCAGGTTTTAGTGTGAAAGGCTATAAAGCTTGTCCCATTTGTGAAGAAGAAACATGCTCTCAGTACTTGAAACACTCCCGTAAAGTTTGTTATATGGGACACAGGAAGTTCTTGAAGAGTAATCATATACTTCGAACTTGGAAGAAGGCATTTAATGGCGAACAAGAGTTTGGGGAGGCTCCCCGACCTTTAAGTGGAAGCCAAGTACTCGAGAAGATGTCTAAAATCATTTTCAAGATGGGGAAGTCTAAAGTAAGTATAGTTAAGAAGCGGAAGGGTCGTGGAAAGGCGAAGGTTGTGGAGGAACCAAAAAGTTGTTACAAAAAGAAGTCGATATTTTTCGAGCTTGAATATTGGGAACTTTTACTTGTGCGTCATAATTTAGATGTCATGCACGTAGAGAAAAATGTATGTGATAGTTTGATTGGAACTTTGTTGAATATTCCTGGAAAGAGTAAGGATGGAATTAAGGCGAGAGAAGACTTGACTGCATTGAAAATACGTAATGAATTAGCTCCAAAGCCAGGCAATGGTCAGACATTTTTGCCACCTGCTTGTTACACATTGACTAAAGATGAAAAAAGGGAAGTTTATGATTGTTTGTTCAATATAAAAGTCCCTGACGGATATTGTTCAAATATAAGGTCGTTGGTAGACATGAAAACTTGTACTTTGACTGGCATGAAATCTCATGATTGTCATATTCTAATGCAACATGTACTACCAATAGCTATTCGATCAGTTTTACCTAAAAACGTTCGAGAGATAATCACAAGGTTGTGTTTGTTTTTCAAGTCACTTTGTTCCAAGGAGGTTGATGTGTATACGCTAGACAAGCTACAACATGAAATCGCTTATATTTTGTGTAAACTGGAGCAATTCTTCCCACTGGCCTTTTTTGATATAATGATTCATCTCACTGTCCACTTAGTTAGAGAGGTACAATTTTGTGGTCCAGTTTACTTCAGATGGATGTATCCATTTGAGAGATATATGAAGATTCTTAAAGGATATGTAAGGAATAGAAGTCGGCCCGAAGGGTGCATCATTGAATGTTATATTGTTGAAGAGGCAATTGAATTTTGTTTTGAATACATGTCTGGCGTACAAAGAATTAGGCTTAATGAAGTAATTAATGCTGACATTCAGAGTCGTCGAGGTAGTGTTGTATGCACAGTTACGCGAGATGAACTAAATGAAGCACATCGTCTTGTGTTACAGAATACTAATGAACTTCAACCTTACATTGAGTAAGTTTATTTTCATATAATGCATGTATTGTGTTTGTTGTAAAATATCACAATTATCTTACTAATAACACGTAAATTTTTGTTTAGACAACATTTCAACTGGATCAAGACAAAATTTCCATCTAGGTCTAAGAACAAAAAATGGTTACAAGACGAACATTATCGTACTTTTAGTAGTTGGCTAGAGCAGAAGGTATTTTGTTTTCAATTTTTCTTGAGTTTAGTCTAATGTTTGTTTGTTTTGTATGTTGTTTTGATAAATGTTTTTTTTCAATAGGTTGTGAATGATTTGAGAAACCCATTAAATAATGTGTCAGACATTATTAAGTGGATTTGTCGAGGTCCTTCTCTTAATGTCACTAAATTTTCATCATATATGGTGAACGGTACTAAGTTTACTACTATGGAGCGTGATAAAAATAGAAACACACAAAATAGTGGTGTAAGTCTTATTGCTACAACTTTCCAAGTATCTACATCGAAAGACCGAAATCCTATTGAATGTGATATGTCTTTTTATGGTGTAATTAAAGAAATATGGGAGTTAGACTATATCATAACTCAAGTGCCTGTTTTCTTTTGTGATTGGGTGAAGAGTGATAGTGGAGTCAAAAAAGAAGATTTAGGTTTCACATTAGTAAATCTAAATCTATTAGGGCACAAAACTTATCGATTCATAATGGCTACCCAAGCCACACAAGTATTTTATGTGGATGATCCAGCAAATAAACAGTGGTCTGTCGTGCTCACAACACAATCAAGAAATTGGAATAGTAATGACGGTGATTTGCACGATATACCTCTTGTTGGACAACATGTCACATACACTTTACCTGAAAATGATGATCAAATTGATGGTGATAGTTCTTGTTGTCGTGAAAATGGAGAAGGTTTATGGATTGATTTATAAGATTTGAGGTATGGGTTTGTTGTGGCATTTATAAGTTGTTCTTGTTTGAAGAGAGCATTATTACTTGTTTGTTTATTTAATCATTTATTTCATTTTTTTAATCACAGATGTCTTCATATGATCCTTTGGTTGATGATTCCAATGAAGAAGAAAATGAAGAGGAGGTTAGAGAAGAAGAGCATATGGAGGAGGGTGATATACCGAGTAGGGGGCCATCCTTTTTGAAAAAAATTAGCAAATTGAGAAGTGAAGGGAAGCAAATTAAGGTTGAGTATAATGAGTTTGGTCAAGCAATCGGTGACGAGAGGGTAGACTTGGCATCAAAGCTAGGGTATGTTGTACGAACAACTATATCGATAGAGTATAAAGATTGGGCAGCAGTACCTCGAGAAAAGAAAAGACAAATATGGGAGATAATGAAGGTACGTTGATTCATTATTATCTTATTCAACTTTTATTTACTTCCTAGTTTTATGTACTAATTTAACTTTTAAGCTCATGACTTTGCAAGATTGGTGTATATTATGGAAATGCAGAAGTGACAAGTAAATTTTTTATAATATGTTTCACATTTTAAACTTGCAGGAAACATTTGGGTTAGACCATACACACAAAAAAGGATTGTTGTCTAAAGCAACTAAGCGATTTAGAAGTTGGAGAACTTATCTAACCAAAAGATTCATAGTCGACCAAATGGAAAAAATTCCAAATGAGTTCCCTCCTCGAAGACCTAGAGGATATGAGTCTATTATCTCCCCAGAAGTTTGGCTTGATTTTGTTAATAAGAGATTGAGTAATGATTGGAAAATTATAAGAGAGAAGATGCAAGCTTTACGAGCAAAGAATGAATACAACCACAAACTCTCTAGAGGAGGATATCAGCGTGCTCGAGAGGTTCTTGGGAACCAAGTGTTTGAATTAGATAGGGCTGATTTGTGGGCATTAGCTAGGAAGAACAAGAAAGGAGAGCTTGTTGGGGGGTGCAACAGAGATACAAAAGAGAATTGTAAGTGTATAATTATATGTTTCATGATTGTCATTACTAATACTCATTGACAAAGGACAAATATTATTAACTAATGTATCTCATTTCACAGGATCATTACCAACAGCTCCAAACAGAAGGTAAATGGGAGCCTGACGGCCCTAATGATGTGCTGACAATGGCGTTGGGCACCCCTGAGGCCCGAGGGCGTGTTCGTGGTTTAGGTCTAGTTGTGACTCCCACACAATTCTTTGACACTCCGAGGCCAACGTCAAGGAAAACGAAAGAGAACCAAAAAGATGATTTTGAGCAACGTCTTCACGAACAAGAAGAACGCCTTAATCGTCAACAAGAAGAAAAATATCGTGAAATGGATGAACGATATCGTAAACAAGAAGAACTTATCAACAAGTTGATTGAAGCCAACAAATCCCAGCAAAGTTGGCATGGATCTTGTTCGACTCCATCGGGAGTACCATTTGAGGGGACTTACGTACCAGACCCACCACAATCTACTACTCACGAGGTAGCAAGAGGGGACTTTAACGTATCAAACCCACCTACACAACCTCCTATGGATGGGGTAGCAGGAGTGGACTTTTATGTACCCGACCCACCTCTACAAGAACCACCTTGCTATGAAACGCCTTCTATACTGGTAATAATTGTTTAGATAAAGAATATTGATTTTTCTTACTATTACATCATCACTTATATGTATAACATGTATATTTTGTATTATAGGAACGTAAATGTCGTTTAGCTATTGGGTCACTTGAAAATATTGTTGCCTTGGGAGTCGTTTTTGAGACTGGGGAAACTAATCTCCACTGCGTACCACTAGGAGACACAAATTATCGCGTGGTGATAAAATATGCTCTTAAGGAACCGGCTAGACTCCCTAACCCCATTCCTGACATTGAGATTTTTACAGTTTTTCAAGCTGTTAATGTCCCAATAGCGTGGCCTAGACATTTAGTTATGTTTTCTGATTGGGATGAACAGGTAATATTGTGCTTATATTATATTAATCAATTTTTTATTTTACTATTTATATGTTCATTAATTGATTATTTATATGTTTACAGGATGGTTTAAGAGCCAAAGGAAAATCAAAGCAACCATTAGTAACTGAAGCCCAACAACGAAGAGAACGTTTAAGACATCCACAAGAACCTTTAACACAAGAGGTTCAACAAGAGCTTCAGTTACCACCTTACTTGAGAGAGATTTATAATATAGTATCAAAGTGGCCTGACGGTGAGTGTGTAAATGCATGCATTGACTATGATGTATTCGCTACGGATATGTCAAGCTTGTATATATTGAAGAGCGACATACTTGAGTTCGTCAGAGGTGAAAAAATTGACCAAACTATTATAGTCTCCTACGTTAGGTATCATTTTACAAATTTAGTTTATTTAACTTTATTTATTTGACTAATAAGTCTAGCTAATTATGTTTTCATATACTTTTGTTAGGACACTCTACAAATGGCTCTTAGACCATCATAAGCAGCATATGTTTCTATTTGTCAATCCTAATGTCGTGGCCACTCAAACAACTCGAGAAATTGATTGTGTTGATCGTTTGTTTAAGCAATTCGCTAGGTTATGTTCAAAAAAACAATTCATGATTACTCCTTGGAACCATGGGTTAGTATAACTATATATTATATTATTTAATAAGTATGATATTGGCATTACTAAATAGTAGTTGATCTAATCTTATGTTTCGTATGAAGCGACCATTGGATGTTGGTACTATTGGCTCCTGATGCATATCACATTCGTTTTTTGGATTCGGTTAACGCACCAATGTCCAATCGTCCACAAATTGGAGAAACAATCCTTGATGCTTATGCCAAATACTTCAGGGCTAACAAACAATCAATCCCAAGTGAAGTGAATTACCGAAATCCATTGGTATGTTTTTACAAATTTTAATTTTAGTTTATACTTTGAATATTCAAATTTTATCAAGTTATTAGTATAATTACTTAAAATTTTAATTATTAGTGTCCACAACAACCAAGTAACAAGGAATGTGGATATTACATAATGAGAATGATGAAGGACTTGGTTCAATCTAACAATCGGTCTACCTATTTGAATGAAACGGTATGTAAACTATGTATCAAATATTATTAATATTAAACTTACACATTTTGTCACTTTAATTAATATATATTATTATTTTTTTGCAGCTCAATAACAAAAGACCATATTCACAATCAAAAATTGATGAGATGCGAGAAGAATGGGCCAAAGATATGCTACCGTTCATCCAAAATCATCAAATTTAGGCCCCTAGGCTTTTTTTTGTTGTTGAATAGATCAGCTTTCCCATTTTATTGAATATATGGAAGACTATAGTTTCAACCTTTTTTTTTTAAAAACAAAAAACAAAAAAATTGTAGACTTTTTCTTCAAGAGAACTCCCCTTGAAGCTTTTGAAATCGGCAAGATGATGGGTTCCTTGGGAGTTTCGGCCAAGTGAGAAGGTGAAGGGTTTTTTTAGAGTAATTTTTTGTATGTGTGAAGAAGAGAGTGTAAAGTGGGGATATTTAAAGGGAAAAAAGTTGGTTTTTCATTTACTTTTGGACCTTTGGTATTCTGGGACTGTTTTTTCTCTCCACGATCATGGGTGGATTTTTGCAGTAATCGTGGGTCTGCATGAAGATGAACAGTTATTATTTTTTATAATGATGTCAGCTGGAGAAAAAGTTTATTACGTGAATAAATCATATAATAAACTTGGGGGGAAAATGTTATCCCAAAAATTTGAAAAGAATGACGTGGCAGTGAAATTGACACGTGGCATGAGTTAGTGGAGTGATCTGGCCTTATAATGGCCCAATACATCAGTTATGGAATGGGACAGATAGTCAATACAATACGCCCGATCGAAGAGAGTATTTGGACTGGGGGTTGCTTAGCTCAGACCTCAGTTTAGAGATCCTTAGAATTCAATTGGTGCCAAGTCCAAGAAATTGAAGGGGAGGTATGAATTTTGGTTCAAGATATAAAAGCAGTAGGTCCGATCGGACCTAAGCTTAGGGGACCTCTTGTTTGTTAAGCTTGGCTCGAATGAGTTCAAAGAGAATGACCAAGGCTCAAGTTTTACTCAAGGGGAAAGCCACATAGTGGCCGATCGGGTATGATGTGGAAGAAGTGAACTTGGGCTTGAATGAGGTGAGGAGGAAAAGTATACCTCGGACCGTTTTGGTATGAGGAGAAGAAATGGTGGTGTCCGATCGGACATGATGCGTATGAGGTACCTTGGACCATTTTGGTCCAAGGGGATGACTATGACCGATCGAGCATACTCATAGGAGGTACCTTGGACCATTCTGGTCCAAGGAGAAGTAGATGGTGGCTCGGACCACCTTGGTCCGAGGAGAAAAGTCTAATGCCCGATCGAGCATTGGTTAAACGAAGAAGGCTCGGACCACCTTGGTCCGAGGAGAGGAGTTGTGCCCGATCGGGGGTACCCATAGGAGAAGCTACCTTGGGTCATTTGGATCCAAGGTGATGATATATAAAAGAAGGCTCGGACCATTCTGGTCCAAGGAGAAGAGTCCAAGGTCCGATCGGACCTTGGTTGAGCGAAGAGGCTCGAACCTTGTTGGCCCGAGGAGAAGGAGGATGTGTCCGATCGGACATGGTGTTTGTGGAGTACCTTGGACCATTTAGGCCCAAGGAGAGGGGCATTGTGCCTGATCGCACAAGATGCCTGAAGGAGTGCTTTGGACTATTTTGGTCCGAGGAGATGCTAGGAAGAAGATGGCTCGGACCACCTTGGTCCGAGGAGCAAAGTGCAAGGTCCGAACGGACCTTGATTGAAGGAGTCAAATAGGGTGGTTTGAACCACCTTAAGCCCAAGAAGACAACCATTTGGTCCAAGGAGAGCCATGCACATACCATCTTTGACCTACGTAAAGCTTGGAGAATAGTCAACATGCATGAGAAGCTACGTCAAACTGTCCGAAACCACTTCAGTGAGAATTGGTCCAAGCATCCAGGAATCACTCAATCCTCACTTGAAATTAGGGATCAGTTATATTTTGAATGTTTATGTTGTAATATAAATATTAGGTAAATAATGGAATATCCCTATCAAAAGGGGATATCAGTTGAGAATCCCAGGTCTATAAATAGAGACTTGGGAGGATCGTAAAGGGACTTTTTTGGCAAAATCAAGAGTGAACTTGTGTCTTAGAGAGAGAAAGTGTTTTCCCTGAGAGAACCCCTTTTGTATTCTGAAATATTTCATACTGAAGAAACTCAGTTGACACGGTTCATCTGATTTTGAGTGTGATTAAATAATAAAATCTCTAAGTGGATTAGGCTGTTACCGATCATCGGGGCTGAACCACTATAAAATCTTGTGTTATTTACTTTCATTAAAAACTGTCTGTTGTCGTTTATAATTCTCTTGAAGGTTTGTCGTAGTTGACGTTCTTACGTCGTTGGCTAAATTTACAGTCAACATTTTGGTGCTTTCATTGAGAGCCTGAAGAGAAGACAGACAGTCCCTGAAGCATTATGGCGCCTAGGAACACCACCGCGGCCTCCAAGAGGGTAAGCACCTCCAGGGAGCATGCTAGATCGGAGAATCCCAGCGTTCAAGATCGTGAGAATGAGCCTAGAGTTGTGCTCGAGGACGCAGTTCCAGAAGTAGAGGAGCTCCAGGAGACTATGAGCGCATTCCAGGAGGAGCTAGCTCAGTTCAATGCTAGGCAGGAGGCCTTTGCTGAGGAAATGGCCAAGCAGAGGCAAGAGATGGACGCTAGGAGCGAGGAGATCCGTCGACAGCAAGAGGAGGCCGACAGGCGACATCGCGAAGCTGCGCTTGCTCTGGAGGCAGCTACGCAATTGACCCGAGCCAATGCTCAAGCTGCGCCTGGGGTGATACCCACTCCAGAAGCAAGAACCACAGAGGCTGGTCATAAGAAAGATGATAGACCAGGAAGGGGTAGTGGTAACCCACCTGGTCACGAGGAGGAGGGAGTACGACCTCGCACTGCCTCTACCCAAAGGGGGAATTCTAAGACCCCCTCAAGGAGCCACAGATCAGAGACTTCCAGGTCAGGGAGTCATAAGTCTGGCAGTAAGAAAACACCTTCTGAGCAGGGGCACAACAAAGCTCCTCGTGGCAAGGAAACTTCACACTTCAAAGATGGGCATGGGCGTGATGAAGGTGACAGTTACCACACCAACCAGTCGAAGGAGAAGAATAATAACCGACGAGGAGGAGATGATCAACCAGCTCAAACGGGGAAGCCACCACGGCATCCCAACCAGCGTAATGGCAAGGAGCACGCTCCACCTAGTAGGCCCTCCGAAAAGACTCGGAGTACGGTGTTTGACCGGTTGGGAAAGAACACTGCTCAGAAAGACCTAAGGGACGTCATTGATGACAGAAGGAGGATCGCTCCGGTCGAAGGGCAGGAGCCAATCCGTCCTACCAGTCGAGTAGAAATACTCAACATGGATACGCCGGATAGGAGTGCCCGACCAAGCGGTCCCGAAGGTGCATCCCAAGCAGTGGCCCCAGCCATCGAAGCCCAGCTTGATGCTTTGACGGCGGCAGTACAAAGTTTGTCAAAACAACCAGTTATTGATCCGGTAGACCACAGAAGTGGTAGCCCTTTTTGTGCTAGAATAAGAGCAGCCCAACCACCAAGGAAATACAAAGCACCGGTATTGCCAGTTTATACAGAAAAGGCAGACCCGGTGAGACACGTTGGAAAGTTCGAAGATCAGATGGAGCTGCTTGGGGTGAGTGATGACTACCGCTGCAGAGTCTTCCCCACCACCTTGTCAGACACTACCCAGGAGTGGTACTGGAAGTTCAAACCCGACTCCATCACCTCTTGGGAGAGCTTTAGGAAGGAGTTCTGCAGGCAGTTCAGTACTGCCCGAACCCCTCCTGTTTATTCCAACCACTTGGTGGATATTAGGCAGGGTAAGGATGAGTCTCTCAAGAACTACATTCAAAGGTTTATGAGAGAAGCCAATCGGGCTACCGCTGTTGGAGATGAAGGGAAGATGGTTGCAATCTCCTCGGGTATTATTTATCGAAGTCCTTTGTGGGACAGCATTCACCGCCATCCGATTTCGACTTTACAACAGTTCTTGGACCGTGCAGATAAGTACATGAAGTTGGATGATGCCATTGAGAAAGGAGAGAACGGGTTGAACAACCCAAGTGGATCGGAGGATACTCCAAAGGATAGCGGAAATGATCAAAGCGGCAGTAAGAAACGTGGGAATAACGGGTCTGACCGCCGCAATGAGAAAAAAGCTAAGTCTGGATCGAATGACAAACCTATGAAGTATGAACCTCGATTCACCAATTACACCACTCTTTCGGCAACCCGAGCGGAGATCTATCTAGCCAGCCATCAGGATGTCCCTTACCGGAGACCCCCTCCAATCAAAAAGGAAATGAGTAAGAGGGATAAGAACAAGTTCTGTCGTTTCCATGGAGACTATGGTCATGACACGAACGAGTGTAATCACCTCAAGGATGAGATAGAGTTTCTCCTCCGTTCGGGGAAACTAAAAAAATATAAGGCAGAGAAGACCCAGGGAGAGGGAAGAAACAATAATCCTGGGTTCAAGCGGCAACGGTCCCCACCTTTGCAACCTGAACCTGTGGACTTCACCCAAGCGGTGCACTATAGCGGTTGGTGGCAGTACCGGAAACATCGACGAATATATGCATAGCATATATCAAAATGATCCTCTCGATGAGTACATCACAAAAGTACAGCTCCTTCGCCCAAATGACCTCTGGTGTCGCCGGAAAATGCTTCCAAAGGGGCGAAGATACCCAAAATCTCGCCGGAGAAAAATGGCGAGTTGGCCGGGATGACTTAGTGGGCGACGATCCTTTCACGATGCTGATTCCAATGGTACCACCCATTCGCCGAACGGTGGTCGGAGTTCGCCGGAAAGTCACCTCAAAGTTTCGACGGCGAAACTTCGGAGTGGCCGTACAGGCGCGTCCTTGCTCCAATGGTCACCAAACTTTGGGGTTTCCGTCATCGCCGGTCAGGGAAGCTGCAGCTCCAGCGCGTGTCAGAAATGGAGCTCCGACGGTGGCTGGTTTGGAGAGAAAACAAAGGAAGGAAAAGAAAAAGAAAAAAAAAAAGAGAGAAGAAGAAGAAAGAGAAAGGTTCGGGAGGGAGGGAGAAGAAAAGGAAAACAATCAAATATATGACTTAATTTTTTTTTTTTCCTCCCATAATTGACTTTTCAACCTGAAAAAGTCTTGGGTTTTACACATCTCCTTTCCCATGAACAATTTTAATTTTCATCCTCGTCCATGCGAAGTCAAAGAATTCCTAGGACTATTTATTTGTTAAAAAATTAAAATTTTAAAATAAAAATAGTTAATAATATAAAATTAAAAATATAAAACTATATTTATAATATAAAATACTAAATATTATCATATATAAAATTCACAATCTTTAAAAATTTACTGATAAACGACAACAAAAAGATATAAAATACATAAAAATAATTAAATATTTAAACGTGTTACTGTTGGAACAGGTAGTGTCATCCTCGTCCCTGCACTATTTAATATTTTGGGACGAAAAATTATCCTTAACTACATTCCCCATTTAGATAGAGAATGGCGAGTCCCCATAAAAAAAAATTTGCATCCCTAGTTTCAAATATACATTCTTCTTTATGATTTTTCTTTCTTAATTACCATTATTTTCATTACTTTTACTTTGTCTCATTATTATTTCTACTATTATATATGTTAAATACAACGTTGAATATGATTGATCTTCAAAAAATGTTCATAGGCATCACAAACTATCAATTCCTCCTACTGTTGACGCCGTTTTTCGTCAACAGTAAATATAGAGCGCGTAAACAATAAATAGTTATGGCCAGAAAAATACAATAAAACAAGTAGGATTTTTTACGTGGTTCAGCAGTTAGCTCTGCCTAGTCCACGAGTCTTTGTTATTAGAACTTAGGAAATTTCTAGAAATTCTTCAGAGATGAATTCTCCAGAGTTTATCTCAAGATCACAAAAATTCGGTCCTTTACAAAGGTACAAGACTTCTCTATTTATAGAGGAAGTCTCAGGATACTATCCCACATGTCTCTGGGAAGTTATCCTTTACATTAATAAATTTAATGGCTTTAAAAGCCTGTAACTCCTATATACAAGGAAACGTCTCCTGAAGACCAGGGGGCGTATAACTGACTAATAAATATCCCTTTATTATAGGGAAGTTACAACAATAAATGTAGACTGCGTCTCTCCAAGTGACTCACTAAGATGTTCGAAGTCAGCAATCAACATCGCCAGCATCGTACTAGCCCAGGTCTCTGGTTGACTTTCGAGTTGTATTTCTCAAAGTCAACTTAGAATGAAACACCAAGCTCACAGTTAAGCCAAGCTCGGGCCACTTGATCTGAGGTCACACGACAATGGACGTATCCCGATGTTCTGTCTTCCGAGCTTGCAAGGACTTCGAGGCTACCCATCTTCGAGGTTGCCACTTGCTTGTAGGTTCGGCGCCTAGGTTGCGAACACGTATTCTAGATATTGCGAGCTCACACCTGACGAATCCAGCTTTCGAGATCACAATTCTCAAGGCTCGAAATTTGGGTGTAACATTTTGCCCCATCAGAAATATTTATTTGAATCCTATGAGAATGAAACTTTTGAACTACTTTCCTCGGGAACTGCACCGCCACACATGTTCGAGTAGGGACACGTGCCAGTTGGGTATTGCTCACCCAAGGTACTCGAGTACCTTGGAAATCTGCCCACGATCGTTCGCCTGCCACCTTTTCGGCGCCATCTTGTCATTTTTCCCTGACCGTCAGATTTGATAAGAATCCTGACCAATGGCTTGGATTAATCCTTTTTTTTTCCACCTCTAATTGTCTATATATAAGGCCTTAGCCATCTTCCTCATTTTACTTTTACGTTCATTAGAGGAAAAAAGAAAAGAGAAAGGAAAAACCAGAGGCTATCCCAAATAGCTTCTTGCTTTTGCATGTTTTCCCATTACTGGTTCTAAATCCAGTTTATATGTAGAACAAACCCAAACATGGTCTCTTTTTTCTGGGTTTTCAAATTTTAAAAGACGTATCTTGCACACCAAGATATTAGGTACAAAATCTTGGTTTTAAAGAATGCACGATACCCAAGAATACCATTTTTGAACAATCGCCACCTTTTTCCCTGATATTTCGGGATTCTCGTAAATTAGAACCACTTCCCTCCTCTTTTTTCGTGGAATACAGGTCGTGACCCTTAATCAGGTTTCCAGGATCGAGCTCATCTCGCACCCAAGAACTTCCGAGCTTGTCTCACCAAGCTCACTATTCTTGATTTCTTGCATGCCCGGCCCTCACCATTTTTTATTTCTCGTTAGATGTCACAGAATCTGGAAAGACGGTGGGGGTCGCTGCTTGCCATCCCGTATTTGCCAAAAACTCCGAGCCTGGAATCGTTATTTGCCCGGAACCAACGCCTGATTCGTGAACACGAGCTAGCTTGCGAGCAAGAAAAAACTCGAGCTCACTATCATCGTCAAATCTTCGAGGTCATAGAAAAGAAGAGAAGAATCCTTCGAGAGGCTCTTTATCCGGAATCTGATTCAGGGCCCAGACCGATCCCCCTTGATCCTAGGTTAAAAGTGACAATTGCGTACAACCCGGGAGATCTCCAATTCTCACTGAAGGGGGAGCCCTCTACTTCGCAGCCGAGGAGAGAATTTTCAAGGCCAAGCATTATTGGAGCTCGGTTACCTCGCTAGGTCAGATAAACGACATCTTGGCCTTTCACAGTATAAGATTGTCAGGCTCGTTAAGGTGTTGAGCCCCTACTTCCCACGAGCGAAGCTGCCACGCTCAAGGAGATGGAAATCCTGACAACAAGCTGAGGTATGCGGCTTAGAGCCAGGAGCATATGAAGGCAGGAGCGATACTGCCTTTGAAGTCTTTCTTCAAGGACTTCACAAACTTCATTGGGCTGGCTCCATTCCAGCTCAACACTAATTCATACAGAGTTCTTTCTGCCCTGAAGTCGATATACCACGAGCGGAAGTGGGAAGGATCGACGCCAGAGGAGATCCTATATCTTTTCTGTTTGAAGAGCAATCCCTCCCGAGCTCGGGGAGGAGACTTTTTCTATTACCTTTCGAGTTACCCGAAGGAGAAAAAGATGTTTGAGGACCTTCCCAACCATCCTCTTGATTTTAAGAAGGCCTTTTTCTGGACGGATGGCCTATCTCCGTCTCGATTTTATTCATTCAGACGGGTTCGTAAGTACCCCGACCTCCTTTATCTCTGTTCTCGAACTTTTGTCTATAGACTTGTACTTAGTTGAATTGTATCTTATTTTCCAGCCAATTATCATCGTCCCACTCCTTCTGACGATATGAAGGAGCGTAGAGAGATCCTGCTCCAACTCCCTTATGGCAGGAGATCACTCTCATACCTTTTGCACGAAGGTAAACTTCGAGCTTGTGGGCTCTTGGGGAATGGTCAGTCCACCTCGGACTGGTCCAACAAAAATTACGACCGCTAGGAGCTCGTGCGCCTGCCAACAGGCATCCTCCCCCCTAGGAGAGAGGTGAGGCCTCCGCCTCCAGTTTGCCGAAGGAGCCCGCAATTAGCCGTCCAATACGGGACCAATGACTATAGGGACCTTTCGAGGTTGACGTCCACATATAGGGAAGGTACTTCCTTCGCCTCTTCTGAAGATGGGGGAATTTCATGGTCTCCGAGCTCAAGCTCGACGGAGAGTTCCAGTTAGGTTTTTCTCCACTTGCCTTTTCATCACTTTGCATATTGGTGTGATGTTGAGTTACTTTTTATATATTTCTTTCTTTTTTGTTAACTCTACTGCGGTGTGACTGTGTAGGTGAGATGGACTCCGATCTCGACAATATTCTCGAGAGTGGCGGTGTCAAGAGGAGCAAGCGCCCCAGGGGGTCGCGAAAGATTGACCGGCCTGCCAAGGTCCTTAAGAGGACCGAAAAGACACCTCCTCCACCAGCTCCGCCTGTCACGAGCTCCACTGTGGTGCCGACTTCACAGGTCGGTGCCTCCACTATGGTCGAGCCTCAACCTCCTGTCTTGGTTCACCCGTTGCTCAGTCCACCTCCTAAAAAACCTTCTGCTTCTCTAACCCACAAGTTGTCAGTTTCTACTCACGTTGAGGAGTATGTAATTGACAATGCTGCTGGGTCCCATGGGGCTATGCTGGGCTTGGACGTCTTGTCCCGAGTGGGCCAGAGCTTTAGCAGTTTTGATGCTCCCCAATGGCAATTTTTGAACAACGCCCGAGACTGCAACACACTCTACGAGAGGAGTATCGAGCTTGCCGCCGCAGGAACTTTTCTTTTTTCGCCTTTAGCTATATTTATAGACGATCCGTATGCTAATGATGATGAAATTTTTTATTTTTTGTATGCCAGACTCTTGCTGTTTCTGCTCAGCTCAACTATAAGTTGAATAACGAGTTCCACTCGAGCAACTCCTATGCTCAGGAGGCGAAGGATCTTCAACTAAAACTGAGTGATGAACTAAGGGCAGCAAATGCAAAGCTTGAGGCAGGAGCCGAGGAGCTTAGGGCCAAGGCATCCAAGCTTGAGAAGCAGAATGCTAGGCTCGTGGAGCTCGAGAAGAAGAACGCTAAGCTCGTGGTGCTTGAGAAGGATAACACTCAGCTCCAGGAGGCTAATAAAAAGCTCGAAGAAGACAAGGCCGCCACTTTTGATATAATTGAGGGTGAAAAGGCTCGCCTCCTTGCCGAGTACAAAGAGAAGAAGGACTAGGCGGTTGATTTGGCTATGTACAGAATATGGACCAATAATGACGACCTGGATACCAGCTTCCTAGGACCTCTTGAGGCAAAGCTCCTAGATAAGTGGAATGCTCGGCTTGAGGCGGAGGAGGCTGCTTGGGAGGCCGCTAAGGAGGCTGCTCAGAAGGATAGTTATGTTATTCGTCCTGGGGAGTCTAGTGCTGCTGATGCTGAGAAGGCCAAGGAAACTGCTCCTTCTTGAATCTCACCTTGGGGCTGCGTCCCTTTATTTTTGTAACTGCTTTAATTTATGCCCGTAGGGCTGATACAATTTCTTTTTCCTTTTCTTTTAATACATATGCTTTACATTTCTTGGTTTGAAATATTTTGCACATTTTATATTAAAGAATCGCGTATGTTTGTTTATTCGCACAAACATAGTTTGGATTTAGGCTCGAGGTTCAATGCATTCATGCACAGTTTGCTCGAATTATCCGCTTTCGATCTCGTTATTCATCAAGGTCAGATATTACTTTAACCATGAACCCGAAAGTACTTGTATGGTGTGTAATGCAAATGGTTTAGTTATATCTTATTTTTTAGTTACTTTTTCTCGTCCTTGGTTATCTCTCCGAGGTTATGAGTTCGAAACTATTATTTTATAAGATACTCCAGCCTCGATCTCAACTTAACTCGAAGTGGATTTATGTTCCAACTTATCGTCGATTAGTTTTAGCTGGTTTGCTCCAAACCTGTTAAGGTCGTGATTGGTTTGTAATCCATACACTTATATGTTTTTGATAATTCGGTTTTATCCAAATTACCTTAGCTCGTGCATTTGGTTACATCCAAACACTTATGTTTTTAATAATTCGGTTATATCCAAATTATCTTAGCTCGCGTATTTGGTTACATCCAAACACTTATGTTTTTAATAATTCGGTTATATCCAAATTATCTTAGCTCGCGTATTTGGTTATATCCAAACACTTGTATGTATTTCGTATATCTTAATTTATTTTTCAAGCTGGTGGTATTTATATATATACCAATGATGCCCCCTTAATATCCTATGAATGTGACTATAGGTTATTAGATTAAGAGAGATTGCAAAAATAAATCATATCAGACGAAATAACTCTTTATCTGATAAAATCCAAGAGTAGGCAAAACAATACAAATAGTCAAGCATGGTTATAGGCAACATCCTTCCTACACTGTTGATAGTAAGGTCTTAGGTGTTCACCATTCCATGCTCGCGGTATTAGGCTCCCATCCAATCTTGCTAGCTTGTAGACACCTGATCGGATGACTGACTCTATCTGGTAAGGTCCTTCCCAATTCGGTCCGAGCACGCCAGCTGCCGGATCTCGCGTTGCCAAAAATACACGCCTTAGCACCAAATCTCCCACACCGAATTTTCGATCTCGAACCCTCTTGTTGAAGTACCTGGTAGCTCGCTGTTGGTAGGCATCGTTTCTTAGCTGAGCTTCATTTTTTCTTTCTTTGATCAGGTCTAAGGTTTCTTCGAGCTGAGTGTGGTTCGAGCTTTGGTCATAAGCGTGGGTTCGAATTGTAGGAATCTCGACCTCAATAGGCAACATAGCCTCGCAACCATATGCCAGAGAGAACGGAGTATGTCCAGTTGATGTTCGAGCTGTAGTCCTATATCCCCATAGGACTTGGGGCAATTCTTCAGGCCATCGTCCTTCTGCTTCCTCCAACTTTTTCTTTAGTGAACTCTTGAGAGTTTTGTTTACAGCCTAGACCTGGCCATTCGCCTGGGGATGAGCTACTGACGAAAAACTTTTTATTATTCCATTTTTCTCGCAAAAGTGGGTGAACAAGTCACTATCGAACTGGGTTCCGTTGTCGGATACGATTTTCCTCGGCATCCCATATCGGCATACAATGTTTTTTACCACAAAGTCAAGGACTTTCTTGGAAGTTATTGTTGCTAACGGTTCAGCTTCTGTCCACTTTGTCAAGTAATCTACGACAACTACAACATACTTCACTCCGCCCTTGCCAGTTGGGAGAGAGCCTATGAGATCGATTCCCCATACCGCAAATGGCCATGGGGAAGTCATCATGGTCAGCTTGAATGGTGGAGCTCGAGGAATCGTGGCGAACCGCTGGCACTTATCGCACTTCTTTACGTATTCGAAAGAATCTGATTTGATGGTAGGCCAGAAATAACATTGGCGTATGATTTTCTTGGACAAGCTATGCCCCCCAGTATGGTCTCCACAGAACCCTTCATGAATTTCTTCAATGATCTTCTTGGCTTCGGGTGGAGTTACGCACCGAAATAATGGCATGGAATATCCCCTTCTATACAACTTTCCATCCAAAATGGTGTAACGGGGAAGTTGATACATTAACTTTTGAGCTTGGTTCGGATCTTTTGGCAGGACTCTGGTCTCGAGATATTTGACTATCGGGGTCATCCAGGTAGGCTCGGAATCAATCATGTATGAATTTTATTACTATGGACTATTACATTATCATGTTTAGAACAACTCTTTATTTTGATTAAGCAAACATACTTTTATGTTTTTATTTATATGTTTAATATAAATGTTTTAATTTTATTCTATTGTTTTATATTTAATTCAAATTAAATAAATTAATAAGTGAATAAACATTACAAATATATAAAAAAAAAATCTGGTTTAGTCTATACTGAGGACATTGTCCTCGGTATATCCCATTAATATGACAAATTTGGGTTGGTTGTGCCGATGACATTTGACACTCTATACCGATGACATTGTCCTCGGTACAACCTATATCGAGAACATGTTGTTTGTCGTCGGTAGAAGATTACCTCTACCGACGCTGCTGTACCGAGGACTTATTGCCGATGACATGTTCTCGGTAGAGGATATACCGAGAACATTTAGGCTTATACCGATGACATTTGTCCTCGGTATAGACCTTGTTTTTTGTAGTGTCTCCTAGCTATTATAAATTAACATATTAAATAATAAATTTGTAAATATATGTAATTATAATCTCTCATGCAAGTATAAATATATTATATAAAAGTTCTTTGGCCAAATGACCTATTGTTTAAAGTCATTTCGTACTCTAGCTTAGTTTTAATAATTTTTTGCAAAATGGTCTCTTATAATTTAGACAGCTAGTCGAAAATTTAGATTGGTGGTCGAAAAATTCAAACAGTCGGTCGAAAATTTTAGACAGCTTGTCAAAAAATTTAGACAACTAGTCGAATTTTAGACAGATGTCATTTTGCAAAAAACTATCAAAAGTAAAATAGAGTACAAAATCACTTAAAAAAAATGATTTTCACAAATTTCCCATTATATAAATACATCAGCTAGGTCATTATTAAATTACTAATTAATAATTCGGTACAGTATAGTTCTTTAAGTGAAAAGGCTTAAAGGACTAATAAATACTCAAACGACAAAAAACAAGCAAAACGACAATTACATAAAAGCTAGAATCTAAATACCAAAACATAATGTAATACCAAAATGACAGATTAATGTACTATAATTCCACCCTGAATCTTGGTTGAATAAAATAAAATAAAATAAAATTTTAAACATTTGATTGCTAAGCAATTAATGGTTTTGTTTTACCATCTTAATTCATTTCTAGTATCACTTTAATTCCTTCATTTTATATTATTAAGCTAGTTATTTACATTACAAGTCTTGTAACAGCAGTTTTTCTTTCTTTAATATTATTAACAAATTAATTAATTTGTCTTATATTATTGGTTGAATATATATAATCCAACAACACCCTATATATGTACTAATTGTCTAATCAACCCTAGTTTTATTAGCAAGATTTAACTATATATACATATATATATAGATATATTTATATAAAACCTTTGTCGTTGCATGCATTTTTGTTAAACCCTAGCTATAATCAACAAACAGTTATACAAAAATTTGCTTCTCAAAAACAAAGTATGAAAGAAAGAACGTCCCAAGATCCAAGCTCCAAGCTCAAGATTCAAACAAAAAAAGAAAGAAAGAAAGAATTGAAGCTCCAAGATTCAATATATCCAAACGAAAAAAACGACATTATAATTAGCAGAACGATGACACTTGACCATGAAATTTACATCATATATATATATATATATATATATATATCGATCTACGGATAATCATCATACGGTGGAAATGGAATGAAAAAGTCTTGTGCTTGATACGACGATATCTTCCGCTTAAGAACGTTTCCAAGATCCAAGATCAAAAGAGAAAAAAGAAAGAAGTTGCAAGATTCAATATATATTAGCAGAAGATGTCGTTCATGACCGTGATGGAATTGGAATGAAAGGATGTGGTTCATCATCTTGTCGATACACGGTGGTGGTGATGATTCGTCGAGCAAGATCAACACAGAACACGACGACATCTTCCGCTTTGAGGCAGCGACCATCGACCAACTCAGACCAGTTATCGCCGAACAACACTTCTCCGTCGGCTCTCAACTTCAGCTTCGTCTCCATCTCGATGTGCCGATACGTCTGGTCCCACACTCGAACCACAAAATTATCACGATTCAAATCTCCCGGCTCTGTTACTGCTTCTGCTACCTCTGTCGGCAGCTGTATCTGATGACGGAAACGACTGCTCATATCCGCCTCGGTCAGTTTTTTCACACACAGAAATGGCTGCTGCTGCTGTTGATCAGAACGATCACGATGATGATGGTGATGATCTTGTGGTTGTTGTTGGGGCAGGGGTGGAATCACAGTGCGGTTGTCCTCGCCGTCTAATCGGAGTACGGTGATATTGATGGTGTCATCACATAATTGCAAGAGAAGAACGTCTCCGACTCTGATGCCGCGATCTCTGACGAACGAGCTCCATTGGGCTCCTTCAATCTTGACACGCCCGAAGTTGCAGAACACCAGCCTAACGCCACGGCCTTCACCCACACCCATCGATCTGTCACTAATGAAAATACTCCATCTTTGAAAAAGAATCCTACGAGTTTCGAGGATAGCTGCTAGTGGATTCGGGAGAATCAAAGTGTTGATGTCCCTCACTACACTTCCAAACAATAACTTCCCCATTCTCGAAAGACAGAAAAAGAAAATGGAGTCTCTGAGTGAGAGAGATAATGAAGATCGATAGTAGAGATTTAATGTTTGGATATTCTCTTAAATGATTTTGGCGCCAACTACTTACTTATAATCGCTTTTAGTTAGTTAGTTAGGTAATTAACTGATTAGTTATTATTCTAACTTCTTTATGTCATTCTTGGATTTTCATTTTAGCTTTAATTTTATTTTAGAGTTGCTATTTGAAACTTTAAAGTCTCACTACAAAAAAAAAGCTATACCGAGAACATGTTCTCAGTATAGACATCTCAGATGCGCGATCACTTTTCGCGGTTAGTGCCTATACCGAGAACATATTCTCGGTATGGATTCAATAAATATCTCTAACTACGCGACCCCCCTTCTTCTTCCTCTCTTTCCTTCAGTTTTTACAGACCTATAGCCTCCCATTTCTCTCCGCCTCTCTCCACCGAATTCTTCCATTATCATCTAAAAAATATCATTTTTAGGTCAAAAAATCTCTAAAAGTGAAGGGGTTTCTCTCTATTTCTTAAGGGTGAGATTTATTTATTCATTTATATATATATTTATGAAATGGTAATGTATTTTTGTATTTTTTGTTTGAAGGTGTTGGTGCGATTTTGCTTGAGCTACAGAGAAGGATTTGAAGGTGTTGGTAATTTGTTTTTAATTTTTCTGTTTTGTTTGATTTTTTTTCTTTCAATTTTTGATTAATTAATGTTTTTTTACATAAATGAATTAATATTAGTTTTAATAAAAATCTGTTATTATATTAGGGTGAATGTATTTATTATTAGGTTTTAAAAATATTTATTAGTAAAAATGAGATTAGGAATTAGAATATTGTTAGATGGTTAATTAGTATTTTTTTTTTATTAAAATAGATTTTTTTGTTGTTTTGGTAATAAACTATGTATTAAACATATTAGTAAACATATTACATATTTGAGTGTTAATTTGGAATTTTTGGGTGCTAATGTCAGTATGTTGTTGTTGTTAATTTTTTTTTGGTTATGTTAGTAGTAGAAAATCAGATTTTATGAATATTGATGATTTGTTGTTGTTAATTTTTAGTAGAATTATGATATTTTGATTAGAAAATTGAATAATTAATAAAATTTAGACTAATAATTATAAATTATATAGTCGTTTACAATGTATTTTTATTGCTATCTGCATGTTCTGGGACTGTATAATTTTTATGTGTCATTTGTAGGTTTTTAAATTTTGGGATAGATGACAATACATTCGTTATGTTGCAGAATTTTACATAGAATTATAAATTTTGTGAATATTAGTAAGAGCACTAAATAAATTTTTTACTAGGTTTAGCAAAAAAAATCATAAAATAATTAAATAACTTTTAACAAAATCCTAGAAATTGTGTGAAAATTAATTAAATTATTCAATAAAGCAAAAGAAAAACATTTAATTTAATAAATCATTAATTAATATTTATAATTTTCACTGTTTTTTGTAATTAAAATTAAAATTAATATTTGAAGTTCGAAAAAAATATGTAAAATTTAAATAATTTTAATAATACTTGCACTCAAATATATTATAGTTAGATATCATAAAACAACATAATTAACTTTAAAGAGCATAAGACATTATAAAAATAATATTTAATTTTATTTGTTTTTCTTTGGTAATAAGAAATTATTACCAAAGATATAATAGTGTTTTCACTACAAAAAAATATAGTATTATCGGCGAAGAATTCAGCTGGTAATAATAGGTGTATTCGCCGGTAATGTATATTACCGGCGGCAGTCCGCTGGTAATTCGCCGCCGGTAATAATCGGTCGGTAATTAGCAGAATTACCGGACAACTAACACACCCGCCAGTATTATATTAATATCGGCGGATTAATAGAGGCGGGACTCCGCCGGTGTAAAATAACACAGCCAACCTCGGGTTCGCCTCTATTAATCCGCCGGTAATAAATTACTAATATTAAAATATAATAATTGATTTTATTTTATTTCATAATAAATATACATATAATACTTATTTAAAGGTAATAATATTTAACATAAATTAAAATTAATAACACAATTAATATTCATCAAACAAAAATAACATTATAATTAATCATAAAACTAATATAATAAAAATATCAATTGTCTCATTTTAATTACATATGAACTAATTGTAAAATAAACATAATAAAATTTTAATTGTCTTAATATAATTAAAAAACATAATCTAATTATTATTGTTTTGATCGGGCTAACCAGGTGTAAAATATTCATTAAGGTCAATATCTTGATCACCAATATTAGGGCGCGACAATGGTGGTGAAGCAAACTGTGGTGCTAGTGGTGGAGGGTAATATGTTTGTGGAGAGTGCTGCTGCAAAGATGATCCAAATTTTCGAGTATGTAGTCGCGCCGAGGGAGACTGATGCAATAAACTCTCAAACTGACCATATACCTCTGTTGCTGCGGCGAACTCACAAATTGACCATATATCTGCTGTGGTTGCTGCTGCTGCGATGAATCCTGCAGGGACATCGTGGTAATAAAAAGGAGGGGACTGAGAGGAGCGTCCATACATGTTTGGATAATTCTGTTGAGGTGGATGAAAATGTTGTTGTTGTTGTGGCATCGACCAAGGAGGTGGATTTTGAGAAGATATACCACCTTCAGGTTGTGATGGTAAATATCATTGCAGAAGGCTTTCAAACCGCGACTCAGTTTCTGTACTGGTGAGGATTACCAGATGGACCTTGTTGAGATTTCAACATCCGGATCTCTTCACACATTGACTTCATCATTTTTGATATAATAGCCATGTCTTCTTGAGGCGTATGAGCAGGTTGGGCCTGTGACTGACTTTGACTTGTGGAGCTGGAAGCTGATTTTTTTCCCTTTGCCTTTGCTGTAACCTACTCCTCTTTGAAAGTCAGACCTCTCCCCAAGTACTTTACTCATAATCTCGTACTGATCGATCGACGAGGAATCAGCAGCAGATCTAGTTTCAGATCCCTCTGTCGGTCCTTGAGACTGGCTTTGAAGTCGTGCCCTCTCAAGCTCTTCCGTCATTTTTTCCAGTTCATAAAAAGTGTTAGAAACACAACTGTTGACCGCGTTTTTGGCCAACGACATGTAGACGTCAAAATGACAATAAATCTTTAAGAGAAAAATACGACACAGGAAATTTTTATAGTGGTTCAGCCCCAATGTGTTGGTAATAGCCTAATCCACTTGGAGTTGTGATATATTTAGCCTACACTTAAGATCAGATGTACTTGAGCCAACTGAATTTCTTAAGTGCAAGTAGAAAAATATAGAGTTTCTCTCTCTAGAGAATACAAGCATTATCTCTCTAACCTCTTAGAAAATGCCCCAAGAATGCCCCAAGTAACAGTCCCCAAAATCTCAAAACGAGAGAGTTTTCTCAGTCTAAAAAGATCAGATCCTTAAAATGATGCCATGAGCCCTTTATTTATAGGCTCATGGATCATACAAACACACTCCCTCATAATCGGGATCTTTATGTTATTCTTTCAATATTTAATTAATAATAACATCTAAAATACAACAATAAGCGATTCTTTGGGATAATATGAGAGATTCCCACGTAGGTACGACCAATTCTAGTTGAAGCCGTTACTGGGATTTCTTTGCGTAACAATGATCTGTTTAGTCGGTCCACTTCATACCCACAAGGAAAACTGGAGGGCCAAAACACTTCACCGGTCGGCCAAACTCTCACTGGTCGGCCATGACAAGTGACTGGTCGGCCAAACACTTGACTGGTTGGACAAGCACCTGACTGGTCGGACAAGCACCTGACTGGTCGGTCATGACACCTGACTGGTCGGACAAGCACCTGACTGGTCGGTCATGACACCTCTCTGATCTAACATGACACATCTCTGGTCTAACATGGCGCATCTCTGGTCTAGCATGACACATCTCTGGTCTAACATGGCGCATCTCTGGTCTAGCATGACACATCTCTGGTCTAACATGGCACATCTCTGGTCTAACATGGCACATCTCTGGTCTAGCATGACATATCTCTGGTCAGTCAAACACTACAACAAATTTGATATACAATGACTCCCTACAATGTCTTACACCAATGATGTAAGACATTAAAACTTATTAGGGGTTTTAAATGTCTAATGGTGTAAGACATTGAAAGTGTATATTAATGGCTACAATTAGAAGACATTAAAAATGGTGGAAGACGTTGGAAATAGGTTGGGGTAGTGATTATGGGTACATCCAACGTCTCCCACTGGGAGACGTGGGACATGTGGCAATTCTCCTAGTGGGAGATGTTGGATGTAGTCCCATGCACATCCAACGTCTCCCAGTGAGAGACGTTGGATGTGCTCCTTCATATATACCAAATAATCTTTGTCTTCCTCATATCATCACCAACCCGAGAGCATGCAAACCAGAGGAGAGAAATTGGGGCTGCGTTTTTTAGGGTTCTAAGGTAAGTTTTTATTTTATTTTATTGATTTTTAGTTAATTATTTTACAAATAAATCATAGGTTTTGCATTAGGATGAGTAATATACATGATTTTGTGTTAGTTTTACATTTTTATGCATTTTTTTATATACCTTGTAGGATTTTGTGGTTTTTCCATGGAAGTTTTTAGGGATTTATGATTTTTTTAGTTTTTTTTTTTTTTAATTTAACCTATCACATTGTATAGATTTCATTAGAGTATATATGTTCATGATTTTTTTTAAATTTTTATCATTTTTTATTTCGAAATTTAGATATATTTTTGTATATTTGAATTTTTTTTTTAAATTGTAACTATTTTGTTATATATATAGTTATGTTAAAATAAATTTATTAAATAATTTATAAAATATAAATATATGAAAATTTTTATGTTTTTGTTTATTATTAAGTTTTTAGGTTATGAAATTTTATATTGATTTTTTGTTGAGGTTATAATTAGTGGCACATTGAGATTTTTTTTATTTGTTTACCAATATCATTTACTATTATTAGATATTTAGTGATATTTGTTTAGTAATGTTTAACATATTAATTAATTTAATTTCATATAGGTTGTGATTTTTGTGGTGAGATTTTCGAGAGTATTTTGCATCAAAATTCCTATATCAATCACACATTTGAGGTAATTAAGTTTCTAAAATTACAATAATACATTATATATTGCTAGATATTTAGTGATGTTTTATTTATTATTTATTAATTTAATTTTATTGGTTTGTGGATTTAATAGTGAATTTGATTACTACTATGTGAAGTAATTTTGCTAGCTTTTGGATTAAAGATTGCAAGAGGTACATATATATTCTCATACTTCTACTTTTAATATTATTAAACAAATGTTAGAGGAGTTTGAATATCTTAAATATTCATCCATAGTGAAGTAGGTTCTGAGATTAAAATTGTGTGCTGCGGTGATAACGGAAGGTTGAGAACTTGTGTGTATTAGTGAAGTAGGTTCTGAGAAATTTGACTGTGTGCTGCGGAGCTATAAGGAAGAAACTTATTGTATGTTGTTTGAATTGTTTGTTTTTCTATTCACATGCAGATGGTTATGTCACTATTATAGGGGAAATGGTGCCCGATTTTATCTAGGATAATAAACAATTAGTTTTATATAGACATTCTATAAGGAAGAAACTTATTGTATGTTGTTTGAATTGTTTGTTTTGATATTCACATGCAGATGGTTAGGTCACTATTATAGGGGAAATGCTGCCCGATTTTATCTAGGATAATAAAAGATTAGTTTTATATAGACATACAACTTTATCACGTGCTTATTTAGTGTTGTTTCTTTTCTTTTTCATAGACATAGGCGAATATATGGATAAACAGTGGATGTCAGCGAATAGGTTATCTGCAGAATATATGAACGGGGTCGATTTGTTCTTAAGGTTTTGTTCAGAAAATGTGAAAGACCCAAATTTTACTTATTGTCCATGTCTTAAGTGTGGAAATGTTAAAAAGATGGATCTTAAAAAGATTAAAGAACACTTATATTTCAGTGGGATCGACAAGAGCTACACAATTTGGTATTACCATGGGGAGATAGCTCTGATTGCTCCAACTCTGCCAAGTAGACCAAAAGGAGTGAGGAGGAATATAGTGGAGGAGAACTGTGACCCATTAGATGAAATGATTGACGACGCACATTATGGATCAGGAGTAGACCCAAATAAGTTTGAGACACTCCTAAATGATGTCGAGAAACCAATTTACCCTGGTTGTACAAGATTTACAAAATTATCTGCGCTTCTTAGGTTGTACAATCTAAAAGCTAAACATGGCTGGAGTGATAAAAACATTACTGAATTATTTGGTTTTTTGAAGGATATTCAACCTTATATCGAGTGAGTTATATTCATATAATACATTAAGTTTAAGTTGTGTAATTTCATATATTCAATTGTTTAATAGCATATTTGTAATTGAAGGGAACATTTTAATTGGATAAAGACCAAATTTCCATCCAAGTCAAGGAACTCAAAATGGTTACAAGATGAACATTATCGAACTTTTAGTAGTTGGATTGAACAAAAGGTAAATTGTGTTGATTATTGAAAGTTGTCATTAATTAGTACTTAATTACAAGATGACATTTTTGGTTGTTTTTGGTATGCTGATTTGATAGGTTGTGTCAGAATTACAAAACACATCAAATAATGTTTCAGACATTGTTAAGTGGAATACTCAAGGACCTTCGGTTAATGTCATCAAGTTTTCATCATACATGATTAACGGTACTCTATTTAACACTAGGGAACGCGATAACAACAGAAACACACAAAACAGTGGTGTTAGCCTTGTTGCTAAAACTGTGCAAGTCTCTAGTGCAAAAGATAAAAATCCAGTTCAATGTGATATGACTTTTTATGGAGTAGTTAATGAAATTTGAGAGTTAGATTATATCACAACTCGAGTACCTGTTTTCTTTTGTGATTGGGTGAAAAGTGACAGCGGCATAATATATGAAGATTTTGGTTTCACATTAGTTAATCTAAATCGAATTGGGCACAAAACTGATCGATTTATATTAGCTTCACAAGCGAAACAAGTATTTTATGTGAATGATCCTTCAGACAACTAATGGTCAATTGTTCTTCCAACGCAAACAAGAGAATGGAACATTAAAGATGGTGATTTACATGATATACTTCTCGAAGAAGAACTTGTCACATTCACCGCAATAGAAGATAATGACGAAGTTGATGATGATTGTATTTGTTTCCGTGAAAACGGTGAAGGATTATGGGTTGATGAAAATGGGTCTTGAGGTACCATTTAATAGGTTTCATATGCTTATGATATGTGAAATTCTTAGTTTCATCTTTTGGTTTCATCAACATTAACAGTTGGAAAGATGTTAGTGTGGTGGATAAAAATAAAATATGGGACACAATGAAGGTATATTTTTATTAATTATATTTCATTTAATGTTTTTAAAATATATATTGTTTTGATAATATGCTTCTTATTACTTTCAAACTTGCAGAAAACTTATGATTTGGACCCCAAAAAAAAGCAACAGATGTTGAAGGATGCGGGAAAGTACTTCCGAAATTGGAAGACTAATCGTACAAGGGTACACGTTTACGACGCTTTGAAAAAATACCCAAATGAGTTCCCGCCAGCTTTGCCATTTGGATTTGAGAATGTCATAACTCCGGATGAATGGTTAATGTTTGTGAACTCAAGATTAACTCCCGAGTGGCAAAGAAAGAGAGAGGAGATGCAAAATTATCGAGCATTGAATAAATACAATCACAACCTCTCTAGAGGAGGCTATGTGCGTATTGAAGAGATGTTAATAGAACAAAGTGGGAAAAGTCTGACTGAACTTGATAGGGCAGACTTATGGAGCATGGGTCGTCGGAATGCAAAAGGAGAGCTCATTGGAGAGGCCTCTGAGATTCAAAAAAATATTGTAAGTGCTCATATTTAATAATGTTGATATATCAAATTATTAGCTTATATATATATATATATAACTTTCTGTGAATATTGTTTCACAGGATCATTACCGGCAACTCCAAGCTGAGGGTAAATGGGCACCTGATGGCCCTGATGATGTGCTGACGAGGGCGTTGGGCACTCCTGAGCCTCGAGGACGTGTTAGGGCTGGAGGACACGGTGTGTCCCGCTCAGTATACTGGAATACTCCAACACCTACCTCAACGAAAAATAAATCAAAAGCCTCTTCTTCGAATGACGACATTAGAAAGGAATTTGAAGAAAGATTTCGAAAACAAGAAGAAGAGCATCGTCAACAAGCACAACGCCTAGAAGAGCGCCTTCAGCAACAAGATGAGCTCTTGAGAAAATTATTGGCCCAACAGAGCGGGTCAGGATCTAACGTTGGAGTCCCACCAGCGCCATCATCATACTATGTGCCCGACCCACCAGTGCCACCAGCGCAGGCGTCCTACTATACTCCAGACCCAGTAGTGCCTCAAGCAGAACACCACATTGTTGCACTACAACCGCTTTTGCAAGAGGTAATTAAACTTTCTTGAATATTCTGAAACCAAATAAATTTCTTTACTGCTTCAACATGATTATTTGTATATAATATGTTTCTTAAGGATGACATACTTCAGTTTGCTCGAAAGGAGAAGATTGGACAAGTAGTACTCGTCAGCTACATGAGGTATATATCTCACAAATAAGTTTGTTCATTTAATTTTCTAATTTGATTTATTCATTCATATAACAAATTTTCATATTTTTGTATTAGATTCATTTATAGATATGTGGTACAACAAGGTCGCCAAAATAAGTTTTTATTTGTCAATCCTAATATTGTCGCCACTCAAGGGAGTTCATTCGACGATCGTGTTCAGAATCTGTTCAGACGTTGCAATGACGTAAAATCAAAAGAACAAGTTATGCTTGTCCCTTGGAACCATGGGTAAGTTTAAAAAGTTGTCATTTTTCCGACCCATATCAATAATTTCTTTGTTTAACATTTGAGCTATAATTTTTTTGTTTTTCTGATACAGTGAACATTGGATGTTGCTTATTTGGGCACCATATGCATATCATGTTTATTGTTGTGATCCGGTGAATTTAGAGCTAAATAACCGTGAGGAGATTGTATCAGTGATCGTCAGCGCTTTCAATCTTTTTTTCTCTATGAATCTTCCTGATGTCGAGATCCCTGATACTCTACGCATTAAGCAACCTCAGGTGAGTAACTTTAGCAGAAATTTTTGAACATTTATAATAATTAAGTAGAATAATATGTATGCATTTTTTAAAAAGTTTCAATTTAATAATAAATTACTCATATTTTTAAATAATTAGTGTCCACACCAACCGGACAATGTGGCATGTGTATACTACTTAATGAGGATGCTGAAGGATTTGATTGAACATGCGAGTCCCGGGTATTACTTGAGAACGGTATTATTAATTAAAATTTACAAATTATTTTTGAAACTATAAATGTAATCAAATAATTAATTAATATATTTTACTTTATATTTCTTGCAGCTAACAAGCACATCATATACAGAGGCACAAATTGATGAGTTGCGACAAGAATGGGCGACATATATGTTGCCGATAATCCAAAGTTACCGACCTCGTTGATAGGTTTTTTTTTTTTTTAATTTTTTAACTCTTTCTTCATACACAATGCAATATTTGTTCATTTTGAATATTTCTAACAAATATTGTATTTCTTGTATATGTTGACCCACGATTTGGCCAACTGACACGGAGTCAAAATATGAATGATATGGACGAATATAAAGAGAATAATATAATGACGAAAGTAAAGAAAACACAGCAATTTATAGTGGTTCGGCCCCAGGATCTGGTAATGACCTATGTCCACTTAGAATTATATTGATATGAAATCAGAAGTGTGATTAGAGAACTCGGGTCCAGTGAGTTTCAGCACTTCACCTAAAGCAATACAAGTTTTCTAGGAGAAATTCTATCTCTCTATGATTTTTCAGCCAAAAAGTCCCCTTCCCTTGAGCTATATCTTGCTATTTATAGGCTCAAGGAGGGTTACAGAATATTGTTGCAGATATTATCCCCTGAATAGTGGGATATTCAGAAGATTGCATGAGATAAATTCGGGATTCACAAAGATCTTCCCATAAATGTTGCTTTGCCAGCGGAACCACCGACCAGACTGTTCGTGGCAAGGATAGGCTTGTCCTGCTTCTGGTGTGTCCCCTGGTCGATACTCTAACAGATGCTTCCAGGTATCAGCCACGTATCAAGAAATTATTTGCCACGTCACAAATGCTAATTTACCTGATAACATTTGTGTAACGACCCCAAATTCAGTATTAAGGCTTAAGGGCCTGGAGTAGTGTGCCTGGAGGGCATGATGGGATTTGGTGTGTGTTTCTATTGATTTTTATGCATGATTATCATTTAATGCACGTTATATGACTAATTGATTATTTGAGATGCATGACTATGTGAATTAGTATGCATGTAGACCTGATTGTCTTATAATGAGCATGATTGTAATCTGGCCATGATAGGGCATAACTGTGATAATTGTACTACGTGAATTGTGCCATGTGAGGTGGTGTTTTTATCAGGATACACGCATCGAGACGATCCTAGTGAGCCATTTAGTCTAAAAGTCACAACGGGATGTTGTACCCGGCTCGGGAGGAGCCTAGGGGTACTTCGGGAATCTTATAAGTTGAATTAAGAATGAGTGGTTAGTTATGGGTAATTGGGTAACCATTTGTAACTGCTGTGGGTAACAAGTTTTAAGATAGAAAGTGGTAGAATTGAAATGAAAGTGTAAAGACTTAAGTGCCCTTGAAGGTTTAGCTAAGAAGGATTAGTAGGAAGGGGTAAATTGGTCTTTTGGCAAGGCAAATAGGTAAGTTTCAGCTGGGTATATGCAGTATACGGTTTGGGCATTGAATCACTTAGTGTTTTGATAAAATTAGAAGAGAAGGAAAAGAAGAGGAGAGAAAGGCTAGGGCAAGCAAAAAGAAAAGAAGAAGAAGAGAAGGAGAAGTGGGAGTCTAGGAAAGATCAAGGAAACTTTTAGGGTGGATTCTACTCTTGAGGTAAGGATCTTATGCTTGTTTAAGTTTGTTTTCTGTGTTGATTTGAGGAATTTAATGCTTGAGTTAAGATTTTCATGGGTTTTGGGTTAGTTGCTGAAATTTGAGATCAAAGGTGTGGATCTTGGGTGTGTTGATGTTTGGTCTTGATTCTAGTGTTTATAGGGCGTTAGATTGTTCATTTGAGGTTTGGATTTGAGTTTTGGGGTTTAGGTATTGGTTTGGGGTGATTTGGAGAGGTTAAAGCTCGGGAAAAATGCAGGAAAAACCCAGAAAATCTGGGTTCGCGAAGGAGCGCCGCGGCCCTGTTCTTGGGCGCCGCGGCGCGAGGAGGCTTCAGGATGGGGGCCAGGTCGCTGGGCGCCGCGGCCCTTGTTGGGTGTGTCGCGGCCCTAGGCCATTTTGGCAGCCCAAAAGTTGAGTTTTTAGGGCTTTTGCCCGGGGACTCGGGGGATGGTTCCGATACTTTGCTTTATGGATTTAGAGGTCCCGGGAGTGCGGGATTGGTCCCGGGAAGTGGTTTTGGGCTTGGTTAGTATTGAAAGTGTTTTATGTGTGTTGTGACTAGGATTTTGGAGAGGCTCGTGCTAGTGGACCGTGCTCGTGATCGTGGTGCATCGGAAAGCACGGAATACAGGTAAGAAAACCATAACACCTGAGAATAGGGCATAGGCCCACTGTGTGATTGTAGGGCGCGGCCCTAGATTGTGTTGTGTGCGAATGTGTAATCTTAGATAAATTATTGTATGTTTGAATGGTTATTTCTGAATGTGTTATATGTGTGATTGTAATGGAATGAACGGCTAAGGCCGAGAGCGGCGTAGGCCGGGTACGGCAGCGGGGCCGGAAGTAACGCTCAGCACATGGGATGCTATAGCGAGGGTGGGACCCAAGGGATACATGAGTTATCCTACGGTAATGACCGAGACCCCAAGCTTTGGTAAGGCCTCTGGGGCGGCATGGCCGTGCTTGTTTAATTAATGATTTCCTAATTATCAATGAATTATGCCAGTGATATTATCTGCATATGTTATGTGCTATTTGGGTTTTCTTACTGGGCTTCGGCTCACGGGTGTTCCGTGTGGCAGGTAAAAGCAAGGAGTCAGTCAACCGGCCATGAGTATGGAGAGCGTTGGAGCGGCGCGTACATGTTCGGCCTGCCCGACTGCTTTGGTTGGGGGCATTTTGTAAATGGCTGTATTAATCCATTCTTTTGATAGCTGACCTGGTGTAAATCTATTTTTGAGTTGTAAATATTTTGTAAACCTTATTTTGGGATCCCAGATGTTTGATACTTAACGTTTTCAATGAAACTAAACATTTGCAAAGAGTACAGCCTTAAACTCTGTTTTACTCACACTTTTGATTTTAGAAACCACTTAGAGTCAGTCAAAAGCACGATTTCTATTTTAAACTCACTAAGTAACGACTCTAAGGTAGTAGGGCGTTACAATTTGCCCCCCAAAGTTTATTTACTACGAACAGTAAATAAACTTTGAACGAATGACTCTTCGGTAACCCCTCCTGACGTGTCAGGACCCTTCGTGTGTTTTTGAAAAAAGCAAACCACTTCTGTCTAATCATGGCTTTTCAGTTCCCCAGAAACACTTTTGACGGCCATCACGTTTCCCCATACTCCGAAAAAGGAAAATTAATGATCACGCCTTTTGAATATCAGAGACAAACTTATATAAGATCACCAGAGCCATTTCTTTCCTTTTCACGCACGCCACTACTCCACCGAAAACCCTAAAAACCAGAGCTTTACCTTCTCCGGCGAACGTTCTCTTGTGCTTTCAAGACTCAGACGGTGGGCTCCTTGACTCCCGAAGCTCTCACTTCCACCTTCACGACCATTTTCCCTGGTAAGTTTCTTGAAACCTCATGCTTCTAATTTCTCGTGGTGCATGCTTTTTAACGGTGTACTGTTTGAGTCTCTTGGCTTCTGGTTTTTTAAGCGCCCGTAGATAGAATATTTTTGTAGGCAGAGTAGGCTTATGAGTTGGTTTAAAACCCAGGATCAGTGCTTTTTAGGACGTAAAATCGAAGTATTATTTCGATTTTTAAGCCAGTTGAAAATAATTTTTCCCGCCCTAAGGGGAGTCAAAAAAGCTTTTCAGGAAAACTTTTCACTTTCACCCTCTGATCCGCTTTTTAAACTGTTTGCACAGAAAGACTTAGTTTCTTGTTAGAATGCTGTTGTATAAAGGCTTAGCTTTTATACTCGGCCAGCGTTATTCTAAAAGCCTTCTAGACTCCTCTGACCTCACCTCCCCATTCTTCTGTTTGCAGATTTTAATGCCAGATTTGTGGGGAGGTGAGAGACCCATCGACGATGACCTCCTCGCCCAGCTGCTCGAGGGAGAAGAACAACCAATTGATCGCATTCACCAGATACCTTTCTCACGAGCCTCTTCCAGACCGCATCCTTCTCTCCAATGGCCTGTTCAAAGTCTTCTGGCAAGAAAAGGCCCGAATCTGAAAGTAACCCTACTTTTCCTGCCCAGCTTGGCTTGCAGGCGGGGGCTCCCTTGACCAGTGGTCGAGATAATCTTGTTCCTAACCCTAATATCCAAACTAGGGCTCGTCCTCGTCATAGGAATCCGCCTGATGTCGAGTGGTACACTCCCCCGGCCAGTTCGATGACCCTTCGGATGGTCGCCAACTGCTTCAGAAAATTCCCCCTTACGGGGGTAACCATTACACGTCCTACTGCAGACCAGAGGGCTAACCGTCCAGGAGGAGCGAACAGCGCCTGGTCCCGGTATCACATTGAAGCGGGGGCTTATCTCCCTCTTCATCCTTTCTTTGTAGGGGTGGCCAATTATTTCGGCGTCGCTCCCTTTCAAATAACCCCCAACGGATATAGGATGTTGGCTGCACTCTATGTCCTGTACAAGCTTAACAAATGGCCAGAACCTTCACCTCATGAGGTTAACTACCTCTTCGACCTCAAGTCCAATCCTCAGCACAACGGGACGGCTTTTTTCACTTATGTCACCAGGAAACCGGCCGGACGTTCCTGAGTGGTACTACTCATGTCTCGAACGTGGGGCATTATAATAAGGAGTACTTCTTTACTCCGAACATAGCCAGTAACAACTTGGCCTTCGCGAGAGGAGGTAAGAGCTTGTCTTTCGCTGGTCGATACTTTTCCCCAGAGTATATTCTTTCATTTTTTCTCAATTTTGACCTGTTTTTCAGGCCCCTGGTTACGTCCGACTCCAACACCAGACATGGTGTTGAGGTCCAATGCTCTGGCCAGGATGTCTGATGCAGCGAAAAGCGTCAAGGCCCTAATTCTTGAAAAGAACTTGAGGTCATCTGGCCTCCTGGCTCCTCGCCATGAAAATAGAGGGTCCGTGGTGGATGAAGCCACTGCCGAGGGGGTTCCCGAGCAGCAACCTCCTGTGCCTTCTCCCAGGAGGAGGCCTACAGGAGTTACGATCAGGGAACCCACGGGCAGCCCTTCTGCAGAAAGGCCTTCTGCTCCCCAAGGCAAGGGGAAAGAAAAAGCCACAGAGCCTGTTGTTGACTTGGGAGAGTCTTCTGATGACAATGGTAACGTTATTTCGCTTTTAAATGGTTTGCCAATTCCCTGTCATATGTTTGACGGGGACGGTAACTTTACATATGCTCCAAATCTAGGGCCAGACTTCTTCATGCCAGAAAATGAGTATATGATTAATAGAGTCAATAGTGTAGCGACCAGTAGTTGTAGCTCAGGTATTCACTTTATTATCTTCTTTCTGTTGTATTACTTACTTTCACCTTTCTCTTCCCTTACTAACCTCTTGTGTTTATTTTCATGCAGATATGTCGACTCCCAACATTTTTGACATGTACCAGGCCGAAGAGGAAGAGGAAGTCCCTCAACTTCAACGGAGGTCAAAGAAGCGAACTGGTGGAACCAGTCAAGGCCCTTCAGCCAAGAAGAGTCGATCAGAAGACCTTCCTCAGGGTACACCGACTGGGCAAAGTCCTGCGCCAACTGGGCGAACTCCTACCCCTCCTCCAGCTCCTTCTGAACAGCAAAACACTCCTGTTCGGTCCAATCCTCCAGCTGCGCCTGCTAGGGAGCAGCTTTCTCGCGAAGAGGCCCATGGGGCCAGGCTCGTGAGCCGTGCCATCCGATCTGCCAAGGACCGACTTGAACGCATAGGCAAAGGTGAGCGTGTTGGGACCGCCATGATCCAAGCTGAAGAGCTACCGGTCGACCAGATCCTAAACAGGGCTCTGAACGAGATCTCCAGCGTAAGTGTTTCTTTATTCTTTAAGTCTTTTAGTTTTTTAGACCTCGTGATAAGTCCTAACTTATTTTTCTTTCATTCACAGGCCTTACTTTATGCCACTACCGCTCATACCCGAGCCCAGGCTTATTTTGAGCAGGTCGAGGCTAAAGTCCTCGAGAAACATCAGGTGAAGGCGGCCGAGGAGCTTTCTGCTGTTGAGGCTAAGCATGCTAAGGAGCTGGAGACGGTGGTCCGAGAGAGGGATGCAGCGGTGACCAAACTGTCCGCGGCCGAAGCTGCAAAAGATGCAGCGGTTAAGCTAAGGGAAGAGTACCGGTCGTACAACAAAACTCATCTCCGCGAAATCAAGCATCTGGAGGGGGTAGTCAAGACTAAGGACGATACTATTGCCACTCTTGAGGGCAAGGTGCAGCAGTTGGAGCTTGACAACTCCAAGAATCTGGAAAAGTACAAAAGGACCACACTCCGATGTTTCTATAACTTCTGGAAACACAATCAGGGTGCTGACTTTAGCTACCTTTCAAAGGAAGTCAGAGTTGCGGAGTTGGCCCGGTGCGCTGCTCAACTGGCTGAAGAGGAGGCAAGAGCTGCGACTCCTGCAACCCCAAGCGTCGTTGGTTTGGAAGAAGAAACCATCGAGGAAGTGACTGACCAGGATGCTGCCCAGGACCCTCCTGCCCCCCAGGCCTCTTAACTTTTATTAACTATTTTTCTTTTTTTTTGAACATGCGACCCACAGGTCGTGATGTAAAGACAATAGTTTCTTTTTACACTTTGCTGCACGGGCAGTAAATCTTTTTTATTTGAACAGTTACATCCAAACAGCAATGCTTGCGGTGTAAAAGCTTAAATCTTGGTGCTATAATATTTTTACTTATTATAACATTTGTCCGTATGACCGAACTTAGCATAGTACTTTGGCATGATTTAACAAAACATAAATTTTGAAAAATACACTAAGTACTGTAGCATGCTTTCACTCATTTTGTTCACGTGTTTACATACATTGAGAGTATGTTTTGCTATCGATGTACCTTATATGCCCCCCAAGTGATCGAGGAGCTTTAGGTCCTTGGTCACTTGCCTTGACCATGGCCTGTTCGAACATTCCTGTTCGTGTGGAAAAAAAATGATACTTGTGATACAGCAAAACAACACACGTAATGAACAAATACTTGCAAATGTAAATTCACAAAAGGTTGGCAAGAATGATTAGCTGAGCACAGTCCCTTATAATCTCGTATTAAAAATGGACTAACATGTCTTTACGAGTGATTCTGAAACAGAATCTTACATATACGAGCAGTTAGCCATACATCGTGGCTAACCCTCTTTGCAAAACTTGTAAAAATTAATAGAAAAATTTAAACAAGCCAGTCCTTTAAGAAGGGCTGTTTATTGATAATACTTGCGCAGGTGTTCTCCATTCCAATAGCGCGGAACGAGATCTCCGTTTAAGCGTGCAAGTTTGTAGGTGCCTGGGTGAAGGACTTCTTCAATCTGGTAAGGTCCTTCCCAGTTAGGTCCGAGCACGCCAGCAGTGGGGTCGCGGGTATTTAAGAAAACTCGTCGTAGCACCAAATCTCCGACGTTGAATTTTCTTTCTTTAACTTTGGAGTTAAAGTACCGGGCGACTTTTTGCTGGTAAGCAGCAACTCGGAGTTGAGATTTTTCTCTTATCTCATTGATCGAGTCTAAGGACTCCATCATCAACTGGCTGTTCGCGTTCTGGTCGTAAGTCAAACGCCGATGTGAGGGGGGATCTAGCTCGACAGGTAACATTGCCTCATATCCGTAGGCTAGAGAAAATGGGGTATGCCCCGTCGTTGTTCGATGAGATGTTCTATACGACCAGAGGACTTCAGGTAGCTGTTCTGGCCAGGCTCCCTTAGCTTCTTCAAGCCTTTTCTTCAGGGTGTCCTTGAGGGTTTTGTTTACAGCTTTCACTTGCCCATTCGCTTGGGGGTGCGCGACTGAAGAAAAACTCTTAATAACTCCGTGCCTCTCGCAGAAATCGGTGAACAGGTCGCTGTCAAATTGGGTCCCGTTGTCTGATACTATCTTTCTGGGCAAACCATACCGGCATACAATGTTCTTGATGACAAAGTCGAGAACTTTCTTGGTCGTGATAGTTGCGAGTGGTTCAGCTTAAACCCATTTCGTGAAGTAATCGACTGCCACAACTGCGTACTTTACTCCTCGTTTTCCTGTTGGCAGTGACCCAATCAAGTCTATTCCCCATATTGCGAAAGGCCACGGGCTCTGCATCTGCTTTAGCTCGTTTGGAGCTGCTCGTGGGATTTTGGAGAACCTTTGACATTTATCACACCTTCGTACGTACTCCATTGAATCCTCGTTCATTGTTGGCCAGAAATATCCCTGTCTAAGAACTTTTTTCGCCAAGCTCTGCCCCCCAGCGTGATCTCCGCAGAAGCCTTCATGCACCTCTTTCATGAGTTCCTTAGCTTTTTCTGATGTAATGCACCTGAGCAGTGGCATTGAATATCCTCTTCGGTACATAACACCGTCGAGAAGTATGTATCTAGCAGCCCGCCTTTGCAGGGTTCTGGCCTTGTTTCTATCTGCTGGCAATGTCCCATTTGTCAGATACTCCAAGTAAGGAGCCATCCATGTATCTTCTGTACGAATTTCCATGTTGGCTTCGACCACATCAATGCTTGGTTTACTTAATCTCTCTACTGGGACTATGTTCAAGGTGTCAGCATCTTTAGCACTTGCAAGTTTGGCCAAGGCGTCTGCATTCGAATTTTGGTCTCGCGGAATCTGCTGGATGGTGTGCTTTGTAAACTGGGCTAGCAAATATTTCGTTTTGTTAAGGTAGGCCATCATCCTTAATCCTTGCGCTTGATATTCTCCCAGGACCTGATTCACGACCAGCTGAGAGTCGCTGTAAATATCGAGCGCTTTTATACTCATATCCCTGGCCATTCTCAGTCCAGCGAGGAGCGCTTCGTATTCTGCTTCATTGTTTGACGCTGCGAAGTCAAACCTGATTGCGCAGTGAAATCGATGCCCTTCGGGCGTTATCAATATCACTCCCGCTTCAGCGTGGGATTCATTGGATGACCCATCCGTGAATAACTTCCACGAAGGAGTCTCGTCTTGAGGCATGGGCGCGTCAGGTTGTTTGCACAGCTCACTGTTGGGGAGTTTGGTGAACTCCGCAATAAAATCGGCCAAGGCTTGCCCTTTTATTGCTACTCGCGGTGAATAAGTTACATCGAACTGTCCTAATTCGACCGCCCATTTTAACAGTCGTCCAGCCGCCTCAGGTTTTTGGAGGACTTGCCGAAGGGGCTGGTCGGTCAGAACTGTGATAGGATGGGCTTGGAAGTACGGACGTAACTTTCTGGAGGCTAGAATTAAGCAATATGCTAATCTTTCGATCGGTGGATATTTCAATTCTGCACCGATAAGCCTTTTGCTGACGTAGTAAACAGCTTTCTATACGCTTTCTTCCTCCCGTATTAGTACCGCACTAGCAGCAACTTCGGTAATCGCCAGATAAATATACAAAGTCTCTCCTTTGATTGGTTTTGATAGGATGGGAGGTTGCGACATATGAGCCTTTAAGGTCTGGAATGCTTGCTCGCAGTCTTCCGTCCATTCAAACTTCTTATTTCCCCTGAGTAGATTGAAGAATGGAACGCACTTGTCAGTTGATTTTGAGATAAATCTACTCAGGGCACCGATCCTTCCGGTCAGGCTTTGTATATCCTTGATTTTCTTCGGCGACTTCATATCGATCAGGGCTTTTATCTTGTCGGGGTTGGCTTCGATTCCTCTTGAATTTACTATAAACCCCAAAAACTTCCCTGATCCGACTCCAAAGGAACATTTGAGGGGGTTTAATTTCATCTGATACTTGTTCAACACGTCAAAGCATTTATGCAAATCCCTCACATGTCCTTCTGCCCTTTTGGACTTTACGAGCATGTCATCCACATATACCTCCATGCTTATCCCAATTAGCTCTTTGAACATGTGGTTGACCAGTCGTTGGTAAGTCGCACCTGCGTTTTTCAGTCCGAAGGGCATTTCTTTGTAACAATACAAGCCCGTATCGGTCCGAAAGCTGGTGTGATCCTCGTCAGGGGGATGCATGCTGATTTGGTTGTAACCCGAATACGTATCCATGAACGAGAGGATCTCATGTCCTGCAGTTTCATCGACTAGCTGGTCGATCCTCGGGAGTGGGAAGCAATCTTTTGGGCAGGCTTTATTGAGGTCTGTAAAATCCACACAGGTTCGCCACTTGCCGTTAGGCTTGGGGACCAGCACCGGATTTGAGACCCACGACGGATAAAACGCTACCCTGATGAACCCATTTTCTTTAAGTCTTTCGACTTCTTCTTTTAAGGCCTTTGATCTATCTTTATCGAGCAGCCTTCTTTTCTGTTGCACCGGTGGAAAGGCTTTGTTTATGTTCAGGACATGGCTGATTACTGCAGGGTCTATCCCAACCATGTATTTATGTGACCAGGCGAAAACTTCCTGGTTCTCTTGCAAGAATCTCACCAGTGCCTTCTTTGTGGTAGGTTCTAAATTCTTCCCAACCCTTACGACTCTGGTTGGGTCTTTTTCATCGAGTTGGACCTCTTCCAGGTCCTCGATGGGTCCTATATTTTTTTCAAAATCCCCAAAGCGAGGATCCAAATCTATATCCTCACTTTGGGAAACACCCTATTTGGTGACTTTACCACCTGATTGGGTTTGTCTGTCTTCTGTCATCTGCAATCATTCTGGGGTAGCGCTCCTCGACGCTCCACTTTTTGCCTTTGTGATCGAGGCGTTATAGCACTCCCTGGCTTCCCTTTGGTTTCCCAAAACGCATCCTACCCCTGTGTCCGTTGGGAACTTCATGGCTAGGTGCCACATGGAGATGATGGCCCTCAACTCAACCAGTATGGGTCTCCCAATAACGACGTTATACGCTGAAGGACAATCGACCACTACAAAAGTGGCGAGTAGTGTCCTTGAGGCAGGCGTTGTACCCGTTGTTACTGGGAGTTTGATCATTCCGGCTGGTGCGAGTCCTTCTCCAGAGAAGCCGTATATGGTTTGATTGCAGGGCTCCAAGTCCTTTACGGACAACTTCATGCGTTCCAGCGTTGATTTATACAGGATGTTCACTGAACTTCCTGTATCGACCAGTACTCTTTTTACCATCATATTGGCCATCTGGATATCCACGACCAGCGGATCGGAATGTGGGAACCGGACGTGCTGGGCATCGCCCTCAGAGAAGGTTATCCCGCACTCCTCTGAGCGAGCCTTTTTCGGCGCGCGGTCCTCCACAGTCATCATCTCGATGTCCTGGTCGTGGCGTAGAGTTCGAGCATATCGTTCTCTGGCCTTTCCGCTATTTCCCACGAGGTGCGGGCCTCCACAGATGGTTAAGAGCGTTCCGGCTACGGGGGCAGGCTGTAATGGTGGCGAGCGCTGGCGTGTGGACGTCTGCTCGTTGCCACCTGGAGCTTCTCGTTGGGAAGTTCCCGAGGCCCGTACGTACCTTCTCAAGTGTCCTTGTCTTATAAGGAACTCGATTTCGTCTTTTAACTGGTTGCATTCATTAGTGTCATGTCCGTAGTCGTTATGGTAACGACAGAACTTGGTGGTGTCTCTTTTCGAAATGTCTTTTCGAATGGGCCCAGGTTTCTTGTAAGGCACACTAGAGCTCGTGGCCTGGTAAACCTCTCCCCGAGACTCGATGAGGGCAGTGTAGTTAGTGAACCTAGGTTCATAACGATTACCCTTGGCTCGTTTATTGTCGGAGGTGGAAGGCTCGTTATATGGCCGTTTCCCACCATTTTTGCCATTACCGTTGCCGTTTTTATGGCCTTTGTTGTTGCCATCAGGTTTGGACCCATTGGCGGCTTTGGAAGGTTCGGTGGCCTTTTTACCCTTGTTCGAGGGTTTCCCATCGTCAGCAATGGCTTCCTCGAGCTTTATGTAACGATCGGCTCGATCCAAGAACTCTTGGGTCGTTTTAACTCCTTCCTTTCGGAGACTCTTCCAGAGGGGAGAGCAACGCTTTACCCCTGCGGTAATGGCCATCATCTTGCCTTCGTCTCCTACTGTTTTTGCTCCAGCCGCCGCCCTCATAAACCGTTGGACGTAGTCCTTCACTGACTCTCCGTCCTGCTGGCGGATCTCGACCAGTTGGTTTGCTTCGGTCGGGTGGACACGACCCGCGTAGAACTGCCCGTAGAACTCCCTTACGAACATTTCCCAGGAAACTATGCTCGCAGGTGGGAACTTAAAAAACCATTCTTGCGCGGCTTCAGAAAGTGTTGCAGGAAAGATCCTGCACCGAGCGTCTTCGGACACTTTCTGAATGTCCATCTAGATTTCAAACTTATTCACATGCGAGACGGGATCCCCGTATCCATCAAAGTTCGGGAGCGTATGCATCTTGAACTTGCTGGGAGTCTCTGCGTTGGCTATCCTTTGGACAAAAGGAGTGCCTTTTCTTCTATCGTGGTCGATGTAAGAGGTTCTTCCCCCGACCAGCTGTTGCACAGCCTGATTCAGTGCGTCTATCTGGGCTTGCAATGCAGTAGGAATAGGTGCGGTCTCTATTGCTGGGGGGATGTTCTCACCATGCTTCTCTCGACGATCATTGAGTATGTCCCTTAGGTCTTCCTCCCTTCTCCGTTGCTCGCTACCTCCGAGCCGGTTGAAGACATTATTTTGCCTGGGTTGCCCCCCAGCATCTTGTCTATTTGGTTGGTCACCTTGAGGTATTTGGCTCCTACTTTTAACTCTATTTCCGTTCCTCCCATCAGCATTGCCCTTGCCTGAGTCAGCCTCGTTGTATCCGTGGCCATCTTTGAACCTTGATTGGCTGTGGTAAGATTGGATGTTCCCTCTATTCCCGTCTCTGGCAGAAACGCCCCGAGCGTTAGAGGGTGGCCTGTGCTGGTTGCGATGTCCCCGTGCATTATCATGCCGTGGGGGTCCACGGACCGCAGAGCCTAACTCCGAGTCCCTCCTGTTACCAGGAGGGTAGTGACCTCTGTTCGCTTGGTGTGGCCCATCATTCTCACGGCGTCTAGGACTACGAGGCTATCGTTCGGCCCTATTCTGCCTTTGCTACGGGGGATTACCTCGAGCAGCTTGGGATGGTGGATTTGCCTCGGGGTCCAGTGGGACGTCGTCATGGGGCATCTGAGGCTGCTCGGGCCTTTGCGGACTTGAAGGATGGATTGGTGGGCTAGGATTGGGACCCTCCTGAGGTGGCCCATTCTCAGGTTGGTTAGGTTGCGAGGCAGGTGCGGCCTGATTTCTTGCCAACAGCAAGGCTGCTTCGAGGGCTGCCATGGCCTCAGTCTGGCGGCGATCCACCTCTGCTTGTCTCTCGCTCAACTCCGCCCGCTGACGATCAAGTTCCTGCTGCTGCCTTGCCACGGCTTCTGCGGCAGTCTCTTGATTGGCCCTCAGACTAGCCAATTCTTCTTGCAACGCGCCCAGGGTGCTCTTCAGCGTCGCATCGTCCATTTCCTCCTCTTCAAAATCTAGTTACGGCTCATCTTCCGCCATGCTTGCGGGTGGAGGAGGAGGTGGTGGATTTGACGGTGCAGCGGCGACAGTCTGGCCAGCTTTCCTTCCTGCTTTCGCCATCAGTTTTCTTAACAGCAATGAATTGTCCTCTCAATGAAAGCACCAGAATGTTGACCCACGATTTGGCCAACTGACACGGAGTCAAAATATGAATGATATGGACGAATATAAAGAGAATAATATAATGACGAAAGTAAAGAAAACACAGCAATTTATAGTGGTTCGGCCCCAGGATCTGGTAATGACCTATGTCCACTTAGAATTATATTGATATGAAATCAGAAGTGTGATCAGAGAACTCGGGTTCAGTGAGTTTCAGCACTTCACCTAAAGCAATACAAGTTTTCTAGGAGAAATTCTATCTCTCTATGATTTTTCAGCCAAAAAGTCCCCTTCCCTTGAGCTATATCTTGCTATTTATAGGCTCAAGGAGGGTTACAGAATATTGTTGCAGATATTATCCCCTGAATAGTGGGATATTCAGAAGATTGCATGAGATAAATTCGGGATTCACAAAGATCTTCCCATAAATGTTGCTTTGCCAGCGGAACCACCGACCAGACTGGTCGTGGCAAGGATAGGCTTGTCCTGCTTCTGGTGTGTCCCCTGGTCGATACTCTAACAGATGCTTCCAAGTATCAGCCACGTATCAAGAAATTATTCGCCACGACACAAATGCTAATTTACCTGATAACAGTATATATCTAACAAATATATTTTTTTCTTTCAATTTAATTGATTATTAAATTAATTTAAATTTAGATTAAAATAATTTCAATTTAAATTAATATTATTTCAATTTAATTGATTATTAAATTAATTTAAATTTAGATTAAAATAATTTCAAATTAAATTAAAATAATTTCAATTTAATTAATTATTAAATCAAATTAAAATAATATTAATTATAAATTTATTTAATTTATTTTTTTTAAATGTGGGAGACTTTCAATGTCTCCCATTGGGAGACGTGGGAAGTGACTCACCTCTCCCAATGGGAGACGTGGGATGTCTCCTAGGGACTTCCCACGTCTCCCATTGGGAGAGGTGAGTCACTTCCCACGTCTCCCAATGGGAGACGTGGGATATATACCTACAATGACCCTAGCAACAACGTCTCACTAAGTGAGAGACATTGTAGACTTCCAATGTCTCCCAATTAAAGTCATAAAACCTCTATTTTGTTGTAGTGAAAAATCTTTATCGATCGGACATAAATTCTATCAGGTTGGCCAGATCACTTTATCACAACTCCGAAAAGCCAACACATTTATTGACTATTAATGCGCCATTTACTGACCATGTATTGCCACTTGTCACTTCTGACTGCCAAGTCATCGTACTGAATTTTTTGGGGATAACAACAACAGTAACATAGTTTAATGAAAATAATAACACAAAAGTTTCTCGAGCTGCGTCGTTGACAAAAATTTTTGTCGATTTTCTCAAATGGCTATCTTTCAAAGTATCAATAACATGTTCATCAGGGTTCACCTAAACAAATGTAGAGATAGGAAGTTAGAATGTAAAATTTTGTTAAATTAAATTAATATTTTTACTTACAAATTGGTGACGCTTAGCTGCCATCAATTTTGTGCCTTGCGTCGATGTATACTTCATTTCTTTTCTGTTTTCTTGTTTTGGTTGGATCGCGCAATAAATTTTGGGCTAAAAAACAACTGAACAATATCTTTCCAACTCTCCTTGGTGCAATGGTCAGGTGGGGAAATGAGAACACTCTCCAAATCTTCCGGCTTAGAGTAATATTTTTTGAAGTAAGTTTGTCTGATGTTCTTTCTCTCAGAATATCTTTTGCGCATCTCTATGTAGATAGTTTTCATAACTCTCTCGGGTTCTGGATGACCATCAACATTATAAAAATGCTACATTAAAAAATAACACGTTAGTTTAATTTGTAAATGATTTTAATAAAAAAAATTATACCACAAGACTTGTTCTAAATTTTTACCTTCATCTTTTGTACGACTTGTTCCTTAAATTGTTGAGGTACATCAGCAAAATCCAATTAATGTCCTAGCAACAACAAGGTGACTTGGAGGCCTATCTCGCGGAAAAAAGCTTGGTCCTCTAAGCCAACCACTTTGTCCATCCTAGGATCTAGCTGAAGATCTAGTGGTTTCCCGGCATTCCGCCTTCGAATTTCAAGTGGTATTACTTGTTCGACAGTACAGCTCAAATTTCTCAAGAGAGCTCGGATTACTTGTTCGACAGTACACAGATCTGGACTGTCCTCAATGGTCAAAAGTATCAAATGCCTCGAAATAAAGAATACTTGCACATCTGGAGGTAAGTAGTTTATGTATTTTTATGTTAATTCTAATTTTATGTTATATATCATATATACTAATAAATGTTTGTAAATTAGGATGATTTGTTTGATATTGGGCGTACTAGATATGGATATGGGCACATGCCTGGGATCTTGAGAGGCATTTATACATCGTGTGCTAAAAAGTATTATGACTAGAAGTACGATATTAAAGAGCATATAACGATTAATGGGCCACAAAATCGTTATGGTGGTTGCACAGGTACGCAGTGGCAAAAAGCCATTGAATTTTTTCGACGCTTAGAAATTACTGTATTAATTTCTTGCTAAACTTAACTATCTTAATTAAATATATTACTAACGATAACTTTTTGCATAAATGTTCTGTGGTCAACAAGGAAAATAGGAAGAAACTAAAAGAGCTTAGCTATGGAGGTTCTCAGTCAATCCCAGCGCTGCGCTATAAAAAAGTTAGTTAATTAATTTTTTTTTAGTTTGCTTTTCTTATTTACGTTTAATTATTAATTTTATAAAAATATATGTACGTGACAGCGCAATTTAGAAACTGGGCAACTTGAACCCATCCCAGATAGCTAGATGGATACTCACCATAAATCAGGCACAGGGTGGGTGATAGAGATAGCCAAAAATACTTGGGTACGTTAAGTTTTTTTAAACATTTTTCAAAATTTTAATTGTTTGTTTACAATACATAATTACATTATACATTGTATCATAGGGTGCATATCGCGACACACAACAGACACAGACAACTAATACTGAGAGTTTCACACCAGTTTCGAGTGCGCCTGAAGATGAAGACATATCTTTGGTACAAACTGTCTTCGAAAAACGACGGGGCCACCAAAAAGGATATGGACGTATCCTTAACATAAGGGATCGAACCATTTGATTTTCATCCTTCACAAACTAGAGATGAAGAGATGTCTGAGAAGAGAGAGCGTGTTCGACAATTAGAGGAGCATGTCCGGACTCATTGTATCACCCCGAGATCTCAATGTGCCCCACCACCACCCGATGATCCCGATGTTGGAGCACCGACTCAGTAGGACTTATGTATGAATTTTATTACTATGGACTATTACATTATCATGTTTAAGACAACTCTTTATTTTGATTCAGCAAACATACTATTATGTTTTTATTTATATGTTTAATATAAATGTTTTAATTTTATTCTATTGTTTTATATTTAATTCAAATTAAATAAATAAATAAATAAGTGAATAAACATTACAAATAAAAAAAAAAATCCGGTTTAGTCTATACCGAAGACATTGTCCTCGGTATATCCCATTAATACGACAAATTTGGGTTGGTTGTGCCGATGACATTTTGCACTCTATACCGATGACATTGTCCTCGATACAACCTATACCGAGAACTTGTTGATTGTTGTCGGTAGAAGTTTACCTCTACCGACGCGGCTATACCGAGGACTTACTGCCGACAACATGTTCTCAATAGAGGATATACCGAGAACATTTAGGCTTATACCGATGACATTTGTCATCAGTATAGGCCTTGTTTTTTGTAGTGTCTCCTAGCTATTATAAATTGACATATTAAGTAATAAATTTGTAAATATATGTAATTATAATCTCTCATGCAAGTATAAATATATTATATAAAAGTTCTTTGGCCAAATGACCTATTGTTTAAAGTCATTTCGCTCTCTAGCTTAGTTTTAATAATTTTTTGCAAAATTGTCTCATAATTTAGACAGCTAGTCGAAAATTTAGATAGGTAGTCGAAAAATTCAAACAGTCGGTCGAAAATTTTAGACAGCTTGCCAAAAAGTTTAGACAACTAGTCGAATTTTAGACGGATGTTATTTTGCAAAAAATATCAAAAGTAGGACAGAGTACAAAATCACTTAAAAAAATATATTTTCACAAATTTTCCATTATACAAATACATCAGCTAGGTCATTCGTTAATTACTAATTAATAAGTCGTCACAGTATAGTTCTTTGAGTGAAAAAGCTTAAAGGGCTAATAAATACTCAATCGACAAAAAACAAGCAAAACGACAATTACATAAAACAACTAGCGTCTAAATACTAAAACATAATGTAAACCAAAATGACAGATTAATGTACTATAATTAATTCCACCCTGAATCTTGGTTGAATAAATAAAATAAAATAAAATTTTGAACATTTGATTGCTAAGCAATTAATGGTTTTCTTTTACCATCTTAATTAATTTCTAGTATCACCTTAATTCCTTCATTTTATATTATTAAGCTAGTTATTTACATTACAAGTCTTGCAACAGCATTTTTTCTTTCTTTAATATTATTAACAAATTAATTAATTTGTCATATATATTATTGGTTGAATATATATAATCCAACAACACCCAATATATGTACTAATTGTCTAATCAACCCTAGATCTATTAGTAAGATTTAACTATATATACATATATATACAGAGAGAGAGAGAGAGAGAGAGAGAGAGAGATATTTATATAAAACCTTTGTCGTTGCATGCATTTTTGTTAAACCCTAGCTATATATAATCAACATACAGTTATACATGTATATATGATGAAGAAAGAAAAGACTGTACCAGGCATATTTATAAATACATATATATATAAACCAAAAATTTACTTCTCAAAAACAAGGTATGAAAGAAAGAACGTTCCAAGATCCATGCTCCAAGCTCAAGATTCAAACAAAAAAAGAATGAAAGAACGAATTGATTCAATATATCCAAACGAGAAAAACGACATTATAATTAGCAGAACGATGATCCATGACCTTGAAATTTACATTATATATCTTCCGCGCATACGGATAATCATCATACGGTGGAAATGGAATGAAAAAGTCTTGTGCTTGATACGACGATATCTTCCACTTAAGAACGTTTCCAAGATCCAAGATCAAAAAGAAAAAAGATTCAATATATATATCCAAACCTAAAAAACGACATAATTAGCAGAAGATGTCGTTCATGACCGTGATGGAATTGGAATGAAAGGATGTGGTTTATCATCTTGTCGATACACGGTGGTGGTGATGATTCGTCGAGCAAGATCAACACAGAACACGACGACATCTTCCGCTTTGAGGCAGCGACCATCGACCAACTTGGACCAGTTATCGCCGAACAACACTTCTCCGTCGGCTCTCAACTTCAACTTCGTCACCATCTCGATGTGCCGATACGTCTGGTCCCACACTCGAACCACAAAATTATCACGATTCAAATCTCCCGGCTCTGTTACTGCTTCTGCTACCTCTCTCGGCAGCTGTATCTGATGACGAAAACGACTGCTCATATCCGCCTCGGTCAGTTTTTTCACACACAGAAATGGCTGCTGCTGTTGATCAGAACGATCACGATGATGTTGGTGATGATCTTGTGGTTGTTGTTGGGGCAGGGGTGGAATCACAGTGCGGTTGTCCTCGCCGTCTAATCGGAGTACGGTGATATTGATGGTGTCATCATATAATTGCAAGAGAAGAACGTCTCCGACTCTGATGCCGCGATCTCTGACGAACGAGCTCCATTGGGCTCTGTAGGTTATTTTACCCTTTTATCCCTACACAACTCACACACACACATTAGTGTACAAGGTCATTCTTGATCTTTCTATATGTTTCTGATTTTTGTGGACAAAAATAGTGACACGTTATCTTTGTTGATTCTTTTAAAGTCTTTGATTTTAACTTTACCAATTTTATGCTTTACTTTGTGTTTGAACAGGCTTCGAGAGAACACCACAAGTATATATAAAATTGGGTAAACACATCAATACAGAACCAAAGCTCAAAGATAACCAAACCAGAAAAGAGATGAGAGGGAAAGAGATACAAACACGAGAGATTACAAGGTTCACCACCAAAATTTGGGGTTACATCCTTGGTGAGCTACCTCAGAGAAAGCTCGAGTCAAATCCATTATCAAGATCACAGTTTACAACAGATTTCTGGAGATTTCAGCCACAAGTCAGCTGATAATCTTGATGCTTCAACCAGGTATGAATCAAAAACTCTCAATCACTCTTTCTTTCTCTTTTCTTCTCTCTGGATTGAACCGATCCCTCACTTTTTTCTTCTCTCTAACACTTCTCTTTCTTTCTCTCAACTTGAGAGCTTCTCTCACTAGATTTCACTCAGGATCACTTCTCTTTCTTCTGGAGATTTTCGTTATAAGCTGTAAGTGTTTATGAACTCTCCTTCTTCTATTTATAGGGTCTGAGTAGTTAGGAATAACTAACTGTTTTCTGATCTTGGTAATAGTACGGTTGAACTTGTCTTTGGATTTGCTTCTAACTGCATGTTGTATTTGTGACAGGTCAGCTTATATGGGGAATTAATTT